>NC_030816.1:24151642-24776642 GCF_001704415.2 Capra hircus
ACCCACCTGGCTCCTTGGTCCATGGGATTCTCCAGGTGAGAATACTGGAGTGGGTTGCCATTTCTTCCTCCACGGGACCTTCCCAACCCAGGGATGGAAACCACGTCCCCTGCGAGTCTTTCATTGTAGATGGATTCTTTTACTGCTGAGTCACTGGGGAAGTCCTTGGTTCATTAAAACAAATGAAAACAGCAGCAAAAACAGAAAATTTAAAAAAAGGTTCTTTAGACTTTTTATACTACCCCAAAGTATGATAATTTACTTTTTTTGCTTGATTATAATCTTGCGTCAAAATCTTTTCTTTAAACATATGTCTTCTGATGAAACTCAGAATTATCTTTTTTCTATATCTTCTATAAATCTCACACACAATATCACTTCTATAATGTGCAATTTTTTTTAATTAAAGGAGCATTTAAAGACATTTATAAAGCTTCCCCTTGAAGGAAGAATCCTTTAGATTTTGATAAGTTTGTCCCCAACATCCCAGCTTTCTCATTCACATCTGATTTTTAGTGACTCATCCTTATCAAATTGTTCCAAAGTATTCAAGTTAGTTTTTACAGAGATAATAACTTCTATTTTACATTCCTATTTTATTGAAATAATATTTTAAAAAATCATATAATTTACAATAACAAATACATTTGTCATAAGTAAGTTTGAAGATAAGCACAACTGACTTTGGTAAATATGTTAGTTCAGATAAGCATAAGTCGCTATAACAAAAAAGTCCAACATAGAATAGCTTTACTATGATAGAAGCATTGGTATGTTTTCACAGAAGGTTTCAAAAACAGGTGAGTAGTTTAGGGTGAGTAAAAAATAACTCTTGATGTGATTCTTTTGTTTGTTTGTTTGTTTAGTTAAAGATAAACTGTGATATACCTACTTTCATTCCAAAAATTAGAGAAGAAAGGAGAGTCCAATGCAAGCAATACTATAAAGGAGACCACTGTGAGGTTGTACTTTTCATTACTACTCATATTCTATTGGCCTAAATCTGGTCTCCTAGCCTTGGATAGCTACAAGATGGCTGGAAAATGTAGTCCATAGCTGGCCATGTGTTAACATAAAGAGGAAACTTCTACTACTGAAAGGAGAGGATGAATCTTGGCATTAGCAGTCTCTGGCCCCATAAACATGGAAATGAGTCTTACGTACTATTGTATCAGTTAGATTTTGCAGCACAACAAACCTTCCCAAATTTAGCTGTAACAACAAACGTTTATTATTCCTCTTGATCCTATGGGTTTGTTTAGTACTTCTGGTCTGGTTGGCTTAATGGGGGCTGTATGATCTAGGGTGGTCTCATTAAGATGATTTATTTCTGATTCATTTGGTCTCTCATCCCCCAATAAGCTGGCCCAGGATTCTTTTTATAGGTACTTGAAGTGTATAAAGCAAGAAGAGGGCAAGGTTCACAGAATAAGCAGTTTTCAGCTTCTGGTTATATACATTTGCTGAAGTCCCGTTGACCAAGGCAAGTCATATGGCAATTCCAAGATGCAAGGAGTAGAAAAATAGGCATTGTCTTATGATGGCAGAGGCAGCAATATCACATTGCAAAGAAGAGTACACACAAGAAAGGGAGGAATTTGTGATCATTTTTGTAATTTACCACAGCAAAGAAGCAATCTGTTAACTTTGAGGGTTCAATTTTTTTTTTTTTATAGAGAGTATTGTGTACCCAGGCTAGTCTGTTAAATGAAAATCAGACAATAAAGTTTCTATCCATTTGTTATGATGTTTGTTCCTCAAAAGAGAAACAATTGTTTACCTCTACTCCTACTTAGAAATAGGGAAGGATTTTTCAGGGAAGAACACCAAAGTGCAAACCACAATAAAAAGGTTGATAACTAGAATACATTGTGATTAAGAACTAGTTTCATTAGAAATATAAATAACATGAAAAGCCAAGTACAGACTGATTGTCTATGCAGCATATTTAGCCAGAATGGATTATATATCCTCAAACTCCTGAAAATCAATAAGAAAAAGATAAATAACTCAATAGAAATATGTGGAAAAAAAATACCCAAAGAGTCATTTCAGGGTAGAGGAAACTCAGAGGCCAATATACAAATGGAAAAAGGCTCAACTTTATAAGACACTGAGGAAGTGCCCATTGAACTCTGAATCAAATACCATTTCAACTCTTAAGATTGGCAAAAATTAGAAAGCCAGACAATGAATGTTGTAAAGGATATGAAGCAATAAGCACCCATGTATTTTGGACAGGAAATAGTATAAATAGTTTGGAAAATTACTTGGCACTATTTTGTAGAGTTAAAAATATGCATATCCTATGACCTAGAAAATTACTCCTAGATAAATAGAGTAATTTCCACCCATGTGCACCAGGAAATGTGTATGATAATGTTCCCAGCAGAGCAATGCATGTGAAAGTAAAGGTTTGGAAACAACCTAAATGTTCATTGACATGAGACTAGACAAATATTTTTTATCTTTTTCATGCCATGTCAGTTGTACAGCTGTGAAAGTCAGTTAATCATAGCTCCTATATATATGTATCTATACAAAATAAACAAGTATCAGTGTGAGTGGAAAAAACCTATTTCAACAGGATAAATATAAAGTGAGCATCTTTTCTATTTTTCAATTTTTAAATTAATTGCTGTTTAATTGTTTGCTTGCGTTGGGTCTTCGTTTCTGAGTGCACACTTTCTCTGGTCGCCAAGAGCCGGGTCTGATCTTCGCTGCGGTGCATGGGCTTCTCACTGTGGTGGCATCTCTTACTGCAGAGCACAGGCTCTAGGTGCAGGGGCTTCAGAAACTGCGGCTCTAGGGCTCAGTAGTTGTGGCGCATAGGCTTAGTTGCTCCATGGCGTGTGGGATCTTCCTGAGCCAGGAATCAAACCTGTGTCCGCTGCACTGGCAGGCTAATTCCTGTCCTCTGTGCCACCAGGGAAGCCCTCCAATGTGAATTCCTTTTATTTAAAAAAATATTTTTGTATTAAAAAAATACAAAAGCAATATATTGCTAAGGGATACATGTATATGTCATAAAAACACTGAACAAAAAACAGAATGAAGAAAATTTCAGGATGGTGGTGTAGGGACAGGATGGGATGCATGAGAATGTCGATAGTATTGCACTGTGTGTTCTTTGGTGTGTAAGTACAATTTATAGTTTTAAGAAAAAGGATAGTGGCGTGTTGGCTAGTATTTGCTTAGAGCTTTTAATCAGAACTTCTAAAAATATTTCATTAAGGGTCCATTACTCCTGAGGGTCTCAGGATAGAATTAACGCCCATTTGCTTCAAGCAAAGATGATCTTTGAATTCAGTAACTTAAAACATATTGACCATTAATTTTGCATGCTACTTCATATTCCAGTGATTCTGTTAATATTAAATTTGAGCCATTGCCATAAATATTAGTAGAATTTAAGTTTTAAGGAAATTAACCATTTAATTCTATGGCTTTAAGGACTCCCCAACAAACCATAGTATATTTCACATGGTAAACACAGGTTTACTATCCTATAAAAAGAGGCAATATTTAAAGGTTTAGATTCTGTGGTGGTTGTAGAACAACAAGAAAAGTAAAGTGGAGAGCCTTAAAAAGGAAAAACAAAAAATGACTATAATTTTGAAGGTATCAAAGAAAGACAGACCCTTACTCTGTATGTAGTATTATCATGTCATGTATGACACAATTATAATTGCTTGTTTCATGGACTGCATGCCCTCCTAGAATGTAAGCTCTTTCTGGTCAGAGTTGTTCCTTTTTTTTCATCCTTGTATGATAGCAAATGAACAGCACACAGAATGCTCTATAGGAACTCTCTTGGCTCGCTTTCTAATTGCAGACTATCAGATTGCAATTTTGGCAGACAAATCCTGGTGGAGGAAGGACTGTGAGCTGGCCCCTTCCTCTGAGATCTCATCAGTAACAATTGCCATTTCCTTGTTGGCATCAGGGAGTGATGCGCTCTCCTTAGCTCATTCTGCAGTGAGTGGACGTGAGCCTGTCCCTTAACACCACACAGAGTGACTAGTAGCCTTAACAGAATGTAGTGGATAGCAACAGAGTATATCGCTTACTCAGGAAGTAAGTTAGTGACTGGTTATTCTTGCTCTCCAGTCACCAGTCCAAATGTATACTAACTGCTTTGCCAAATTCTCATTCTGACTTCAATATGGCAATGGCCATCTTTCTCCTACCACCCTATAAGAGTTCAAGGATATCTCGATTCTAGAGTCAAGAGATTGGGGCTGCAGAAGTGAAGGGAATCCAGTTTATCCACGGTCTACATTCTTCCTTTTCAGTCATAATTTTCCATCTTATGATCTATGTAATTTCCATATAATTAACAAAAGGACCACCTTTCCCCTTAAGTGAATACCAGCTCCAACAGGACAGTCACATAGGGACAAAAATGTTTAGCCTCAGTACAAGAGATAGACCAATTTGGGGAGAATAGGAGCTGAAGGGAGCATGAATAGCACGCTTGGCAGGGCTGGGGGCATTTTCCATAGAGGTGGTTTTGACAAATGTTTGTTGAGGAAACAAATTTTAAAGGGCTAGTTGAAAGTATTGAGTACACTGCAATGATCAGAAGATGCAGAAGAAAACTGAGGAATGAAAACATATGAAGTAGAAAAGCAAGCAAACCAAATTTTAGAAAACAGAGTAATATTGAACAAATTATTATTATTAATTTTTTTGTTGCCAACTTTTTTTAAAACCCTAGTCAAGTGTGATTCTGCTAATGGCATGTACTAGCCTTCTGATGGGGACTTTTTCATGACCTAATGAAACAACACTGCAAATAGGAAAACAGCTCTCAAGGTGGAAAGAGAGTCTAGGTATACCAGGTTGGATGTTTTTCAAGTCTGATGTATATATTTACTTTAGAAGTCTGAACACATGAACAATCAAGAGAGCATTCCTCAGATTTGGCTTGAGGCAAGTGATAGCCTCATGTCAAGAGGCTAGTTAAATGGGCACATCACTTACAATGTTTTGTTTGTTCATTTTCTTTAATAGGAAGGGAGAATTATAGAAAATCTGGGGATAAGAATTATTCATTCACCCAATACACATTTATTGTACATTTCTACATGAAATACTCTGTGGGGTTCTGGGGATATGAGGACTATTTAGACATAGTCTGCTATTCCCCAGTAGCCTAGCATCTAATGCAGATAATGTACTTTAGCGTGAACATAAAGGACCTCGAAAGGGTTAAATAACAAAAACAAACAAAAACTATGGGAATGTGCTATGGTTAAGATCTATCAAATCTGAACAGTAATTGTAAAATAGAAATTGATAGACTTGACGATTAGAATACTATAATGATTGGCAACTGTTTATAAGAAATCTAAAAACTGATATAAAATAGATATCAGTGGAATAGATTATGTAATAATTTCTGATTAAAACTGTGTACAACTCTATGGTTGCAGAAATGGTATCTTCCCAGAGAAAGGTACAAGGCTCATAGCAAAGAGCATTTTCTGAATGTACTTTGTGGAAACAGGATCAAGAAAACTGAGATAATTGGAGAGAAGGAAATTGGAGAGAAGAGAGAAGGAAAGCCAGGCAGCCTATAGTTACAGAGGGAAAGCTTACAGTATTTTATCCTTATTGGTATAAGGAATAACAAGAAATCATGATATTGAGGTGATGATTTTCTGGAACTGTAGTAAAGTCCAAGTACATAGGTGGGTGAGAGAGTCAAGAGAACTGGTAAGCAGAGCAGAATGCTGAGAAAAAATGACAGTGAGACTGATAGGGGGCAAACCACAAATATTTCAAAGTATAAAACTTTTATGCAAGTTTGAACTGTAACATCAGTGGACATGCTGTTTGCTTTGCTGGAGAAATGATTGTACCAACTTATGGTTAATATTTAAATAAATACCTTTTACAATTTCATATTTTAAAAGTTGAAATTGGAATGTGATAGAGTAATTGGGGCTAAATGTATATGTAAGGGGTTATTAATATACCATTGTCATTGGTTCCTCCCTTCCCATCTGAGGTAGAAAAAAATAAACCCAAAATACATCTATTGAAAAGTAATGAGAATTCTAATTCATTCTATACACATTCATTAATGGCTTGTTATGGGTAAAACATTGTTCTGGATTAGGAAGCTACTGTAGTATTATGTTACTTTAATTCTTCTTAAGCATTTTGATGTCTTTCATTTATGGTTACTGTATAGCTAGTGCTTTTTATGAAGAGAAGGGTATACAACACATGACTGTTTGTAAACGTTAGTTTAATTCCAAGTCAAATTCTACCCAATTTCTCAGACTAAATAAAATAAAAATTGTAGGCCTCCATGGGCATCTGATGATCATACTAAATCATGCTTTAAAATTTTTCAGGTCAGAAAAGTAGCAGGTAGATCTAGTTTCCTACCAATGGCTATCTTTCTCTTCTATCCATGTTCCCAGTTAAAAAACATTTCTCTCCTTAGACTCTTTTGAAAATAGAGTTGGTCATATAATCACTGTTTACCAGTGAGACCATAAGAAGAAATCTGGTGGAAAAGGACTGAAACTTCTATGATGTCTTTTAGCCTTTGTTTTCCCCTGTTTCCTCCCGGGAATATGGCCATAATGCGTCAGTCATCTTGCAACCATGAGGATGTGACAGCGTTTGAAGCAGGGCAGAGAGAAAGAGAGCAGGATGGGTCTCTGATGGCATTGTGATGCCACTTACTTCAGCCCTTCCATCTTGAGACTAACATGTTTTGTGAGAAAAATAAATTCCTATTTGGCTTGGTCTCTGTGGTCAGGTTTTCATTTCATGGAATTTAAGAGAGGGAGAAAACAATAATTCTAGAGGAAGAAATGGGAAAAAAAGAAAAAAATGGGACAAAACACAACGTAGTAGAAAACTATTTTCTCCTCCTCCAAATTCATATACATTTTTATGAAGTAGTAAATATTTCTACCTAATGAGTTATAGCTCATTCAGTAAGTGCTGTAGCTCACTGATTCTAAGATGTACCTTTTTTCGTATTTTTATATATTTTTATCACTGACATTGGATGTTTTTCAATTGCTGTTGGCTAGGTGGCACTCCTATTGTGGATGTTATTATTTGCACACCTGCAAAAGAACTAGCAGAATTAGTGTCAGGGGCTCGAAAGAAAATTCTGAACACAATGATAGAGCTTTCTTGTAAGAAATTCTGCATCATCATGTCTCTCAATTGCACAGATGATGCCACTGTGGGGAAAACAGAGGTGTTACCAATTCTCATACAAAAACATGGTAAGAGAGTTAAACTATGCAAAAGCTTTTTAAATGCCTTA
Organism: Capra hircus; assembly: GCF_001704415.2. Lineage (NCBI taxonomy): Eukaryota > Metazoa > Chordata > Mammalia > Artiodactyla > Bovidae > Capra > Capra hircus. Next base: position 24,158,946 of record NC_030816.1, read on the forward strand.
ACCTATCTATTTTGCTGATGTTTTCCTTCTTATAGATGCATACGAGTAATGTATGATCCAGAATAAATTTAAATGGGCTTGTTTAGTATGTATAAAATTAAAATTCTAAGAGAAGAAAAGAAGTAAGGGTAATAATTTAATTTGCAATTTTTTAGTCATTCTGTTGTATTAGTTACCAAGTTGTGTCCGATTCTTTTGTGACCTCATGGACTATAGCCTGCTAAGCTCCTCTGTCCATGGTATTTCCCAGGCAAGAATACTGGAGTGGGTTGCCATTTTCTTCTCCAGGGGATCTTCCCAACCCAGGGATCGAAATCCCATCTCCTGCATTGGCAGGCCGATTCTTTAATTCTTTACTGCTAAGTCATCTGGGAAGGCCCATTTAATCATTCTTAGTGGCATAAAAAATCATGGGTTGTTTTATAAGATATCACATCATAGGTTTGATAACATACCATAACGGTCTGCTTAGCCTGGAGTAACGGTTGGGCTTTATTTTCATGGCATGATGTTGTATTAATAATAGAACATAGGCCTTAGGGAAAAAGAGGCCAAGGTAACAATGTCCCAAAGTAACATTTTGTGGCTGTGTGCAATGGGCCTAGCAGAGTCCCTGGCAGTTATATTGCCTTAGAGACTCATCCTGTGACTTGCTCTAAATTCTGGGCTAAATCCAGAGGCCAGATCCCAAACTTGACAGGCAAATGATATATATATTTGTAGGATGAAGTGATTTCTAAAAATTCAAATCAGTTTCGTATACCATGCAGGTTTGCCTGGTATCTTTAACTTCTCTTCAAGTGTAATGTTTTTGGATAATATATTTATACTTTAGCCTTTTAGAATTTGTGCATCTGAACTGAATTTCAGTAACTATATTGACTTTTCTCATATAGAATATGTTTTAATATGCTTATTTTCAAAGGGAGAATCTGAAGTGTCAAGACATAAGTGACTTGCCTAAGGTCACATAGCTAGTAAGTGGCATAATAAGGATTAGAATTCACATTTATCTGTTTTAAAAGTCCAAGTTCTTTATACTGTGTGTAAATTAAAGTAAGCCTCCCCCTCTCTAAATCACACATAAGAAAATACTGGAATCATAGAGTAAATTGCTAATGTGCTATGCTTAGTAGCTCAGTCATCTCCTACTCTCTGTGACCCCATAGAAGAAGCCAAATATCACAACCAAACTGTGCAAAGTTCAACTGTAAAAATTAAAGCAAAACAAAACAAAGCTAGTTTGTATTAGAAAAGAAGAGGAAAAAAATGAAAAAGAAGGTGGAATGGAATAAAATTTCCTACATAATGAATAGAGAATAAAAGAGTTATGGTTATGAATGATAAAAAATTTTTTAAAAATGTTTTTGACAAGGACAAAAATGATAACTTGATTGCCAAGATGCTTTTTTTTTCCTTTGGTTAATGACCTTTTAAAGGAAGTCAAAATGGTGGAACATGTTTTGGATGATTACAAAATTTCCTCATTGAGAGTCTGATTTCCCAGTTTCCTGTCAACTTAAAAGTGATGATATAGAATCACTGGCTTTACAAAGTGGCAGCAAAACCAGGTATGACAAAGACTTGTTTAGTTTGACTGGCCAAAAGTTATTAAGATGATCAGTGCAATTTATGATGTGTGACTGTCTGAGCTAAATGTCTAAGCCGGTCTTTAGAAATTAGTTTCATTTGAAACTCACAAACTGATTTTTCACATATGTAACCAAGCCTTCCCATAAATAAGAACTTCATTCCCAGAGTGTTGAAAATAATGAGAGGGGTCCTGTTAATGGATTAGAAAAAAGATCCTGCTGTGCTCCTGAGGACAACACAAGCCTTTAATTTGATTAGAGAAAGAATTGAAAACTTGAGAAATTTTAGAAAAGTATTCAAAACTGCATAATTGTATTTTTTAATTAATTTCTTTTTAGTATTTTGAGTTAAACCCAACAATAAATGGATATGTATTGTTAGCTATGGCTTTTAAACTTCTAATATTTCTATTTCTGTATTGTTGATATTTAATCCATAAAACTATTGTCTGATACAAATTATCTGACATATAAAAGATACTTTTTTTTTTTTGTACTTTGAAATGAGAAGGAGTTATTTTCCAAACACAGAAAATTAACCATAAAGGCTATGGTCTACTCCAGCAGGATACGTTATTTTGTTTTTTAAGAATTTTTTAATCATACACTATTATTTGAAGCAAAGAACATTTTCCCTCTATTATCCTTCTCTATAGAACTAAGCAAGATGTAACTTGAACCTGGGGAAGCTAACCAGACTCTCCAGTTTGAGAAAAGGAGCATGGGTAACTATGTGAAAGCTATAATCAGGAGGCTTTTTGTTTGAATAGAAATATTTCAAAAGCTTCTCTTGGCAAAGCTTAATATTAGGTTAAATCATTATGAAATTTCAGTTTTATAGGCTCAAAAATGGATGAATAGCAATAACGTTACATACTTCCACATAATGCACTGAGATACTGAAATTTGCTAAAGATGTAATGATTATTGACTCAAGACACAAAAAGCAACTTTGGGAATAAAAAACTACGTTGCCTGTGAGAAGATAAATATTAAACGAAAGTAACTGTGTCAAGTCTTGTCAAAGTGAATCCCTGGACCAGCAGAACTGCATCACTTGGGAATTTAAAAATGCTTACTGTAACTCCTCCCTAAATCCTATACTGGGGGGGTGGGGGTGGGGAGGGGGCTAAGAAACTTGTGCTTGAATTAGCCGTCAGTTGACTTTGATGTATGCTAACATTTAAGAACCACTGGACTATGTGTTTCCTAGCATAAACTATGTCCTCACTATCACTGAGACTTAAATTGAGTTGAACTTGCATTTATTAAGTTTACATGCCAACTGACAGAGAAAACACAACAATGGCAATCTTTTTACTCTATACATTTGATCATCAGTATTATTATATGTTCATAGTACTGTCTTTTATGCTATCCTTTCATTCTCCCATCTGGAAAATCTTTGATGGTAGTAGGAAATGCTGCTTTTGTCTTATCAAAGGAAGTGAGATTTTGAAGACAGAAATAAAGCCACTTGGCACATATTTAATCATAGTTGTAAGGTTTTTAATTCATAGAAGTAAAGACCTAAATGTAAGAGAAGATGGTTTGCTAACTGAAAAAAAAAAAAAATGATAAGAGAAAGGAACTAAGGGACAGAGATTTGTACAGTGTCTAGTGTTTCGAGGAGTTTTAAGGTAGTAGAACAAACACAGGAATGCTGGTCTTATAAGCAGGTCCAAGACTGCTGCTCAGAGCATGAAACCAGGATTATAGGTTCCATTAACTTGCTAAGGTGGAGTACATTAGCTCCTTTAGTGTAGGGTTATAGCAGAGCAAATGCTTTTTTGTGTTTTGAAACATATGTTTTCAAGTGAGAAGCAAATGGAAGTAATGGATAGAAAATACCATTAAAATGATTGTTGGATTTATATCTGAAAAAGTGGGTTTCAATAAGATAATGGAAAGTTTTTGACATTCTTGATTGCTAATATTTTGAGATTCATCATTTTGTAATGTTCTATTATACTTGAAAGTGTAAGATTTTATTATTTTAAGCATCATCAAATAATTCGAACCATTCCAATTCATGAGAAGGCTTAGATATGACACACATTTTGTCATGTGTGTGACAAAAAACCTACAACAAATATCAGCCCTAATGGAGGAGTTCCAGGCCCAGTTCATTTATGGCTGAAGAGAAGACAAGAATGGTCACATTCAACCCTGCTGGCATAACACTATGGGAGCTTTAGGCAATGAAATGAGTAAAAGAACAAATAAGTACTACAAGGGTAGAGACAAAAATAGCCTTATACTATGTACCAGAAAATTTAAGAGGATCAATATATTGTTAACGTAATAAGAGGACAAAAAGAGACTTGAATAAATGTAAAGATGTACTTAATATCACATATATTTCAATTTTTCAGAATTTAATATATAAATGATAGCCAGTCAAAATCCCAAGAGAATTTTTGAGTAACTTTAAAAATTGATTCTAAAATATGTGTACAAAAATAAAGGTCCATGCATATTTATAGTAATTTTTAAAAAAGAAGCCAAGGAAGAACTTGTCTAAGCAGAACTTCAGGCATATTACAAAAATGTTTAAAAAATGTTGTACTAAAAAAAAAATTTTTAAATATGGTACTAGCATAGGAACGTATAGGTAGACAGTGGAATGGAATAAAGTGCAGAAAGAGGAGAAAAAAATGTGATTGAGGTGACACTGGAAATTAGCAAGGAAAAGATGGATTCTTTAATATAAGCAATAGAAAAATTAGGTCAAGACATGATGAAAAATAAATTTGTAATTTATGCTTCATATTAAACATATTGCAAGAAAAGAAAAAGAATCCACTTCAAGTGAATTAAAGGCCTAAATTTGAATGGCAAAAATTCAAAGCTTTTATGGAAGAAAATACAGGAATTTATCTTTGTGATCTCATTTAGGGAAACCCCAGCAATATCCCAGAGCACAAGTGAGAATATCTAAATATAAACATTGTTTTTAACAAAGGATTCCATAAGCAAAATTAATTGGCAGGAATGGATTAGAAGAAGATATTTATAATGTGCAAACAAAGTACATACACAACGTGTATATTGGTTTCCTGCAAATAAGAAAATTTGTAAAGCCAATAACACATGTATGAAATATATGAATAAGAGTTCAGGAAAACATGGGATAGGGATTGAATAGTTAATAAATAACATATACTTACTAATTTAAACAAAAATGAGTTATTATCAGATAGACAAAGGTTTGAAAGCCACATAACATCAAGTTCTCATAACATCAGTTGCTAGTGGAGTAAGGTGATGTAGTCATCTTGGGCAGTAATTCACCAGTATTTAGTGAAATTAAATATTCATGTAACTATGATTCAGCAGTCCCACTCCTGGTGAGCCTCTCACAGAAACTCTCCTCATATTCATAGGAAAATCTGTTTTTTGCAGTGTTAGCTATGTTAGCAAAAGAGAGGGAGGCAACTGCATGTGCCCATCACCAGAAGAATATGTAGGTATCATGTGAAGATGCAAACCGTAAAAACGAGGTTTACCAAGGCTATTGGGATCTCCCAGGAGATCCCCAGTAAGGAATGATCCTCTTCTTTTCTTGGATTCTGCATAAAAGGAGTAATAAAAGCAAGACTCCTTGGAAGTCAAAATATTACTCTTATTGTTGGATAGTGCAGCATTGGAAAATATAGTTTAGTGTGAGAGAAAAGGGAACCATTACCTGAAAACCAGGGTAGGCAGAGTCTCCACCTCTGAGCAGAAGATAAAGTGGACCCCCTGCAGGCAGCTAGGACGTGTGAGAAAATAGGCAGAGCAGAGCAGAGCATGCCAGCTAGCCGTTCTCAAACGTACCAAGGGAGAAGTCACTCTCTCTCTCAAAGGCAGAGTGCAAAACAAGGCAGAATGGGGCTCTCTATAGGAAATTGACATTCCTTGTGAAGAAGATTAACACTGTGGACAGATCTAAAGGCATAATATTGGTGAAAATGTCAGGAATGAGACAATTTATAGTTCAGTGAAATATACACATGTTATTTTTTAAAAGTACACAAAGAGCATATTTTTGAAGGTTGCAAATACAGGAAATATACAGAAGGTAGATTAGAAAGGTGGGGAGTACATATACTTTGTAGATGTCTATGGGAGATTTAAAGTTTAAAAAAAAATAGTAAAAGAGGAGTTTTGTACAGATAAAGGAAGATAGTGTCACCTGAATTTAGGTATATGAACAATTTACTCCTGTACTACTGGGATTAAAAAGGCAACATTAGGGATGCAGAGATGATATGGCATTTTTTATTATTCTGTTATTTGCATTCATATATATGACCAAAAAAATCCTACCACTAAAATGAAGTTAATAAACGATAGCAGTTATCCCAGAACTCAAGGGTGGACAAAGTATTAAGCTTTTTTTCTCTAGGGTTTAGAATCTTTTGAGAGACAGCTTTCATTTTTACACAAAACTTTTACTTCTAAGGAGAGATGATTATTAATATGTTTGTAAGAGAGAAGGGAAATCAAACAAATCATTTTGATGTTCTAGGTCCTTTTTTTTTTACACTTCCTGTGCTTTTCACTTCCGGAGCATGCTTTCTGCTACTGTGTGTCCCACTAGTGATTGAGACATGTCGTTAATTCAGTTTATCTTGTTCCCAGAATCTGAGGGGATAAACAGAACCAGTTTTGCTATTTTTGTTACATAAATATCTTATGAGAAATCTGCTAGCAAACTGCCCCGCCGTGGAGCCAGGCAGGGGCCAGGCTAGGGAGGAGGGGATTGCCAGCTGGGCTGGGCCTCCCTGGCTCAGGGATCCTCGAGACTGGATGCCATCTTGAGGCAAGTCCTGCTTGGGCTGTGCATACAGCACAGGGCTGCTAAGCGGCACCCACTCCGGGACTTGGAAAGTACCCCTCAGCCCCACAGTAGACAGATGGTATTTCTTCTGCGTTTGTGTGGAGGGGGTGGGGGAGTGGTGGTAACAATGAGCAGCAGTAGCCACTTGACAGGCTCCCTGCTGCCAAGAATTTGCATGACGAACGCTTGCTGCCATCTGGAGAACTTCAGCTCATTGAGGAAGAATCAGCATCTCAGCCTCACGATTCTCTTTGCCCCAGTCTGTGCCGAGAATCTCTTTTCCCAGGGGAGGAAGAGAGCAAAAAGGCAAATCAATCAGACGAACGGAACCTGGCCTGAGGGAGGCAGGCTGCGCCATTCCTTAGGGGAAGTCCCGGTGAGCTGGACGATGCTGGTCTAGTCCAGGGGGCGTGTGGACCAGGCTGGCATTTCGGAGTGGATTAGGTCAGTGGAGTCCGTCACCTTTTGAACAGGGCTTTGTTTATCTGCCGGTAGTTGGTGGAGGAAATGTGGAAATGAGGAGAAAACTCAAATAAGGAACCCCTTTCCCATGACCTCCAGCGTGGAGTTCAATGAGGCAAAAGACTGACCGTGCACCCCGGGGATCTGGTCACAGACCACAGTGTTATGTACTATAAACACGTGTGGGCCATTTAATTAAACACATAACACAGCTTTCCAGCTGCTGAGATACTGCATGTTTAAAACAAAAGGTAGTTTTCAAAGTATGAAAAAAATTCCACTTAATATTAGTTATTATATTTTTAATATCCTTTCTTTCCTTGTTATGGGAAACTTATGGTATTTTTTCTCTTAAGTTTTTTCTTTAAAAGGTATTTTTTTCCTCCAAAATATCTTTAATATTTAAAAGTTATTAGGATCAAATGGTATCTTAAGTGAAACATTTTATTAGGAGATTATATCCTATAAGGGCTATATATAATACGTAAGACCACATAGCTTTATGCCTTAGAGTTTCTAACCTTAAATAACACCAAGCCAATTCCTCATTGGAAAAAAGAAATGGACTCATATATTAATTATGGAATTGTCAAATAAGTGGGAGTAATACCACATTCAGGGGCTTCCTTGGTGACTCAGATGGTAAAGAATCTGCTTGCAGTGCAGAAGACATGGCACTAAAATTAATGACTCAAGAGTTCTTTGACACAGTAATTTAAATTCTAATTACTAATAATTTCCTCTAGAGTACGTATTACACCAGTAGAAAACACTGCATTTACTTTTATCTTTCTTAAATGACTAACAGTTGAGTTGCACATAAGTACATTAAAACTCTATTTGTTGAATTAAATTTAATTTCTCTTTATATGATACATGTGTGGGGCTTCCCTGGTGGTTCAATCAGGAAAGAAACCACCTGCAATGCAGGAGACCAGGTTAATCCTGGGTCAGGAAGACCCCTGGAGAAGGCATGGGCAACCCACTTCATTATTCTAGCCTGGGAGAAATCTATGGACAGAGGAGCCTGTTGGGCTATAGTCCATGGGCCACAAAGACGTGGACACGACTGAGCGACTAACACCTTATGATATGTGAGATATTATGGGATATAAACAAAAGAAATAAACTAAAATACAAATAACTAATTCTAAACAAAATTATAGATTTTCTTTTGGTTAGTTAAACTTTTAGAAGATTTACATGAGTCATTGCTCTCATTTTTCCCCAATTTTAATTGCACATTCTGTTAGGCAAAGTATTTTACACTCTTAATCTAGTATTATAGACAACAGAAAGATACCCAGTGCAGCAAATTCTGGCTGGTCAGCTTAATCCCCAGAAATGGTTTGATCAATGTTGGGCTTCCCTAGTAATTTTGTTTCAGAAAACAAAACCTAGCAGCATATTGAGTTAGGAACACTGCACATGTTCAGGAGTTATGTACCAACTTACTGACCTTGGGTGAATGACTTAACTTTGAACTTCATTTGTCTCATATGTAAAGTGTAGGAAATGTGACTGTGACTAAGAGTCATTTTTAAGGTCATATGGAAGAACCTCTGTACAATGGTCTGACATAAAAGTTCTCAATAAATGTTAATTACTGTTAAATTATGAAGAATCTGAGGCCCCTGGTGGCTCATGGTAAAGAATCTTCCTGCAATGTAAGAGACTAGGGTTCAATCTTTGGATCAGGAAGATCCCCCTTTGGGTCAGGGGAAGGAAATGGCAACCCACTCCAGTAATCTTGCTTGGAAAATCCCATGGACAGAGGATGCTGGCATGCTGCAGTCCATGGGGTTGCAAAGAGTCAGACATGACTGAGCGACTAACACTGTAAAGAATCTGCCTGCAATGCAGAACACCTGAGTTCGATCCCTGGGTCTGGAAGATCCCCTGAAGAAGGGAATGGCAACCCACTCTAGTATTCCTGCCTGGGAGTACTCTCATAAACAGGGGAGCCTAGAAGGGTACAGTCCATGCCAATCAGAGTGTCAGACAGGACTGAGCAACTGGCACTTTCACTTTTCAACTTTATATTACACATTAAATAATAAATATTACAAATCCATATTCATACTTTAAGTAAATTTTGAAACTTCATAGTGATATGTATCATGTATTAAACTGTACTGTTAATGAATAACTCATTTTTATGTAAACTATCACTTAGTAGGCATCTAAATAAAAACTCATTTCACGGAGAAGTAAGGGTTTCAATATTGTGGAGTATTTTATAGCCAGTATAAAAATGCCAATTATTGCCTGCCAATTTCATAACACTGTCTGACACAATTTATTTGAGTCATAGGTATTAGTTCTAAATGCATCTTACATCCTCAACTTACATGATGAAAATTGAATTGCCATCTACATAATGAAAGTTGAAAGTTGCTTTGGAGGAAAAAAAAATGTCTCAGCATATTTCACTAAAGAAATTGATAGCCAACCTTTTTAAAGTATTTGTTACTATGAAGTTTGTTTACAAAAATTTAAAATTATTTTGTCAAGCATAACAAGAGTTTATAACATTATTACATCACTAATTGTTCACACCTACATTGGGATTTGAGTTTCTCTGAAGCTCAGTTGATAAAGAATCCACCTACAATGCAGAAAACCTAAGTTTGATCCCTGGGTTGGGAAGCTCCCCTGGAGAAGGGAAAGGCTACATACTCCAGTATTCTGGCCTGGAGACCATGGACCATATAGACCTTTGGCAACAAAGTCTGTATTCAAAGCTATACTTTTTCCAGTGGGACTTCCCTGGTAAAGAGCCTGCCTGCAATGAGAGAGACATGGGTTCAATCCTTGGGTCAGGAAGATCCTTTGGAGAAGGAAATGGCAACCCACTCCAGTACTGTTGTCTGGAAAAATCCCATGGATGGAGGAGGCTGGTGGGCTACAGTCCATGGGGTCGCAAAGAGTCAGACACAACTGAGAGACTTCACTTTCATACTTTTTCCTGTAGTTCTATATGGATGTGAGAGTTGGACCATAAAGAAATCTGAGCACTGAAGAATTGATGCTTTTGAATTGTGGTGCTGGAGAAGACTCTGGACAGCAAGTAAATTAAACCAGTCACTCCTACAGGAAATCAACCCTGAATATTCATTGGAAAGACTGATGCTGAAGTTGAAGTTCCAAAATTTTGGCCACCTGAAGTGAAGAGCAGACTCATTGGAAAAGACCCTGATTGAAGGAAAGATTGAAGGCAAAAGGAGAAGGGGCTGGCAGAGGATGAAATGCTTACAAAGCATCACTGAGTCAATAGACATAAATATGAGCAAACTCCAGGAGATAGAGAAGGACAGAGGAACCTGAAATGCTTCAGTCTAGGGTGTCACAAAGAGTGTGACTTGCCTTAGCGACTGAACAGCAACAACATTTATGCTGCAAAACATTATTTTGTAGAAGACTAACCCGCTTTGTGTTTCAGGGAGTTGTGTATGCCACTTTGGACAAGATTTCTCCAGGCTATTTATTGGAGAGAATTTGTTTAAATATGTATCTTCTTTAGCTGGTTTCTGTTTCTGAATGAAGTATTCTATGTTTCAGCACACTTCAACAGAAAACAGAGGGGGAAAATATACTACCCTAATTATTTTCTAGGAAAAAAGTTCCAAATCTTATAATTTCAAGTATAAAATCAATCAATAAAAAAGCAAATAAATGATGTTTCTAGTTCTCCATATGTTGTCTCATAAATAATTCATTCCTTTCATTTAAACTTTCTTGCATTTGCAGTTATTTGGTCACATATTCTTCCATGAAAGCACTTACTTGTTTTTCTCCACCTTTTGCTTATTTATTTATTTATTATTCTTAACATTTTATTAAGGCATATTCTACATGAAACAACACATTTTATACGTATCATTAGACTCCTTCAACAAATATATTACATTTGTATGACAACTACACCAATCAGATAGAGTACAATGCTGTCACCACTGAATATGCTATCATATAATCAAATTTATGTTCACCAGCACTCGTCTGCTTCTATTATTATAGGTAAATTTCACTGGCCTAAAATTTGAAATAAATAAAGCTACAGAATGTTTATTCTTTTTTGTATGATTGTTTTCACTCAGCAAAAGATTTGAAATTCATTAGTTTGATTGCTTAAATATTTTGATTTATTACTGAGTAGTATTGAATGGATTAATATATGGAAATATGATTATCCAGTTATCTATTGATGGAATTAGGTTGTAATATTTTTCTTCTTATGATTAAGGCTTTTATGAATATTCACATATGATTAATTTTTTTAGACAAATGTTTTCACTTGTCTTGAAAGAATACCTACAAATGAATTAATGGTAATATAACACATGTATTTACAATATTATGTGAGTTTTGTATATTCACAAGAAAGTGCCATAAAGTTATAGAAATTAATTGTACTACTTTCTTCCAAACAACAAAACGTGACTTCAAACCTACCCTTGACAGCATCTGATATTATTATTCCTTTAAATTTTAGCCATTCTAGTATATGTTTAATAGTAGTACTTTTGTTTCTATTTTTCAATACCTTGAGGAATAATTATAGTGAACTTTTAAATGCATGTGTTGGTAATATAAGCCATAATTTGTGAAATATCTGCTCAAACGATTTTTCTAAATTTATTTGATTTCTTCTTTCATTGAATTGTGTTGTGTTAAATATCATGGGGCAATTTGTATCTGAGATATAGGTATGGCAAATGTTTTCTTATGGATTTTTAATACACTTAATGACGAACTTATTTGTGACTTTAGGTCAATAATTCCTATTGAATATTTTTCTTTGAACTAGAATTTTTTTTTATTTTCCATTTGTCAAGATCACAATATTGTCAGATGATAATTGTCATTACTGCTATGATTTTAGACGGTTGTCTTCAAAAGTTTGTTTTTCTCTGGTGCCAACTTGATCATCATCCCAAGCAAAATCTGCTTTAACTATTTCTTAGATGATTATAGCTGAGTCATTCCAAGAAAATTCTGCCTAAGTTTTTTTCATATGAGTACTACTTACTTTAATGTTGAATGGTTTTTAGTTTTTTCACCAGTGGGTTTTATGCCAAAAACACACTAGGAACTTAATCAATGGTAGTTTGCCTAGCAAAATGCCCATGCTTTTCTGGTATTTAAATCTGCTGTAATTAAAATTTTCAGTTTCTGGTATTGTGATAGAGAGCTGTGTATATGTGCTCAGTTGTGCCTGACTTTTGTGGAATTCCATCCAGGCAATATCTGGAGTGGGTTGCCTCTTTCTTCAAGGGGAGGCAATCGATCTAGAAACTTTGAACCCTCCAAGTGTGGATCCTCAGGAATTTCTTTACCTGAACCCCATTATCCTTGTCTTTTGAAGAAAAAAAAAAACTTGTAGAGAAAGCATGGTTTAATCGAAAAATGGTCTTGCTTGCAGACTGTTCTTTTACTCTAATGGTAATTGTTTCTTTAGGAGATTTTTATCTTTTATCCAAGACAATTTGGTGGTATCCTAAACCAACTCACCTCAGAATGTGATGCTATGGAGAGATAGGGTCTTTACAAATACCTTCAAATAGTAGTCTTTTGGTGGGCCCTAATCCAGTCATGACTGATGTCTTTCCTAAAGGGGAAATTTTAACACAGATTGCACACAGGATGTGCAACATTGAATATGTTTGCCTCTTAGTCTACAATCACTTCCCTCCTTTACCTCAATCCCAATTCCTACCTTAATTTGACTCATTGCTTTAACTTGGAAAAGATCTGATAGGACTAATGTTGCCCATCCTGCTTGCCATCCCCAGTCCTCACTAAAGAGATCTTTGGGTGAGGAGGAGGACTGATTCATGCTGTCTTTAATCAGCTGAGCTTAGAGCCGCTTTGCAATTTTCCTGGTCCTTGGACATGCAAATCCAAAACCATTAAGTTTTTGCAGTCTGAATAGATTATCGAGCTAGTGGAAGTGCCACAGAGGCCATAGAAGAGGCAAGAGGTGTGAATGGATTTGATCCCTCTAATGATGAAAGATCAGCTTTGGCATTATAAACTCATACTATTTTTAGAGCAAGAGTTATCTTAGAATCATTCATTTAGCATATTTTACAAATGAGAGAACCAAAAGTCCTATGGCTTGGTTATATATGGTTTGCATATTGGTGCTATTCTTATTGATATTCTATAAAAACATATGTCATGAAATTTATTATTATAAGTACTTTGGATTTATGTCTATCCTTTATGCATCTAACCTTTGAATGTGGGCAATCTTAGGAACAAAGCATTTCATTTGAATGAGACCGTTGAGCGCTAAGAGTCTTTCCTAGGCATGGCATTGAGACATTTCTCAATTACACTCTGAGAAAATGCTTTTCTTCCACTATTTGAGTTTACGGGAATAGCTTTAGAAAACATCATTCGTATTCATAACTGTTCACTTATTCAATAAGGTACTTGTTGAATATTTATTGAAAACTGGTAGGCACTAGACTAGGTACTCGGGATATAGTGAGGAACAAAACAAATAAGATTCTAGATGCTAAAAATGAGTGGCTTATATTTTTATTTAATGGGCAACTGAATGTGGTCTTAAAACTATAAATCTAGTGGTTTTTTTTTTTTCCCCTTGTGTGTTTTCCTTTTCTTTAATATCACCATCATTGCAAAGTGTTTGTTAAGTACAAAGGGTATTAGGTAGAATGCATTTAGCTGTGAGGGAAAGAAAAATCAATCAGATTCAAACTGGCTTAAATAATAAAGGGAATTTATTGGCTCTGTAATTTAAAAGTCCAGCTGGAAGGTGGGCTTCCAGCATGGTTTAATCAAGGTTCCAGGTCAATTGCTCAGTGACTGTTCCAGCTCTGTCCAGCACCATGCATGTAACATGTTACTCCCTAAAAGGCTTCTCTTGTGGTTGCAAGATGAATACCAAGAGAAAACAGGGTTTGATTTTTCTCACTCATAAAAAGGAAAGAAAGAGTATTCTTATCTTAGGATTCCAAGCAAGATATTGAGATGACTCAATTAATTTGATTAGAGCATATGTGTACAACTGAACAAATTATTGTGGCCAGGAGAATAAAATACGTCATTTGATTTCAACTAACCCAGGACCTAAAATTGAGAAATCTGTGTGCAGGTCAGGAAGCAGCAGTTACAACTGGACATGAAACAACAGACTGGTTCCAAATAGGAAAAGGAGTATGTCAAAGCTGTATACTGTCACCCTGCTTATTTAACTTCTATGCAGAGTACATCATGAGAAATGGTGGGCTGGATGAAGCACAAGCTGGAGTCAAGATTGCCGGGAGAAATATCAGTAGTGAAGGACAGGGAATCCTGTTATACTGTAGTCCATGGGGTCGAAAAGTCAGACACAACTTAGTGACTGAATAGCAATAAGAAAGAAGAGTTGCTTATAAATACCCAAGGTTTTCAACTGGGGCTCCCAAACAGTTACACCCCTGGAGTATGGGCTAACTCTCACAGGGAAAACAAAGTCCCAGTTTTGAGTCATTTTGGGTCTTCCCTAATAGCTCAATTGGTAAAGAATCCACCTGCAATGCAGGAGACCTGGGTTCAATCCCTGGGATGGGAAGATCCCCTGGAGAAGGGAAAGGCTCCCCACTCCAGTATTCTGGCCTAGAAAATTCCATGGACTGTACAGTCCATGGGGTCGTAAAGAGTCGAACGCGACTGAGTGACTTTCCCTTTGAGTCATTTCAATCAACTTTAATCAATTATATAAAAGTGAAAATCCTTTGCCCTAATTTTCTGTCAGAAACAAAGGTAAATCCCATCTAGACAAAGACACCATTGTCCAGAGTTTCAAATTATTTTTTATATACAATGTCCAGCATTACATTAAGAAATTTCTGGTCATGCTGACCAAAAACTAAGAGAGAAAAATTACAACAAACAATAAAGTCAGACCTACAAGAGATCCAGATATAGGAATTATCAGGCATGGATTTTAAAATATTTGTAATACATTTATTTAAAAAAGGATGCAAAACGTTAGCAGAAAACTGGAAAAAAGCACAGATAAGTTGAAAGCAATTTGAGAACTGAAAAATTTTTAGTAATTGCAAGTAAGAACTGGATATATAGGTTTCATTAAAACAGATTTAATGAATTAGCAAATTGGTAAGAAGAAGGTGTCAAGAAACAAAGAGATGGAAAATACATAAACAAGCATCAGAGACCAGTGAAATATGGGGAAAATATCTGACATGTGTACTTGGAATCTAAAAAAAAGAAAGAGAATGTGGTAGAAACATGAAGAGGTAATGACTTATGATGGCAGTAGATAAATGATTCAAAAGCTGTTTACGAACAAAGCAAAACAAATAATAACAATGACAATAACAAAGTTAGCTAATATAATCAAGGGAAAAACAAAATAAGATTCCAAAATGAATATAAACTATAGATATAAAGGATATTGAAATTATAATAAGTCTGTACTTATAAATTTACAAGCTTAATTAAATGAATAATTTCTAGAAAAATTTAATGACATTCATTTAAGAAGACATAGAAACTCTAGAAATTAATGATAAATTACCTCCAGAAAAACATAGCTTGAGTGCTTTCATAGATGAAATTCTATAAACTATTAGAGAACAGATGATTCACACAATATATAAAATTGTTTAAAAGCAGAGAAAGAAAACATAAAACCTTCCAATTTACTTTCAGTGCTTATGATGATAACAATATGAAAATCTTCCCCCAAATGACATAGAAATCTACAAAAAATTTCATTTAGAAATAGATACCAAAAGTTTCACAACTGGCAATTTATTGCCAGATATCTGGCAATTTATTAAGAGAAAAGGCAATCATATTCCGGCAATACAAGAAAAGTTTAAATCGTAGAGTTACACTGATGCATTTCTATTACATTTATAGGTAAAAGAAAAAAAAAACAATATTGCCTGCTTGGTGGTCATCAGACTTTATTTTTGAATTAAGTTTTACTACTTTGAGAGTTAGCATCTTGTGTTAGAAAACTAACATCATCTTTGATTCTAAAATAGGAGAAATCCACACCATACCAGTGTCTGAAAAAGCAAAAGACCATTAGGAATTTTATATTTCTTGCCTTCTTTAGAATCTATAATGATATTATTCAACTTTTGCACAATTAAATTTCCTGTTGTTTTGCAGAAATGCATCATGTATGAAAATAATGCAGAGGATACATTTCAGTTCATCAAAGGGATAGATAAATAATTTACAGTTCAGTTCAGTTGCTCAGTCATGTTTGACCCTTTGTACCCCATGGACCAGGCTTCCCTGCTGCTGCTGCTAAGTCGCTTCAGTCGTGTCCGACTCTGTGTGACCCCATAGATGGTAGCCACCAGCCTCCCCTGTCCCTGGGATTCTCCAGGCAAAAACACTGGAATGGGCTGCCATTTCCTTCTCCAATGCATGAAAGTAAAAAGTGAAAGTGAAGTTGCTCAGTCATGTCAGACTCTTAGCGACCCCATGGACTGCAGCCTACCAGGCTCCTCCGTCCATGGGATTTTCCAGGCAAGAGTCCTGGAGTGGGGTGCCACTGCCTTCTCCTAAATTATTCCTGCTGTTGCTGCTCTGCTGCTGCTGCTAAGTCCCTTCAGTCATGTCTGACTCTGTGCGACCCCATAGACGGCAGCCCATCAGGTTCCACCATCCCTGGGATTCTCCAGGCAAGAACACTGGAGTGGGTTGCCATTTCCTTCTCCCTGTCCATCACCAATTTCCAGAGCTTGCTCAATTCATGGCCATTGAGTTGGTGAGACATCCAACCATCTCATCCTCTGAAATCCCCTTCTCCTCCTGCCTTCAGTCTTTCCCAGCTTCAGGGTCTTTTCCATTGAATCAGTTCTTCGCATCAGGTGGCCAAAATATTGGAGCTTCAACCTCAGTATCAGTTCTTCCAATGAATATTCAGGACTGATTTCCTTTAGGATTGACTGGTTTGATCTCCTTGCAGTCCAAGGGAGTGGTTTAGTCGCTAAGTCATGTCCAACTCTATTCCTCGGTCAGGAAGATCCCCTTGAGATGGAAAGGGACTCTCAAGAGTCTTCTCCAACACACAGTTCAAAAGCATCAATTCTTCAGCACTCAGCTTTCTTCACAGTCCAACTCTCACATCCATCAGTTAAGTTCAGTTCAGTCGCTCAGTCATGTCCGACTCTTTGCGACCCCATGAATCACAGCGCGCCAGGCCTCCCTGTCCATCACCAACTCCCAGAGTTCACTCAAACTCACATCCATTGAGTCGGTGATGCCATCCAGCCATCTCATCCTCGGTCATCCCCTTTTCCTCCTGCCCCCAATCCCTCCCAGCATCAGAGTCTTTTCCAATGAGTCAACTCTTCACATGAGATGGCCAAAGTACTGGAGTTTCAGCTTTAGCATCATTCCTTCCAAAGAACACCCAAGGCTGATCTCCTTTAGAATGGACTGATCGGATCCATACATGACTGCTGAAGAAACTATAGCTTTGACTAGACAGACCTTGTAATGTCTCTGCTTTTTAATATGCTGTCTAGGTTGGTCATAGCTTTTCTTCTAAGGAGCAAGTGTCTTTTAATTTCATGGCTGCAGTCACCATCTGCAATGATTTTGGAGCCCAAGAAAAAGTCCATCATTGTTTCCACTGTGTCCCCATCTATTTGCCATGAAGTGATGGGACCGGATGTCATGATCTTAGTTTTTTGAATGTTAAATTTTAAGACAGCTTTTTCCCTCTCCTCGTTCACTTTCATTAAAAAGCTCTTTAATTCTTCTATCCTTTCTGCCATAGGGTGGTGTCATCTGCATATCTGAGGTTATTAATATTTTCTCCCAGCAGTCTTGATTCCAGCTTTTGCTTCATCCAGCCCAGCATTTTGCATGATGTACTCTGCATATAAGTTAAATGAACAGGGTGACAATATACAGCCTTGATATATTCCTTTCCTGATTTGGAACCAGTCTGTTGTTCCATGTCTGGTTCTAACTGTTGCTGCTTGACCTGCATACAGATTTCTCAGGAGGCAGGTAAGGTGGTTTGGTATTACCATCTCTAACAATTTTTCACAGTTTGTTGTGATCCACACAGTCAAAGACTTTGGCATAGTCAATAGGCAGAAGTAGATGTTTTTCTGGAACTCCCTTGCTTTTTCTATGATCCAACAGATATTGGCAGTTCATCAAACGGATAGGTACAAAATAATTTGCACTATTGCAATATTGTTAGACAAGCTTTTTAACACTTTGTTGTTGGTGGTGTAAAATTGATGAAGTCTTCTTGGAGGGTAACAAGGTTGGATGTACTAGAAGTTTAAAAAATATTAATTACCTATATTCTATCAATTTCATTTCTAGATATTTATGTCAAGGATATTACTATGGTGTGTAAAATGATTTATGTTCCAGGATATCCTATTCATTGCAGCATTATTATGAAAGTAAAACATTGGAAACCACCTAAATGTCAACAAGAGATTAAGTAAATTATGATGAAGCTTTGATTGGATACTATGGCTTAAAACATTTTAATGGCATGAAAATATTAGTTATATATTGATTAAAAAGTCACACTTTTATAAACAACAAAAATGTATATTATACACAAGCAGACAGAAGAGGTATAAATCAAAATCATAGCAGGAATTATTTCTTTCAGTAGTATTGTTGCAGCTGATGTTCATTTTCTCCTTTGAGCCTTTCTATAACTCCACATTTCCAAATTTCCACAATAAACATAAACATATCCTATTTTTGTAACCAGAGAAATATTATTTTGAAAGTTGTGCTTGAAGTAAGGCAAGAAGGAGAGGTTATTTCTTTTCAGGAGAGCTGGGAACTTTGTAATAGTTTCCAGCATAATAACTATGACTGGCAAAATCATATTATTTCCTTCTCCCTCCTTAGTTAAGCACTCCTGAGATACTAATTTTGTCCTCTTAAAGGGTCCAATATGGCAGTATCAGTTCAGTTCAGTTCAGTGGCTCAGTCGTGTCTGACTCTTTGCAACCCCATAAACTGCAGCACACCAGGCCTCCCTGTCCATCACCAACTCCCGGAGTCCACCCAAACCCATGGCCATCAATTCAGTGATGCCATCCAACCATCTCATCCTCTGTCGTCCCCTTCTCCTCCTGCCCTCAATCTTTCCCAGCATCAGGGTCTTTTCCAATGAGTCAGCTCTCAGCATCAGGTGGCCAGTGTATTGGAGTTTCAGCTTCAACATCAGTCCCTCCAATGAATACCCAGGACTGATCTCCTTTAGGATGGACTGGTTGGATCTCCTTGCAGTCCAAGGGACTTTCAAGAGTCTTCTCCAACACCACAGTTCAAAAGCATCAATTCTTTGGCACTCAGCTTTCTTATAGTTCAACTCTCACATCCATACCTGACTACTGGAAAAACCATAGCCTTGACTAGATGGACCTTGTTGGCAAAGTAATGTCTTTGCTTTTTAATATGCTGCCTAGGTTGGTCATAACTGTCCTTCCAAGGAGCAAGTGTCTTTTAATTTCATGGCTACAATCAGCATTCGCAGTGATTTTGGAGCCCAGAAAAATAAAGCCAGCCACTGTTTCCACAGGAAACAGTGATGGTACTGGATGCCATGATCTTAGTTTTCTGAATGTTGAGCTTTAAGCCAAGTTTTCACTCTCCTGTTTCACTTTCATCAAGAGGCTCTTTAGTTCTTCTTCACTTCCCAGTGAGAAGGGTGGTGTCATCTTCATATCTGAGGTTATTGATATTTCTCCCAGCAATCTTGATTCCAGCTTGTGCTCCTCCAGCCCAGCATTTCTCATGATGTACTCTGCATATAAGTTAAATAAACAGGGTGACAATATACAGCCTTGATGTATTACTTTTCCTATTTGGAATCAGTCTGTTGTTCCATGTCCAGTTCTAACTCTTGCTTCCTGACCTGCATACAGAATTCTCAAGAGGCAGATCAGGTGGTCTGGTATTCCCATCTCTTTCAGAATTTTCCACAGTTTATTATGATCCACACAGTCAAAGGCTTTGGCATAGTCAATAAAGCAGAAATAGATGTTTTTCTGGAACTCTCTTATTTTTTCAATGATCCACTGGATGTTGGCAATTTGCTCTCTGGTTCCTCTGCCTTTTCTAAAACCAGCTTGAACATCTGGAAGTTCATGGTTCACATATTGCTGAAGCCTGGCTTGGAAAATTTTGAGCATTACTTTACTAGTGTGTGCTGCTGTTGCTAAGTCACTTCAGTCGTGTCTGACTCTGTGCGACCCTATAGATGGCAGCCCACCAGGCTCCCCCTTCCTGGGATTCTCCAGGCAAGAACACTGGAGTGGGTTGCCATTTCCTTCTCCAATGCATGAAAGTGAAAAGTGAAAGGGAAGTCGCTCAGTCGTGTCCGACTCTTCATGACCCCATGGACTGCAGCCCACCAGGCTCCTCCATCCATGGGATTTTCGAGGCACGAGTACTGGAGTGGGCTGCCATTTCCTTCTCCGACTAGCATGTGAGATGAGTGTAACTGTGTGGTAGTTTGAGCATTCTTTGGCATTACCTTTCTTTGGGATTGGAATGAAAACTGACCTTTTCCTGTCCTGTGGCCACTGCTGAGTTCTCCAAATTTGGAGCTGCTGCACTTGTGTGCCATCGTAGTCCCTGCGTTCGTGCATATGGCAGTATAGGAAGACCCTGAACTCCCTTCCTTCCATGGACACATCAAATCTGTAGGTATTATGAAATAATTTTTGCTGAAAGAGAACTGTGGACTAACTGAACAGCACCCAGCAAAATAAGGGGTAAAAAAGTCACAAAGAGTTGGGTAGGAGTGGCAGAGATGTAGTCTGTCTACAAACCCTACCCCTGGCAGGAGTATCTCCCTGAGCATGAGGAGTGCCTACTTCACACTGGGTACTCAGGGGCCTGAATGAAGAGATGAGGTCCTCAAAATATCTGGCTTTAGAAACCAGTGGGGCTGACATCCAGGGGGTCTGAGGCCTGTGGGGATCTGGGATACTTCCTTTGAGGGACTCAGGAGTAGACTTACTCATCCTGGGACTCACTGTAGTGAAGGCTACAGTTTGAGACATGGCTTGTATGATATGTGAAGAAGGTTCATTTGCTAATCTTAAAGAACTTAACCATAAAGCATAGATGCACAAAAAATGAGAAAGAAATTTAAACATAATGCTAAAGAGAGTCATAAAATAACAAGAGAAAAAAGCAATAGAAGAGAAAACTACAGGATTGTAGAAATGAGGGAGCCATTGAAAGGAGGGATGTGAAGGCAAGTTCTAGGATGATAGCTCTACAGCTATGCAGTGGGTCTGGAGGAGCATGCAGTCCAGAATGGAGAGAGAGTGAAAGAGGTCTCAGAGGGAGAGATTTCCAGGAAAACATATGCTGTGGTGAGACTATCTGATGCTTTTGATCATGTGAAAAATAGTATTATGAAATGTTTTATGTATTAGGTTTACACTTTTGAGGCAAATTAGATGTAGGTTTTATGTATAGAAGCCTAAGTCAATGAAAAATTGAAACAATTATACACTTTTACAAACAGTAAAAATACTACAGAAATGGAAACAAAATCATATTATACTACTTGGCTCAGCAACAAACAATAATTGCACAGTTATAATAAAGTATATACATTCAGGAATTTAACCAAAAACTGTTGTAAACATACATTAGGAAGATGGTGGGAATGGGAAGTGATTAGTAGTGTAAGTGAGAGGTTTAGTGTAAGAGAGAAAAAAAATATCTGCTGTAATTGGAAGTCAGTAGATCAAATAAGATCTTTACCACCTAGATAATCACAATGGTGTGATCACTCACCTACAGCCAGACATCCTGGAATGTGAAGTTAAGTGGGCCTTAGAAAACATCACTACGAACAAAGCTAGTGGAGGTGATGGAATTCCAGTTGAGCTATTTCAAATCCTGAAAGATGATGCTGTGAAAGTGCTGCACTCAAATATGCCAGCAAATTTGAAAAACTCAGCAGTGGCCACAGAACTGGAAAAGGTCAGTTTTTATTCCAATCCCAAAGAAAGGCAATGCCAAAGAATGCTCAAACTACCACACAATTGCACTCATCTCACATGCTAGTAAAGTAATGCTCAAAATTCTGCAAGCCAGGCTTCAGCAATACGTGAACAGTGAACTTCCTGATGTTCAAGTTGGTTTTAGAAAAGGCAGAGGAACCAGAGATCAAATTGCCAACATCTGCTGGATCATCAAAAAAGCAAGAGAGTTCCAGAAAAACATCTATTTCTGCTTTATTGACTATGCCAAAGCCTTTGACTGTGTGGATCCCAATAAACTGTGGAAAATTCTGAAAGAGATGGGAATACCAGACCACCTGACCTGCCTCTTGAGAAACCTGTATGCAGGTCAGGAAGCAAGAGTTAGAACTGGACATGGAACAACAGACTGGTTCCAAATAGGAAAAGGAGTACGTCAAGGCTGTATATTGTCACCCTGCTTACTTAACTTATATGCAGAGTATATCATGAGAAACACTGGGCTGGAGGAAGCACAAGCTGGAATCAAGATTGCCAGGAGAAATATAAAAAACTGCAGATATGCACATGACACCACCCTTATGGTGGAAAGTGAAGAAGAACTAAAGAGCCTCTTGATGAAAGTGAAAGAGGAGAGTGAAAAGGTTGGCTTAAAGCTCAACATTCAGAAAACTAAAATCATGGCATCTGGTCCCATTACTTCATGGGAATTAGATGGGGAAACAGTGGAAACAGTGTCAGACTTTATTTTGGGGGGCTTCAAAATCACTGCAGCCATGAAATTAAAAGACGCTTACTCCTTGGAAGAAAAGTTATGACCAACCTAGATAGCATATTGAAAAGCAGAGACATTACTTTGCCAACAAGGTCCATCTAGTCAAGGCTATGGTTTTTCCAGTAGTCATGTATGGATGTGAGAGTTGGACTGTGAAGAAAGCCAAGCACCAAAGAAGTGATGCTTTTGAACTGTGGTGTTGGAGAAGACTCTTGAGAGTTCCTTGGACTGCAAGGAGACCCAACCAGTCCATTCTAAAGGAGATCAGTCCTGGGTGTTCATTGGAGGGACTGATGTTGAAGCTGAAACTCCAGTACTTTGGCCACCTCATGTGAAGAGTTGACTCATTGGAAAAGACCCTGATGCTGGGAAAGATTGGGAGCAGGAGGAGAAGAGGACAACAGAGGATGAGATGGTTGGATGGCATCACCGAATTGATGGCCGTGGGTTTGAGTGGATTCCGGGAGTTGGTGATGGACAGGGAGGCCTGGTGTGCTGCGCTTCATGGGGTCGCAAAGAGTGGGACACGACTGAGCGCCTGAACTGAACTGAGATGATTAGTAACCATATTAATTAGAAGTATAGGGGTAGAAGTCAGAAAAAAATAGCTAAGACATTTTTGCAAATATTTTTGTTGGGAAGTGAGACTAGGTTGGAAGTGTGCAGTGGTGGATTCTAGATTTCACTGTTTTCTGAACCTACTTGACTTTTCAAAAACATATATTTGAATTACTTTGATAAAATTAAACACCAGTTACTTTTAAGAGAGCATTTGCTAGTGAGGGGCAAAGTTAGTATGGGCAAAAGAAAGCTAAGATAATTTACTTGCATTTCTAGGCGTATCTCCAGAATTAAGAGCATTTAGTCTGCTCTAAGCTCTTTTAACATCGGAATTCTTGTGGTCTCTGCCTTAGACTTGGATGTGGTCTTCAAATTCTGTACACTTGCCACTCTATCATGTCATCTCAAAATCATTTGGAGCATCAGTTGATGTAAAAACAACTTGACTTCAGTTATTTTCTTGAAAGGATTTTCCTTTTCTACTCTTCTTGGCAATGAAGACTGGACTGTGGGCTTTCCCAGAACTGGCTTGGTGTTACGCAGTCCACTCAGTCAACAAAATTAAACATAAAAGTGTTTCTCATGTTTCAAGACCTAGTCTTTGCTCTGACAGCTTGTTGATACCGCACCACTCGATTGATAACACTTAAATGTCTGGCTTTGATTGTGGTAAAATGCAATCAGCTGTTGACATGGAAAATATGAATAAAAATCCAGAGGGCAGATTTAGAGTATGTTTATGTGTGGGGTTGGTTTGGAGGATGGAGTTGGGGGAGGAAAAGAATTTGAGAGGGGACAATGGAGAGAGACTTGAGGCCACAAGTATACAAGCTCAACAAGCCTCCAATGTTTGTCTGACAGCCCTAACCTTGGAGCAAGCTTCTTCGAAACTTCTTTCTACTTATGATAATGGCAAAGTAAAAAGAAAAGCATATCATTGTTTTTGACTTAGATTCTTATCCACAGTGGAGAATGTGATAGCTTATTTGCAAATCATTTGTTCTCATCTGAAGGGGCTCCCATTGTTAATGCTTCCGAAGCTGAAACTGAATACTCTGGGATTTTATCCACTGCCACTTGCCCAGCTGCAGAGAGAAGCATTGATTTAGCTTCCAGACCCCAAGGCAAAGGTTCTAGGAAAGCCTGCTTAGGTGCATTTTAAGAACCTCTCACCTATCACTTCTCTTTCTCCTCAGACATTCATGGTAGAATTCAGAATAGGTTGGAACTCTGCTCCATTTTATGCCTGATAATTTAATGGAAATTAAAGTGCAGTTAATAAAGGTAAATGACTAGGGAAATAATAGGCCTGGCCAAATTCTCCCAACTTCATCAGCGAAGGAAAGTTTGTAAGATATTTTAACAGCTGAATAGTCTAAGTCAACTTCTGGTGGGTATGAGTGATTTCAGAAAGGACGTCTCATGGCCATTAAGAATTAAGGAAACCAAATAATCATGTGGTATTATTTAATTCGTGACCATCTTGAAAGTTTTCTTTGTAATCTGGGTTGTGACCATTCACATGACAATTTGATTTTAAAGAGTTAGCATTCCACCAGTCAATTTTCATTCAATTCTTATTTTTATACTCCTGACAAGTGAATACACTTAGTTGAGGAAAATTAAGTATTTGTGTAATTATGTGTTTTGTTATTCCTCATGGTCAATGACAGCATTTCAGGTCTTCTAAAATTACATCATCTAAGAAGATCTGAAGGAGATCAACCCTGGGGTTTCTTTGGAAGGAATGATGCTAAAGCTGAAACTCCAGTACTTTGGCCACCTCATGAGAAGTGTTGACTCATTGGAAAAGACTCTGATGCTGGGAGGAATTGGGGGCACGAGGAGAAGGGGATGATTGAGGATGAGATGGCTGGATGGCATCACCGACTCGATGGACGTGAGTCTGAGTGAACTCCGGGAGTTGGTGATGGACAGGGAGGCCTGGCGTGCTTCGATTCATGGGGTCGCCAAGAGTCGGACACGACTGAGCGACTGAACTGAACTGAAGAAGAACTAATAATATGTTCTAGTCTCCATTCATTTTGTTAATAGACACAGGCTACTCTACATCACCACTCAGATTTCTTCAAGTACTAATGGCATTTGCTACCTAATGATCTGTGATGCTAGAGCTGAGCTAATGACTACAAGGTGACGAGCATTTGTCAAAATACAGTGTCAAAAAAGACATTGTATATTGTTCCAGTGGTAGATAAGCCTTAAGGTTACAAATATTTTTCCCCAATTACTTTTAACATTTTATTAATAATATAGTCAAGTTTTATAATTCACTTCTATGCTTTCTATAAATAAATACACACATATATATATGTATATGGACTTCCCAGGTGGTGCTGGTGGTCAAGAACCTACCTGCCAATGGAGGAAATGTAAGACACTCAGATTCTGTCCCTGGATCAGGAAGATTCCCTGGAGGAGGACATAACCCACTCCAGTATTCTTGCCTGGAGA
The DNA here is from genome assembly GCF_001704415.2 of Capra hircus. NCBI lineage: Eukaryota > Metazoa > Chordata > Mammalia > Artiodactyla > Bovidae > Capra > Capra hircus. The sequence goes on from NC_030816.1 coordinate 24,184,632, forward strand.
ATCTCATGGACAGAGGAGCCTGGTTGTCTACAGTCCATGAGGTCGCAAAGAGTTAGACATGGACATGATTGAAGCAATTTAGCATGCATGCATATATGTATAAAAATGGGTAGGAGGGAGTGAGTGGGTTTCAGCCCTGAAAACATTGGTGGAAAGATATATTAAATTGGTGATGTATAAAAGTCATTTTACATTCCCCTTCTTACTCTCTCCCTTTCTCCTTCACTCTCTCTAAATATGTATGTATGCCTGTGCACACATATGAATTAATAATGTATATAAATACATATACACACACGCCCACATGACTATTCCTTCTATTATGTCTCACACTATGTATATCTGATAAAATGCAAAGAGAGAAGTAATGCTGGGAAACAATAGGGTCAAACACTAAAATGGAAAACTCCCTTTTTTTCCTCATCAGAACATTGTCAGTCTTTTCATCTTCCAGGACAAATTCATTTTGGTTTTCCCTAAAGTAAAAATGAATGGTTATCTACAATTCTTTTCATATTGAACTCAAAGTTCTTCCCTCCTTGGCCTTATCTGGTTTCAACTGCTCTTTAGAATGAACATTGTATATTTTCTTAGTCCACAAATACAGACAAAGCTCCTACTCTTCTGATTTGCCCGAGGGCAATGTGGTCTAATTCTCAGAGCAGTGCTGTAATGCATTTGTATGAAAAAGAGCATCCTTGAGTGAGTCACTCTACCTCCCACAGACCATGAGTCGCACATGTAGTTTCAGAGCCCTGGTCAGAGAGGCCAGATTGGACCCATCTGAGCTCACTGTGAACCCTGAAAACAACATCAGGGCCTGGGGTTATTTTAAACTTCAGTATTTTAGCATCCATTCTTTTTCACTACCATGAGTAATTTAATGAGGGTTGGTTTTAATAGACTATGATATTAAAGAGTCTTTTGTATTTATGAATGAATTATTTAAAATATACTCCATCTTTAAAGCAAGTAATTATCTTTTTTCTAAAGACAGTTTCTAAAAACAGAGATTTAAAGATTTAAGTGTATATTTTAACTTTTTGAATCTATAATGAGTACCATTCTGGAAACAAATTATTATTTCCAAAAAGAAAATATAATAAGCCAACAGAAAACCTCTTACAAAGTACAATTTAAAAAATAATACATTAACAACTCTTTCAGTTCAGTTCAGTCGCTCAGTCATATCCAACTCTTTTGCGACCCTATGGACTGCAGCATGCCAGGCCTCCCTGTCCATTACCTACTCCTGGAGCTTGTCAGTGATGCCATCCAACCATCTCATACTCTGTTGTCCTCTTCTCCCGCTTTCAATCTTTCCCAGCATCAGGGTCTTTTCTAATGAGTCAGTTCTTCACATCAGGTGGCCAAAGTATTGGAGTTCCAGCTTCAGCATCAGTCCTTTCAATGAATATTCAGGACTGATTCCCTGTAGGATTGACTGGTTGGATCTCCTTACAATCCAAGGGACTCTCAAGAGTTTTCTCCAACACCACAGTTCAAAAGCATCAATTCTCCTGCACTCAGCTTTCTTTATAGTACAACTCTCACATCCATACATGACTGCTGGAAAAACCAAAACTTTGACTAGATGGACCTTTGTGGCAAAGTAATGTCTGCTTTTGAATATGCTATCTAGTTTGGTCATAGCTTTTCTTCCAAGGAGCAAGTGTCTTTTAATTTCATGGCTGCAGTCACCATCTGCAGTGATTTTGGGCCTCCCCAAAATAAAGTCTCTCACTGTTTCCATTGTTTCCCCATCTATTTGCCATGAAGAGATGGGACCAGATGCCATGATCTTAATTTTCTGAATGTTGAGCTTTAAGCCAACCTTTTCACTCTCCTCTTTCACTTTCATCAAGAGGCTCTTTAGTTCTACACTTTCTGCCATAAAAGTGGTGTCATCTGCATATCTGAGGTTATTGATATTTCTCTTGGCAGTACTGACTCCAGCTTGTGCTTCATCCAGTCCAGCGTTTCTCATGATGTACTTGGTAAGTTAAATAAGCAGGGTGACAATATACAGCCTTGACGTACTCCTTTCCCAATTAAGAACCACTCTGTTGTTCCATGTCCAGTTCTAACTGTTGCTTCCTGACCTGCATACAGATTTCTCAGGAGGTAAATCAGGTGGTCTGGTATTCCCATTTCTTTAAGAATTTTCCACAGTCTATTGTGATCCACACAGTCAAAGGCTTTGGCATAGTCAATAAAGCTATACATTTTATAAGCTAGTCTATAGTATTTTGTTATAGCAGCCTAATCTGACTAAGACAGGAGAGAGGAAACAGGTTTGACTCAAGAAGATAGTTTAAGTTGAGGATTGTATTACTTGTCCATTGCTGTATAATAATATTAGTGCAAACATGGTGGGTTAAGACCCATGCATTTTTATCTCACAGTTTCCTGGGGATTCAGATCTGAGGCACAGCTTAGCTGATACCTCTGCTTAAGATATCTCGCAAATGCTGCAATCACTGCTGACTGGGATTGGGGGTTTTATCTGAGGCTTGATTGAGGAAGGAGCCAGTGCTATGCTCAGAGGATTACTGGTAGCATTTCAGTCCTTGTGGGCTGTCAGATGGAAGGCTTTCATTCTTTGTTGGCGGTAATGCCCAGCTCTTTCCTTGTGGATTTTCTAAACGTGACTGCTTGCTTCTTCAAGCCAGGAATGAAGGGAGAGTCTCCAGGTAGGAAGGGCGTTACAACTTTATGTAATGTAATCACGTATATGTAAACCTGCACGGGCTTCCCTGGTGGCTTAGTGGTAAAGAATCTGCCTGACAATGCAGAAGACATGGGTTTGATCCCTAGGTCAGGAAGATCCCCTGGAGATGGAAATGGCAACCTGATCCAGTATTCTTGCCTGGGAAATCCCATGGACAGAGGAGCCAGGTGGGTTACAGTCCATGGGGTTGTAAAAGGGTCGGACACGACTTAGTGATGAAGACAACAAACAGCAACAGTCCTGTACACCATGTCACCTTTGCTGTATTCTGTTGGTAAGGCGCAGATTACAGATCCTGTCTACACTCAAGGGGAAAGATTACACATAGTGTAAATACAGGTGTAAATTACACACGGCGATAATCAAGAGAGTCACTTGAGGGTCTTTTCATCACAGGGAACAAAGCCGAAAAAAAATCAGCAAATAAAACAGGGTCCTTGTTTAATGAAGATATGGATAAATAAATGTAAATGATTATCTTCATTGTGAGTAAAAAAAAAAAAATCTAATCTCTTATGTCTTACTGATTGAATTTCCAACTTGAACTTTCCATTGTGATATACAGGTTATTGACAGTACCCTGAATTTAGGAATAGATTCTGTCCAACTCTGTGTAGGCTATTTGATAAGCAATATTGATAAATATTTTCCCGTCCCTGGTAGTTATATGTAGTGCAGCCATGAGATGTTCAGCTTAATGAAGAGGAAATGTAGTGAGGTTTTTGGAGAGGATCTGGTTACTGGAGGGGAGAAGGTCCATTTGGGGAAAAATTTAGCACACTTGCATCTGATCAGTTTGATAGAGAAGAGGCCATGTTTGGGCAGAGAATAATGAACAAATTACAGAAATTAGAGCAGGGGAGTGGCAGAGCCAAGAGGTCAAATCAAGCAGCTTGACCCCAGAGCCTGCAGTCTTCAACCCTCCCCATCTCCACCCAGGGTCTCTGAAGTGTCTGGGTTCTTGGTGAAAGGGAAATCTCAGAGGTCATTCAGTTCCAGCTCCTCAGCTTCAGATAAGGAAATTGAGGGATCCATGAAGATTAAGTATTAGCCTCAAGTCATGAAATGGTCCTCTGGCATATCCAGCCTCAAAAATTAAAGCAAAAATCAAAGTACTGCTTTGAAACTTTCTTGGATTTTAATTCTTCATTTATAGGAGGACCCTCTTATGGTTTCTAAAGAAGAGGTTGAAAAGAACTGAATATCTGAAGAATTCCTTCAGTCCTCTTCTGCTTGGGGTTTTAGGATGTAAAGTAATTCCATTAAATCAATGTTTTAATAGCAGCAGCAGCATGTCCCTGGAAAGAAGGGATACATATCAAGCATATCATTTCTCAGCCTTTTTTTTCTTCTTCATTCCTCTACCTCTTCAGGACAAATCTAATGTGAAGCTTTTGAAAGTGACATGGGATGAGGGCTGGGGAGAAGCTTAACTAAATCTAATCAAACTTCATTATCTGCTAACTTCAAAGGGAAGCCAAGTATGAAGGACATGTGTGAAGATTCAGCAGGCAAGAGGCTATAAGATATCTTATGACAGTTTGCTTGAGTATGTTGCAGTTCTAAGTGTTAGGAGCATTTAATCCAGCCAGAAGAAGCCTTGAGAGAAAAATAGGTACTACTACTAGAATCTAAAGAGGTTCAGGTATAGTAATCAAAGCAGGTTGATCGGTTATCTGAACACTCGGTGCAAAGTGTTTGATATTCAAAACAACAATCTGATTATGTCTTTCTTGGTTGGAACCAATCAATTACTGTCTCATTACTGTTCATGTCCAATCAATCAACAGGATGACAGGTTTGGGAACAAAGACCAGATACAGAACAAAAGATGAAAAGCTAATGTGGAGAACATGCATTTGAATTTTCGTGCAGCTGTTTGCTATGTAATCTTCCTTTCATTCACAATTAGTTCACATCTTTGTCTCTAAAGATACTCTAACCATTAACGCCAGTGGTCTCAAGTTCTTTAAATGTACACACTGAGACCCAGGAAGGTGAAGTGGCTGAACTTGGCCACAGGTCTAGGTGGCTACAAAGCCAGAGTGTTAGCTCAGGTCTTCAACACTTTGCACATTTTGTCAAGACTCAGTTTCCAATCCGGTTCATTGATGTTGATTTAACAAAGAAAAAAAAGTTAAAATAAGATTAAAAAGTTAAAAAAGTTAAAATAAGAATGAACTTCAGTGATTATTTCATTTCCATTGAGGCATTAATTTTTAGCTTTGAAACGCTGCAACTTTTCTAAACTTTAGGAGGCTGACTAGATGCTGAAAGACTTACTTATTGCCTAAAATCTATTTAGAAATTCTTAGATGAAAGGCACTACATAAAATTATTCTTATGACAGAGTGACTGTGTGGAGCCAGGTTTGTATTTAGCTAGGATGCGTCTCACCTGGTTAGCCGGCAGCCAGGTTCTTTGGGGAGATGACGTATGCCTGTTGCAATAACAGGGCCAGAGAGAGGGAGGCACTGGAACCAAGGCTTCTTAGAGAAAGCCCCAGGGTAAGCCCAACCCAGCCTCTCCTCCCACTAATTGTAAGTTTTATTATTATTATTATTTTACCTTTTATGTTTCAAGGTCAACATCTTCATATTTTAAGGTTATAAGAACTTATGGGGTCACAGCACTTTATAGTTAATGAAACGTTCATATAAGTTATTCTTTTGGAGAGTCTTAAAATCTGTAAGATATGTAGGTAGATATCACCATCCTGTTTGGATGTATAAGCACAGACGATTATTAGAATCACACTGTCAGAAAATGACATTCTGTACCAGAACAAGGCTGCTTCCCTAGCTGAGCTTCAACCTTAGCAGAGGTAACATTGATGTCATCTCTCCCAGGCATGCTGGGGCATCACTGCTGAGTGGGAGGTTGGCAGCTCTGGCAGGATTACTGAGAGGGATTCAGGTTATCCTAGTCAGAAGTGCCAGGAAGTTAGATCTCTGCCTTTGGTTTTATCACTGTGGGTTAGGAGGTTTTGTGGAAGAGTTGCCTCATTCCTCTGGGCTTCAGGTCCATGCCTTACATCATCTAGGTGACTGTGCACTGGAGTAGAGGGAGACAGACACCCAGGCTGCTTCCCAAGGCTGCTGTGGACACTTGTGCAGGCTGTGTACTACCCCCCTTTAGGGGCGCCATTCAAATCAAAGGTGTTATAGATGCTCACATCGACTATGATACTGTAACAGAGAGAAGGAAAGTTGGGGAAAAGGTGTTTTTCTAATTTATACAAAAGTCGAAGGCAACTAGGGCTCTGAATCAGGGCAAATTTATGGAAAAAGATGAGAAATAAGCAAAGAAAAAAGTTATTAGAATCTTATTCACAGTCAATTAATCTAGAAGGCAATTTATGAGAATACAACCCAACTTATATTTAAGAGCAAAAAGAAAATCAGTAAATTCTACATATTATAAGTGTCTCATCAGATAACACTGTGAGTAGAGAAACTTCAGACAGCAGCAGGCCTGATTTTTCAAAGAATTAGATTTAATTAGAAAATAAATCTACAAAACTTCAAGTATCAAACAGTTTAGGAAAAGAGGAACTTTTTTCCACCTTATTTCACAGATGACTGAGAGATCTAAAGATTCTAGGTCATTTAAGAACTTGCCCAAAGGATTATTTTCATTTTTCCCTAGCTCTGTTTGAGACTACCCTCATACTCAATACTTCCTCAATTTATATCACAGTGAAAGATGAATCAGTTCTAAGGAGTAAAGGTTTAACATATTTTACTCAGCTTGGACGGGATTTGATTGAACTGAAGCTTGACTAACAGGAGTTTGAAGTTAAAAACTGAGTGCACTTGTATGTCAGTACACCAAGGAGAGCCCAAAGGAACCAGAAGTGAGAGTATCAAAGAAGTAAAATAATGAGTTCTGCATGTTGAATGCAACAAAATAGCAGCCATTATGCATTTTTCCAAAATTCTATAAAATTCCTATTTTCTAATTTTATTTCCAATCAGTTCCTTATATTGCATGGAAAGAATTGCAGGTATTTCTCAAAGAACTTGTATTAGCTCTCATTTTTTTTTTAATAACCACATTTTAACAAAAATTAATCTCTGGCTTCAATTGTTCAACAAAACCTCTGGGTGAGATCCCTCAAGCAAAATCTACTATCTTTCCCGTTCTTTTTGGTCTTGATGTTGTTCTAACAGTACTGGCCAACTTTTCATCTTGGGTCCTCTTGATTTCTAAGCTTATGTGCACCTTTCACCATCCTCTCACTTATTTCTCCTTTTGTTCACACTTTTCTGGACTCTGCTATTTCCTCATCTTATATTCTGCAAAAATATGTGTACATATTTTGTAATGTGCTTTCTGAGCATCTTTATATTGACATTTCTCCAGGTTTCTTTTTTGAACTCTTTTCCCATCTCTACATTGTTGGTCATATCACTGTATTGTTTTGCTTGACTGGCCTATATCAGTTTACCATCCATCTTGTGTTTCTTTCCCTCAAATATTTCCAAAGTCCACTCTTGACATCTTTTCATTCTATAGTCACAGAGCCTCCAGCTTGCTGCCTTTAGCAACCATTTGCTAATTTCTTTGTCTTCAGTCTATCTTCATCTGAACAGCTGCATTCACACAAAGAATATCATTTTCTTTTCTTCTTGTAACTTCCAGTAAACTGTCACATCAAATTTATGTATCTTCTCAAGCAATTCTGGTCTTTCCATGGCCCTCTTCCCTCTAATCTCATTGCCCTCTGCTCTCTGTAAGGAATTATATAACATGGTTCACCCAAAATAGTCTTGCTTTATTCCTGTTACTCTAGAGCAATTATTAACTGTGTCTTCTTACTCTCCGGTGATTGCAGCCATGAAATTAAAAGACACTTACTCCTTGGAAGCAAAGTTATTACCAATATAGACAGCATATCTAAAAGCAGAGATATTACTTTGCCAACAAAGGTCCATCTAGTTAAGGCTATGGTTTTTCCAGTGGTCATGTATGGATGTGAGAGTTGGACTATAAAGAAAGCTGAGTGCCAAAGAACTGATGCTTTTGAACTGTGGTATTGGAGAAGACTCTTGAGAGTCCCTTGGATTGCAAGGAGATCCAATCAGTCTATCCTAAAGGAGATCAGTCCTGGGTGTTCATTGGAGGGACTGATGTTGAAGCTGAAATTCCAATACTTTGGGCACCTGATATGAAGAGCTGACTCATTTGAAAAGACCCTGATGCTGGGAAAGATTGAGGACAGGAGGAGAAAGGGATGACGGAGGATGAGATAGTTGGATGGCATCACCGATTCAATGGCCATGGGTTTGGGTGGACTCCGGGAGTTGGTGACTGACAGGGAGGCCTGATGTGCTGTGCTTCATGGGATTGTAAAGAGTCGGACATGACTGAGTGACTGAACTGAACTGAACTTTCAAAATTGTCCGCTTTAGTATTAAATTATAAGGTCATCCTACCTTAATGGGACCTTGGTCATGACTGTGTCTACTACACAAATATACTTTGCAATTCTCTGTATTTGAATTGTCCTTATGATCCTTGGAATATGGAATGAAGCAGGGCAAAGGCTAATAGAGTTTTGCCAAAAAAATGCACTGGTCATAAGCACTGGTCATAGCAAACACCTTCTTCCAACAACACAAGAGAAGACTCTACACATGGACATCACCAGATGGTCAACACCGAAATCAGACTGATTATATTCTTTGCAGCCAAAGATGGAGAAGCTCTATACAGTCAACAAAAACAAGACCAGGAGCTGACTGTAGCTCAGATCATGAACTCCTTATTGCTAAGTTCAGACTGAAATTGAAGAAAGTAGGGAAAAACACTAGACCATTCAGGTATGACCTAAATCAAATCCCTTGTGATTATACAGTGGAAGTGAGAAATAGATTTAAGGGACTAGATTTGATAGATAGAGTGCCTGATGAACTATGGACAGAGGTTTGTGACATGGGACAGGGATCAAGATCATCCCCATGGAAAAGAAATGCAAAAAAGCAAAATGGTTGTCTGAGGAGGCCTTTCAAATAGCTGTGGAAAGAAGAGAAGTGAAAAGCAAAGGAGAAAAGGAAAGATATAAGGATCTGAATGCAGAGTTCCAAAGAATAGCAAGAAGAGATAAGAAAGCCTTCCTCAAGAATCAATGCAAAGAAATAGAGGGAAAGAACAGTATGGGAAAGACTAGAGATCTCTTCAAGAAAATTAGAGATACCAAGGGAACATTTCATGCAAAGATGGGCTCAATAAAGGACAGAAATGTATGGACCTAACAGAAACAGAAGATATTAAGAAGAGGTGGCAAGAATACACAGAAGAACTGTACAAAAAAGATCTTTATGACCAAGATAATCATGATGGTGTGATCACTCATCTAGAGCCAGACATCCTGGAATGTGAAGTCAAGTGGGCCTTAGAAAACATCACTATAAACAAAGCTAGTGAAGATGATGGAATTCCAGTTGAGCTATTTCAAATCCTGAAAGGTGATGCTGTGAAAGTGCTGCACTCAATATGCCAGCAAATTTGGAAAACTCAGCAGTGGCCACAGGACTGGAAAAGGTCAGTTTTCATTCCAATCCCAAAGAAAGGCAATGCCAAAGAATGCTCAAACTACTGCACACGCTAGTAAAGTAATGCACTCATCTCACATGCTAGTAAAGTAATGCTCAAAATTCTCCAAGCCAGGCTTAAGCAATACGTGAACCGTGAATTTCCAGATGTTCAAGCTGGTTTTAGAAAAGGCAGAGGAACCAGAGATCAAATGTCCAACATGTGCTAGATCATCAAAAAAGCAAGAGATTTCCAGAAGAACATCTATTTCTGCTTTATTGATTATGCAAAAGCCTTTGACTATGTGAATCACAATAAATTGTGGAAAATCCTGAAAGAGATGGGAATGCCAGAGCACCTGACCTGCCTCTTGAGAAACCTATATGCAGCTCAGGAAGAAATAGTTAGAACTGGACATGGAACAACAGACTGGTTCCAAATAGGTAAAGGAGTACGTCAAGGCTGTATATTGTCACCCGGCTTATTTAACTTCTATGCAGAGTACATCATGAGAAACGCTGGACTGGAAGAAGCACAAGCTGAAATCAAGATTGCCGGGAGAAATATCAATCACCTCAGATATGCAGATGACACCACCCTTATGGCAGAAAGTGAAGAAGAACTAGAAAGCCTCTGGATGAAAGTGAAAGAGGGGAGTGAAAAAGATGGCTTAAAGCTCAATGTTCAGAAAATGAAGATCATGGCATCCAGTCCCATCACTTCATGGGAAATAGATGGGGAAACAGTGGAAACAGTGTCAGACTTTATTTTTCTGGGCTCCAAAATCACTGCAGATGGTGATTGCAGCCATGAAGTTAAAAGACACTTACTCCTTGGAAGGAAAGTTATGACCAACCTAGATAGCATATTGAAAAGCAGAGACATTGCCAGCAAAGGTCCATCTAGTCAAGGCTATGGATTTTCCAGTGGTCATGTATGGATGTGAGAGTTGGTCTGTGAAGAAAGCTGAGTGTCGAAGAATTGATGCTTTTGAAGTGTGGTGTTGGAGAAGACTCTTGAGAGTCCCTTGGACTGCAAGGAGATCCAACCAGTCCCTTCTGAAGGAGATCTGCCCTGGGTGTTCTTTGAAAGGAATGATGCTAAAGCTGAAACTCTAATACTTTGGCCACCTCATGCGAAGAGTTGACTCATTGGAAAAGACTCTGATGCTGGGAGGGATTGGGGGCAGGAGGAGAAGGGGACGACAGAGGATGAGATGGCTGGATGGCATCACTGACTCGATGGACATAAGTCTAAGTGAACTCTGGGGGTTGGTGATGGACAGGGAGGTCTGGCGTGCTGCGATTCATGGGGTCGCAAAGAGTCGGACAGGACTGAGCGACTGAACTGAACTGTACTGAATGGTGCAAATATTTAGGGGTCATTTTTGATCGATGTCTTAATTTGTAATGTTACCTGGCATATTTCTGTATGAATTCATATAGATTATATTTCTGTAATTATTATATTATAGATCTGAGCTCTCTTATTTCATTTCCTCTGGAAAAGAATTCTGCATCTTTTACCATTTGATACTATCCCAGCTAGAATTAAAAAAGAAAACTGCAGTTTTTCCATTTCCAATAAATAAAGAATGTTAAAGTTTTTACTTATACCAGTGGTCCCTGACTTAACTATGGTCTGACTTTACAGTGGTGTCAATGTTATTTGCATTCAGTAGAAATTATACTTCAAATTTTGAAATTTTGATCTTTTCCTGGTTTAGTAATATGCAGTAGATATTCTCACAATATTGGGCAATAGCAGTGAGCTGCTGCTGCCACTGGTCAGCCGCATAGTGAAGAAGGTGAGCAACCCACACACTTAACAACCACTCTGAACCGCATAGTCATTCTGTTTTTTTTTTTTACTTTCAGTACAGTATTAAACAAATTACATGAGATATTTAACACTTTATTGTAAAATAGGCTTTGTGTTAGATGATTTTTGCCCAGCTATAGGCTAATGTAATTGTTCTGAGCATGTTTAAGGTAGGCTAGGCTAAGCAATGATGTTGGGCTAATTAGATGGATTAAATGCATTTTTGATTTATGATATTTTCAGCTTGTGGTAAGTTTATCAGAACCTAACCTCCTTGTAAGTGGAGGAAGACCTATATAAAATTTAGGGATTTTAGCATGTTTAATTTTTGCACATTGATCTAAGGTCAAAGATTATCTGGAAGTGTTCTTGCTTCCTTCTTGCGTTCTTGCCTTTAAAAAACAGCATGTTGGCAAGTATTCAGGTAGGATCATACGGATTTATCATTATCTACAAAGTGTTTCAGTGGAATTCAGGACAAATGTTAGTCAGTGTTAGGGAGAGACAGATGACTGAAATCAACAGTTTCTGTCTCTTTTCTTGTTTCTAAAGGGATTCTGTTGGGCTTTATCAGAGTTGCTGAAAGAAAACAGCTGAGAATTGAGCACAGTGAACGAATTTCCCTACATCCTTCAATAAATGGTAGTTGGTGAAAAGGAATGTAAACATTCTTACAGTAAAAGGAGTTCAAAAAGAAACCCTAAATCCTTAAAATTAATAAACCAGTAAACCAAAACATAAAATTGTGCAACTATTTGCATCATGATAGGAAAAGAATTTCAGGTGTCTTTTTGAAGAACAATAAACAGTGTATTAAAAACTAAAACAATATTAAATACTATACAATAGAAAAAATATTGAAGGCACCAAATAAAAGAAAATAAATATAAGTTTCTATTGACAGAGATTGATTTTAAGAGTGATGATTCAAGTTGTTCTTCCTTTCTTTCCTGACTCCTAACCCAGAGCTTATGCATTTTTTCCTTAAGCTTATCTTGTACCTTTCACCTTTCCCTGTTCATCAGGGCATTTCAGAAAGCGTCCTTTACTGTGACTTGTTCCTTACATGCTGCAGCTGTGGTTACACGTTTTTCAGTTGTTAGCACCTTGCACTGATCTCTTAGCATCCCACTTCTGTTTTTTGTTTATTTTTAAAATAAAGTTACCCTTCACTTTACTAAGATGATACTACTGATTAGGCAGCAATATTAGATATTTCAGGTTGTTTTCTGGAAGTGATGATGGATTTATATTGCCCACTTGTATTTTTCCAACATGGTTCCCTGGCAACTACGGGCATTCATTTAAGTGAGGATTTTTCATGTTGGGGGTTGCAGTTTAGGGTCATGAATAGAACTGTGCTTCTTATATTTTGCTGTGTATAAAAATTATGTAGGGAACTTAAAATCTTGAATCTAGGTCATATCATATACCAATTAAATTCAAATTTCTGGGTGAAGGAACTTGAGATCTGGTTCTTGTTTAATCTATGTTCACGAGGGACTTGGGTGTGTAATTTTGTTTTCTTATCTTTTTTTTTTTTTAAAACAGCCTTTTTGGTTATCTTTAACAAACAATGAGTTTTACCATATATGTTCACCTGTGAAACCATCACTGCAGTCAAGATAATGAGTATAATCCTATGATTCCTCATGCACCAGTGTAAACTCTTCCTTCTCCCGCCCCTTCCCTGCCGTTCCCAGGCAACTGCCAGTCTGCTTTCTGTCACTATAGTATGCATTTTCTGTAATTCTGTAGAAATAGAATCATACGGTACATACTCTGTAAGGTCTGTCTTTTTTATTTTTTACCAGAGAGAAATCGTATGTATCAATGGCTTATGTTCTTTTTTTTAAAATTGCTAATTAGTATTCCATTGTGTGGAAAAACCATAATTTGCTTATCAGTTCATTTATTGATGGGCATCTGAGTTGTAGCTATTACAACAAAGCTCCTATGAACATTCATGTACAAGTCTTTGTGTAGGAGTAGGCTTTCATTTTTCTTGTATAAATGTCTAAGAGTAAATTAATTGGATCATATGATAGCAGATGTTTTTTAAGAATCTGACAAACTATTTTTCAAAATGGCTGTATCATTTTGCATTTTTACTAGCAGTATAAGATTTCTAATTCCTTCACATCCTTGCTAACAATTGACATGGTCTCTCTTTTTAAATTTTTAGTCATTTCAATACAGGATACAGGATGCTTGGGGCTGGTACACGGGGATGAGCCAGAGAGATGATATGGGGTGGGGGGTGGGAGGGGGGTTCAGGATTGGGAACTCGTGTACACCCATGGCGGATTCATGTCAATGTATGGCAAAACCAATACAGTATTGTAAAGTAAAATAAAGTAAAAATAAAAATTAAAAAATTAAAAATTAAAAATAAAAATAAAATAAAATTTAAAAAAGGCTAATACTAATACATTCTTTCATTTAATTGAGGATCTTCTATGTGATGGCTCTTTTGCAGGGCCTATAGATAGAACAGTTAAACAAGCAAATAAAATCCTAGCAAAAGTAAAAAAAAATTTTTTTTAGTCATTTCTAATTGATCAATAGTGATGTCCCATTGTGGTTTTAATTTGTGCTTCCCTGGTGACGGTTCCTGGTGGCTCAGACAGTAAAGAATCTGCCTGCAATGCAGGAGACCCAGTTTTGAGTCTTGGGTCAGAAAGATCCCTGGAGAAAGAAATGGCAATCTACTCCAGTATTCTTGCCTGGAGGAACCCATGGACAGTGGAGCCTGGTGGACTACAGTCTGTGGTGTCACAAAGAGTCGGACACAGCTGAGTTACTAAAAACACAGTGACTAATGATGTCAAGCATATTTTCATGTCTAGTCAAGGCTATGGTTTTTCCTGTGGTCATGTATGGATGTGAGAGTTGGACTGTGAAGAACGCTGAGTGCCGAAGAATTGATGCACTTGAACTGTGGTGTTGGAGAAAACTCTTGAGAGTCCCTTGGACTGCAAGGAGATCCAACCAGTCCATTCTGAAGGAGATCCACCCTGGGTGTTCTTTGAAAGGAATGATGCTGAAGCTGAAACTCCAGTACTTTGGCCACCTGATGCGAAGAGTTGACTCATTGGAAAAGACTCTGATGCTGGGAGGGATTGAGGGCAGGAGGAGAAGGGAACGACAGAGGATGAGATGACTGGATGGCATCACGGACTTGATGGAGGTGAGTCTGAGTGAACTCCAGGAGTTGGTGATGGACAGGGCGGCCTGGCGTGCTGCGATTCATGGGGTCGCAATGAGTCGGACACGACTGAGTGACTGAACTGAACTGAACTATTTCAACTTTTAAAAAATTAGGTAATTTTTCCTTTTATCATTGAGTCATAAGGATTTTTAAATGTGTTATAGATAAAAGTCTACTCTGAGAACTTGCCTTTTCAAATTTTTAACAGTATATTTTGAAGAACAAAGTTTTTAATTTTTATGAAGTCCATTTTATTAACTTCTGTCTGTGGTTTGTGTTTTTGCCAAATTGAAGGTCATTAAGATTTTCCTTGATATTCTAGTAGTTGCATAGTTTTAGCTCTTATATTTAGGTCTATAATTCATTTTTAATTAATTGTGAGAAAAGGGTCAAGTTTTATTTATTTTTCCATATGGACATCTAATTATGCCAAAGCCATTTGCTGAGAAAATTATCCTTTCCCCAGTTGGATTATCTTGGCGTCTTTATTGAAAACAAACTGACTATATATGTGTGCATCTATTTCTGGACTCTATTCTGTTACACTATTTGCTTATTTTTATGTCAATTCCACACTGTTTTGATTACTAGACTAAGACTAAATCTGCTAGTATAATTCCTCTATATTTATTCTTTTTTCAAAGATTTTTGACTATTCTAGGTGTTTTGAATTTTCGTTTAAATTTGAGAGTCAGATTGTCAAATTTTACCGAGGAGGGAGGGAGCCTATTTTGATGGCATTATGTTGAACATATAGATCAAATTAGGATTTATGTTAGCTCTATTTGTTTTTTGGTAGATTCCATAGGATTTTCTATATAGAAATTGTGTTCTCTTTGAATAAAGATTAGTTAGTTAGTTAGTTCAGTCACTCAGTCATGTCTGACTCTTTGCGACCCCATGAATTGCAGCATGCCAGGCCTCCCTGTCCATCACCATCTCCCAGAGTTCACTCAGACTCACGTCCATCGAGTCCATGATGCCATCCAGCCATCTCATCCTTGGTCATCCCCTTCTCCTCCTGCCCCCAATCCCTCCCAGCATCAGAATCTTTTCCAATGAGTCAACTCTTCGCATCAGGTGGCCAAAGTACTGGAGCTTCAGGTTTAGCATCTTTCCTTCCAAAGAACACCCAGGGCTGATCTCCTTCAGAATGGACTGATTGGATCTCCTTGCAGTCCAAGGGACTCTCAAGAGTCTTCTCCAACACCACAGTTCAAAAGCATCAGTTCTTCGGATAGTTTACTTATTTCCATATTCTCCCAATATTGTTGCCTTTGTCTCTTTTTTCTTATTACGCTAGCAAGAATCTTCAGGACAATGTTAAGTAGAAATAATGAGAGTAGACATCCTTGTCTTATTCCTCATCTCAGAGGAAAAGCTTTCTGTCTTTTACCGTTTAAACATGATATTAACTGTTTTTTGGTTTTTTTTTTTGCATTATCTACAAAAAAGAGAAAGTTTTCATTTCAAAATACTTTCCCTTTTGATATTTCCTTTGTATCATGGGTTATTTAGATGTATATTTGATTTCCAAATATTTGGGGATTTTCCAGATATTTTTGCTCTTAGTGGTTTCTCAGTTAATTACACTGTGGGCATAGAACAGATTTTGTATGATTTGAATCCCTTTAAATTTATCTAGACTTTATGGTGGTCCATGGCCACTTAAAAAAAAGAGAAGGGAACATATTCTGTGTTCAAGAATCTATGAGTGAGGGAACTAGGTGTCAGTGTTTTTTCTTTAATGCTTTCCAGATGATTTTAATGTATAGCCAACTTTGAGAACAGATTAGACCAGTGGTTCTCAAATTTAGTATGTGTCAAAAATCACTAAAGTGACTGGCTAAAACACAGATGCTGAGTAATACAGAATTTCTGTTCCAATAGTTCTGAAATAGAGTCCAAGAATTTGCATATCTAAAAATTTCCCAGGTGATACTGATAATACTATTCTACAACAACATTTTAGGAATGACTGGACTAGATTCTTGATATTCAAAGTATAGACCAGAGACCAGCCACATAAGCATCATCAGTGTGCTTATTAGCAATGTTGAATCTCTGGTCCACTCTATATCTACTAATAGAAATCTGCATTTTGGTGAAATCCTCTGGTTATTCTTTTACACATTAAATTTATGACTCAATGGAACTAAAACACTGCTTCTTACTCTGACTCAGTAGGTTTCATCATGGGGCCTGAGATTCTGCATTGCTAATAAGCACCCAGGAGATGTCAATGTTGTTGGCCTGTAAGTCACACTTTGTGTGTGTGTGTGTGTGTGTTAGTTGCTTGGTCATGTCTGATTCTTTGCAACCCCAAAGACTGTAGCCCACCAGGCCCCTCTGTCCATGGGATTCTCCAGGCAAGAACACTAGAGTGGGTTGCCATTTCCTTCTCCGAAAGGAACTATAGAAAGAAAGAAAGTGAAGCCACATAGTCGTGTCTGACTCTTTGTGACCCCATGGACTGTAGCCTACCAGGCTCCTCCATCCATGGAATTTTCCAGGCAAGAGTACTGGAGTGGGTTGCTATTTCCTTCTCCAAGTCATACTTTAAGTAGTGTTAAATAAAAATCCAACTGAGTGAATTTTAAAGATCAAATTGGCTTTGTCGAACAAGGTATGGATTGGTTAGCATCCCATCTAGTGAGGAGAAGAGTTCTGCCACACTGTAGAAAAGAAAAGTCTCTTAAAGGTGGGAAAAGGGGTGGCAAAAGGACATAATTAGCAAAGAACACATTGTTTCAGTGGTATTCTGGAAAAAATGAAAAACCTTAATCTAATAATCATAAAACAAAATGCTCCAAGATTGAGGAACATGCTACAAATCAACTGGTCAGTATTCTCTAAAAGTATTAAGGTCATGAAAGACAAGGAAAGAATGGGAACTGTCACAGATCAGAGGAGGCTGAGGAGACGTGACCGCTAAATACAATGTGGGATCCTAGACTGGATCCTGCAACACACAAAAATGGACATGACTGTAAAATTACTGGTAAATCTGATTCATATCCGTAGTTGGGTTGAATGTTTTGTACCAATATTCATTTCTTAGTTTTGAAAATTATACTACAGTCTTATAAGATGGTAACATTAGGAAAGGCTGGCCTACTTTTGCAACTTTTATGTAAGTCTAAATTTATTTCAAAGTGAAAAGTTTGAAAAGTGTTTTAGGGACTTCCCTGTTGGTCCATATACAGGCCAAATGGGACAGGAAAATGGGGTATACTATTTTTCTGGGTGGAAAATGAGTTTTTGAAACACCCAAACTCTTAGATGAATTTATGATCTTTCCAGTGGAACTTCTAATCTAAGAGTTAGTCAAGTTCTTCTGGTCTCCCTGGGAAAAAGATAATGCAAGGCAAGATAGCTTTAGAGCAATGGAAAAACAATAATGATTTATGTATTGCAAAAGAGATAGAAAAGCATTTAATTGACCTCTGCATTGTCAGGAGCCTGATGACTCATTATCTTATAGTTAACAGAATGGAACTCCTTTTGGAAAATTTGTTTGAATGGATATGTCAAAATACTAATCAAGCCATACCTTAGAACCAAATTCATTAGTTGAATTATTTGTAGAGACATCTCAGTCTCAGTGAAATGGCATCAAAACCATTTTAAAATCTTTAAATTTCATCTATGCCACCCAGGTGAAAATAGTCAAACTTTCTGTGGACAGTGCCCCTCCCCCACCCCCACCCCCCCCCCACCAAATAAAACCTTAACCAAAAATGTTGGCTTTAAACTAAATAACTAAATCTTGTATTTTCAAATGCTTTTCAGGTCAGTCAAAAATTTTAAAGGGGAATGGAATTTCAGAAGTTTTCTTTTTCATGGTAGGCAGTTAGTATACAAAGAGGTAGATAGATTTTTTCATTGTAATAGATGAATTGAATGGGGAAGTTTTAGGCATGTCCTCAAAATTTTCAACATTCTTCCCATGGAGATGTGGGATCAATGTCCTCTGCTGTGGAATCTGGGCTATCCATAGTAACTAGCTTGTAAGCAACAGATTAGGGCTTCCCAGTGGTAAAGAACCCACCTGCCAAGGCAGGATACATGTGTTTTATTCCTGGGTTGTGCAGATCCTCTGGAAAAGGAAATGGCCAATATTCTAGCCACGCTAGTATTCTTGCCTGGGAAACCCCATGGACAGAGAAGCCTGGAGGGCCACAGATCATAGAGATGCTAAGAGTTGGACACGATTGAGCATGCATGCAAACAGTTGATTGTGGTGGAGGTAACACTGGGGAACTTCTGAAGTTTGTTCAGAAAAAAGTCATGCAACTTCTTCCAGTTTTTCTTGGGAAACTCACTCCAGGGGAAGTAGCTGCCATGTAATCCAACCCTGAGACTGTCATGGAGGAGAGGCTATGTGCTGGCACTCTGGTTGGTCCCGGCTCAATGCCCAGCAGCAGCCAGCTTCAGTTGCCAGCCCTGTGAGGAAGACATGTTGGATGGCCAGCCCTGTAGAGCCTTTCGTTGACCCCGTCCCAGCTCACACCTCACTGTCACCTCCTGAGACACCTCAACTGAGAACATTCCAGATACGCCCTCCCTCCATCACTGATCCACAAAATACTACCCTCAATAAAGCAGTTTTAAGGTGCTAAGTTTTGTAATGATTTCTGACACAGCACATGTAACTAGAAAAGTACCAGCAAATTTATATGAAATCACTGATTTATTTATTCATTTATGTATTTCTGGAACAAATTTGTAAATTTGAAGATCTTTACCAATTAGAATCACACACAGTCCAAAAAAATGATTTACAGTACTGTCCAGGTTTTGTCCAGTTTTAATTGTGGATTCTAGATTTTCCATCCATTTATCTGAAAGCAATCACTGATTAATTGTATTCTTAGTGGGGAGGATTCATTGTTTATGCTCAGAAGGGCAGCTGTTGCCAGGAAGGAAACAGGTTTCAACAGGCTGGAGACATAGGCCCCACTTTTTCTGGCTCCAGCCACCTGTTTCAACTGAGCTAAAATAGCCTGTATGCAGAGATTTTGGAAGTAGTCATTAGGAAAGAAAATAAACTATACTCATTTTGAAAACTCAGTTTTATGGAGAGGAAAAAATTTGAAGGCCCAATTTAGGGTATAGTTATGAAAGCAATTTACAAATGATTTAGGATTTCTTAGTGGAGAATTTCTTATCCAAATGGCAAAACATTTGGCACTGCTGATTGCAGGAAGAATATGAAGCTGCGTTGAGCAAGGAGTTTGGTGAGGGCTTACGATGCTGCATTGTCGAAAGTGATGTAGTCTAAGTCAGTATGCATATGGCTTATAAACCTTCTGTTCTCAGAGAGTGAGTCCTCTAAGCAAGACACAGGGTATAGTGCTTCATACAAAATCAAATGAATTCACTCTTGTATGAAAATGTATCTTGTGTGATAACTAAGTTATCATAACTGCTGTACCCTATGAATTTAGGAACCGTATTAATTTCCTGAAATTTTCAAACTCCTGCCTTTTTTTTCCCCTTTAATTAAACTATTAGAAGCAGTAAATTAAAAAGGCGAGAATCTGGGAAAGGAGAAGGAAGAGAGAAACTCAGCCATTTACCTAAGAAAGAGAAAAAAAAAAAGGTGTGAGATAATATCAATTTAATTTTTAGTTAACACATAAGTGTTCCGAGGAGAATGTTAGTACTTTATATTGTAAGATTTTATATTATAGTACTTTATAAGATAGATTTCCTATCTTTTTTGTAATGTTTCAAGTGTTTTGTCTTTTGAATCAGAATTCTTAAAGTTATGTAAATGATTTATTAAATGGGTGGGACCTGACAGGGTATAAATGAGAAAAACTTTTTTTCTCCTTCTTTCTTTGCGAGTTCCCTTCCCAGTAACTAGAGACCCCATTGCTTTTGTAGTTGCTTTTAGGTGTTAGACTGTCATTTTTTTTTTCTGCCAGCTATGAACAAGATTCATTTTAAAAACTCAGCTGGCACTCAAGTCAGAGGGGTATCACTCACTTCTCCCTAACTAAGGCCTAACTCAGGCGTGGCCTCTGCTTTCCCAGGCATCAGAGGAAAAGGAAGCTACCCGCCTCCCCCAACCCAGTGGTTCTTGCGCACTAGTCCAGTTATCAGGCCTCTTTATGGCAGATGCCCAGTGCTTACTTTTCTGCTGATGCACTGGTGAATTCTCTGGGGAGGCCCTTCTGTAGATGTCCACTCAGCAATTCTCTCACAGGTGAGGCTTCTTCTGGTTCAGTTCTCTGAAGCTTCCTCCTCTCCTGTTTCAGAGGTACACTCTGTGGTGTCCTCCACCCTATGGCCTGCTCTCTCTACTAGGATCCTTGAAGATGCCTGGAGCCTGGCTACCTTCTGCAACTTTCTCTTGGCCTAGAGGAAAACTCAGGAAGTGTAGGTTACCCCCACGGTTGCCCTCTCTCCTCGTCCTCTGTTCTAGTTTCCTCCAGACAGCCTCCCATCCTCAGTCTTCTCTAAGGAGAGGGAGCCATTGGTATCTCTCTTCATGTATACCCCCAAAGTTCTGGAGACACTTGTCAACATGCCAGGTTTTCTCCAGTCCTCTCTCAAGGATAAGCAGCCAAGATTCTGCAGCTGGGCACATACCTAGTTGGAGGGAGAGGTACCCAGTGCTTCTTGGAGAAGATAATTTCAATCTCTAAGAGACTTTCCCTCACGGCCTTT
This sequence comes from Capra hircus, assembly GCF_001704415.2. Classification (NCBI taxonomy): domain Eukaryota; kingdom Metazoa; phylum Chordata; class Mammalia; order Artiodactyla; family Bovidae; genus Capra; species Capra hircus. The sequence continues at coordinate 24,205,610 of NC_030816.1, forward strand.
TTCTTTTTCTGTGTGTGCATGTGTGCATGTGTGTACTTGAAAGTGAAAGAAACCAGTTTGACCACCTCTTAGTTAAGTTGTGTGGGGATGTTTCTAGAACATCTTTTGTAAATGCAGGAGGGGATAATAGTCAACTTTGGTCATTAGCTTTGAAGCTGAACTTCTGAAACAATAGGAAAAGCTTAATTTCATATCTTGTTACATTTGAACTCGGATGTACTCTAGTAGTGATGGATTATGAACAACACAGCTGGAGGGCATTACTCAAATTTTTGCAATTATATTATTTCTATATAACTCAGGTCCATAGTAATCTGTACTTCCTTTTCTACGACCCTTTCACTATTTGAATCCTGGGAGAGTCTTCAGTTTATCACTGTAAGAATATGCACCCCCCCTTTTCCTTGTCTTGCACTTCCCTTTTTCTCCTAAATTCCTCCCTCCCTTTTTTCCTTCTTAATCTTGTCCCTTCTACCCTAATTTGTGCCCCATCTCCTTTTTCTCCAGTCTCTCTTTTCCTGAGATTTTCTTCCAACAGCCACTGCAGTATTTCACAGTGAGATATAAATTATAAGTAGTTCAGAAAAGAGAAAGCAAACTAGAGCGAAATATAATACAGAACTAAGAACAAACCAAGTATAAAAACACATTCCATAAAAGACTACATAGTACCTACAAAAGGACCATGAATCTGATACTAATTGGCATCCTAGCAGCCAAGAAGAAAACACTGCTTGATCAATTATATAACTTAGAGAGTCCTTGACATAAAAAGAGACTAATTGGACAGAAAAAAAACCTTAACTATTGCTGGTAATAAGGACAGACAGGAATTTCTCCTGAGGGTGTAATGTTATGAACAAAAAAACCCAATAAACCACCTCTTAGTAGACACAAGAATATTTTTTGTGGGGCTATTTCATCCAGCAAATCTCGGTGTGAGCAGATGGCATCTTGCCAAAACTCTGGTTGGTAACAACAATTTGATGAGCGCTAGTCACTGCTTAGCCTCTTATAATGTGCTCTGTAGAAAAGTGTGCCTTACAAAGCTCAGGAGAGGAAGAGAAGGCAAACAGTGTAGGCAGCCTAGTTTGAACAGAGGCCAACACTTAGATCCCCATCTTCATGGAATGTAAGCTAACTGAGTCATATTCCTCCCAGAGAGGAAGTGAATACTGCCTAGAAAATTGAGTTCCAAAGACGATAAACTGTGCTAGCATGTTTTCATATACAATCTTTAATTAGCATTAGCACACTACGGCAGTAAACAATTCCCCAAGTCCAGTTGGTCTTCCTGCGGCGTGGAAAGGCCAGGTCCAGCCTAAAGCATACTGCGTGGTAACATTCTAATTCTGGACCTGAAAGCGTTAGGAATAGACAACTACTGTTGCCCTACATTTGAGTCTAAAGAATATACTTTAAATTTAATAACATCAAGAAGACTTTCCAAGAAGTATTTTTTTCGATAGCAGCTGTTATACAAGAGTCAGTTTCTAAAATATTTTAGATGTTTTGTAAATCTCTGTAGGATGTCCCAGAGACCAGAATTCCTAAGGGCAGCATCTCCATCTGATATTTCAGATATGGTGGTGGTCTCTGTCTTCTTGGTGTTCTTGACTTGTTTCTTACTCTTGGTTGGAAAAGACATTCTGACTCTTGGGCAGGATTTTTCAATACATCTGTGGGAAGGGACCAGGGTACCTCCCACCCCACCAATCTGTCATGGACTCCTATTTTTATAAAGTCCAATGCAAATGACTAGAAAAATGGTCATGCATTTGGATATTGTTGCCACAAAATGTCAAATTATTAAAAACATTTCTAATGTTTACTTTCATTTTCTGTGTTCAGTTCTTTGAGGGTTGGTAACAGCTTGCAGATGCGCTTATAGTATCTGGGCTCTACTTGAAGAAGCACAGCTCTAAGGTATTAATTAACCTGATGCCATTAAAACTTGAATTCTAGGTGGTGTGTAATCAAGCTGAGATGCTGTTTGGCGTAACATCTTCTGATAGTTTTAACTCACTTTCTGTTCCTTTAGAAGGTATTTTGCTGACTTAGCAGATGAGAAGATGCCAATCGGCCACCTGGGCCAGTGCTGGCAATACAGTGGGCGGGGCTCAGTATTAAATGAAAATACAGGGCTCCTTGTTCAGGAATTATTAAGAATTCCAAGACAGCAATGGCAGGGAATTGAATCAAGTTGCAGGGTCCTTCTGAGGGTAGCAAGTACTCTGTGCAGTTGCCAAGGTCACACACCTATGATGTTTGACTGGCCTACTCAAATTGCTCCTACTGAGCTTAATATCTTAGCAAGACACTGTGTGCTTACACTGCTGGATGCTCTAGGAGGGATCCCACTGAAGCTCATTCTAGGGTGTCCTCAGGCCCATGTGGCCTCAGTGTTCGAAGATATTGCTGCTGTTAACAGAGTTGTCCCTTGACATGCGTGTGTGACCTAAAAAAACCATGAACAACAGTCCTTTTGGCCTTACATTCTGGTGAAGCCAGATGTGTATTAAAGACTGCTGCTGCTGCTGCTAAGATGCGTCAGTCATGTCCGACTCTGTGCAACCCCATAGACAGCAGCCCACCAGGCTCCTCCATCCCTGGGATTCTCCAGGCAAGAACACTGGAGTGGGTTGCCATTTCCTTCTCCAATACATGAAAGTGAAAAGTGAAAGGGAAGTCGCTCAGTCATGTCCGACTCTTAGCGACCCCATGGACTGCAGCCCACCAGGCTCCTCTGTCCATGGGGTTTTCCAGCCAATAGTGCTGGAGTGGGGTGCCATTGCCTTCTCCCATGTTAGAGACTACTGTCAGTGTAATTCCAGCTTTTTAGCCCTTTCGAGGGTATTTACTTAAAACTGGCTTTTGGTTTTCTCTGGTTTCTGAATGCTAGGGCAACAAAGGTAAATAAAAATAATCACTCTGGTGGCAAGTGACAGGATTATTCTTAGGGCACAAGCTATTTGTTTTTTTTTCTCTTTCTTTGTAAACAAGGTTAAGTGGCTCAATAGAGTGTGAAAAAGAGGCCCTAGTTTCTTTCGGAAGGTTCAGTCTGGAAAGTGAGAAGAGAAAAAAATAAGGCCTTTTAGGTACACTGGTGTTTACAATTCAATTTTGTTTTAATAGCTGTAAGGCAGACTTGTTCCGTCCACTTCCTTAAACCTTTAATAAAGTCTGCTACATAAAGGCTTTGTGTGATCATTTTTTACTTTTCTTTCTCTGTCTCTCTCTTTTTAATTTTTTTGTAAATCAAATAAAGAGTACATTCCTACTGTCCCACATCTGAAAGACAGGACAGTATTAGGTTAGCAAAACTTAATGGATGAGAACTTGGGCTTGGGAACCAAACTGCCTGGGCTTGGATCCTAGCAACAACACTTACCAGCTTAATCTCAGGAAGTTATTATCTTTGTGCTTCAGTTTCCTCTGATAATAGTAGTAGTTCCCCTAAAGTTGTTGTGCATATTAAACAAGGTATCTGTAAAGCTCAGAGAACAGAGTTTGGTTTGGTATGTGTGTTAGCTATTATTATTAATCCATAAGATACATTAATTTGATGAGTACGATAAAAATATAAATCCACTGGAAAGGTGCAGAGATCTTAGGAGCACACTGGGTCACAGAGTTTATATCGTCTGATCTGGATCTTAAGAGTCCAGGTTACAGCAGTGGCCACTGTGATTGTTCTAGGTTGGACCCTTTCCTTGTTGAGTTCTTAATGTCTTAGCAGCACCATCTTGATGAGGCCATGCACCCATGTGATGGGCCTGTGTTTGATCCCTGCCATTCATTCTGATATCCCTGGTCCTCCCTCCTTCATTTCAGCATTACCCCTCCAGCTGTAGAAAATATCTTGGTTGGGTCTCCACAGTTAGGCTACATGGCTTAATTTTATTTATCTACATAGATTATTTTTTTAATGTGTTTTTTCCCCAGATATAAATTTTATTTGTTTATTTATATATTTTAATTTAATTTTAATTGAAGGATAATTGCTTTACAATTTTGTGTTGGTTTCTGCCATACATTAACATGAATCAGCCATAGGTATACATATGTCCCCACCTTCTCAATCCTCTCTACCACCTCCTACCCCATTACTTTTCAAATGTGTCTTTATCACACTTCCCTTAGCTGTTTGGCATCCATCTCCCCCTTCCCCAGTAATTGCGTGCCTGTTTAAGAGCTCTGACGTTATTCACCTGCTCTTAACATCTTGTCCAGGAAGATTGGTTTGTCATCACTCTCATACTAGACCGTAAGGAGAGGACGCTATCAGTGGCCTGTGGTGCTAGGCAGTAAGAAACCTGTGTGGGGCCTGCCTCAGGTCCACAGGTGTACTGTCAGTGCAAGGTATACAAACACTTCCTCTCAATAAAGAATTTAAGAGCAGATAACAGAATCAAAGTTCCGTTGTCCCAGCATAGGTTTTGAGTTATTCTCATGAGCTATTTCATGAATAGTGCTACTGTATAATGGTAGTGATAATGATGATAATCTAATATATGGGGACACATATGTGCCAGGCTTTGTTCTAAGTATTTTATATGTACTCACTAATTATCATAGGAATCTTGTGAAGTGTTTTCCCATTTTTACAGATGATTAAACTCTTGATCTCTGAAACTGGGTTCTGTGTTTGTGAAAAGAAAATGCTAGATTTCTGTAGTCCTGTTTACTTCAGAGGATAAGAATGATCTGGCCAGGGAATGCAGTAATGTTAAGCTTTAAACCAATGATCCTCAAACTTTGGCATGCATCAGAATTACCTGGAAGGTTTGTTTAAAAAAAAAAAAAGATTTCCAGGCTCTACTACAAGAGTTTCAGATATAGTGGGTCTGAGTAGTACCTAAGACTTTGTGTTTCTTTCAAGTTTTCAGGTCATGCTGATGCTATGTTGGGCTGAGCCCAATAATGTGAAGTTGTGATGTCATTATTCAGGATTGGGGAGAACTAAGGCACAATTCTATGACTATAGGATCACTTCCCTTACAAATAATTAAACTTCTACAAGGCTAATTATATATGCACATTTATATATACTTGTATATACATTTCTATTTATTCCACTGTAATGAGAAAAATATCTTTTACTTCTCTTGAAATCTACAGGGTACATTTATTTGTGTCATGGATACTGATGTTAAAAATATTAATAACTATTTTTAGAGCAATTTTAAGTTCACAGGAAATGGAGTACAAAGTACAGAGTTCTCATAAAATTATTGTCTCCAACATGCACAGCCTCCCCCACCATTAACATTTCCCACCAGAGTGGGATGTATGTTACTATCAATGAACCTACACTGACACACCATTATCACCCATAGTTTACATTAGGGTCCATTCTTGGTCTTGTACATTCTATAGGTTTTGATAAATGTATAATAACATTATCCAAAATCCCACTTTTAAAAAATAAGTTATTTTTAGCTATTACTAATCTTTCACATTTTCTTTGCTTTTATGTTGTAGTTTTCCTCAGAGATAAAATAATATTCATTTTGCTGAGAGGATCCATCTGTTCCTTGCATCCCACTTCCCCAGCCCTGCCCTCCCAACCACACACACACTCACATACTTTTATTTGTTTTTGAAAGGTAAGGAAGGGGCAATAAAAAGATCTTATTGGTTAATTTAAATTTTTTTTCAATGTTAGGAATTCCCAGTTAAAGAAGCTCTGCTTCAGATTTCAATGGCCAATCAGCCATGGGATTAAGTGGATTAATGTAAAAAGCTTTCTCAAAAAGAAAAAGAAAATCCACTCATTTTCTTCTGAGGGAATGTGTCTGTGATTTCAGTGACCCTAACAATGCAGTATGAAACAGCCACCACACAAATGGACGGCGACAGCTGTACCCTAACACCAGGGAAGACAGTAATTGTACTGCACTGCACAGTTCTAAGAAGCTGGTCCGTATATGTTTCCCTTTATTGTAGGTGGCTGGGCTGTCCTTTCAACAATGCTTCCCTTTATTATGTTAGCAGTATTTAAAAGGCACTGTGTTGTGGTGGAAAGAGCTGCATAGTTTTTAAATTCAGTCAAGTGTGAATTTGAGTCCTGGCTTGAGCAAGTTCTTCATCTCTCAGAGACCATTAAAATGGTGGCGATGGAGGACAAATTCTATCTTCTTAGGTTACTGGGAAGCTTAGCAAAGGGCTATTAAAATGCCAGTGAGTACTCATCATTTTTGGCAAAAGCACTATGTTAAAACAACCATTTAGTATTCCACAAAAACAATTATTCATAAATCAGTTCAGGCAATCATTCATTCATTCATTCTTACTGAGCACTTTTGTAAGTGCTCTGTGTGAGGCACCGCAGAGTATCAGTAGTTCTCTTCTGTTACTGCTTTCTTCTTTGTAATAATCTCACTAAGCAAGCTATCAACATGAACTATTTTAGATGGTTATAAAAATATAAGCATAGTATGTTTTCTTTAAATGTTTAAAAGTTAGAGACAGAAATAAGAACCATCTCCAAATATTAAAGTGATTTTCAGGGAAGTGAAATTATGTATGTCCTATGTTTTCTTCTTCATGTTTTATTTACATTTTGTAAACAACTTTTACAAATTTAAATGATTTGGGGATAATAAAAAGGACAACAAATTTTATTAAAATTTTAACAGTGTTTGGCTAATTCTGATAATCATCATTGCAATAATCAGTAATTGGTTCCCACTGGATACTATTAGGGGGCTTCCCAGGTGGCTCAGTGGTAAAGAACATGCCTGCCAATGCAAGAGATATAGTTTTGATCCCTAGCTTGAGAAGATCCCTTGGAGGAGGAAATGGCAACCCACTCCAGTAATCTTGCCTAGGAAGGGAAATGCAATGGACAGAGGAACCAGGCAGGCCACAGTCCATGGGGTCATCAAAAAGCTGGACACAATTCAGTGACTGAGTATGCACACATGTGCATTATAAATTGGGGGGCAAAGGAGGAATAAGGAAAAAACCTGTGCTTGAGTGGCTTTTAACAAACTTGTAAAGGGAGATGCTTCTTTTATATGTCAGTGGTGTCCTGCTATCTTTTTAATTTTCAAAAGGACAAAGGCTAAAGCTTAAAGTTTAGAAATAAGGGACTATCAAAATCATGAGAAATAATAACACATTTTTCTGAAGGAAAAATGAAATTCTCTTAAAGAAAGAAAAATTCTTAGAAATCTTCCTCAGGCTCCAAAGTTAAATATTACATATGTTTGCCTTCTTTGGATAAAGAGTTTTAAAAACTTGGTGTCATTTCAGTTCTTTTCAATTCTAATTATACTTCACACTGACCCAAGTTAATGTGAACACTGATAGGCTTGTCCTTTCCAGGAATATTTACCATGTGACTGATAAGGTCATTTCCCAGATCTGTGATTATGGGACTAATATCCAAAGCAGACCAAAGATGAAATTGTGTAGAGATCTCCACTGTTATGAAATCTGTGACAATGGCAGGTTGTCCTTATATAAAAATTGTTGCTGTTTAGCTGTGAGATGTCAGATGTCAATTGCTCTGAACCACAAACAGAGAAACATCCTGAACTTAACAAAAACATTTCCTTAAGTACAAACTAATTCAACCAGACTCACATAATATTTCAGAATGTTGAGGTGTATCCAGGGTTTGGGAAGCTTCGGCAGAGCTGTGGATTCTGAAGACAAAATATTAGAGTTGTGGTATTCAGCCGCAGTAGGGGTATTTCTACCTATTGATGATACTGGACACCTGAATTGCCTTCTTTGTCAGTGCTGCAAAGGCCTCAGAATTTATATTTGTAGTGTGAGAACTAAGAAGGCTTGATGACAACTCATACTTTTTTTTTTCCCAGCATGAAACCCAATTATACTTCAAGGGCTTATACCAGCAAAAATAATTATTTCTTTTCCAAAGTTGATTCAAATCATTATCATAGCTGTTGGGCCTGAAGTGGGGAGAAAATTACATAAGGTATTATTACATTTTTTAAAAGGAAAACAAAATGTAATGAATACTATTTACTCCCCAATTCCCTATCTTTGAAGACAAATTTTTTATAAAAGGTATGTTTCTTATCAAATTAAAGTAGTTTTTATAATGGATTTGATTAGTTAATTTTTAAAAGAGGAAAATATACTTCACGTAATGTGTATATGCTGATGTATGGTAAGAATGCAGTGTTATGTAAAATGATCAGCAGGCAGTCAGTTAGGTCATTTGTAGTGGTCAAACGTGGGTGGTATGGTGGACATCCATACCCTGAGCTCAGGGATGCCATTGCAAGGGAGTAGTGATTATTGCAATTCTGGGTGCTGGAAAAATTTAAGGCCTACCTATTAAGTGGTGCTAGTGGTAAAGAACCCTCCTGCAAGTTCAGGAGACATAAGAGATGCGTGTTCGATACCTGGATCAGGAACATCCCCTGGAGGAGGGCACGACAGACCACTCCAGTATTCTTGTCTGGAGAATCTCATGAACAGAGAGGAGCCTGGTGGGCTACAGTCCATAATGTTGCAAAGAGTCGGACACAACTGAATTGAATTAGCGTGCATACATTGCAATGCAGTTTATTCCACAAATATTTCTGAGACTCTCTGGGCCAAGCTTCACACTTTATTGAGTAGACACCACCACAGAGGCAAACCTCTACCATCAAGGGGTTTGCAGCACAGTAGGGATAATCAGATACTAGCACCCTGATAGAGGCTGCTGTATGAGCCTTGAATAGGGGGTTCCCGATGTCCCTTGGGCAGTGGCAAGAAGTTTTGTTTTTATTGTTTTGCTTTCAATAGAGAGGACACTGAGGCTTAGAGGAGTCATACAAACAAGAAGAGACAAAGCTAGGAATTGGAGTCCATGTCCTTTCCCCATCCTATGCCAACTCCCCTAGGAGTGGGAAGGTCTTGTTGAGGCATGAGATGGAAACAGTAGGACAGAGATAGGTTGAAAAGATTTATAATGGGTAAGATGAGGAGGTAGTTCTAGAAGGTCTTGTAGGTCTTCATAGAACCGTTCAACTTCAGCTTCTTCAGCATTACTGGTTGGGTCATGGACTTGGATTACTGTAATATTGAATGGTTTGCCTTGTAAATAAACAGATCATTCTGTTGTTTTTGAGATTGCATCCAAGTACTGCATTTTGGACTTTCGTTGACTATGAGGGCTACGCCATTTCTTCTAAGGGATTCTTGCCCACAGTAGTAGATATAATGGTCATCTGAGTTAAATTCTTCCATTCCAGTCCATTTTAGTTCACTGATTCCTAAAATGTCGATGTTCAGTCTTGCCATCTCCTGTTTGACCACTTCCAATTTGCCTTGAATATGGAACTAACATTCCAGGTTCCTGTGCAATATTACTCGTTACAGCATTGGAGTTTACTTCCATCACCAGTCACATCCATAACTGGGTGTTGTTTTTGCTTTGACTCTTTCTCTTCATTCTTTCTGGAGTTATTTGTTTACTGATCTCCCATAGTATATTGGGCACCTACCGACCTGGGGAGTTCATGTTTCTGTGTCCTATCGTTTTGCCTTTTCATGCTGTTCATGGGGTTCTCAAGGCAAGAATACTAAAGTGGTTTGCCATTCCCTTCTCCAGTGGACCACGTGTTGTCAGACGTCCTCACCATGACCCATACATCTTGGGTGGCCCTACACGGCATGGCTCATAGTTTCATTGAGTTAGGCAAGGCTGTGGTCCATGTGATCAGTTTGCTTAGTTTTCCATGATTTGGTTTTCATTCTGTCTGCCTTCTGATGGATAAGGATAAGAGGCTTATGGAAGCTTCCTGATGGGAGACACTGACTGAGAGGGAAGCTGGGTCTTGTTCTGATGGGCAGGGTCATGCTCAGTAAATCTTTAATCCAACTTTCTCTTGGTGGGCGGGGCTGGGTTCCCTCCCTGTTTTTTGATCTGAGGCCAAACTATGGTGGAGGTAATGAAGAAAATGATGACCTTCAAAAGGTCCTGTGCACACAGTGCCACACTTAGTGCCACACTCAGTGCCCTGGACCCTGTAAAAGAGGCAGAAGATATTACGAAGAGGTGGCAAGAATACACAGAAGAACTATACAAAAAAGATCTTCATGACCCAGGTAACCACAATGGTGTGATCATACACCTAGAGCCAGACATCCTAGAATGGAAAGTCAAGGGGGCCTTAGGAAGCATCACTACGAAAAAAGCTAATGGAGGTGATGGAATTCCAGATGAGCTATTTAAAATCCTAACAGATGATGTGGTAAAAGTGCTGCATTCAATCTGCCAGCAAATTTGGAAAACTCAGCAGTGGCCACAGGACTGGAAAAGGTCAGTTTTCATTCCAATGCCAAAGAAAGACAATGCCAAAGAATGCTCAAACTACCGGACAATTGTACTCATTGCACACGCTAGCAAAGTAGTGCTCAAAATTCTCCAAGCCAGGCTTCAACAGTATGTGAATCATGAAATTCCTGATGTTCAAGCTGATTTTAGAAAAGGCAGAGGAGCCAGAGATCAAATTGCCGACATCTGTTGGATCATCGAAAAACCAAGAGAGTTCCATAAAAACATCTATTTCTGCTTTATTGACTACGCCAAAGCCTTGGACTGTGTGGAACACAACAAACTAAGGAAAATGCTTCATGAGATGGAAATATCAGACCACCTGACTTGCCTCCTGAGAAATCTATTCGCAGGTCAAGAGCAACAGTTGGAACTGGGTGTGGAACAACAGACTAATTCCAAATCAGGAAAGTGGTATGTCAAGTTTGTATATTGTCACTTCAGTTCAGTTCAGTTCAGTCACTCAGTTGTGTCCGACTCTTTGCGACTATATGAATTGCAGCACGCCAGGCCTCCCTGTCCATCACCAACTCCTGGAGTTCACTCAGACTCACGTCCATTGAGTCCGTGATGCTATCCAGCCATCTCATCCTCAGTTGTCCCCTTCTCCTCCTGCCCCCAATCCCTCCCAGCATCAGAGTCTTTTCCAATGAGTCAACTCTTCACACTAGGTGGCCAAAGTATTGGAGTTTCAGCTTTAGCATCATTCCTTTCAAACAACACCAAGGACTGATCTCCTTTAAAATGGACTGGTTGGATCTCCTTGCAGTCCAAGGGACTCTCAAGAGTCTTCTCCAACACCACAGTTCAAAAGCATCAATTCTCTGGTGCTCAGCCTTCTTCACAGTCCAACTCTCACATCAGTACATGACTACTGGAAAATCCATAGCCTTGACTAGACGGACCTTTGTCAGCAAAGTAATGTCTCTACTTTTGAATATGCTATCTAGGTTGGTCATAACTTTCTTCCAAGGAGTAAGCATCGTTTAATTTCATGGATGCAATCACCATCTGCAGTGACTTTGGAGCCCCCCAAAATAAAGTCTGACACTGTTTCCACTGTTTCCCCAACTATTTCCCATGCAGTGATGGGACCAGATGCCATGATCTTTGTTTTCTGAATGTTGAGCTTTAAGCCAACTTTTTCACTCTCCTCTTTCACTTTCATCAAGAGGCTTTTTAGTTCCTCTTCACTTTCTGCCATAAGGGTGGTGTCATCTGCATATCTGAAGTTACTGATATTTCTCCCGGCAATCTTGATTCCAGCTTGTGCTTCTTCTAGCCCAGCGTTTCTCATGATGTACTCTGCATATAAGTTAAATAAGCAGGGTGACAATATACAGCCTTGACGTACTCCTTTTCCTATTTGGAACCAGTCTGTTGTTCCATGTCCAGTTCTAACTGTTGCTTCCTGACCTGCATATACATTTCTCATGAGGCAGATCAGGTGGTCTGGTATTCTCATCTCTTTCAGAATTTTCCACAGTTTATTGTGATCCACACAGTCAAAGACTTTGGCATAGTCAATAAAGCAGAAATAGATGTTTTTCTGGAACTCTCTTGCTTTTTCCATGATCCAGCAGATGTTGGCAATTTGATCTGTTTCCTCTGCCTTTTCTAAAACCAGCTTGAACACCTGGAAGTTCACAGTTCACATATTGCTGAAGCCTGGCTTGGAGAATTTTGAGCATTACTTTACTAGCATGTGAGATGAGTGCAATTGTGCAGTAGTTTGAGCATTCTTGCTTATTTAACTTATATGCAGAATACATCATGTGAAATGCTGGGCTGGATGAAGCACAGCTGGAATCAAGATTGCCAGGAGAAATATCAATAACCTCAGATACACAGATGACACCACCCTTATGGCAGAAAGGGAAGAAGAACAAAAGAGCCTCTTGATAAAAGTGAAAGAGGAGAGTGGAAAAGTTGGCTTAAAGCTCAACATTCAGGAAACTAAGATCATGGCATACGGTCCTATCACTTCATGGCAAATAGAAGGGGAAACAGTGGAAACAGTGAGAGACTTTTTTTTGAGGCTCCAAAATTACTGCAGATGGTGACTGCAGTCATGAAATTGAAAGATGCTTGACCAACCTAGACAGCATCTTAAAAAGCAGAGACATTACTTTACCAACAAAGGTCTGTCTAGTCAAAGCTATGGTTTTTCCAGTAGTCATTTACAGATGTAAGAGTTGCACTATAAAGAAAGCTGAGCGCTGAGGAATTGATGCTTTTGAACTGTGATGTTGGAGAAGACTCTTGAGATTCCCTTGGACTTCAAGGAGAATCAAGGAGTCCATCCTAAAGGAAATCAGTTCTGGATATTCATTGGAATGACTGACGTTGAAGCTGAAACTCCAATACTTTGGCCACCTAATGCGAAGAACTGACTCATTGGAAAAGACCTCATGCTGGGAAAGACTGAAGGCAGGAAGAGAAGGGGATGACAGAGGATGAGATGGTTGGACAGCATCCTCCATGGCATCATCAGTGGGCATGAGTTAGAGCAAGCTCCGGGAGTTGGTGATAGACAGGGAAGCCTGGTGTGTTGCAGTTCATGACATTGCAAAGAGTTGCACACGACTGAGTAATTGAACTGAACTGTAAAGATGAGTTGACCAACTGAATGCTGAGTATGACTGAAGGAATAAGTAGGGGTGACTCCTGGGTGGAACTCTGCCTTGGGCAAGTAGGAAGATAGTGACACCTGCTACCAAGAAAGGGAGGTGGAGTGGTGAGAAGTGGAACAGGGAATGGAGTAATGCCAGCTTTAGATCTATTGTGTTCCTATGGCTTATGCATCTAACTGATGTTTAAAGCTGACAGGAGAGGAACATGAATAGGCAAATGGATTTTGAAAGCCTTTGGCATGCAGTTGGTGGTTTAAACTGTGTGTGAATATGACATTTTGTGAATTAGACAGATAAGTGGAACAGTCTAATGAGTTTCATCTTATCTAGAATCAAATATTTAAGGCAACTAAATTCTTTACTTTCAAAACTAAATGAAAATTAGTGATATTTAACATAAGATTTAACAAATGAATATTATTCAGGTAAAGAATTAAATACTTTTTATTTATGAAGCTGGGAAACTTTCTTATTAAAAAAATACTCTTCCTCCTTCAAGTGTCCTTATTCCCCACCATTTCCCTGCAACGGAATTCATATTTGGTCATTTCTTATAGTACAGTTGTAAAGAAAGTGACCATCTGGTGATGTCCATGTGTAGAGTCTTCTCTTGTGTTGTTGGAAGAGTGTGTTTATTACGTGTTCTCTTGGCAAAACTCTGTTAGCCTTTGACCTGCTTCATTTTGCATTCCAAGGCAAAATTTGCCTGTTACTCCAGGTATCTCTTGACTTCTACTTTTGCATTCCAGCCCTCTATAATGAAGAGGACATCTTTTTGAGGTGTTAGTTGTAGAAGGTCTTGTAGAAACCTTCAACTTCAGCTTCTTCTGGGGTATAGACTTGGATTCCTGTGGTATTGAATGGTTTGCCTTGGGAAGGAACAGAGATCATCCTGTCATTTTTGAGATTGCATTCAAGTACTGCATTTTGGACTCTTTTGTTGACAGTGATGGCTATTCCATTTCTCCTAAGGGATTCTTGCCCACAGTAGCAGATATAATGGTCATCTGAGTTAAATTCACCCATTTCAGTCAACTTTAGTTCAGTTCAGTTCAATTCAGTTCAGTCGCTCAGTCGTGTCCAACTCTTTGCAACCCCATGAATTGCAGTATGCCAGGCCCCCCGTCCATCACCAACTCCCGGAGTTCACTCAGACTCACGTCCATCGAGTCGGTGATGCCATCCAGCCATCCTGCCCCCAATCCCTCCCAGCATCAGAGTCTTTTCCAATGAGTCAACTCTTCGCATGAGGTGGCCAAAGTATTGGAGTTTCAGCTTTAGCATCAGTCCTTCCAAAGAAATTCCTGGGCTGATCTCCTTCAGAATGGACTGGTTGGATCTCCTTGCAGTCCAAGGGACTCTCAAGAGTCTTCTCCAACACCACACTTCAAAAGCATCAATTCTCTGGTGCTCAGCCTTCTTCACAGTCCAACTCTCACATCAATACATGACCACTGGAAAAACCATAGCCTTGACTAGACAGACCTTTGTCAGCAAAGTAATGTCTCTGCTTTTGAATATGCTATCTAGGTTGGTCATAACTTTTCTTCCAAGGAGTAAGCATCTTTTAATTTCATGGCTGCAATCACCATCTGCAGTGATTTTGGAGCCCCCAAAAATAAAGACAGACATTGTTTCCACTGTTTCCTCATCTATTTCCCATGAAGTGATGGGATCGGATGCCATGATCTTCATTTTCTGAATGTTGAGCTTTAAGCCATCTTTTTCACTCTCCTCTTTCACTTTCATCCAGAGGCTTTTTAGTTCCTCTTCACTTTCTGCCATAAGGGTGGTGTCATCTGCATATCTGAAGTTACTGATATTTCCCCAGCAATCTTGATTCCAGCTTGTGCTTCTTCTAGCCCAGCGTTTCTCATGATGTTCTCTGCATGTAAGTTAAATAAGCAGGGTGACAATATACAGCCTTGACAATATACAGTACTCCTTTTCCTATTTGGAACCAGTCTGTTGTTCCATGTCCAGTTCTAACTGTTGCTTCCTGACCTGCATACAGATTTCTCAAGAGGCAGGTCAGGTGGTCTGGTATTCCCATCTCTCGCAGAATTTTCCACAATTTATTGTGATCCACACAGTCAAAGGCTTTGGCATAGTCAATAAAGCAGAAATAGATGTTTTTCTGGAACTCTCTTGCTTTTTCCATGATCCAGTGGATGTTGGCAATTTGCTCTCTGGTTCCTCTGCCTTTTCTAAAATCAGCTTGAACATCAGGAAGTTCACGGTTCACATATTGTTGGAGCCTGGCTTGGAGAATTTTGAGCATTACTTTACTAGCGTGTGAGATGAGTGCAATTGTGCGGTAGTTTGAGCATTCTTTGGCATTGCCTTTCTTTGGGATTGGAATGAAAACTGACCTTTTCCAGTTCTGTGGCCAGTGCTGAGTTTTCCAAACTTGCTGGCATATTGAGTTCAGCACTTTCACAGCATCACCTTCAGGATTTGAAATAGGTCCACTGGAATTCCATCACCTCCACTAGCTTTGTTCATAGTGATGCTTTCTAAGGCCCACTTGACTTCACA
The DNA here is from genome assembly GCF_001704415.2 of Capra hircus. NCBI lineage: Eukaryota > Metazoa > Chordata > Mammalia > Artiodactyla > Bovidae > Capra > Capra hircus. The sequence continues at coordinate 24,221,087 of NC_030816.1, forward strand.
TTCCCGGATATCTGGCTCTAGATGAGTGATCACACCATCGTGATTATCTGGGTCGTGAAGATCTTTTTTGTAGAGTTCTTCTGTGTATTCTTGCCACCTCTTCTTAATATCTTCTGCTTCTGTTAGGTCCATACCATTTCTGTCCTTTATCGAGCCCATCTTTGCATGAAATGTTCCCTTGGTATCTCTAATTTTCTGGAAGAGATCTCTAGTCTTTCCCATTCTGTTCTTTTCCTCTATTTCTTTGCATTGATCGCTGAAGAAGGCTTTCTTATCTCTTCTTGCTATTCTTTGGAACTCTGCATTCAGATGCTTATATCTTTCCTTTTCTCTTTTGCTTTTCGCCTCTCTTCTTTTCACAGCTATTTGTAAGGCCTCCTCAGACAGGCATTTTGCTTTTTTGCATTTCTTTTCCATGGGGATGGTCTTGATCCCTGTCTCCTGTACAATGTCATGAACCTCATTCCATAGTTCATCAGGCACTCTATCTATCAGATCTAGTCCCTTAAATCTATTTCTCACTTCCACTGTATAATCATAAGGGATTTGATTTAGGTCATACCTAAATGGTCTAGTGGTTTTCCCAACTTTCTTCAATTTGAGTCTGAATTTGGCAATAAGGAGTTCATGATCTGAGCCACAGTCATCTCCCGGTCTTGTTTTTGCTGACTGTATAGAGCTTCTCCATCTTTGGCTGCAAAGAATATAATCAATCTGATTTCGGTGTTGACCATCTGATGATGTACATGTGTAGTCTTCTCTTGTGTTGTTGGAAGAGGGTGTTTGCTATGACCAGTGCATTTTCTTGGCAAAACTCTATTAGTCTTTGCCCTGCTTCGTTCTGCATTTCAAGGCCAAATTTGCCTGTTACTCCAGGTGTTTCTTGACTTAATACTTTTGCATTGCAAAGATGTCAATGTTCATTCTTGTCATCTCCTGTTTGACCACTTCCAATTTGCCTTTAATATGGACCTAACATTCCAGATTCCTATTCAATATTGCTCATTACAACATCGGACTTTGCTTCCATCACCAGTCACATCCACAACTGGATGTTGTTTTTGCTTTGGCTCCTTCTCTTCATTCTTTTTGGAGTTATTTGTTCACTGATCTCCCATAGTATGTTGGGCACCTACCGACCTGGGGCATTCATCTTTCTGTGTCCTATCTTTTTGCCTTTTATGCTGTTTATGGGGTTCTCAAGGCAAGAATGCTAAAGTGGATTGCCATTCCCTTCTCCAGTGGACCACGTGTTGTCAGACATCTCCACCATGACCCATACATCTTGGGCGGCCCTACACAGCATGGCTCATAGTTTCATTGAGTTAGGCAAGGCTGTGGTCCGTGTGATCAGTTTGGTTAGTTTTCCATAATTGGTTTTCATTCTGTCTGCCTTCTGATGGATAAGGATAAGAGGCTTATGGAAGCTTATGGGAGACACTGACTAAGGGAGAAACTGGGTCTTGTTCTGATGGGCAGGGCCATGCTCAGTAAATCTTTAATCCAATTTTCTGTAGATGGGTGGGGCTGTGTTCTCTCCCTGTTGTTTGACCTGAGGCCAAACTATGGTGGAGGTAATGAAGAAAATGGTGACTTCATTCAAAAGGTCCTGTGCAGACACTGCAGCACTCAGTGCCCCTGACCCTGCAGCAGGCCATCCCAGATCCATGCCTCTACCGGAGACTCCTGGACACTCTACACATGACATCACCAGATGGTCAATACCAAAATCAGACTGATTATATTCTTTGCAGCCAAAGGTGGACAAGCTCCATACAGTCAGCAAGAACAAGACCAGGAGCTGACTGTGGCTCAGATGATGAACTCCTTATTGCCAAATTCAGACTTAAATTGAAGAAAGTAGGGAAAACCACTAGACCATTCAGGTATGACCTAAATCAAATCTCTAATGAGGATACAGTGGAAGTGACAAATAGATTTAAGGGATTAGATCTGATAGTGCCTGAAGGACTATGGATGGAGGTTTGTGACATTGTACAGGAGACAGGGATCAAGACCATCCCCAAGAAAAAGAAATGCAAAAAGGCAAAACGATTGTTTGAGGCGGCCTTACAAATAGCTGAGAAAAGAAGAGAAGCTAAAGACAGAGGAGAAAAGGAAAGCTATACCCATTTGAATGCAGAGTTCCAAAGAGTAGCAATGAGAGATAAGAAAGTCTTCCTCAGTGATCAATGCAAAGAAATAGAATAAAAATAATAGAATGAGAAAAACTAGTGATCTCTTCAAGAAAATTAGAGATACCAAGGGAACATTTCATGCAAAGATGGGCTCAATAGAGGACAGAAATAGACAGAAGAAGAAGAAATACGAATAGGTGGCAAGAATACACAGAAGAACTGCGTGAAAAAGATCTTCATGACCCAGACAATCATGATGGTGTGATCACTCACCTAGAGCCAGACATCCTGGAATGCAAAGTCAAATGGGCCTTAGGAGCATCCCCTATGAACAAAGCTAGTGGAAGTGATGGAATTCCAGTTGGGGTATTTCAAATCCTAGAAGATGATGCTGTGAAAGTGCTGCACTCAATATGCCAGCAAATTTGGAAAACTCAGCAGTGGCCACAGAACTGGAAAAAGTCAGTTTTCACTCCAATCCTAAAGAAAGGCAATGCCAAAGAATGCTCAAACTACTGCACAATTGCACTCATCCCACACGCTAGCAAAGTAGTGCTAAAAATTCTCCAAGCCAGGCTTCAACAGTACGTGAACCATGAACTTCCAGATGGTCAAGCTGGTTTTAGAACAGGCAGAGGAACCAGAGATCAAATTGCCGTCTGTTAGAACTTCAAAAAAGCAAGAGAGTTCCAGAAAAACATCTATTCCTACTTTATTGACTATGCCAAAGCCTTGGACTGTGTGGATCACAACAAACTAAAGAAAATTCTTCACAAGATGGGAATACCAGACAACCTCACCTGCCTCTTGAGAAATCTGTATGCAGGTCAGGAAGTAACAGTTAGAACTGGACATGGAACAACAGACTGGTTCCAAATGGGGAAAGGGATATGTCAGTTTGTATATTGTCCCTCTGTTTATTTAACTTATATGCAGAGAACATCATGAGAAACGCTGGACTGGATGAAGCACAGCGGGAATCAAGATTGCCGGGAGAAATACCAATAACCTCAGATATACAGATGATACCACCCTTATGGCAGAAAGGGAAGAAGAACGAAAGAGCCTCTTGATGAAAGTGAAAGGGGAGAGTGAAAAAGTTGGCTTAAAACTCAGCATTCAGAAAACTAAGATCATGGCATCTGGTCCCATCACTTCATGGGAAATAGATGGGGAAACAGTGAAAACAGTGTCAGACTTTATTTTTTTGGGCTCCAAAATCACTGCAGATGGGGACTGCAACCATAAAATTAACAGATGCTTGCCCTTTGGAAGAAAAGCTATGACCAGGCCAGACAGCATATTAAAAAGTAGAGACATTACTTTTCCAACAAAGGTCCATCTAGTCAAAGCTATAGTTTTTCCAGCAGTCATGTATGGATGTGAGAATTGGACTATGAAGAAAGCTGAGCACCGAAGAATCGATGCTTTTGAACTGTGGTATTGGAGAAGACTCTTGAGAGTCCCTTGGACTTTAAAGAGATCCAAGGAGTCCATCCTAAAGGAAATCAGTCCTGAATATTCATTGGAAGAACTGATGCTAAAGCTGAAACTCCATTACTTTGGCCACCTAATGTTTAGAACTGACTCATTGGAAAAGACCTGATGCTAGGAAAGATTGAAAGTGAAGGAGAATGGGACGACAGAGGATGGGATGGTTGGATAGCATCACCGACTCAATGAACATGAGTTAAAGCAAGCTCTGGGAATTGGTGATAGACAGAGAAGCCTGGTGTGCTGCAGTCCATGGTGTCACAAAGAGTTGGATATGACTGAGCTACTGATCTGAACTGAAGTGAAAGAAAGTGAAAGTCACTCAATTACGTCTGACTCTTTGTGACACAATATACTGTATCCCTCCATTCTCCTCTGTCAATGGAATTTCCAGGCAAGAATACTGGAATGGGTTGCCATGTCCTTCTCCAGAAGATCTTCCCAGCCCAGGGACTGAACCCGGATCTCCTGCATTGCAGGTGAATTGTTTACCCTCTGAGCCACCAGGGAAGTCACAGTGATAAAGAATCCACCTGCAGTGCAGGAGGCGCAGGCTTCAGTCCTGAGTCAGGAAGATCCACTGGAGGAAGAAAGGACAACCCACTCCAGTGTTCTAGCCTGTGAAACCCCATGTCCAGAGGAGCATGCCAGGCTACAATCCATGGGGTCGCAAAGAGCTGGATACGACTGAGCGACTAAACAACATCTACAGATGCTGCTGCATTTCTTTTGTCACTTTTTTTTTTTAAGTTAAGACCCCATGTTTTCAGTTTTCCCCTTTCTATCATTTATACATTCTAGGTAGTAATTATCTTATTTAGTTTGTACCTCTCAAAGCCTCTTTTTCGTATATCGTTTTGTTTTGTTTTTATTGCTGTTTTTGTAGGTCTCTCCAGATAGTTCTGTGTCTGTGCCTCTTTGCTCATCTTAAAAAGCGTTCACATCCTATTCCCTGAAACTTGCAGTTTCCGCGCACTTAATCACTCCCTGTGAAACCTGCCCATTGTGACCTTCATCTCCTCTGACCGACAGCACCCAGATGCTTCCTGTGAGGCGAAGCACAGGCACTGACTTGTGAGCCACAGGAAGCACTGTTCTTTTTCTTTCTAGTTGAAAATGCTAAAATAGTGTAAAAATGCACTGTGTTATCTCTTGATTATTGGAAGGGTGGTTCTCATACTTTTATATTTTCCTTCTCTTTGGTGACGAACTTCCTAACCATTCACATCAATTGCCAGCCCCGTACCAGGGTCTGGATAGAAACCAGACACACAGGTGAACTCGGTCCTGCTTGTTGGTGTCTCCAATAAAAAATTTGAAATTTAAAGACATAAAAACTGTAGACAAACTTTGATTGTGTCCTCTATCAGAGGAAACATTACATATTTTTGAGCAATGAGGCTTATTTTTAAAATTATTATTTAGAAATATAATTTGATGGCCGCACTTAGATCTAAATGTGTCTGATACTCTGCCAGGCTTTAACACTTCCAGCACAATCATGAGGCTGAACAGTTAAGAGGAAATGGTGATTAAATCATTTGTCACACTCCCCTGCTTAGGCTCCTCTACCCTGGAAAGAAGTGACATCACATCTTAGGCTGATACAAAGCTAAAAGCACAGTCAGCAGGATGTCAACCTGTTTTTTAACACTCATTCATTCAGCAAATATTCATGAGAGCCAGTTTTTGTCAGGCACTATGTTAAAGACTGAGGATGAGTATAGTACGTTGGAGAGCTATGCAAGATATTGTGAGATCTTGGAGGAGAGAGATTCAACTCCACCTGGGGTATGGAGGTGGGTACTGCTGTCAGAAAAGCTTTGGGAAATTATATTTAGTTCATTGTCAAAGGTTGACTAGAAGCTAGGCAGGGAGGCAGAGGTGAGGGGTTAATATAGGAATAGAGAGAGTCTGAGCAAAGTATGAGGGCAAAGAATTGAATACTGTATGGGAAACAACAGTCATTTCAAGCTTTCTGAAATGTGGAGTGTGAGACTGAATGGTGAAAAATTAAAGGTATGAGATTGCGTGGCAGGAAATGAGGACATAGAAGTGGGCAAGGGACCGAGTTCCATGTCAAGAAAACTGGACTTCATTCTGAGAAGCTAGGGCTCCATTAAAAAGACAGATGTTTTAGACATAACTCTAGGGCGAGAGAAAACAAAATAAATGTAAATGAGGTGAGAGAGGAGGTTGCCACTGTGTTTAAGCGGAAACAAGAGACCTAGTTTTAAAGTAGTAGTTGAAATAAAACGGAGTTGAGGTAATGCAAAGTATTTAAGCAGAGACAAGAGACCTAGGAATAACGTAGTAGTTAGGGTAATACAAAAGATTTTAAAAGTATTTTGAGGTAAAATCATCAGAGTTTTGTGATTTCACCGATTACATATGAAAATTAAGGTAGGTGGCAAAGTCAAGAATGATACCTAGGGTTCTAGTTTAAATATTTGTTTGCACAGCAGTATCATATACTAAGTAGAGAGCATAGAACAGGCACAAAATTAAGGGAAATCTAGTGAATTGTTTTGGGCATGTTGAATTTGAAATTTTGTCGTTTATTCTTTGGACTTATCCAACCTATAGTTCATCATATATCTCCACTGGAAGATCAGAACCAAGAGTTTGAGCTTGGAAGCCATTAGTAGACATATGGTTGTTAAAACACAGGTGTGGGTGAAACGCCAGTAGGAAGAGAGCATTGTAGATGGAGAAAAGTGCAGTAAAGCTCTGGATCTGAGCAATATTGAATGCTTGTGCAGAGAAAACAGGTGAAAGGAAGACTTGCAGAAATAAGAAAGATCAGGAAGATGGCTCAGAGACTAAGGGTGTAGAGTTTTAAGAAGCAGGAGATGACCAACAGAATTAAAACAAAGTTGCCTTCCACAGGTAAAGACTGAAAAATAGCCTTTGGATATGGGAACTCGGAAGTTGCTTGGGAACTTAGGGAGCAATGAGAGCAATTTCAGCCTAGTCATGAAGCAGATGTTAGATTTTGCTGAATTCTCAAGCAAATGGGAGTGTAGGTTGTGCTTTTGAGATATTTGGAGAAAGGGTAAAAAAATGGATGGGTATACCAGACGATAGAAATTGGGCCAAAGGAGATTGAAAAAAAAAAAAAAAAAAGATTATGGAAGAGTCTTGTACATGTTTGAAGACTATTTAAAGAGGAAGAAGCCAGAAGCTCACCCAAGCCTTCAGTACATTTGCTGCCCCACCTGACCCTACAGTGCTTCGCTGTGAACAGAAGCTCAGAAACTGGGACCTCAATAGAGCAGAATCTGGCTGATCCAGCTTTGGCAACCAGAGATACTCACTAATGAAGTATGTTGTCTTTCTGGTTAGCACATTGCTTAGGGGTGAGTTGGGTAATTAAATAAATTAGTTGAAGTGGTATGATCTAACTTCTTCATGTCTATAGAGTGCTGCTGGGTTTTTTGGAAAAAAAAAAAAAAGATGGAGATTGCTTCCCTTGTGGCTCAGCTGGTAAAGAATCTACCTGCAATGCGGGAGACCTGGATTCGATCCCTGGGTTGGGAAGATCCCCTGGAGAAGGGAAAGGCTCCCCACTCTAGTATTCTGGCCTGAAGAATTCCATGGACTACAGTCCCTGGGGTCACAAAGAGTCGGACACAGCTGAGTAACTTTCACTTTCACTTAGGAAGGAGAAGGTATTAAGGAAAAAAATAAAAGCAGTGTTTATCATGAATGAATGAATTTTAAAAACTGAATGTGTTGTGTAAAATGAAGATTTTTGGATTAAGTAATCTAGTTTTGCCCCTTATTAACATAGATGATTGAGGGTGACTTGCTTCTACTCTTTTTCCCCCTCTATTTTTGAAATAAAATTTCAACCTTAGGACTCCCTCTCAGAGTGTACTTTCTTTCATTTCTTTTATCTAAAAAGAAATATATATATATTGTGATTACTATATATATATAGTATATATATCACTATATATATAGTGATTCTAGATACATAGGTGTCAAGGCTAAGCAAAGGACAGACCATAGAAGGACTTGGGTGGGTGGGTGGCGGGGGATGAGGGCATTTTCTACTTTGTGAACAAGACTAGTAATATTCACCATTTTTTATTATGCTATCTAGGCAGGCCTTTAGGCTTTTAAGGATATTCTTATGCAGAAATATCACATTTTATCTGTGATAGATATATTCTTGAAAATTAGTAGATAAAACCTTATTCAAATGCAGCGAAAGAGTTATGTAAAGAAATCCTATAGCAAATCTTTTCTTAAACCCAAGGGGCCTTTTTAAGTGGGTCTATTGAGGAGACAGACATTTTTGTGAATCGGGCTTTTGTCACATGGAGGTTGAAGGACATCTGCGGTAGACAAAGCCCCCCCCACATACAGAAATCAGAGAACTTTAATCAGAGTCACCTCTAATTTGCTTCAGTGGGTCAAGCTCTGATTAGCAGTAATAAATTCTGAAGATCAGGGTTGAGGTCTCCTGCATCCAAGGGTAATTCCACTGAGCTATTGGAGGATAAAGAAAGTAGGATGCCCCCCAGAATGTTTGTAAGGGGACTGAACTGGGGCCAATATAGTCTGGAGCACAGATGATCCTCAGCTTGGATACAGACAATAAACAACCATGGCACAGAATAGTTCGAAGCTCAATCACTGAACAGCTCTTGGGTCAAAGCTTCAAGATGATTCTATAGCACAAGGGCTGAGTGTTAAGTAGGGACAGATTTTGCAAACATCAGGTATACGTGAAAGAGAACTGACATAGTTCTTTGATTTTTTTGATCTCTAAACATTGCTTTAATGTATATTTTAGTAGAATTAGTTGTCATATACTGTATCAGCCTTATAGCTAAATTTTATGAATGTGATTACATTTCGTTTGTTTGTGTTCCCACTTTTGTTTCACTCCTTTTTCTTAGCTTTCCTAGTGGCCCTTCCTTTACCTTTATTCTTAGCATTAGTGTTAATGCCACCCTTTTCTGTCAGACATCGTCTTGGCATACCTTCTGTCAGCACCCTCTCTTTTGGACATTATCTTATGTTTCTCATTGACATGAAATATAAAACACATAGAGAAAAATATCACACATTTTATTCCTACCTTCAAATGCAGACGTTTAGTTGATACCCTGTTCTAGGCATGCATTTTGCTTTTTCTGCTTTTAAAGAATGACAGGCAGTATTTTGCCATGCCTTGAAGTTAATACAAGACTTTCATATTCACTAGTCTGTTCCCTTTCCACAACTATCCTAAGACGAAGTGTTATGAGTTTTGCTTTTAAGAGTAGGAAACTGATGCTCTTGAAGATCATGCAAGTCTGCATGAGTGGACAAAATACCATGTTGTCAAAAGAGTACTCCTGGGGAAGTCGACAGGCAATTCCCTCAAATAGACTTAATGAATTTCCATGATTTGAAATAACCAGAAGGAGTGTTGGAAAGCAAGTGAGTTAAGGAAAAATAACAAAAAGCAGCAGCAGCAGCTACAGTCACATCTTGGGCCACCAGGGTTCCCTGGGCAAGTGTCTTTTGACTGCAAGACCTTACAGAACCCAGACCCCCACCAATTCCCACTTTTTATTGGAAGGTGTTTTTTTTTTTTTTTTTTTCCAGAGTTCAAGATTGCAAAGAAGAGAATAAACATTTTGTATTCATTTAGATTGTGCCAGGACAAAGATGGTGGGGCTTGGCTTGCAGCATTTGGCAGGTTGAGGGCTCCTGACTTCATTAACTATGAGGCTTTCACATGTGTACAAACATACACATGTACAAACACATGTCTACAGGTACGTAAATCAAATTAGTAAAAAGAAAAATTAGAGTTGGTTAATTTTTTGTGTGTTCAGTCACTTAGTCGAGTCCAACTCTTTGCGACCCTATAGACTGTAGCCCATCAGGCTTCTCTGTCCATGAGGATTCTCCAGGCAAGAATACTGGAGTTGGTTGCTATGCCCTCCTTCAGGGGATCTTCCCAACCCAGGAATCGAACCTACATGTGCTGCATTGCAGGAGGATTCTTTACCCGCTGAGCAATCATTTTAATTCATTTTAAACTTAGTTAACTAATAATTACCTTACCTCTTCTTCTGAATAATTTCTTAAAAAATATATTACTGTTACAATGGAATGTATCCAAGGAAATAATCCCTAGAAAATATTGGGGAATCATGCACTTTACCTATTAATGAACCCTGAATGCCACCAAGATACAAAAGAGTAAGAGGAAATCTAGGATGTACTTCCTTGCATGTGAAGAATTCCAGTGAAGAAGGTGTGCACGAAGGGTGTCTGTTTAGTTAATTATAAAAACAAATTCTCAAGAAATTATCATCTCCTTAAGTTCCTTCAGTTTGTAACTGTTGATTTGGGCCCTAGCTGAGCTGGTTATGAAATAACTAGCCCAGAAGTAAACAGCACACGACAGCTGCAGATTCATTGGTAAATACTGCTGCATATTTGAGATGTGCTAGGGAACACAGAGCTCAGTGATTGCATCTCCAGGTGGGAAATATCTTTCGCTGTGATTTTTGTGCTGATCTGGAACATAGTTCAGGCAGAACAGTGAACTTCACATCTAGGCACCTCCTTTGGGAATGCTCATGATCACGGTAGCTATTTTTGCTCAGCACCCATCAACGACTATGGAGTTCCATGCAGGATGATAGCACTTTTATCTTCTTAACTTAGAAAGGCTGCCATGTGAATGCCAATGGATATATGAAATCACAAAATACCCTTCAAGGGTGAGGAATTCTGAAAATGATCAATCAGGTGGTAGATACATCAAAACAAGATTAATAACTTCTCCTAAAGGCATGCAAAGCAGTAGTAAACTATATAGAGAAATTTTATTTGGATGAAAGTTTCCAGGCTTTTATTGTGATGTTTTTTCCCCTAACTTCAGAAAATTAAAATCTATATTGAGCTTCTAGTGTTTAGAAATCTTTAAGCCTATAGGAATCATCATTGTTTAATTTGAACACAGGAACTGTGTTATGTTTGCCATAGACTAGGTTGGATTTGCTCACAGACTTTCAGGAACTCATAGGAAAGACAACGAAACATCACTACACATCCTTCCGCATATGAGCACCTGGATTTCTCATCATTACTAGTGGGAACATAAAGTGGTACACCACTTTGTAAAACTGGCACTTTCTAATAAAGAAACACCCTTCTTTCTTTATAAAGGGTGTTTATAAAGGTATATGACTTTGTAAAACTGGCAATTTGTAATAAAGAAACACCCTTCTTTTTCTTTATGAAGAAAAAGACCTTCATAAACCTATGAATGGTGGCTTTGTTCATAATGGCCCCCCCATGGAAAAAACCTAAATGACCATTACTATAATAGTGAATAAACTGTCTGTCACATATATTTATATAAATATAAATATAAATAAAATGTGACTACTACTCAGCAATCAAAATTGCTAATTTGCTAATAAATCATTTGAGCACAAGAATCCTGATGTAAAAAGTGAATGGATGATTCTGTTTACATAAAATTCAAGAATAGGTCAAACTCATTTATGGTGATAGAAGTCAGAACAGTGATTATCTGCAAATATGGGATGTTATGGATGGTGAAGGGACTGAAGAAATTTTCCAGAGTTGTGAAATACTATTTTAATCAGGTTACATTGAAGTATAATGCGCACTGAAGTTCATCAAGCTGTGCAACTAAGGTGTTTTATTGTTCAATATATAAATTATACTTTAAAGTACTATAAATACAAATTTAGAAAAACTCAAGATATTGTTAAGAAAAGAGAGATTATAATGGCAGTTTATGTTGAATCCTCAGGGAGGAAAACCTGAAGAAGTGGTAGAGGTGTTGAGGAAACAGTTTAATCTGCCTTTTGCTTCTGGTATTTTGGTTGAGGGAGGAGAGAGCTTGTGCATCGCTGCTGGGAAGAGTGGGAGGATGGAAATAAAGGTAACCGAGGGTGGCATATGGATTCAGATCTCTAACTTAGAGAGAATGTGAGCACAGCTATGTTTCTATACCTTAAGGGCCATATGATTTCAATACATCAAAAGAAGTGCCTTTAGCAAGACAGTGTCCTCTAGAAGTAATAAAAATAATGGTGGACACCGGGGATGCTTGTCCTATATAAGGCTGGGGAAAGTTGTCCAAGTTATGTACAAGTCAGACTTGATTCAGAATGCATCTTTGGAGCAGGGATGTTATTTTAAAAAGGAATAAAAATTCTATATGAAAGAGTAATAGATTAGTCAGAGACATTGAGTATTAAAATTACTGTGGCTTCAGCTTTCTTTGAAACTGGTGAGTCTAAGGCTTTTGGGTTACATTCCAAAGAAGATGGTATGTGCGTATTTATTTTCATTGAGTGCTCTTGGGCCCCAGAATCAGTGCTTAATGAGTTTGATGGGTTTGAGCATCAATTTTATTGTTATAATCTGTTGGAAGTTAGAACCTGACTTTCAATTTCCAGACTTTCAGAACAGTACATGTGAGCTTGCCAGAAGTTTTGTAAAATCCTGTAGCCAGTCCAGCAGTACCTGTTGAATGATTGTATCTCTATGACAGCCAATGACTATGCTCAGTAGGAGCTGATTCTACTGAGTAGAACAGGCCATTTTTTTTTGGAAAGGCTTCCTGATGGTCGCTGAGTCACCTTCAACAGTAGGAATGAGAGATTTCTACCCACAGAGTGGCCTATAGCACCTGGCCAAGTTAAAAGCAGAAACCTTAAAAAAGCCTATTTTCTCATCTATAAGAATGGTTTGTTTCCAAATAAGAAGTGGCAAGTACCCATTAACTCAATCAATCTTCCCAAAGCAAAGGGGCAGGGATTTTGCCCAAATGTGGGTTTTCTCTCTGGACACTCAGGTAGTAAAGCTAACCTAATACATGAATTCTTAGCTCAGCATCAATCTGCAGGCATGAGTAAGAATTTCCAGGGCGTTAGATTAAACGTGTGAAATTATTTATTGCATAATAGAAGATACGGAAGTCATGGGAACACAAAGGACTATTGCAATTTTATATTTGAAAAATACCTCTAAACCCTAGGGACTTCCCTGGTGGCTCAGATGGTAAAGAACCTCCCTGCAATACAGTTGACCTGGGTTCTATCCCTAGGTCAGGAAGAGCCCCTGGAGAAGAGAATGGTTACCCACTCAAGTAGTCTTGCCTGGAGAATTCCATGAACAGAGGAGCCAGGTGGGCTACGGTCCATGCGGTCACAGAAGAGTCGGACATGAATGAGCGACTTTCACTTTCTGATCCACCACCAAGACTATTGCTTTGCTATAAAATTTTTTTCTCAGCATAAAAATAAATTTCATCAAAATAATTAAAACCTTAAGAGAAGACAGTATGATGTAGTGAAAAGAACACGGACTTTGGAGTCAGCAGATCTGGATTTGAATTTGGTCCTCGCCAGTTATAGTGACTCTGAGTTAGCATCAGTGCAGGTTACAATGCTGTGTACTGGGGCCAGATCCCCCAGTAGCTGATGGCAGCAAACATTATTACTCACTTGTGTTGCTTGTTTTATTGGGCGGCCATGCCTCTGCTCTCTAGTTGCTTTATTCCAAACCCCACATGAAGAATAAGCCCATATCTTGAGAGCATTGTTGGCCTCACGGGAGAGGGGAAAAAAAGAGAGCCCATGATAGACAATGGTAGATTTCTACTCACTGGCTTAAACAAGGCATGGGGCCAAGCCTGACTCATTGGGGGTAGGATTGTATAATAGACTCATTGGAAGTAGCAGAAAATAGTCTGACTCTAATCTACTACAGTGATCTTTGTGAAGTTACTTCTCTAAATCTGTCTCCTCAGACTGTCAAACAAGGCTAATGATCCCTGTTTCTGCTGTAGTTCTCAGTAAACAGTTGTAAATGAAATGCTCTGAACAAATCTAGCTCTTTTTTTCCCCTTCTTTTGTGATGTTTGTGGATGAGCACTGATTTGCATTACTGTGAATTTCAGAGTTTAGAAATTAATTAATCTTCACAAGCTATAATTTAGCAAGTGTTTTTTTGGCTACATCTTACTATGTGTCCTGAAAATCATTAATTTGAAAGAAATATAGACCTTGCTGTTTTTCTTTTAAAGTTCACTAATACAGCGTTAGTTGCTCAGTAATGTCTGACTCTTTGTGACCCCAAGGACTGTAGCCCACCAGGCTCCTCTGTGCATAGGATTCTCCAGGCAAGAATACTAGAGCGGGTTGCCATTTCCTTCTCCAGGGGATCTTCCCGACCCAGGGATCCAACCTGGGTCTCCCATATTGCAGGCAGATTCATTACCATCTGAGCCACCAGGAAAACCAAAATGAGCCCATGGGATTTCCCGGCAAGATTATTGGGGTGGGTTGCCATCCCCTTCTTCAGGGGATCTTCCTGCTCAGGGATCAAACCTGAGTCTCCTGGATTGCTGGCAGACTCTTTACCATCTGAGGTACCAATGTTAACAATTTGAATACAAAGTATGATAGTGTTTCCATTATACTTTGTGTTTGAGAATATGGGAAAGTATAAGTGTTCCCATTATGCTTCATATATGAGAATATGGAAAGGAGATTAGCATTATTAGTCTCACTTTATAGTTAAATGAATTAGTACAATAATTTAAAAAATTCATTAATTCATTGGCAACATTTTAAGTTTTTTCTTCTGATTATTAAATAGTAATATGTATAATTATAGAAAACTGAAAACACAAAAAAAGGATTTAGAAAGAAAGTAATCATGCATAATATTCCAAGAATATCCTGACTAACATTTTGTTATACTTAGATCATTGTTATCTCATTCTCTCCATGGGTATTATGGCTATAACTTTGCACAACCAGAATCATAAAGTATAGGTTTCTTTTTTTAATACTTGATTTCTTAATATGTTTTACTTTTCTGTCCATTAAAACATCATTTTCAAGGATGTTTAATATTCTTCTGTTACATACAAGTCATACATATGGTGCTTCCACCATTGGATATTTCGTAAATTATTCAGCTTTCTACTCTTGATTATTTATAATTGTTTTTTGTTCTATTTTGTTTTGCAGTCAGTGCGGCACTGGATTGAACATCTTTACATATATGTTTTTGTTTGTGTTTGGAATTGTTTATTAAGTCTAAGGTTCTACAAAAATAATTAGGTCAGAGAACGTTTGAAGTACTTGATATGTATCACTACTTTGTTTTCCAAAAATTTTTGACAAACATTGTTGACTTTTTACCATATGCATAATACTAGTGGGACAAAGTTGGCAGTAGATAGTGATGAGTTGAACTGGAAGATGGCATCCAAACATGAACAAGACCTCAAAGCAAATCTGGCCTCAGAAAGAAAATAAGGTTATAAATAAAAGTGGGGCATTGTGGAAATAATTGAGTGTGGGTTAAAACTGAGAGCAGCCAAGGTCAAGCTACTAAATGAAAACAGTAGCATTTTAAAATTCTAGCCCTAAGGAATGATGCAAGGTTTTGTGTCCTAACTGGTTTGGAAGACAGAGAACAGACTAGTCAGTGGGAGTGGTCTTGTGTGGGTCTTCCCCAAGGTCACAGAGTTTGTTAAGGACCCAGGATCTGGGCCTTTTGATCCTGTGGTCAGTGTACTTTTCACCACATCATGGTGACTCTCACGTGTGCATTGAAGAGTCAAATTACCACACCAGACATGGTGTAACTGAGTGACGAAATGCGTGACATAGACTCATGCTTCCTGAGTCAGTGGTTCTCTATCCAGGGACTATGAGCTGGGTCAGGTTAAATTTCACAACAGTTACCGAAAATGTGCTTTTGCTTTGTTCCCATGACCTTCTGAAGATTGGCTCACTGTTTCCCGCTAACCCCACCTCTGACCCAAGTCATCCATGAGAAGATTCTAACAGGTTGTTGCATCCTCAAAACTGCTATTTCTCTTGATGTTCTCTTCCCCTTGCTCTACAACAAGTCTTTTGCACGTGCCTCCTCATGTGTTGTGGGAGGCTCAGCATTTATGAGTCAGTTTTAAAAACTGAGCATTACTCTGCACCAGCTCCTGGAAGCAGAGCTGTGAACAAGAAAGGCACTTCTGCTCCTCAGAGGGTGAACTCTAATGAAGGGAGACAGACAAAAACCAAGCAATTTAATAGACACAGTAACTTCAGATAGTAAAAATATTTTAAAGAAAGTGACAACAAAGGGGATAGAAGGGTGGGGTGAGTTGGGAGATTAGGATTGACATACCCATGCTATTGATAATGTGTATAAAGCGGATAGCTAATGCAAACCTCCTGTTTAGCACAGGGACCCTTACTTAATGCTTGGTGGAGACCTAAATGGGAAGGAAATCAAAAAAAGAGGGGATAAATGCGTACATATGGCTGACTCACTTTGCTGTACAGCAAACAATAACACAACATTGTAAAGCAACTGTACTTCAATAAAAATTTTAAATGTAGATTAAAAGAAAGAAAATAAAGTAAACCAGATAATATGATAGAGGTGAAGCTTGAACCTTATCTAGGTCCATGGACAGGAAGGCCTCTTTGAGGAGATGCCTTTTAGGTAAGACCAGGATGGCAAGAAGGAGTTACCTTGTGAAGACTGGGGAAGAGCATTCTGTACAGGAAGGATGCCAGCTGCAAAGGCTCCAAATCAGGAACAGGCTTGGCATGTTCAAGAAATAGAAAAACAGTCTGTGTGCCTATAAGGTAGTGAGTGAGGGGGAGTAAAGGAAAAGACAGTCTTAGACCTGGGCCAGACCTGTGGGGTCTGGAAACCTGCCTGTCACCCAGGATTCCTCTCTCCCTGCAGGCATCCTCCACTTCGGATTATTTACCTCAAATTAGCCCCCTCATTATTCCTCAGAGCTTTCCCCTTTTGCTGGCTTATAAGTCTCTCTAGGGTAGTCTGAATCCTTCCTGCTAACATCATATTTCCTCACCTTAGTTCACTCCCAGGTTAACATAGGAGGGATGTTTCTAAACGCAATCTGACTGTACCACTATAGATTTCAAGTAACATGCAAGAAAGCCTCCCCAGAGCAAACAAAACCTCTCCTTATCTGGTCCAGCCTTGTTTCTTACCATCCTCTTCTCCTGTCTTCACATTCCTTCCCTCTTTATTCCCCCTTCTCATATTTACTTTTTCTCAAGCTGTCCAGAGCTTCTCTCTGCAAACAGATCATGCTTATTTTTGCACTTGTACCAGCATTGCCCTCTGCCATGCACAGGTGGTCTTTTTTCCTTCCTCTTCATGTCCCTTTAGTGCCCCTGATGCCATGAGGGATGGAACCAGCTGCCCTCCTGGGTGCCTTAGCAACTATTTTTGCTTCTGCTACACACATAGGACTTCTTACATCTCCCTCACTAGGGTGAAAGTTCTTGCAGGTAGGGTCTGAGTCTCATTTGCTTTTCTATTCCCACAGTTAGAATGAGGGCAGTGCCAGGCACAGAGGAGGTGCTCTGTGAACGTAGGCAAGAGGTCCTCATCTACTGTGGGTCCTGATAGAAGTATTCGGGTAGGAGGGGCTTTGAGGAACCCTTGCACCTTCCTCTGATGTGGAGGGCTGTGGCAACTTCATGGTCCCAGGAAATCTACTAAAAAAATGATGGTAATGTCAGTCTTGGTTTATGAGGAAGATACTAAAAATCTCCCCAGGGCTCTGTCTAGACATGTGTGCGTGCTCAGTCGCTCAGTCATGTCTGACTCTTTGCGACCCCATGGACTGCAGCCTGCCAGGCTCCTTTGTCCATGGAATTCTCCAGGCAAGAATGCTGGAGTGGGTTGCCATGTCCTCCTCCAGGGGATCTTCCCCATAGTAGAGGCTAAATAAATATTTCATAGATTAATGAATGATCAAGTTAATGACTTCAAAGAGAAATTCTTTCCATATCCAAATAACCTTGGCAAGGAATACAACCCTGATCCTCCCATGAAAAGGAGAAGTATATTTCTTCAAGGTTTTTTTCTTATAGCAACATCAGAATTTATTCTGATATTTGGGTTTTTCCCATTGAACCTGAGGTATTTGCTTGAACACTTCTCAGGGCACGTCACATATGGATCGTAAGTGTATTGTGTGTGCGTGTGTGTGTGTTTGTGTGCCTGTTTATTTTCTTATGTTTGTGAACAGGAAATATTGTATTTACATGTCACTTAAGTTTTCTCAGAACTCCCTTCCTACAGTCCCAGGAACCTGCATCATACTGGAATGAACTATTTCTCGACAAACCCAGAGAACATACTGTCATGCTGACCCTCTTGTTTGTGTGAACAAACTATTTAAGGTAAACGTATCAGCACTGAGATGTCATTTCCTCAAGACTAAGGCTTTTCGTGTGGTTGATGTGCTCATGTCTGAGTGGACAGACTTTTAAAAATTAAACTACTGGCTAAACAAACCAAAGAAAAATATTTTGAGAAATATTTAGATGAAAGCTGATTGAATCATAAATGTAAGAACTCGATCGAATATAATGTATCGTTATACATTATGATCTATTCAAAAATTCATCACAAAAGAGCAGATGTAATAGATATGATTGATATTGAGTTACTTACCATCATCACATTTTTAAAAGTTCTGGAGATGAATTGAAAAAACTCAGTGACTGAAGAAATATGAAGAATGCTTTTATTCTTATTGTGACTTAGATGTTACGTGAAAATTGCAAAGTTATGACTAGTTCTCTGAAACTGGCAGAATAAAGATGCTGTGTCTTGTATATATTATGAAAACCACAATTCTTGTAAAATGCATAAAACACTCAAATATGCAAGTGAATGTGGTGTTTCTTTTTTCTCCCATATTTTAGTGTCAAGCAATATAGACTCTATTTTTTTGGGTACACATTCCCAAGCAGATCTCTCTTGGTGTGCAAATATATAAAATTATTTTTTTAGCATTAGATAATATTGATCAAAAGAAAACTGCAGGATCAAAGGAAAATTACATCCATGAGTGGAAAGTAGGAAGAGGTAAAAACAAAAGAACTTCTAAAAATACAATTTAAAGAATCCAATTCAATACCATGGGGGTGTGCCCAGGAATTAATATTTTTGTAGAGCTCCCCAGGTAATGCTAGAGCATAGTCAGGTTTGGGAGGCACTGGCAAAACCTAGTTCTCTCTTTCTGGAATTAGATTGAACATCTATCATCCTACCTCTGTACTAGGTAATAGTGCTAAGTGGAGTCCTTAGCCCACAGCAAGAGAGAAGGGAGCAGGTACTTCTTACTTCCCTCATATAATGATAGGGACGTCTATGGTCCATGGACAGCGACTGGCTGCAACATCTAGCTTTCCCTGTTGGAAATGTCAGCTGACTGAGTTGCTGAGAAATATGGAGATTATTTTAGTGTAATTTGTCATTTCACAGTTGAGGACACCTATAGATGGTGAGTTACTTGGCAAGGTCACACAGATAGTTCTGGAAAGATTTGGGAGTAGAACTCAAGTTTCCTGAGACTTTCGTGCTTTTCTCATTAGAAAAAAAAAAAAAAAAAGGCTCTTTATACTGAGACTTCAAGGGAAAGACCTCTTTCCCTATCACTTTACTAGACATGCTGTTACCTATCCTCGGACCTCAGGTATTTCCTAATGCAGTAGACACCAGTTGTAATGCCAGCCTAATGCCCCTTCTTCCTTCTTTTGGTAAAAGCCCTTGACTAGTCATTGTGAAAATGCTTTCTTCACTCTCTTCTGGTTTGAGTGGGTTCACCCCGGCCCCTGGCCTGAGGGATGGGGTGTGAGAGAGGGCATATCACCCAAACCAGAACACTTGAAGATTGAGTGTTTAGTTCCAGGAGGGTGGGACTTATCCAGGCTAGTGAGCATCAGTCAGGGAACTTGTTGGAACCACTGAGAAAGAGCTACTCTCTCCTTTGTGGTCCTTGTGGGCAAGAGTTGAGCTACTGCTGCTGGTGGCAGCGGTTGGGGACATCCTGCCTGAGATGAAGACAACAGAAGAAAAAGTCATGTAGAGAATGTGAGACTTATCCCTGGTGGCTCAGCCAGAGTACCTGGGTCCTATCACACCATTTCCACATCTTCTCCTGGAGTTTTCAGTTCAGTTCAGTTCAGTTCAGTCACACAGTCGTGTCCAACTCTTTGCGACTGCATGAATTGCAGCACACCAGGCCTCCCTGTCCGTCACCAACTCCGAGAGTTTACTCAAACTCATGTCCATTGAGTCGGTGATGCCATCCAGCCATCTCATCCTCTGTTTTCCCCTCTCCTCCTGCCCCTAATCCCTCCCAGAATCAGGGTCTTTTCCAATGAGTCAACTCTTCGCATGAGGTGGCCAAAGTATTGGAGTTTCAGCTTTAGCATCAGTCCTTCCAATGAATACCCAGGACTGATCTCCTTTAGGATGAACTAGTTGGACCTCCTTGCAGTCCAAGGGACTCTCAAGAGTCTTCTCCAACACCACAGTTCAAAAGCATCAATTCTTCAGCACTCAGCTTTCTTCACAGTCCAACTCTCACATCCATACATGACCACTGGAAAAACCATAGCCTTGACTAGACGAACATTTGTTGGCAAAGTAATATCTCTGCAAATATGCTACTGGAGATCAGTGGAGAAATAACTCCAGAAAGAATGAAGGGATGGAGCCAAAGCAAAGACAATATCCAGTTGTGGGTGTGACTGGTGATAGAGGAGAGGTCCGATGCTGTAAAGAGCAGTATTGCATAGGAGCCTGGTTTGTCAGGTCCATGAATCAAGGCAAATTGGAAGTGGTCAAACAGGAGATGGCAAGAGTAAACATTGACATTCTAGGCATCAATTTTCACTTAGGTGTTAATAAATCGACTTATGGCTTAAGCTGATTTGATTGGGTTTCTGTTAACCTGCACATGAGAGAATTCTGCTGATATACTGGGTTCCGTCATTTTGCAGCTATTCCACCATTTCACTGTAATGCTCATTCTTTATTTTTCCTTTTTAAGAGCTTTTTATTAGAAAAAACATAAAGGATTAGTTAGCCATGGTTATCCTGTTTATAATTTACACAGACCAATTGCCTGGTTATCAATAGCCTTGCCCTGACATGCCTTATATTAAGCATGAGGGAAAGTTTTTTTTCATAACTGTTTACACACTGGGCAAGGCCTGTGAAATGTCATCAAACAAAGATTCTTGCTGTTGTGGAATTTAACTTTTTGTGCAGGGAGCGATAATCAATGAAGAAAACATAAAAAATTAACACGTAAATTGTCCTGTGGGTTAGAAGGTGAGAAGAGTTATTTTAAAAATACCATCAACAAGAAAAAAACAGAGTAGAGGGTGCTAGAAATCCTGAGGGTGTGAGGATTGCAATTTAAAATAAAACTTATTTGTAATAAGTTACAACCTAGTAAAGACTTAGTATTAAGGGAGTTGGGCAGATGGCCACCTGGGAAAAAGGGTGCTTCAGGTTTTCAGGATAACCAGTGCCAAGACAAAAATGGAGTGTACCTGTAGTCTAGAAACAGCAAGGAAGCCAGTGTAGCTGCCAGAGCTAACAATGCAAAAACAAAGTCAGAAAGGTCACAGAGATTAGTTACATTTCATTTGCAGTTATCTATGAACACTTTTGTCTTTTACTCTCTGAAATGGAGAGCAAGTGAAGTTTATTTCACTTTATTTTTAAGTTTTTATTATCCTATCTTACCCTATTCTATTTGATTCTTTTGGAGGAGTGACATGGTGTACTTTGCAAAAAAAAAAAAAAAAAAAAAAAGCCTGTGGGTATAGAGTGGAGAATAGGCTGGGGGTAAGTGTGGAAGCAGGGAGACTAGCTAGGAGGCTGTGGCAGAAAACGTCCACAGATGCTCAGCTCCACACTCAGTCTTCTAAACATTCCTCAGTGCCATGTGTCTGGAAGCTCACAAACCATTTTCCTCGACTCCCTTGCCAGCTGGTTTCCACATAGGAACTGCCAATGGAAAGCACGGTGGTAAAATGACTGTAGGAGGAAGAGAGCCCCATTTATTTTTCTGCTTCTGGCTGCACCTCCATCCAGACGGCAGTAGGGAACGTCGGTAACTGAGCACAAAAAGGAGGGAAAGGCCACCAGCTGATGAGGAGAGGAATGCAAGTGCGGCATGTTTGGGGCAGAAGCGGTGGGTGAATAGGAGTTCAGGTTTGGGCCTGTGAAGTGTGAGATGCTGTCCTAGTGGAGCTGTCAGTAAGTGACTGCATAGTATGGAATTCAGGAATGAGATCTAAGCTGCAGATGTTAATTTGGAAGTTAGTGATGTTATTTAAAGCCGTGAGATGAAGATGACAGAAAAGGAAGATCACCACTGGGATCCTGAGGCTCTCTAACATTCAGAGCTCAAGGAGAAAAAGAGAAAGCAGAGAAAGAATGAGTCATGATGATGAAAGCCTCAGACCTTGTCAAATCAGCTGATGAGTCAAAAAGATGAGGACCGAGAATGGAAGCTGGATTTAGCTATGTGGGGTGATTGGTGACCCTGATAAAAGTAGTTTTTAAAGAGTATGGGGGTGAAAATCTTGGCACTGGTTTATTCATTCACTAATTCATTCAAAAGTACTTATTGAGCATCTGCTTTGAGCCAGTCATTGAGAATTTCAGGTGAACATGAAAGACTTTGCCCTGGCCTCTCTAAGTTAAGAGGATTCTACTTGTAATTACAGGCTATGATATCAGGCAGGGATCAATTTCAAAACAGACCTTTACTACATGTGTGCGTGCTCAGAGGCATACACACCCTTGAAGGCTGAAGAGAGCAAGAAGACACAGGCTAAGGGAAGTTCACTGTAAGCCCATAGGATGTATGAGAACACTCCTTGCCTCTATGGGCTAGGACTTGTTAAATACTGTTTATCTTGTGAGTGGCTGCATCTGGCATCTTTAAAAGGGGATTATCGACTCTCTTTTTGTTTTTATTTTGGGAAGTATTTGACCGGGTGCCATAATTTGATTTTAATCTGATTTTATCTCTGTAGTGCTTAGATAGTTTAATTGCTGGTTTGATCAGGCACCTAGAATGTGAATTGTTGGAAAAATAACATGCTGCATTCTTGTAGTCAGGACTGTTTCCATGGATTCTCTTTCCTGAATACAAGCAGTTATTCATAACTCTCCAGGGACTAAAACTTGCAAAATAGTATTTTGTTCATCTAAATATTGTTTAATAGAAATCCTGTAAAGCAATATCTGAAACCCTAATATTTTCTTAGGTAAGTTTTGGCATGAGGTCCTATGCAATAAAATAATTGAAACTGAAACAAAACTTAAATGGTAGACATCGTAATATGTGTTTCATTATAATATTGGCTCTTAAATATTAATCTCCTGTAATTTGCTAGCAAAGTAATCACTAGGATATAATAAAAATGTTAGTATAGCTTGAAAGTTATTTGTAGATAGGAGACCTCTGTAAAGTACAGAGAAATGTTATTCTTGCAAATATAAACACATCAGTATTTTGTTTTTTTGCTTGAATTCTGTAAACACTGCTAATAACCTATAAACAAATGCTCTTGGGCCACAACAATATCAAACTGTAATAAAGTGTGCATATTTTGTTCATTCAGGCAATGAGATTGATCTCTAAAGAACTTGCCTTAACAAGCATCAGTATTTTAAAGCATCAGTACGTCCCATTTTAAACTCGTCCCTGAGTCCTACCAAGCAGCTGAATACAACATACTCCTACATTCCGAAACCTGAAACGCAAATGATTTGTATCTTAAACGTATTTATTTCAAGAAAGGGATTCTTTCACCGGGAATTTTTATCAGGAAGTGGGTGAATAGATGAGATGATTTTTTTACAACAGTAAAAAAATCAGTTATATATTTTTAAAAAGCTGTCTATAATCAAATGATTTATTCTATTTTATAACATATCTAAAGTAAACTATAAGCTCCAAGTGATTAAAAATCAGGAAGTTCATGGCCTGGTTTTGGCTCAAAGAACTTGAAATAGCCAAACACAGCCTTATATGGCCAGAGTGTTTGCCATGTTTTCTTCGATTTCAGTAATAGAGCCCCTGAAATTAGTGACTAGAATGAAAACTTCTTAGTTCCCCCCCCCAACCCCCCCGCCAATTTATCCCTTTGCTCATCCTCCTTTCTCATTTGGTAACCATAAGTTTTTTTTCCTATGTCTGTGAGTCTATTTCTGTTTTGTAAATAATTCATTCTTTGTATCTTGTTTTTTTAGACTCCACGTATAAGCAATATTATATAATATTTGTCTTTCTCTGTCTGGCTGACTCAGTATGAAAATCTCTAGGTCCATCCTTGTTGCTGAGGTAGAAGAGGGAGAAATCAAACAATTCCTAATAGAAAAGTCAACAGAACTGAAGAAAAGAACTAAGACGTTTTTCTCGAGGTCATCTAAAGTGAGAAAACTTATGTTTTTGTTTTGCTTTAATTGTGTTGACTTTTCTATTGCTTCTTTGTGTCCTCTACTCTTGAAATGAAGTTAAAAAATTGTTTCCAGGAGTATTAGGCATACTTTTAGCTTATTTCTACCCTTACATGCAACTCTAATCTGGACAGTTTACTAGTTGATGAGACATAATATTGCCTCATTTGTCAAGATTAGATTTGTGGAGAAGAATTACAGAAATATCCTCCCCTTTCACTCTTTGCATCTACATGATTGTTAATTCATGTTTGGCAGTGTCTTCTGCAGGTTTAGAAGTGCTCTCAGAACATGCTGGGAAATAAATGGCTCAGCGTTCACTTCCATGGGTGTTCACCCAGCTGACAAAATTGATGTAAATCAGGATCAGAAGAGGACTTTTCATTATTTAAATTGGAGAGAGGGATGTTCATTGGTTGCGCTTAACTGCTGAGGAGGCTTGGCTCAGATGGTAAAGAATGTGGGAGACCTGGTTTGATCCCTGGGTTTGGAAGACCCCCTGGAGGAGGGCATGGCAACCCACTCCAGTATTTGTGCCTGGAGAATCCCCGTGGACAGAGGAGCCTGGTGGGCTATAGTCCATGGGGTTACAGAAAGTCTGATATGACTAAGTGGCTGAGCATACACACACACTGTGAGAGGTTTCCAAATTTTATTTCTTAGAATAAACGGTCTCCCACAGAGTGGAGTAGGAGTCAGAGAAAACCCAGAGGCTCATTTTAGCCCTTTGCTTCTAATTACAACCAAAGGAGCTCTCCCTTCTGCTCTTTTAATAGCAATGTGTTAAATTTGCAAACAGCACTACAAAATGGATTTGCTGCTTTAAAACTTAGCTTAGCATTTGAAGAGATAGGTCTTGTTAAATGAGCATCATAGGAGTGGGGATCTGAACCCAAATGTGCTAGAGTCTGATGATGGTCCCCACAAATCCATCTCCCTTTTTTCTTTCCAGTGATAGAACCCTGAACTCCCTCATCTGCTCCCATTTTTAAAAAGCTGGTACAAGGCCACCCAACTAGAAAGCTTTATTTTCCAGCCTCCTTTGAACCAGCCCTGTGTCAAACGACTAAGTCCAGAGGAGTGAGGTGTGAGCAAAAGTGATGTGTGCACATTCTTTAAAACGTGTCAATTCTTTAAAAAAAGGAAGTCCATTGGCATCTATTCTCTTCCCTTTCCAAGGGGACTGTCATAGCAACCATAGTCTCTAAAATGGAAGCTATAAGTTGATGTCAGTGCCACCCAGCAGATCTTAACTGCTTCTTTTGAACTATAACATGAATGAAAAATAAAATTACATGTTGTTGTGTGTGTGTGTGTGCGCGCGCTCAGTCACTCAGTTGTGTCTGACTCTTTGAGACCCCCAGGGCTGTAGCCTGCCAGGCTCCTCTGTCCATGGGGATTTTCCAGGCAAGAATACTGGAGTGGGTTGCCATGCCCTCCTCCAGGGGATCTTCCCAATGCAGGGATCAAACCAAGGTCTCCCACATTGCAAGTGGATTCTTTACTGTCTGAGCCACCAGGGAAGCACACCTATTTTGAAGACCATCAAGATCCTCTATTATGAAGATTTTGCTAAGCTAGTAGTTCAGCCTTTACCCAAAGTAAAGTAACAAAGGTCATGCAAGATTGGTGAGGTCAGTTTCATTAGAAAGGCTGACTTTAAAGAATTTAATCTTCAATGTAATTGGGTTTTATCTCATGAAATAACATGGTACAGAGGAATATCACAGCAATCAGTGCTGTGCAGGCCAAAATGGACAGATTCCAGTCATTATTGTCCTTATTATTTGACACAGCACAAAAGTGGGGCAGGATGAAAGGCAGAGACACATCTAAACAAACAAACATGGGCAGGAAATAAGTGGAGGCAGTATTACTGCACACATGCCTAGCAGTTAGTGGGAACTGAGAGGAAAGCCTGGAATGAAGAGAAATGTAGACAAATGGCATCTGGGGAAACTCTCTCATTATTTATCATTTTGTTCTTTTGCTGCATCTTTCCTATAAGAAACTTCTGAGTCTTTACACAGTGATACCAGTTATCTTACTGACACCCCGGTGCTTCCTACGCTCTCCTGATGCACAGGCATCTTCCTGTGGCCTCTTATCCAAGGGCTCCTTAGGGGTTACATTAAACTCACCCTCAGGAGTCCTGCCATGGCCCTACACTGAACATATCAAAACCAGAATTCCCTTTCTCTTCATAGAGGTTGCTTGCCCTATCTATTCTCTGTTTGTCAATGTTACTTTTTTTTTTTTTTTTGCCATTTTTCTCTGAAGTTTTTTTGACTGCACTCAGTCTCCATTATTTTGCTGGACTGTCTCTTGTTGCGGGGTACAGGCTTAGCTGCTCTGAGGCATGTGGAATTTTCCCGGACCAGGGATTGAACCCACGTCTCCTGAACTGGCAGGCAGATTCTTATCCACTGCGCTGCCAGGAAAGTCCTGAGGTCTTTTTTCTTTTTGCTTTTCTTTCTCTTTCATCTGTCCAGTCAGTGTCAACACACCCTCCTCCTCTTTCTTTAAACTGGTTTTAGATTTATCCATTGCTTTCTGTTCTCACAGCCACCTACTTGGTCCAAGACCAGAACACATCAAACCCCATACCCCCACAACCTTCTGTTTGGTCATAACCAGATTTTGTTTGTTCTCGCATATTAAGATTGGAGAAATTACTCTAGAAGCTGCTCTTAGCATTTACTTCCTTCCTCAATAACCCGTTACAATTGGCTCCCATTTGTTTATTGCCTATAAGTCATATTTGCCTTCTTGCCAGGCCTTCCATAAACGGCGCTGATGAGATGTGTTCTAGGGTAGTCAGTAAGCACAGGTTTTGGTGTCCTCCTGACCTAGCTTCAAATTCCAGTGTCAGCACTTAATTACAGGCTCTGTGGTATGGCCATTTAAGCCTCAATTTATTGTCTGAAAAGCTATGATAATGTCCCCTTGAGAGGGCTTCTTGAGGCATCTCAAATGGAGTGATGTCTGGAAGGTGCGTGGAATAGTACGCAGCACACAGTGGGCACTCAGCTCGTGTACTTCCTGTTGCCTTGCAGCCAGTGCTCCCCCCCCGCGTCGTCCTCATTAGGTTCCTCCTCTCCTGGACCACATCATCTCCATTCCTTCCTTGGCATTTTCAGGGCCCTTTGCCCTTTAACCCCTCTTGAAGTCCTACTTTCCTCACAGATGCTTGTCTGAGTTCTCACTGCTTCTGTCATTGACTGACATCTGTCGTGTATTTGCTTCAGCTACAGTTCAAGTGCAGGAATCCTTCTTTTACTTTGCTACTCTCTCCAGCATCTGGCTAATGTTGATCACCTATCATTCGCTCAACACTTAGCCATGGAGATATTAACGTAGATGGATTTACAAATATCACAAAAATAACAAACTCATTAGATGTACTAGTTTACGAAACGTTTTGGAACACGTGTGCTCAAGTAGCCTTGCTGCTGTTATGGCCTCACATACCTATTTCTTTGCACTGTCTCCCACGTGACTTGACTTGAAGCAGTAATGGGAAGGCTATTTGGTGATGTGGGCCAGAGAGAAAAGGTGAAACCTAAGTGTTCAAGGGAAAAGGGGGCAAAGGTAAGAAGATGTGAAACCGAGAGAAAGGAATGAAGGTCATGGAAAGGGCAGTAAGGTCAATATATAAGGCTATCAATATATAAGGCTATCTCAGCATCATGCTGAATCCTGGATATCAACAGTTTCATCAAATTCCATTCATAAACTTGAAAAACTGGTGTTATCTTTGTATTAACAGATCTGTTATAGGTGAACTATTACACACACATGAAAGATGGTACAAAAGTTTGCATTATGGATGAACGTGTATTGAGCCAATACTGACTCAGACACGTGGTACTCCCAGGAGCCTTAGAAGAACTCTCAATCCCAGTCCAAGGCCTGGGATAGCCTGGGATAACCAGAGCACTGCAGATTTGTGGGCAGCCTGGGTGACTTCGGAGTTTGGGGAAGTCAGCCTGACGGTGTGGAGTTCCAGGTTAAACTAGGAGTGATTTATCTGGGTCTCCAGCTTCAGTACCCTCTGGGCTTTACCTTTTCACTCTCTAATCTTTAAGGCTGCCAAAAGCTCAGCTCAGTTTTGCTGCTATTTTATTTTTTCTAGATCAGCAAATGACTCCAGAGCAACAGTAGCTTTGTGTTTTGGTCTTACCTCTCTGGAATCTTGTCTTTCAGATTTTGGTCTAGTAATTCCTCAGTATCTTGTTATCTTTTTTAATATGATTATGAATATTTTATTTGACTATTTTGCTTGTTCTTAATAGGAGTGTAAGTCTGAATTACTTACACTAATTATTAGAGGAAAACTTGTCATTGCGTTTTTTTAGATGTAGAAATTGAAGTTTAAAGAGAGATATCTATCCAGTAGAAAGAACCAGAACTTGAATCCAGTTTGGTCTCATCCTAAACTTTTTGTTCATTCTGTTCTGTCATTTAGACTAACAGATTAATGTAGTATAATTGGATGTAATTACTGTGTTGGGTAAAAATTATAAGAATTAATTTCTTATTTGCCTTCTTAGTTGTCTGCCTTTACTTCACTTTTAACCTGGGTTCGCAACACTCTCTCCTCTAATAACATTAGTTACTAAAGTGAGTAAAGAAAGTTTAATAAAGGCTGCTGGCAGTTACTGACTCTATGCATTGTGCACTAAAGAAAACTGGATTTTTTTTTGAGGCGGGGGTTTGTTTTAATCATGCACCCAGGAGATAAAACGATGGACTCAATCTCCATGGGGTTTCGAGCACTTAACCAGTGTGATCTTGTTACTCCTCACAATACTACCTTGATATCTCTGTTTCATAACAAGTGTAATTTTCCAGTAGAAAGTAAGTGACTTGAATCTTGATTTTGAAAACTCTTCTTTTTGGATCCCCTGGCTGCTATACACATGTCTGGGCTGCTTCTCTGTATTGACAGTTTTGCCATTTATCTAGCATGGCTTTCAAAAGTAAGACTTTATAAGGCTCAAGGTAAAAAAAAAAAAAAAAAATTAAAGGTGTGACGCTAAAGGGATGTATTAAAGGGATAGCATTAGGATGGTGGTTATGTATTACAGCTGGAATGGATATTTCCCCTCGTCTGATACAACGTGAATGTAGAACTGGAGGCAGCTCACCCAACACCTGCCTTTTGATAAATATAGAAAATTGTGATTATGGATTTTCTGTTTCTATTATAGAGATAATTCCCTTAATTTTAAGCTATCACTTTTCAGTAATAAATTTCAAGCTGTGTGTGTACTGTGATTTGAAACTGAAGAATTAGACACTTTAATATTGTTTTTCATAATTAGGCAAGGAGAATAGACACTCCCAAAATTGAAAAAGCTCACTCAATGCCAGAGTTTTTCATAGTTCTAAAAAGGGTCAATAGGAGTATCTTTCTCAAACTTAAAAATCACACAAGCTCTTGTTCAAAGCTTGCCTGCGTGCCTTGTATCTAGACACCAAAACTGGTGCATATTGCTAGTGCTAAGTCACTTCAGTCGTGTCCAACTCTGTGCAGCCCCATAGACGGCAGCCCAGCAGGCTCCCCCGTCCCTGGAATTCTCCAGGCAAGAACACTGGAGTGGGTTGCCATTTCCTTCTCCAATGCATGAAAGTGAAAAGTGAAAGTGAAGTCACTCAGTCGTGTCCGACCCTCAGCGACCCCATGGACTGCAACCTACCAGGCTCCTCCGTCCATGGGATTTTCCAGGCAGGAGTACTGGAGTGGGGTGCCATTGCCTTCTCCAGAACTGGTGCATACTGGAGTCAGAAGTTTATCCCTGACCACCACCCCTTCCGCCAACACAGAACTTTTGACAGGAAAAGTCCCATATCCAAACCATGAAGAAGCAGGAAGCTCAGGTTGCTTTTTTGCCACATCCTGGTAGTTGCAGTGTGAATCTTTTGTTAGGAAAGCTGGAAGATCACAATTAAGCATGTTAATTTTGTAGTGCTTATGCAACAAGAAAAAAATAACTGTTGCACTGGTTGAGGGCCTCTGTAACAAAGACAACCTGAATTAAATATAATAAAATGATTAGGACAGCATAAAACATACGAACCAAACATTTTCTACAACCGAGTCCAACAGAGTCTTGCTCCTCCTCAGTATTTGTGAATGTGATGGACAATACCAGAGCAAGATCTCATGATGAGATGAGGATTGAAATAACGTTTTGGGGATTCAAACTTGCATTGTCTTTTTACCGGGGAATTATTCTTTCTGTTTCTGTTGTCAGGGCTTTGAAACATTTCTATTTCTCAGAGATATCATAGTTGCTATGGGACATTTCAGAGTTTAGATAATGGACACTTGAAGAAGCACACTGAGAGAAAAGATGGCTTCATGTCAAGACAAGGCTTTGGGAATGAGCTGAAACCACTGTGTGTTTGCATATTAATAAGAGGGAGCAGGTGAACACTAGCAAATGGAAGCACAGAGGGTGGCTGGTGAGATGGCTAAGGGGCTATGAAACCCAGGTGATTTGCTATTAAGTACAAGCTAATGAAGCGATCCTTTAAGATTCTAACAGGCACCAGCGATCCGTAGGAACCTAGGGGCTAGAAGTATTCATCTCCTTCCTTCTTTTTAGTATAATATTTTAGCTGGCATTATAAAGTAATCAATGCTGAATTATTAAATAGAAATGTCATTAATTTCAACATAAAGCACTCTAAGAGTAAGAAGTTGCTAAGGAATATTTAGATTTCAATGAGGTTCAGTGTCAGAATATCATCAAGAGTTGCAGGGGTAAAGTCAGTGTGGAGACAAACAGCCTCTCTGAGCCCTGGGACTGTGGGAAGTGACTCGTGCCCTTTCTGAGGCTCAGTTTTCTCAGTTATAAAATGGGTTAATATAGTTTTCCCCTCATTTGTTACAGTATAATCTTACGTAGGTAATTTAGTGTTGTAACAAAAGTGAACAGATAAAAATCTGTTAAAAAAATAGTCTTCTCCCAAAGATTTCTAATTTCTGTGTTTTAAACAGCACTTTTTTGGCATATTCGAAATATACAAATCTTGACATAGACACATTCTAGAAATCTATGTGTAATCGTATGAAGTGTTTGCCCTGTTCCCACGATCTGTGTTTTTTCCCTCTCTTTTTTTCTGGCAAGAAGCCTCAGGCCAGAACTAGGAGTCCCTACATCCCTTTAGGGAGACTCAGTCCCTGGCAGAGAGGAAGGCTGTGGCAGGGGACATTCTTCAGGCCCCCTGCTTCTTTTTCTCAATGTATTGCTTTTATTTATTTATGGCTGTGCTGGGTCTTCATTACTGTGCACAGGCTTTCTGTAGTTGTGATGCCCTGGCTTCCTGTTGCGGTGGCTTCTCTCGTTGCACAGCAGAGGCTCCAGGCGCGGCTTCATTAGCTGTGGGATGTGGGCTCAGCAATTGTGGTGCACGAGTTTAGTTGCTTCCTGGCATGTGGGATCTTTCCAGATCAGAGATGGAACCTGTGTCCCCTGCACTGGCAGACAGATTCTTAATCACGGGACCATCAGGGAAGTCTAGCCTCATTGTGTTGGATTCCTGCAACATGGGAAAGGTATGACTCCAAGGGTATGTGTGGAGTCAGGAGGAGCAGATGCAGCTCTAGGGTAGACACTGGGGAATTTTAGTAGCACTGTAGAAATTTAACCAATTGCCCATTGTCTAGTATGAAAATGATGTGGATATATTATAGGGCAGAATTCAAAATTCACATAAAGGTTTTAAAGAAAATTGGTATTTGAGGTTGGGATAATGTAAAATTCATAATGCAAAATATAGAAGTATTCTACCTTGACGTTGAGGTAATGTGAGGAAACTGTGGAGCAAATCAGTTAGCTCTCTATTCCTAAAATCAGCTGCTGCCTCACCTGCCATGCAGGACTACTCTTAGTTTTGTTGGGCTTTTCTAAAACTCATCTTAAGGAAGTAAATGGTCTTTGATTACTTTTTCTGATGAAACAGAGATGAGATTTTTGCTTCCAGTTGTGCCTTTTAAAATCTAACGTGTCTCGCTGAATTGTTATTGCTATTCTTTATGCTTGCTAATTTAGTGCTTTATAATATTGTTTATTTTTTCTCATCCTCTTCCCCTTCTCCTCCCTTTTTATAACCAAACTGAGAATTAACACTCTCCTGGCACTTATAGGAAATATATAATTAGCCATCTAATGCTATATTAGGCAACCATTATTTTTATTATGTATTTGGGGATTTTAGATAAATAGATAAATTAAGGAAGAAAAATTCCCTACTTTTGAAGATACACAATTTTAATTTGACCCTACATTCATTTTTTCCTATAAATATTTTTGAGATGGAGGAGGAAAATAAAAACCAACAAATAAGTAAGCCCCTTTGACTTGACATCTTGGATTATATTTTAACCATGTAGAGGTTTTAGCACATTTGAACCCTTGAGTTATTTTAAAACAACTAGGAATCTTGATTTAAATTTGTATTTAAAAAGAAAGGATTGATTTTAATTGCTGGGTATGAATTATTTAAAGCATGGGTTGGCAAACTTCAGCCTGTGAGCTAAAGCTGGTATGTGTCTTGTTTATGCACAGTCCAAGAATTAAAAATGGCTTTTACATTTTAAAGTGTTGTAAGAAGAACAACCAAAGGACAGTATTCTATAGAGACTGTATGTGGTCCACAAAACCTAAAATATTTATTATTTGGATTTTTACAAGGAAAAGTTTGCTAACCACTGGTCTAACAGATTACACAATATATTTTCTTATAATTCCTTTTAATGCTCTCTGTTCCATTAACACCCTCATCCTTCCTGGGACTCATTGCTGCTTGGTTGTCCAAACTGTTTGTGGAGTATGTTTTGAGTTAATAAACACAATGCATCATTACTCACAGAAAACCTGTGACTTCTGCTTCTTTCGTGGCTTCTTACAGTAACATTTCAAACCCAATCTCTAAGCTTTATGCTAACTGCAATGAATCTACACTGATTGTGAATACAGTCTTGTCTTCTGGCCATCATTAATCCAGAGTGTTATTAAGCAACCATTTTCATTAGTGAGTGGTGAGCAAAAGCAGTAACACTAAAGTTTGGAATACTGGTTAGTCCTCAAAATATATACATGCATGATGAAAAGAAAATCTTTTTCATAGTGAGGAAGAAGGCATGAGAGAAGCTCAGGAATTAACTAGTTAAATAAAAAGCCTTTTTGCTTTGAGAAAGGAGGGAAACAAGGGCAATCCAGTGGTTTGGGAAATTGTATTGCTTTTTTCTTAAGTAGAAATGGACAGGTGAAAAACACAATCCTCTTTCTATGTCAAATTAGAAAACCAATTCTCAATTTTTCTTCCCCTCTCTCTCTTTTTTTCGCATAACTAGTGGCTATTTAACCCTCAGAGTCGAGAACATGGGCTCCTGTAGACATTCTGGGTCCAGATATCTGACTTTGATTTGTACCATTTCATGCAGAATTTCTTTGTTAACTGGAGAAAGGCAAACGGTCCAGTGCCAAGGCAAAGCAGTAAAGCATAGAAAATAGATCTAAAGTAAGGTGATACTGAAACAAATAATAATACTTTAAAAAGCCAGAATAGTATTATAAACAATTATCACACATTGTCCCCACCACACCTTATTTGTTTTTAAAAAATATTTAGAATGGCTTTGTGTATCTACTATTAGGTAATAAATTTTACTCAGGAATTGGTTAAGTTCCAGATCATTCCATATGCAATTCTCCTAACTCCCTAGTGATGTTCTCATTTTGACATTGATTATGTATGGAAATGAAGAAACAATGGATTAGACTAATAGTTTTTACATAGATAGGCAAAGTTTGGGCAGGTTCCTTAAAAATTTCCTTCAGACTGCGGAAATAGTACAACCAACCACAAAGCCATTCCTGGAATATTTACTCTCGTCCAGCTCTGGAGAATTCTTGGTTGTCACATGGCCTTGGAGAAATGCGTGGTCTTGTTTCCTTGCTAAGGGGCCCCTTCCCATGGTGCCGGCTGCAGCTCTATGCTGACCTTTGATGGATGGTGACACCGCTTCCTGGCTGCCAGCTAACAACATCCTTGACTCTTCTTTGAAAGAAGCAAATCTCAGGG
The DNA here is from genome assembly GCF_001704415.2 of Capra hircus. NCBI lineage: Eukaryota > Metazoa > Chordata > Mammalia > Artiodactyla > Bovidae > Capra > Capra hircus. Next base: position 24,255,157 of record NC_030816.1, read on the forward strand.
AGTGGGTAATCAGCCAAAGGAAGTCAAGAGGAAAGGCAGAGATTGTAACTAAAGGAAAAAGTAAATTTGATTACTTTGGGAAGAATACTGTAAAGCTGCAGATTCTGATGTATTCCATTTACTGCCAGATGAATGTTCAGAGGTGGGTAGTGTTAGAGAATGTATATTAGCAAGATCAACCACTTATTTTCTTTAACACACAATGCTACATTGCAACTGGCAATGTACTAGACTTGGAATCAAGAGGTTGGGATCTGAGTCTGAATAGTTGTTCAAATGATAGGACATATGTCTGAAGATGTGCAGGATATTCTGTCCTCTCTAAGTTTCAAACTCACCTTGAAGGCATTGATAGGAGACTGGAAATTGGGAAGAGTGGGGGAAAGGGAGAAGTTGCATCGCCTCTATTTGTTCCCCAACCACACAAATGAACGTGTGTGTGTGTGTGCATGCATGTGCGCGCACACACACACACACACACACAGTTCTTCTGGTAGTCCTCCAGCATCATTTGCTTATGAAGGTGTTTAGAATAGTGCTTGCATCACAGAATGTGCTCAATTGTTGTTAGCTATTATTTTTCTTGTTTTATACACAAAAATGTTCCAGCATTAGATTTATTTGGAAAGGCTGCAACCTCCCTCTGTCTTTCCCATGAGATTTATAATAAACATGCTAAAGAGTATTTTTTCATTTAAAAAATCAGTTCAACTTTAGTTATTCCAACATTCTCTAAGCCTATTTGAACACCAAACTTTCTCCCCTCAAATACACCAAATATTATCTTGTAAAAGTGGGGTTCTATAGAAGACATTTTAGAAAATGACAACCTAGTGAGACATCTGTGGAGAACTGCCTCTTTACTTTCTGCATGACCCGAATGGGCTTCTAAGCTTCAGTGATCCCCTTTTTGGTTTCTTCATGACACTGTCAGTCCCTGTGGCAGACGCTGTTCAGGGCAGCCCTCTATCATCCATGCCCTTGTATGATCCCCTCCTCATGAGTATGGCCAATAGAATATGGCAAAGGGGATGGATTGTCACTCCTGGGGTTATGTTTCATTATGAGACTCCATTTTAGCAGATTGGAGACAGAGAAGGAGACTCTCCCACTGACATTAAAGAAGCAGTTGCTATGATGTGGCAGGGCAGTGTGAGCAGCTTACAGGACCCAAGGGCCTCAATGACAGAGCAGATAGGAATCTAATTCTGCCAACATCCACGAGCGTGGAAGAGGATCTTGAGCTCTAGAAAGGAGCATGGCCCATCTGACACCTACATTGTGAGACCCTAAGCAGAGGACCCAGTTATACCATACCCAAACTCCTGACCCGTGGAAGCTGAGATGTAATAAATGTATGTCATTTTGAGCTGCTAAATTCAGTAACTCTGTAATGAGAGTAGCAATAGAAAACTAGTATAGTTGCCTACCAAAACCCATTCCCCCTGTTTTTTCATTAATAACAAAACCTAAATTTCCTTCAAAATGTCAAGCTGTCCAGAAAAAATACTTTACACTCCTGATTCTCTTTGCTGAAAAGGGAACAAAGGGAACATATCTAACCTAGGCGTTCCAAGTGGGAGTCTGATAAGGATTCTTAAGACTTGCTTTTCTGATGAAAGGGAAAAATACCCTGGTGTCTCCTCAGTTTTCCCCTTTGAATATATTTCCTATGTAGGGAGCTGTGGCAGTCATACTGGGGCCAAGAGATACATAGAGGTGACAGCCTCCACCTTGTTGAACCATTTAATCAACACTAGCTTCCATACGTCTCATTATTTGAGAAAAAGAATTTCATGTATTAGTATGTTTAAGCTATGGTTTGTTGGGATTTCTGTTATGGTTGTATAAACATATTCTTTAATGGTTAGTATACTATATGATTTTAAAAATAACCAAAAAACACAGGCAAGACATCCATGACAGTGTCTGCCAGAGCTGCCCTTTCTCCCTCATACATATATGCATGTGTGGGTTTGCTCTCCTGCTTCTCTGCACTTTTACCCTCTTTCAGTCCTCTCTCTCATCCTTGCTCTATCTCCATTCATTCATTCATTCATTCATGCAGCAAATATTTACTGAGCACATGCTAATTTCTGGTACTGTGCTAGGTCCTGAGGATGCAAACATACATAAGACACACAGGTTTCCATTTTAACATTTCAGTCCTTGCCTCATTAGAATGAGAAGAGTTTAATGACTGATTAGCTGATTACATTTTAGTGTGATTGAGTTCCATTTGCAATCTCAATATATTTATGAATGGATGATTCTTAACCCAAATTGCCATAATGTTTTTACTCTCAGATACAGAAGTTCCAGGTATTAGTGAGCAGATGATGAAGCTTTTCTTGGTGTGGGGTTGGAGGAGATATGTGCAAGCAGGTGACTGACCTTGGACGACTTGTTATTAGTAATTTCTGGAGCCTTCCATGTGTTTTCTGATAGCTCTTTCTTATTCTCCTTACCTGGCCACAGGACATTCTCTTTCTTGTCTAAAGGTACTCAAACCCTGACTCTTTCACCTCTCTTTTGGCTTCAAAATTCTCAGAAACATATCCTGATTTCAAGTAGACTTTATGTTCTTTTAAGCATAACAGTGTTGTGCTATGAACCTCTTATCTGGAAACACCACCATAGAGGTCTCTAACTTATTTCTACTTTTGGTGATAATGACTCAAACCAGTAGTGTAACAATGGAATGCACTCTCTTTGTTAAGATGCTTCTGTGTCCTTACCTAGTCATTTGCTACTTGTTTCATTTCTATGTGCTTTATTGCCCTTTATATACTGATTTGACCTATCTCAGACCACAAACTAATTGAAGAGAGAAAGTATGATGCAATTCATGTCTTATTATATGCTGGAAGTCAATGAATTGTGGTAATGGTGATGATAGACTTTCTTTGAAGCTCTTGGTCACTAGCCTTACCATCGTTTAGGGTCTAACTAAAATATGCCCAATTCTTCTTTCAAGTGCCAATTACAGAATGAAGCAGAAGGAAACCCAAAAGGACATAAACTGTTGGAGATTATTTTTAGTTTGTGAACTTAAGCTAATTAACATTTGAATGGCCCAACCCCGATCCTCTTAAAGACAAATAAGCAGGAGAGACTGAGGCACACCATCTGGCTGCCAGGAAGCCACTGTTATCATGGTCAGGAGAATGCACACAGAGGAGTTCTGATGTTCCGTTTGCATGTCAATGGAATCAACACCAACCACTCTTTTTCACCTGCATTCAGAATCTATAGAGAAAGACGTTCACCCATAGAAGTCAGGCAGTTGGAGCTGGAGAGCAAAACGTCACCCTTATCACCAAGGCTGCTGCTGGGGTACCTCATGCTTAGTCTGCCAGTGAGACGGGCTTGCTAATAACCTCAGAGCCTCTGTCAGCTCTGCTTGACTGCAGCCCCTCCTTGCTGGGGCCCACCTGAATAACACCTACACAGCAGAGCAGGGCAGGCTGACAGATTTTGAAGGAAGAGCGCACTCAGATCCTTCTCTTACACCCAGCAACAGAACACTCACTCCTCTTCCCAGGGCAGGAAGCTGAATGGGGCCACAGCTCGTGTGAAGCAAGTGAGCGCAGAGTTGCTTTTATGGAAGATTTTTATATTTTGTTCCTCTTGGATTTTTTGCATTTATTTTGATTTTTAAAAAATATTGCATTAAATATTATTTTTCTCAATTATTGAGTTTTTGCGTGCATCCTTATATTTCTTAATTGAGATGAGTGCCTCAGTAGCCTTGTCTGAGTTCGAGCTTTGCAAGAAGATAAAAGGGTAAATGGATGGAGACCCTTCCAGACAGAAATATCAGGAGTAGGGACTGTATTCCTACCTGGTCGGATGTTTAGAAGCTTGATCAACTCTACTGTAATTGTGCAGATACTCATGTAGTCAGAGAAACTCTTTTTTCTTTAGTCAATATGTTGGATCTCTGTTGTTATAAAAGGAGATGCAAAGTAAGACAGGTGACAGAGATACTAGAAGATGATTATAATGTTCAGTGAAGCTACCAAATAACGTTGGTTCTAATGGGCTTCAGAACCAAGTTGCCCTTTAAAACAAATACTTGATATGTCTTGCTTTTTCCTTAATTAAGATTCAGAAAATATTTGAGTGTGTATCCAAACATTATGAAAAATGTAAACACAGATTTGGACTTGTGGAATTTAATGCATGAATGTGTCCAACTAAATCTTCAGGCTCTGACCATCAGAGGAACGGCCTGTTCTGTGACGAGTGTGTGCCTGCCTTTGGAATTCACAACACATTCCAGGAAAATCATATCCTAACTAGTTTGGTTGTTTACGCCAAAGAGGGCATTTTTGCACCTAATTTTTCAACTCTAGTTTGTTTGGATTGAGACAAAACATTCTCACACAGGAAGACACTAGACACTCTTTCTCAGTGGAGGGAGCATTCTCTTTTCGGGGTCAGGAACTTTATGTCTGCAAAGTTAATTATCACGAGACTGTAAACCAGGCCTTCAGGCTCCATGTCTGTGTCTCTGACCTTTGCCAAGGGCACAGTGCCACCAGACATACCACAAGATATGCAAAGGATAGAGTCTAACTTGAATAGCCTTGTTAGCATGTTTTCTGGTGCTAATATGAAGAGTCTCATCGTAAGTCATTTCGATGCATTTGAGAGAGCTCAGTTCAAAAGGTGAAATCATCTAGTATCAAAAATATTGCCTTATTAATGGCCACATCTTAAATTCTTTCACTGGGACCTGTAAACATTTAGCCTTTCACGTTTAGACAAGATCTAAGCAAGGCATTGGACCAGGTTCATCAGTTTTGTAGTCTTATAAGCTTTGACAAATCAAAAACATTATTTCTGATTTATAGCTTACCTTTAGGTAATATCTAATATCATGGCAATTGGATGGGTTTAATCAATCATGGGAAATAGATGGGGAAACAGTGGAAACAGTGTCAGACTTTATTTTTTGGGGCTCCAAAATCACTGCAGATGGTGACTGCAGCCATGAAATTAAAAGATGCTTACTCCTTGGAAGAAAAGTTATGACCAACCTAGATAGCATATTCAAAAGCAGAGACATTACTTTGCCGACTAAGGTCCATCTAGTCAAGGCTATGGTTTTTCCAGTAGTCATGTATGGATGTGAGAGTTGGACTGTGAAGAAGGCTGAGTGCCGAAGAATTGATGCTTTTGAAGTGTGGTGTTGGAGAAGACTCTTGAGAGTCCCTTGGACTGCAAGGAGATCCAACCAGTCCATTCTGAAGGAGATCAGCCCTGGGATTTCTTTGGAAGGATGCTAAAGCTGACACTCCAGTATTTTGACCACCTCATGTGAAGAGCTGACTCATTGGAAAAGACTCTGATGCTGGGAGGGATTGGGAGCAGGAGGAGAAGGGGACGACAGAGGATGAGATGGCTGGATGGCATCACTGACTCGATGGACGTGAATCTGGGTGAACTCTGGGAGTCAGTGATGGACAGGGAGGCCTGGTGTGCTGTGATTCATGGGGTCGCAAAGAGTTGGATACAACTGAGCAACTGAACTGGACTGAACTGAATCAATTACAAAAGTATGATGATTCAAAAGAATTATTCTGAGTCTACAGCTTAGTTCTTGGTGGCTTTCACTAACTGGCCACCTGGACCTTTGTGGTTCAGTGTGGCAGCACTAGCCATGTGTGGGCTATAGAGCACTTGAAACATGGCTCATCAGAACTGAGATGTACTGTAAGTATAAAATTCACAGGAGATTTTACAGACTTAGTTGATATTTTTATTTTGAAGAGCTAAATAAAAATCTATCCCAATTTATAATACCTGTTAACTTAATATTTGTGGCCAATATTCTAGTTCTATTGGATAGTGCCATTCTTGATGTTTTGGAAGTAAACATTATGGAGAGAGACACTCATATACTTTGTACACTTATACTTCCTTTGAAGTATTCCAGAAGCAGCATCAATATACACAAAACCACTGTGAAGAGGGTAGGAAGTACCTTTTACTAATGTTTCAAAAAAGAAAAAAAGTTCAAAGAATGTTGTCATCATGACTGTGATTCATAAATCAGAAAGAGTTTGAGTTCACGCTTCAGAGAGTAAAACATTCAGGGTCAGCTGTTTCATGCATTACTAATTCTTCTTTGGGTCTAGTTTGAAAACAAAAGTCTTGGGGGAAGGGTGAAGAGTGCTGTGGACTTGGGAAGGTATGTATAGGTAATAATTTTTACAAAATACCTAATGGACAGTCGGTCCTTAACAAATCTTTGCTCAATCAAGCATAAAGGGCTTTTGAAGTTAGATTACACCAACGTTAGAATACACAGAAGAACTGTACAAAAAAGATCTTCATAACCCAGATAATCATGACGGTGTGATCACTCACCTAGAGCCAGACATCCTTGAATGTGAAGTCAAGTCGGCCTTAGAAAGCATCACTACGAACAAAGCTAGTGGAGATGATGGAATTCCAGTTGAGCTATTTCACATCCTGAAAGATGATGCTGTGAAAATGTTGCACTCAATATGCCAGCAAATTTGGAAAACTCACCAGTGACCACAGGACTGGAAAATGTCAGTTTTCACTCCAATCCCAAAGAAAGGCAATGCCAAAGAATGCTCAGACTACCACACAATTGCACTCATCTCACATGCTAGTAAAGTAATGTTTAAAATTCTCCAAGCCAGACTTCAGCAATACGTGAACTGTGAACTTCCACATGTTCAAGCTGGTTTTAGAAAAAGTAGAGGAACCAGAGGTCAAATTGCCAACATCTGCTGGATCATGGAAAAAGCAAGAGAGTTCCAGAAAAACATCTATTTCTGCTTTATTGACTATGCCAAAGCCTTTGACTGTGGATCACAATAAACTGTGGAAAATTCTGAAAGAGATGAGAATACCAGACCACCTGATCTGCCTCTTGAGAAATCTGTATGCAGGTCAGGAAACAACAGTTAGAACTGGACATGGAATAACAGACTGGTTTCAAATAGGAAAAGGAGTACGTCAAGGCTGTATATTGTCACCCTGCTTGTTTAACTTATATGCAGAGTACATCATGAGAAACGCTGGGCTAGAAGAAGCACAAGCTGGAATCAAGATTGCCAGGAGAAATATCAATAACCTCAGATATGCAGATGATACCACCCTTATGGCAGAAAGTGAAGAGGAACTAAAAAGCCTCTTGATGAGGGTGAAAGAGGAGAGTGAAAAAGTTGGCTAAAAGCTCAACATTCAGGAAACGAAGATCATGGCATCCGGTCCCATCACTTCATGGGAAATAGATGGGGAAACAGTGGAAACAGTGGCAGACTTTATTTTTTGGGGCTCCAAAATCACTGCAGATGGTGATTGCATCCATGAAATTAAAAGATGCTTACTCCTTGGAAGAAAGTTATGACCAACCTAGATAGCATATTGCAAAGCAGAGATAGTACTTTGCCAACAAGTTCCATCTAGTCAAGGCAATGGTTTTTCCAGTAGTCATGTATGGATGTGAGAGTTAGATACTCAGCTCAGGCTACTAGGTGATCCAGATGTGTGGTAGCATGGCAAGTATTGTCGGTCACTCAAGTCATGTCCAACTCTTTTGTGACCCCATGGACAGGCTCCTCTGTCCATCGGATTTCCTAGGCAAGAATACTGGAGTGGATTGCCATTTCCTCCTCCAGGGGATCTTCCCAGCTCAGGAACTGAACCTTTGTCTCCGGCATTGGCCGGCAGGTTCTTTACCACTGAGCCATGTGGGAAGCTCTAGATGTGTGGTTAAATACTCCTTTTTTTCTTTTTGCTCTTGGCTACTTGGAGGAACAGAAATAAAAGAAGATATTTGGCTTATTTTATCATATGCAAGGACTATCTGCTTTTACTATAAACAGTTATCAAATAAGCTTAACTGAAATGATCTTGCCTCAAAATAACTGTAGGATAATAAATTTGAAAGCTATTTTATTTAACTTTGATACTGTAATATCTTGATAATATCCAACAGACCAATGTTTTTATGGATCTCATCCTGTGATCCTGAATTGGATTGAAATAATGACTTTGATGTCTTATTGATTTTTTCTTCCAATTTTATTGAGATATAGTTGGTAAACAGCACTGTATAAGTTTAAGGTACACTGTTCAGTCACTCAGTTATGTCCAACACTTTACAATCACATGGACTGGACTACAACACACCAGGTTTCTCTGTCCTTCACCATCTCCCAGAGCTCGCTCAAACTCATGTACCTTGAGTCGGTGATGCCGTGCAACCATCTCATCCTCTATCATTCCTTTCTCCTGCCTTCCATCTTCCCTAGCGTCAGGGTCTTTTCTAATGAGTAGGCTCTTCACATTAGGTGGTCAAATTATTGGAACTTTAGCCTTAGCATCAATCCCTCCAATGAATATTCAGGATTGATTTCCTTTAGGTTGACTTGTTTGATCTCTTTGCAGTCCAAGGGACTCTCAAGAGTCTTCTCCAACACCACAGTTCAGAAACATCAATTGTTTGGTGCTCAGCATTCTCTGTGGTCCAACTGTCACATCCATACATGGCTACTGGAAAAACCATAGCTTTGACTATATGGACCTTTGTCCACAAAGTAATATCTCTGTTTTTTAAATATACTATTTAGTTTTGTCATAGCTTTTCCTCCAAGGAGCAAACATTTTTAAATTTCATGGCAGCAGTCACTGTCCTCAGTGATTTTGGAGCCCAAGAAAATAAAGTCTGTCACTGTTTCCATTGTTTCCCCTCTCTGTGTGCCATGAAGTGATGGAACAAGATGTCATGATCTTAGCTTTTTAGATGTTGAGTTTTAAGCCAGTTCTTTCACTGTCATCAAGAGGCTCTTCAGTTCCTCTTCACTTTCTGCCTTAAGGGTGGTGTCATCTGCTTTTCTGAGGTTATTGATATGTCTCCCTGCAATCTTAATTCCAATTTGTGCTTCATCCAGCCTGGCGTTTTGCATGATGTGATCTGCATAGAAGTTAAGTAAGCAGGGTGACAATATACAGCCTTGATATACTCCTTCCCCAATTTGGAACCAGTCCTTTGTTCCATGTCCAGTTCTAACTGTTGATTCTTGATCTGCATACAGGTTTTGCAGGAGGGAGGTATGGTGGTCTAGTATTCCCATCTCTTTAAGACTTTCCCTCAGTTTGTTGTGATCCACACAAAGGCTTCTGGCATAGTCAATGAAGCAGAAGTAGATGTTTTTATGGAATTCTCTTACTTTTTCTATGATCCAGTGGATGTTGGCAATTTGATCTCTGGTTCCTCTGCCTTTTCTGAATAGAGCTTGAGCATCTGGAAGTTCTCGGTTCATGTACTTCTAAAGCCTCACTTGGAGAATTTTGAGCACTACATTGCTAGCATGTGAAATGAGTGCAATTGTGCAGTAGTTTGAGCATTCTTTGGCATTGACCTTCTTTGGGATTAGAATGAAAACTGACCTCTTCGTGTCCTGTGGCCACTGTTGTTTTCCAAATTTGCTGACATATTGAGTGCAACACTTCAACAGCATCATCTTTTAGGATTTGAAATAGCTCAGCTGGAATTCCATCACCTTCACTAGCTGTGTTCATAGTGATGTCTCCTAAGGCCCACTTGACTTCTCACTCCAAGATATTTAGTTCTAGGTAAGTGGTCACACACTCATGGTTATCTGGGTCATTAAGATCCTTTTTGTATAGTTCTGTGTATTCTTGCCACTTCTTCTTAATCTCTTCTGCTCCTGTTAGGTCCATAATATTTCTGTCCTTTATTGTGCTTGTCTTTGCATGAAAATTTCCCTTGAAAATTATCTCTAATTTTCTTGAAGAGATCTCTAGTCTTTCCCATTCTATTTTTTTCCCTCTATTTCTTTGCATTGTTCACTTAGGAAAGCTTTCTTATCTCTCCTTGCTATTCTTTGGAACTCTGCATTCCGATTGGTATATCTTTTGCCTTCTGCTTCTCTTCTTTTCTCAGCTATTTGTTAGGCCTTCTCAGACAACCATTTTGCCTTTTTTTTGCACTTCTTTTTTGGGAATCGTTTTGATCACCACCTCCTGTATAATGTTACAAACTTCTGTCCAAAGTTCTTCAGGCTATCTGAAGAACTCTGTCTATCAGATCTAATCCCTTTAATCTATTCTTCACTTCCACTGTATAATCATAGGGTATTTGATTTAGGACATACTTGAATTACCTAGTGGTTTTCCCTTCTTTAAGTATATATACGGTATAATCATGATGATTTACATACATCATGATTATTGCAATAAGTTTAGTAAACATCCGTCATCTCATATAGAAATAAAATTAAAGAAATAAAAAAATTTTCTTATAATGAGAATTCTTAGGATATACTCTTAATAAGTTTCATATATAATATATGTAATGTTAATTATATTTATCATGTTGTACACTGTATCCCTGAACTTTCCCAGTGGCCCAGTGGTAAAAAATCTGCCTGCAATGCAGCGGTCGCAGGAGACGCAGGTTTGATCTGGGTCAGGAAGATTCCCTGGAGGAGGGCATGGTAGCCCATTCCAGTATTCTTTCCTGGAGAATCCCATGGACAGAGGAGTCTGGCAGGCTACGGTCCATAGGGTCACAGAGAGTCGGACACTACTGAAGCGACTTAGCGCACGCATGCACACACACACATTGTATCCCGAATACTTGTTTATCTTATAAATGGAAGTTTGTACCCTTTGGTGCCTTACTGACTTTGACTAAATGGCAAAATTAACAGTTTAAGCAGTAGTTGTTTAAGAGATGTCACCACCTTGTTGCCCTGTGGAAACACATGGGGTCTTTCTTACTGATTTCTTACACATGACCATTCTTACTGATTTGAAATCGAATTTGTGACTCATATTAGTCTAACAACTGCTCTGGGACCAGCATTAATGACTTAGTAATGGAGTTCAAATCTGAAGCACTACTTTTTGTTTTCTCCAAGAATCTGAATTATACCTTCCTCCTAAATAATTTCCATGCAGACTTGGTTTTTCTTAAAAAGATGGACTTGTCCTACTTCAGTACTAGAAGTGTGACAAGTTATAAAAATAGATACAGATCTGAGATTCTGCCACAATTTTCCCCAGTACTGGATTTATATCAAAAGTGGACATCTTCAAATTTTTGGTTATGGAACATCTGAACAAGCACAAATACTTCTACAACCCATAATTGCCAGTTTGGACCATAAAAAATGTATGGCTTTTTGTGGATTAAAGACTTAGATTTCAACACTGACTCTCCCCAACCTCCACTGCAAAATCCAGCAGTCTTATAAATACAACATAAATCCACATGCACTATAATTATTGTGGTCAATTATGCTAAACCAAGCACATAGTTTCTCCTCAAACATTTTCATAAGCAAGGAAAAAATTGCCTTCACAACTCATTTTTAGAGATGGGCTAACAAGTTTGGGTCATTTGAGAGCTGAGTCACTTTTTTTTTTGGTCTCTACATTTAAGCCATGTTCACGTTCAGAGGAACCTATCTAAACTAGCTTTCTATTACCTTGATTGGGACCAGATGAAAAGAGACTGAAAACAGGTCAGGGTTTCTACATCCTGAGGACATCTTTATAATAAGTAGACTCCTTGTAGTTTATGATCAGATACCTTCTAATGTAATGTTATTTTTTAAAAAACAGCTTTGAGGGAATATAATTTACATACCATAACACTCATCTATTGTAAGTGTACAATCTGAATATTTTTAGTAAATTTGTACAACAGTATAAACATTACCATATTTCAGTTTTAGAACATTTCATTATTCCTAAAAGTTCCCTGTGTCCATTGACAGCTCACCTGTTTCTACTTCCAATTCCAGACAACCACTGACTTGTGTTCTCTCCATAGATTTGCTTTTTCTAGACATTTCGCATAGGTAAATTGTATAGTAATTATGCCTCTTGTGTTTGACTTCTTTTTGGGGTACTCATACATGTTATAGCATGTATAGTTGCACCATCCTTTGATTGTTGAATAACATGCCACATTAAAAAAAATCCATTTACTAGTTGATGGACACTTACATTTTTGTCCAGTTTTTGGCCATTCTGAATAGTGCTGCTATGAATATTCACTTATATGTATTTGAATGGACATATGTTTTCATTTCTATTCCATGAATTCCAATGAACTGACTCACTTTGCTCTATAGTAAGTTTGTATTTAAATTTTTAAGAAAGTATCAAACATTTTCACAGTATGTGACTTGTTACATCCTCACCAACAATGCATCCCCACTTGATATTTTCTGTATTTTGATTATAGATTCTAATAGATGTAGAGTGGCATGTCATTGTAGTTTTAAGTTGCATTTTCCAACAAACAGTGTTTAACATCTTTCATATGCTTAATCAACCATTTATATATCTTCTTTGGTGACATGACTTAACATTTTTGCCCATTTGTAAATTAGAATATCTGTCTTTTTATTATTAAGATATAAGTGTTCTTTATTTACGTTGGATACAGGTCCTTTATCAGACCAGTTTTCTTCTGGTCTGTGGCTTACCTTTTTATTTTCAAACTCACTTGAAACAGTGAAGACAAGAAAAGATATGAATTCTGAACCATCCAGGCATGGAAATGTTGCTTTTACCCTTCATTTCTTCCCCCTAAATGGTAGCTAGCAGACAGGAACAGATAGGCATGTACACGTGGCTTTGCAGGCAACTTAGAGACCGTGACCTGGACCTGGAGTGATCAGCTCTTTGGCCATAATATTTGTCAGGTTGTCTAAGCAATGTCTAAATGTGCTATGGCATGCTTAGGAAATAGTTGAGGGGAAGGAAAATTCAGAAGAGGCAAGAAGTGGGTAGGAAAATAGAAACTGTTATGGAGAAGAGAGAACAAAGATAGCCATTGGCAGAAGCACAGTATGAGGAGCCTTCCTCTGTATCCTGACACTCATACAGGACCAGCCCATATTGTTCACTACTGTAAGACTTAAGACCTAACAGAATGCTTATCATTTAGTTGGCATTCCCTAGTGTGTGTATCAGTCACTTGGTTGTGTCTGACTCTCTGCAACCCCGTGGACTGTAGCCCGCCAGTCTCCTCTGTCCATGGAATTCTTTAGGCAAGAATACTAGAGTGGGTTGCCATTTGCTCCTCCAGGGGATCTTCTCAACCCAGGGATCAAACCCGGGTTTCCTGCATTGAAGACAGATTCCTTAGTGTCTGAGCCACCAGGGAAGCCCTGGCATTCCTTAAGTGTTTTAGAAATATGACTTACTCGAAGAAGGCTATCCATTAATTCAAAGTCTTTGATTGATATGATATCCTAGCCATGGTGTGAGGTCTTGGTCTCTGCCCTCAAGAGATACATAGAATATTTGGGAGGGGAAACATAATCAAATTATTAAAAGGAAAGTATGTTAAGTTCTGTAACAGACAGATGAAAAAAATCTTATGAAACAGTAGAAGAAGCTACTTGTGTTGTCTCGGGGCTTGGTGAAGAGTTCATAGAGAGCATGGCACTTGAGTTGGCAAGGCTATTGGAAGCATGGTGTGAAGAGTCATTTGAGAAAGGATGAGAATGGCATAGTAGCTAGAGATACAACACATGGACAGAAAACATTGGGCACACATGTGGGACTTCCAGGTCAGGCTAGAGGTTTGCATTATAGCCTGGGGCACATGAAAAGCAATAGAGGTCCCTGTAAGTTCACCCTCTACCTTGCTATTAGAGCAATTTTCTTTAGAATGTAAGTTTTATGATGTTAATACCCCTTGTAAGCCATAAAGCCACCCAACCGTCACATGGTATTATGAAATATGAGCTTCCATAGATAGATACCAGCATGAAAGTCTTATTGTGGAAGCATCCAGTTCACACAAGTCATTGAATCTCTATGGTGGCCTAAGCCCAACCTCCTGATTTCCATGCCCTCGTGTAATCCCCTCCTATACCATATTATTGATCCTGTGTGACCAATAGAACACAGAAAGAGTAATAATATGTCACTTCTAAGGCTACATCATAAAACACGTTGTGGTTCTGTCTTGGATGATTTGCTCTGGGAGAGCCAGTCACCATGTTGTAGGATATTCAAGTGGCCTATGGATTTCCACAGGTAGCGAGGAATCTTAGTTGCCAGCAATCATATGAGTGGTTCAGCCTGGAGCCAGCCTGTCCAACCCCAGTCATGTCTTCAGATGATTGTGGCCCTAGCTGGCCTCTTGAGTGCAACCTTACAAGAGATTCTGAGTCAGAGCTACCAGTTTCTAGACCCACAGAAATTTTGAGATAATAAATGTTTAAGTCATTAAATTTTATGATAATTTTTTAGAGCTGTTGATAATAATACAGTCATCAATCATATAAAGTCAGAGTTAAAAGAAATACCAGCAATTAAGTAAGGCAGGCGCTGATAATTGGGTACAACATTTCCAATGAAGTTTGAAGAGATTTGTGGAGTCCTCCTCCACCCTCCCTGAACACATTGAAACCTCCTTACTATCCCTGACTTTAAGAGATATGGTGCTTGGTCCAACCTTGTTTGTCTGATTAATGATAAGAACTCCATTTCCTGACCACAAGTCAGAGTTTTACCACTATATTGTGCTAATGTCCATGAAAATGAATTAATTTAGTTAGCCTCTTTAGTTTATAAGGGATACCCACCATTTGCTGAAGATTAGTCATTGAGTTTGTTAAGAATTATTCATCTAGGAAGAAAATATTATATGGCTAAAGAGAGTGGGAGGCAGTTTGAATGCTAATTGTGCTAGCTAAATAATGGCCCCCAAAGATATGTAGGTTGTATCCCTGGAATCTAGGAAAGTTGCCTCATGTGGCAAAAGAGATTTTGCAGATGGAATTAAATTCAGTTCAGTCAATCAGTCATGTCCAACTCTTTGTGACTCCATGGACTGCAGCATGCCAGGCCTGCCTGTCCATCACCAACTTCCAGAGCCTACTCAAACTCATGTCCATTGAGTTGGTGATGCCACCCAACCATATCATCCTCTGTTGTCCACTTCTCTTCCCACCTTCAATCTTTCCCAGCATCAGAGTCTTTTCAAATGAGTCAGTTATTTACATCAGGTGGCCAGAGTAGTGGAGTTTCAGCTATAACATCAGTCCTTCCAATGAATATTCAGGACTGATTTCCTTTAGGATGGACTGGTTGGATCTCCTTGCAGTCCAAGGGACTCTCAAGAGTCTTCTCCAACACCACAGTTCAAAAGCATCAATTCTTCGGTGCTCAGCTTTCTTCACAGTCCAACTCTCACATCCATACATGACCACTGGAACAACCATAGCTTTGACTAGACAGACGTTTGTTGGTAAAGTAATGTCTCTGCTTTTGAATATGCTGTCTAGGTTGGTCATAACTTTCCTTCCAAGGAGTAAGTGTCTTTTAATTTCATGGCTGCAGTCACCATCTGCAGTGACTTTTGGGCCCCGCAAAATTAAGTCTGCCACTTTTTCCACTGTTTCCCCATCTATTTGCCATGAAATGATGGGACTGGATGCCATGATCTTAATTTTCTGAATGTTGAGCTTTAAGCCAACTTTTTCACCCTCTTCTTTCACTTTCATCAAGAGGCTTTTTAGTTCTTCTCTTTCTCCCATAAGGGTGGTGTCCTCTGCATATCTGAGTTTACTGATATTTCTCCCAGCAATCTTGATTCCAGCTTGTGCTTCTTCTAGCCCAGCATTTCTCATGATGTACTCTGCATATAACTTAAATAAGCAGGGTGACAATATACAGCCTTGAGGTACTCCTTTTCCTATTGGAACCAGTCTCTGTTCCATGTCCAGTTCTAACTGTTGCTTCCTGACCTGCATACAGATTTCTTAAGAAGCAGGTCAGGTGGTCTGGTATTCCCATCTCTTTCAGAATTTCCCACGTTTTGTGGTGATCCACACAGTCAAAGGCTTTGGCATAGTCAATAAAGCAGAAATAGATATTTTTCTGGAACTCTCTTGCTTTTTGGATGATCCATTGGATGTTGGCAATTTGATCTCTGGTTCCTCTGCCTTTTCTAAAACCAGATCAACATCTGGAAGTTCACGGTTCACGTACTGTTGAAGCCTGGTTTGGAGAATTTTGAGCATTACTTTACTAGCACGTAAGATGAGTACAGTTGTGTGGTAGTTTGATCATTCTTTGGCATTGCCTTTCTTTGGGATTGGAATGAAAACTGGCCTTTTCCAGTCCTGTGGCCACAGGACTCAAACTCCATTTGAGTTTTCCAAATTTGCTGATATATTGAGTGCAATACTTTCACAGCATCATCTTTCAGGATTTGAAATAGCTCAACTGAAATTCTATCACCTCCATTAGCTTTGTTCATAATGATGCTTCCTAAGGCCTACAAGACTTCATATTCCAGGATGTCTGGCTCTAGGTGAGTGATCATACCATCATGATTATCTGGGTCATGAAGATCTTTTTTGTATAGTTCTTCTGTGTATTCTTTCCACCTCTTTTTAATATCTTCTGCTTCTGTAAGGTCCTTATCATTTCTGTCCTTTATTGAGCCCATCTTTCCATGAAATTAGGAATTAAATTAGGGATTTAGACTAGGGAGATTATCCTGGATTATCCAGGTAGGACCTAAATGTGTGCACAAGTGGTCTCTTAAGAGGAAGTCAGAAAGTGATTTGATAAAGAAGAGGAGAAGGCAATGAGATGTGGAAGAGGGAAAAAAAGATCATGTGATTCAGGGCCATGAGCTAACAGAATGAGGACAGCATCAATCCTAAAATAGATGATTTTCTCTCTGAAGCTCCAAAAGGAACCAGCCTTGCTGACCCTTTGATATTAGCCCACTGAGGCTGATTTTATGATTCTGACCTCCAGAACTGTGAAAGAATAATTTGCATTATTTTAACCCACCAGATTTGTTATAATTTGTTGCAACTGCCATAGGAAACTAATACATTAATCTTAACTTCATCATGTCCTATTTCTGTTAGTTTATGTAAGACAATCTTTCTAAGACTCTGTCTTCTCATCTGTAAAATGGGAACAATAAAATGTCTATTTCAAAGGTTTGTTGTTAGACTGAATGAGATCATTCATGCAAAACGCTCAGCATTTAACTTGGCACCTGGAGAGTTCTTTATAACCCTGGCTATTGGTTTAATTTGGTTTAGACAGGAAAACTGCAACATTTAAAAAAAATATTGAAGTATAGTTCATTTGCAGTGTTATTAATTTCTGCTGTACAGCAAAGTGACTCAAGATATACATATTCTTTTTCATATGCTTTCCTGTTGTGATTTTTCACAGGATATTGAATATAGTTCCTTGTGCCATACAGTGGGACCTTGTTTATCTATCCTATATATAATAGTTTGCCTCTGCTAATCCCAAACTTCCAACCTTCCCTCCCTTCCTCACCTCACTTGGCAAATGCAAGTCTGTTCTCTGTATCTGTGAGTCCGTTTCTGTTTCATAGAGAAGTTCTTTTGTGTCATTTTAGATTCCACATATAAGTGATATTATACGATATTTGTCTTTCTGACTTGCTTCACTTAGTCTGTTCGTCTCTAGGTCCATCCATATTGCTGCAGATAGCATTATTTCATTCTTTTTTATGGTTGAGTGATACTCCGTTGTATGTCACGTTTTCTTTATCCATTCATCTGTTAATGGACATTTAGGTTGCTTTCATGTCTGGGCTATTGTAAATAGTGACGCAGTGAACATTGGAGTGCATTATGTTTTTGGTTTTTCCCACATATATTCCAGGAGTGGAATTGCCAAATCACATGGTAGTTCTGTTGCTTTTCAAATTATAAAAGCTGCAACATTTTTTGTTTCCTTTTGAAAACTCAAGAAGCATACTAAATAGTCTTGGAATATAGAAAGGGTTGAATATTTATTAACTATTCTTTTGTTACTGGCTTCCCTGGTGACCCAAATGGTAAAGAATCTGCCTGCAATATAGGAGACCCGGGTTCAGTCCCCTGATGGGGAGATCCCCTGGAGAAGGAAATGGCGACCCACTCCAGTATTCTTGCCTGGAGAACTTCATGGACAGAGTTATCTGGCAGGCTACAGTCCAAGGGATCACAAAGAGTCGATACAGTTGACAGACTAACTTTCGCTTTCTTCTATTGTTACTATCCTATCAGGAACCCCAAAATCTGTTTACTTCACCCTCTCCAATTGTTCTTTCTCAACAGTGTTGACTGCAAGATGAGGAAAAAGCACATAGATGGAATGAGTGGAAAATAAGCCATGAATGAGAGATCTAACAAGGGTTTTGGAAAGGTTTCTCTGTTTATTACCTGTTTTCAGAGAACACCACACATAACAGGTGAAAAGTTATCCTATTTATAAAGATCTCCAGAGAGGGAGAGTCTGCAAGTTTTCTTAGTAATTTCCCTTGGTACATATGAAGACTGCTCTTGATTTTCAATGACTGCCCTGATGGCTGTACTTCTCTACAAAAATAAATTCTCGCCTACAAAAATAAAAAATAATGATTTTGTTTTTGAAAGCTGCTTGATATATAATGATGCCTTAAAGAATCTACTATCAGAGCAGCCATGCGTTAGTTACCTAGTCATCTGTCTTGTGCAGCTTCAGGACCACTGGAAGTGTGGAGCAACCTAGATGTATGAGCCTTTCCTCTCCTTATTCTGGAATAAATTTCAAAATTTCAATGTTGAAAAAATGCATAGTCATCATATTTACTTATATTATTCATCCCTACAACTCAGTTTTCTGGAGGCACTTGTGTTTCAGATTTCTACTGACTTAGTCTTTGTATTCTTTTGTTTCAATGTACTGATCACATTTGCATAGATTAAGTGCTTTCTGTTTCTCTCTGAGCCCTGGTGGACTGGAATAAAATCTACATCATTCTCTTGGTAGAACTTCTTGTGCCGCATGATAAAGATAACACTATAAGATGAAGCAAGAGGAACATTTTTAAAATAGGGTCTGATCCGGTTAGACCTTCATTAGATAGCCCTCCATTTACAGAGTAATGAACTGAGGGATAAATTGTGTCAGCATGACAAGCAACTGACATAGTTCAGGCCAGTGATTTCCTAAAGTTCCACAAAACCCTGGTCCTTTTAGTTGGAGATAATTATAAAAATAAATGAATTGGGCTCGCTGACTGGGCTTCTAATGCCTGACTAAGGTTCACCAAAAGGGCTAAAGTTCAACTTCTCTTCTACCTCTGAACATGCCTCAATCCTGGACATTAGTCCTCAGTCGCCAAATGCCAGGCTTGCCCACTACTACTACGATTAGCAGTACCTTAGAGGAGGGAGTGCCTTTTTCCTAATTTGACCTGGGTTGGTTAATACGTGTTGAGCTAGAAAGATGCAAGATGAAAGGCAGTCTGAAGTTAGCAGACCAGGTCGTCATTTTCTCTAAATATAAAACCCCGACTATCTAAATCAGTAATGAAAGCCGACAAGCTCCTAATTGAAGTGAACTTGTTTGGTCAACAGAGACAGACAGCTGAGGCAGAGTTCATCTCTACCTTAGTGGGGTTTACTGCCTCCCAGGTGCCATCTAATGGTGGCTGTTTACCAGTAACCTTAGTAGGTCTTTTGTGACAACTTTAAAGCTACAGATTATAAACCAGGCAAAAATTACTTTCCTTCCTGTAGGTGCTCTCAGTCTAAGGTAGGCAGGGGATGAAAACAGGCACCTCCAGAAGGTGGGGTTTGACCTCCCTGCAGATAAGAGGCTCATGCCAGCCTTTTTGCTTTTGTGAGAAATCAAAATTCAATATATAACCTGAAATCTCCCCAGTTTATTCAAGTCAGATCACAGGTTCCAGAAGGGAAGATGAACTTTTCATTTATCTTCGCTCTACACTTAGATACTGTGTGCAACTGCCTCAGCCAAAATCTTGTGGATTTTGATGCATTTTATCTGTTTACGCAGATCAACAATGCTTGGCTACTCTCAACGGTAAACACTACATCCTGTTGATAGAGGAAGGGCAGTGTCTGCGGGAAGCATGAGCACAGTGCTCCAGGCCCCTCTTCTTTCTCCTTTTTCAGAGGCTCCAGGGGAATATGTGCCTTTGCACCATGTTACCAGCAACCCTAAATCATGATTAATTTAAAGCCCTTTCTCTCCTTGGTTAGGCCTGACGCAAGCAACTGCTTTTCTGTCGCATTGATTTTTCTGTCCTTGC
Source organism: Capra hircus (assembly GCF_001704415.2). Taxonomy (NCBI): domain Eukaryota; kingdom Metazoa; phylum Chordata; class Mammalia; order Artiodactyla; family Bovidae; genus Capra; species Capra hircus. The sequence goes on from NC_030816.1 coordinate 24,275,285, forward strand.
AGATTCAAAGCCAGGGTTGAGTCTTCCTAACAGGGTGAATTCTCTGACAAGGAAATTTTGCAACCTAATTTACCACTGGAGTCAAGCTTGTCAGTGAGTGCCAGAGGGGAACTGTCGCAATCCACTGGTTAAGTATGCATTTAATAGTGTTTATCCAAGCAAGTTTGTGATTTCTTCACTCTCTCCAACAAATATGTTATTTGTAATACCTATCTTCTGTAATCTAGGTGTTTGAAAAATGTCTCTAACGTGTGTGGGCTAGAATGCATTTTATTTTCCTGTGAGTCTATTCATTGAACAAGGGCAGTCTCTGAGGAACCATCAGAAACTGCTTGCCATTTTTCCAAATCCTCTCTCTCTGCAGTGACCATGACTTAATCCTGAAGGAAAACAAGGTAATCTTTTCAAATAAACATTCTCAAGGATGTTTAGAGGGAACCCAATTGCTAGTATGCAGAACCCTCCCAATGATTGAAAATAGTTACACTGAGGGAGTACAATTACAGTAAGCTGGAGTGTTTGTAAGCATTCGGTATTTTCAGATGATTAACAATAATAAGTTGAATTGCAAGAAAAGATGTGTGTGTGTGTGTGTGTGTGTGTGTGTGTGTGTGTCTGTGTGTGTGTCTGTGTGTCTGTGTGTCTGTGTGTCTGTGTGAGTTCAAAGAGTCATCCAGGGTCTTTTTATTCAGTGCTGTTGGTGGAAAATGAGGCAGAGGGAAATTAAAAGCTTTCACTAGGTAAGGAATGTTGGCAATGTTTGAACCTAAGCCCGTTAGGTTTCACTGGACTAACCTGCTTCTTGTGAAAGTAAATAAGGGAAGAAACATTAAGTGGAAACAGAGCACTGAAACAAACACACTTGGCTGCATGCAGTTTATTAGTGCAAATTCCCAGTCTCAAGGAGCTTGGCCAGCAACAGGGAAGACTTAGAGGAAGGATTGAATAAACTCAAAATTACCTGGATGATAAAATCAACTAAATGCAGACAACATTTGCTGGAGTCTATCATATTACTTAGAACATGATTTTGTATTTTTATAATATTCAAAACATTTGTCGAATACCTTTCTCTTTCCCTCTTTGGTCTGCAGACTTTTGAAAGATAGACCTCGATTCTCATTTGGGCCTGAAGTCTCAAGATGGAATGCTCATCCTGGCACAAGTGAAGGCAGAAATGATGAAAAGGAATGAGTCTGGTCTTGATTTGACATTTTGATCTCCCATTGTTTGTGGCCTGATATTCTCTAATTTATTTATCTTTTAAGTTGCCTGTACAGTCAAAGCATCTTTTTATGTCCCCACCTATGCATGACATAAATGCATCATTACCTTGTTAAAAACCGTAGAGCAGTCTGTTTGTTTCTGTCCAGTAGAAGTGCAGTATGGGCCACATGTATAATGTAAAATTTCCTAATAGCCACATTAAAAAGTAAAAAGAACAATATATCTTATTTAACTCAACATATCTAGAACATTACCTTTTCAATATGTAAATATAAAATTATTAAGATACTTTACATTCCTTTTGCATACCAGTTTTTTGGAATTGGGTATGTATTTTAACTTATTAGGCATCTCAAGTCAGACCTACTTTCAGGCTATAATGCTGATGATCACATTCCTAGTGATCAATGGATACACAAGACCATTGTGGTAAGAAGAGCTCTGTCGCCATATGTAAATGTAGGGTATGTTTCTCCCTGCTTAGCAAGCAACTGTGGTTTGGAAACAACACCATCCTCAGTGGTCTCTACGAACACTTGGATTGACCAACCATCCCAATCTGACCAGGGTTTCCTGGGACATAGGGCTTGCAATGCAATAACCAGGACAGACCTGAGTAAACTAGAAAGGCTGATCATCCCACATTTAACCCATGCTTGTCCAATCGACATATGTTATCATCCTGGCCACTGTGCTGCTTAGAATAGTGGCCACCTTTGAGGCAAAAAGGGTTGAAAGCAGTGAAGTTGCTGCCTCTTGGCAACAACCTACGGATTAGTGGGGATTTTTTAAAATAGAAAACAAAAAAGACCTACTGTTTTTTCTTCTTCTCCTACTCTCAGCCCTTTGTGCCTCACTTGTGCTGTGGTTATTGCACTCCATTCTAAATGACTCTCCGGATGGATTATGACTCATTCTAGGTATTGGAAAAATCTGAAGTTCACAAGATTTCCAACCTGTGGATTTAGGGACCCTTGGGAGACTGGAGAATTGCAAAATCAGGCATCTGAAAGTGCATCCATCCATTTATCTCTTCTTAATCAACAGATTCTAAAAGTGAAGTCATAGCATGTGGATTATAACACTTTTTGACAGTTCCAAGAGAAGGAATGAGTAAGCATTCAATACATGTTATTGAACTGCTAATATGTAACTTGACAAGGTTAAGTGCCCTATGTGAAGCACTTAACATATTTTATTGCATAATATTTGGACTTCACATCAATCTTACAAGGTTGGCATTATTATCCTTGTTTTGAAATAGGAAAATAAAATATATATAATTTTCTTTATTCACTATTCATCTAAAGTTCTTTTAAAAATTATGTTCTCAATGGATTTAGCATTTAGTGGAGAAAACAGGCTTCTGGGCATATGGCTGTTATGAGTATCTAAAGAGATAAGAAATACCCCTGGAGAGGAGAGAAGAGCAAGAACGCTTAAGAGCAGAGGTTAGGAGTGGGCATGAGGCAGAGAGGTGACCAGCAAAACTCCCTGGAAGCATGGTGCCTGATGCCTGACACACTAGTTTTTCTGCTGTATCGTAAATTTCTCTCCCTTTCCCGAGAGAGTTCCATTATTCTACAATGACAAACTTTAGTTTATTTTTCTGCATCATAGTGACATAAGTGACAGAACTCTGAATTATGAAGCAAAAGAGTTGGGTTCTCTACTAGGTTCTCTGGATTTGCTTTTTATGAGGTCTTTAGGTGAAGTCTTTTAAGTATTTGGGACTAGAGTTTCTTCACTGGTGAAGTAAGGCAGATCAGCCAGTTTATCCACAACACTCTCCATTCCAAACTTAAGATACTATGAGGCCTTCAGATAGTGTCTTCCTTTTCCACTCTTACTGTTCTTCTATTAAGAATCATTACCTGGAAACCATGGTTCAGAGGCATGAAATTGCATCTGAGTGTAAAGGGAACTCAGCTTACAAGGAAAACATTTCATTTTGTTTTATTTTTGCCAAGGTCAAAAATTCCTTCCATCATACCTGCAGGGTTTTTTCACTTAAGTATGGCCTAGGATGAACTAGTGAATATTTGGCAAATCAGAGTAGTAATGGCAGAGGGACAAAATTTCACCAAATGCCTCCACCTAGCATTACCAGATTCATAATTGAAGAATAATGAATTTAACCCACCATTTATTAATACCTGAAAGTTTCCTATACAGAAGCCAAGACAAACAAACCTCACATTCTCACATGAATGTGCTTTGGTGACAGACCAAAATCTTACTCTTAGAATCTGGATTTTCTAAGAAATCAGCTTTCTTCTTGTGTTTAGCTTTGTTGTGCCTGGGAATGCATTTAGGTATATAGCTATGAATCAGGAAAGAGGGAGAAGGAGGGAGAGAGAAAGAGAAACTGTTGTGATGCGTTCCCGATTTTAGCATAAGTTTCCAGCTCGAAGATAGAAATCATTTATAAGATTACATTAAAAAAATAAAAGGATGGAAAGGGAAAAACTATTGAACGTGATCTTATTTGTACACTTAGCCTTTCACACTGAAGTTTTTTTTTTGAGGGGGAGGAGTTTCAGAAAACTTAATATTAGTTTTATGTTTTGATTTAAATGAAATGAAAACATCCCATGTTTTATGAACAAACATGGTAATTAACTTCCATTGTGTATTAACATACAAAGTAATATACATTAGTTATAGAAGACTCTGCTTTCATAAAATGGATATTTTTCCTCACTGAATATTGAAGTTGATAGCTTTTTTCTCTGCAGCTAACCATGTGATAGATTTGGCCACATGTAACTCAGCAGAAAGGTCCATTTACTGACCATATCATGATGCTCTTCCATATCCAGTTGTTTCTTAAAAGGATACTACTATAGGTTTAAACCCTGAATATTTAATATGGCACACTTGGAAAGTCATCCAACTCCCCATGACAGAGTTACAGACATGGTGCACACTTATCCAGAGTCAGTATATCAATCATCTGTTTTCACCAGTTATTGGAAAACACTAGCGTGAAAGTCTCTGGCATTTTCCACCTGAACTTTGCTACTGTAAATGTGGCCAGCCCACCTTCACATGGCATTGTGATTGGCATATAGGAGCCAGTGGAAGATATCATCAAGCCTTAGCAACAATTGTCACCAACAACTTCCTGTTTGGTATGAGTACCACTCGTGACTACCACATTTATAAAGAACTCCACGCTTTCATCATACCGGAAACAGGTGTATCTCTAAGACTTGACTTCCTCTCTACATCTTGCCTTCCCAACTTCTGTCCCTTCTCATCACCCTGCACCCCCACAGCTTAGGCTTGCTTCTCTTTGCTCAGGCTGCAAGCGGGCTCACTTTTATCTGCTTATAAAGCCAAGCATTAATTTTGTAAAACTGTTCTGCCACATATTTTAGCCTCTTCCTGTTTGAAATTAATCTGTATGTTAACAGCTTGCAAAGCCTTTGAAGCCAAGCTTTTGCACAAACTTACATCCACTGTGTTGCTAAGTCACCATATCAGTGTTATCTGCCTTGTCACCTAACCCACAAAGCAATAAGCAACTTAAACTTAGAAATTTAGGGTTCTTTCTTCCTCCATCTAAAGTACCAGATTTGTATGCAAGAAAAGTGGCTTAGAGGCCTGGTAGTATGAACCATGGGATTATTAACTCTTGAGAGTTACATGCAAGTTGAGGATTACAATTTGCAATCGCATGCAAACTCCTGTTGCAAATCCTTTAAAATATTTGCCTTTTATATCTTTTGTCTTTTCCTTCCTGAAACTTTCTGCCCTCCAGCATATCATTTTTACATACAGAAAGGATGGTATTTGACCTATTGAAAGTCTGGCTATGATGTTTAGTTCACTCATCCGGAGGCTGGTACAAAGGAAAGGTCAAGCTTGCCCTTAGCTCTGCTGGGTCAGTCCCTGTCCCTGCTACCCACTGTTCAACAACCTACCCTGACCCATTCCTTAAGGAACTTGGCAGAAAAGCCTCCCTTCTTTGTCTTGCGTTCATTCTTTGGAAGTAAACTGCAGACCTACTAGCTACACAGCACCTTGCTTCACTATGAGAATCACAGATAAATATGACATCTGGTTCCTGTTCTTAGACGGTCACCTCTGTTCATGCCCTTCCTGCCCTCTGGGCTCACAGTCTAGTTGGCAATCTGCAGAAAGAGCTTTCTCTTTCTGGAACTCTCTACTGAATTATGAAAGTAGTTGGACTTTACCATCTTTTCTAGATTTGCTTTCTTTTATTCCTCTAAGCTCACCTATGTGGCAGCCAGATTGTACTGTTTAATGTCCCCTGAACCCACCCTGCCTATAAAATTCATGGAAGAGCATGTCACTCTATTGCTCATCACTAGGGATATAACCCTTCTACTTAAAGGTCTATTTTAAGTATATTTTCTTTTTGCCTGGATTAAATTATTTTTTGCCTTTTTTGACTCAGAGTAAGTGACAGGAAAAAAATAAACCACAATAAACTTTAGAGTCTAAAGGATCTCATTCTGCATTTGGGGTCTACTGCTTACTAACCATGCCCCATTGGAAAAGTTAAGGGGCCTCTCTGGGCCTCAGTTTCATCATCTGCAAAATGGAGAGAATAATACTGCAAAAGAGTTAAGGCTTTTTAATTTAATTATTTCATAATTCAGGTAGTTTGCATAAACGGCTTAGCACAGTGTCAGGCACTTAGTGGGTACTTCTTAAATGCTAGTCAGCATCCCTTCTTGGAAACCTCCACTATTAAATTTTGTTTTGAGTCTAAGTTTGCAGGATTATTTCCTGTCTTAGACTCCAACTTGCTTAATAATCGGTACTACAATTTATTCACATGGGATTCCCTGTAAATTTGCACAGCAGCTTTGTACCCAGCAGATGCTCAGGCACATTAGATACATCACTGTGTTACTGTAAAAATACAGATAATTCTAGGTCTGTAAAGAGCAAACCTGTACACAAAGCTCAAGTTCTTTAAAGCCTTTGCTGTGCTCAGCAAAGTTCCTGAGTGTAGGATAGTTACAGGGAGAAAGTGGCAGCTATATGTGCAGGCTCACGTAATTTAGGGCTGTGTGGTGACCTCTCCCTGAGGTCACACACAAAATGAATCAGGAGAAGAGAGAACAGAGGCACAACCAGCTGTTCTCAGATCCATAGACATGCCAACAAGGGGGAGAGACTCAGTCTTTCCTGATTAATCTTTGATGATTTATTCTTTGGACGTCATTTAAAAGGAACATTTTAAAGTAAATTAATTGAACTCCCATGACCTTTTACCCTACTTGTATCATCAAAAGAAACCAGATCTTGAATTTTTAAAAATACCCTGTTTTCTGTGACTTACAAGCTACTGAGGAATCTCAGTTGGGTTTTCTTTTTCTTTTCTTTTATTTATAAATACAAATCCAGCTTTCTTGGCTGTAAATTGAAACATCCCAAGTTTGAAAACCCCAATTTTTGTCAATAGGTGTTGAGTGAAGGGTGTCATAGGGATGAATAAATGATAAATATAATCTAAGACACACAGAATGGGCAAGTATTAGGTTGGTGCAAACGTAACTATGGTTTTGGACTGTGAATTGTAAATCATTATAACTAGGCTCAAACACACATTTTTGCCAATGAGAAATAAGTTTTTGTTTATTCCTGTAATATAAAAATCCATGCTTTGGGCTTTAACGAACTCTTGCAAAGCATTTTATGCCTCATGCTCGCTGTGGGAGTGTTTTCTCTGCAAAAAGTTGTTGAGATGCTTGAAGAAGTGGTAGTAGGTTGGCGAGAGGTCAGGTGAATATGGTGGATGAGGCAAAACTTCCTAGTCCAGTTTGTTCAACTTTTGAAGTGCTGGCTGTGCAAACTGCAGTCAGGCATTGTTGTGGAAAACTGGGCCCCTTCTGTTGATCAATGCCAGCTGCAGGCATTGCAGTTTCCAGTGTATCTCATCAATTTACGGAGTAGACTTCTCAGATGTAATGGTTTCCCTGGGGATTCAGGAGGCAGTAGTGGATCAGATGGGCAGCAGACCACCAAACAGTGACCATGACCTTTTTTTTTTTTGGTTCAAGTTTGGCTTTGGAAAGTGCTTTGGAGCTTCTTCTTGGTCCAACCACTGAGCTGGTCATCTTTGGTTGTCATATACAGTCCACTTTTTATCACACATCACAATCCAATCGAGAAATGGTTTGTTGTCGTGCAGAATAAGAGAAGACGACACTTCAAATCCATGATTTTTTGATTTGCAGTCAGCTCATGTGTGCATGCATGCCAAGGCACTTCAGTCGTGTCCAATTCTGCGACCCTATGGACTGTAGCCCACCAGGCTCCTCTGTCCATGGGATTCTCCAGGCAAGAATACTGGAGTGGGCTGCCATGCCCTCCTCCAGGGGATATTCCTGACCCAGGGGTTAAATCTGCATCTCTTATGTCTCCTGCATTGGCAGGTGGGTTCTTTACTGTTAGTGCCACCTGGGACCCACTTAAGAGCTTTTTCACCTTCCAATTTGCTTCAAATGCCAAATGACCCCATTGAGTTCTTTGGCAACTTCTCATAATCAGTTTCGATGATACACTCAATGGGTCGTTGTTAACTTCCGGCCGGCCACTGCGCCCTTCATTCTCAAGGCTCTCATCTCCTTTACAGAGTTTCTTGAACCATCACTGCGCTGTATGTTCCTTAGCAGTTCCTGGGCCAAATGTGTTGTTGATATTGCAAGTTGTCTTTGCTACTTTATGACCCATTTTGAACTCAAATAAGAAAATTGCTTGAATTTGCTTTTTGTCTAACATCATTTCCATAGGCTAAAATAAATATAAAATAGCAAGCAATAAGTCATTAGCAAAATAAACAAAGCGAGAAATGTGTATTAAAATGATGTATAACATAACCACATTTATTTAAGAATATATTCCAATGTCAAATGGCAGATTTCAACAATGCAAAAACTGTACTTTTGTGGCACCAGTCCAATATTTGTTGCCTTCAATACAGTCATTTCCCCTGTTGGCCTGATAATATTTCTGCGTTTGTCCCGTTTCAATATAACTTGGGTAAATTCTCATTAGTATGAGCTGGCATTTTTCAAAGTGCAGTTAGCCCGTCTATAAATGAGTTATAAAATCAAGATTTCTTTAAATTAGTAGAATAGAGTAATATTGAGAGTAAAATAGAAAATACGTAACTTTCATTTGCATGTTATATATGTATTATGAAACATATTTAGTCATGTGCTGAGCTGGGGTGTAAAATGTATTTTTCACTGTGACCATATCTCAAAAACTTTGGAAGGTGTTGTATCTGTTTGGTGTCATGGTGCTTTGTTTACAAATTTCCCTGGGATGGTGATATAACTCTGGGCAATGAAATGTCAAGGGAATTCTGATGGGGAAGGTTGCATATGCTTCGGGATACAAGAGGAGATTCTTCTCTCAAAATCTTGATGCAGAGTCAAGCTACTGTCCTTTGTTTCATTGGATATTGTTATATCTGTACATGCTTCCTGAAACTGAGGCACCAACTGGCGAACACAAGAGGATCTCACATGAGATCATGTTGACCATAGCAGAGTAAGAACAGGAGGGAATCTGGGTCCTAGGTTTGGTCTTAAGCCATGATATTAAACATTTCTAGAACTATTCTACTTCTGGGTTTGTTATACGAAATAATATTGGGTTGGCCAAAAACTTTGTTTGAGCTTTCCATAACATCTTACAGACAAACTTGAATGAAATTTTTGGCCGACTCAATACATTCCCTTACATTTTAAGCCACCTGAATTAGTTTCTTATGACAGCATAAATAACCCTGAGAGATAAAGACAGGTTATTTTAGGAAGTAAAGGTAAATCAAACACTCATGTAAAGGTCTGGTGGAAAGAAAGTCTGGAAAGGTACTCTGGGTCAGCTCATGATGGATTTTGAATTCCAGTCCCAAACATTGGTACTGACTCAGTACAGGCTTATGGCTGTGAGTATAGATTTAGAGTGGTCTGTCTAGGCTCAATCTTTGTTTTCTACTTGTTAGCTGAATTACCTTGGGAAAATGATTATTTTAAGCAGTAATGTTAGAACGTTAATTTGGTGTCATTGTCCAGGGTGGACTGAAAGTTGGAACAAACTGGTGTCAGTGAGTCTGGTCATTAAGACTGGTGTGATGACCCAGTAATGAAGAATGAGAGCTATGCTCTGGAGATGGTGAAGGAAATAGGAATGGAAGGATGAAGGAATTACTAAGAGTCTGGACCTGGTGATAGACTGCATATGGGAGATGTGGCTGAGGAAGGAGTCAAATCTCACCATGAGATTTCAGCTTGAAATCTGGAGTGGGGAAGGGATAAGGAGGTCTAGTGCGGTAAGAATAGGGAGTGGGCAGGGGAAATGACTTCCTAAGATCCTCTTTGTGAGTTTGGCACTCCATTTGGTTATAACTCCTCATCTGAAATCTCATTTTATGTACAATGTGCCAAAATTTTGAGAAGTTAAGGAGCTTCTCCTAAGCGACATAATCAATGACTAAGCCAAAATTTAGTCCCAGGCCATTTTTACTTCAAATATCTTGAGAGCCACTCATGACCAGGACAAGAAATAGAAAAATCAGGAGGAAATGAAAAGGTTTTAGTGAGAAGACAAAGTTCAAACTATAGATGCTTAATACAGATAGGAAATACAGGAGAGATTGTGGATAGGGCTTAAATAGAGATATTTTTAGAATGATGGCTTTTTAAATTGAAAATAAAATATGGAGTGAGAAAGAATAGGTAAGTACTAAAGACAGAGAAGTATGAAAAATGAGTGGGAGGACAATTAGGATGGTCCGGATATAATGAATTCCAAGGGAAAAGTGTGCGGCAAGAGATGAGGTTCCATAATGATGCTGCTTGAGAGATTAAGAGCATTAGGGGCTGAGAAAAGGGTACAACAAGAGGTAGCTATTTTTTGGTGGCTTTCAGGCAAGAGATCCCAATAAGCTTGGCAAACATATATGCTGCTGCTGCTGCTGCTAAGTCACTTCAGTTGTGTCCGACTCTGTGTGATCCCATAGACAGCAACCCACCAGGCTCCCCTGTCCCTGGGATTCTCCTGGCAAGAACACTGGAGTGGGTTGCCGTTGCTAGATTATAAGATATACGAGTTAGTTAGGGTTAGGCACCCTCTCTGTGTCTTCAGTGATAGGACTGCTGCTGCTGCTGCTAAGTCGCTTCAGTCATGTGAGACTCCACAGTCGGCAGCCCACCAGGCTCCCCATCCCTGGGATTCTCCAGGCAAAAACACTGGAGTGGGTTGCCATTTCCTTCTCCAATGCATGAAAGTGAAAAGTGAAAGTGAAGTCATTCAGTCGTGTCCGACTCTTAACAACCCCATGGAGTACAGCCCACCAGGCTCCTCCGTCCATGGGATTTTCCAGGCAAGAGTACTGGGGTGCCATTGCTAGATTATAAGACGTATGAGTTAGTGGATGAGAAATTGTAGACTATTAACAAAAGGTCTCAATGGTAAGAAAAGGTTTAACAAGAAGGGGAAAATCTTTTTTTGTTTACAGTAGAAAGAAAAGAAAATAATTTGAAAATAGCTTAGAAAATAGCTGAAGGTGTCTAGAGAAAGGGTTTAGGAGAGAGAAAAGAGGGAGGAGGAGGCGGAAGAAAATGAGAAAGAGGGATGAAGGTAAGAGAAGGAAGAAAAATAAGAGTGAGTATGGAGGTATCTGTATGTAAACGGCTTTGTAGTCCAAAAGATGTGAGTTCAAACATGAGTAAGTAGTTATCTACAGGACAAAGGAAATGGCAGGCTGTGACTTTTTCCTGCAACACTTAATGCCTTCAGGAGAAAGTGAGGAGAAAACAGGCTTTGTAACTTGCAACCAGTGACTCAGGAAAATGGTGCAAGAGTATTAGTGAAAGCAGCCCTGAAGTGATGCTGGAGTTCATTTCCTGACACAAGTTCCAAAGGGCACTCCCCAGAAGGAGAGTTCAGAGCCCTAGCTGTGGCTCTGCTCTGTTTAGGTGAGAGGTCTTAATTTCTTTTTTTTTTTTAATCATAAGGACATCAGTTTCTGTTATCTATATAATGGAATACTGTGGCTATGGCTCCTTATGGTTTGTTATAATTTCTTATGTATATAAAAGACAAGAAGATGACACTGATGATAATGGTGATATATAACAATAATAGTTATAGCAACAGCATACAAAATTATTTGTCTCTATAGTGGGACAGACATATTTATAGTTTCTACCTACATTATCTCATTTAACCCTCCATCAGCCCTGTGGGATTTCTATATTTACACCCAGTTTACAGGAAAAACTCAGATATAGTGATTTAGTTGCCTAAATTTAACAATCAATAAGTGACAAGGCCAGAATTCAACCTAGGTAACCTGACTTCAGATAAAGAATTTTGAAAATAGCCTTCTATTTTGCCATGTATTATTACAATATAAATTAAGTCTTACACTCTTAAAACCGGGTGTAAACAAATTTCAACAGAAGATATGTTTCAAGTTTATTTATTTTTATTACTAAGGCATCTGTTTTGCAGATCCCATTGACTCTTGACTCCATGGTGTTTCCATAGTTTTGTTTGTTTTCCCACTTAGAAAACAGCACCTCCCATCTTCCTGTAGCTTCTTAAGGAAGATAAATGTCTGAAGTTGTTTGGTATTTGTTTCTGTGAGCAGCAGCATAGTTGATCTGGGAAGGATGCTTTTCCTCTAATGAGCAGCGTTGGCAGCTGATGCCTCAAACTTGTTGGCTGACCCTGAGCTGATGAGTATCAGGCAAAGATGATGAAATGGAAGGGAATCCAGATCATCTTTGACTTACCTTGGGGTTACATCCCAATAAACCTATTGTAAGTTGAAAAGCATTTAATACAGCTAACTAACTAAAAATCATTGCCTCACCTACCTTAAATATGCTCAGAACAATTACATTAGCCTATAGTTGGGCAAGATCATCTAACAAAAAAAGCCTATTTTATAATAAAGTATTGAATTTTTCATGTAATTTATTGAATAAGGTTCTGAAAGTGAAAATCAGAGTTGTTGTATGGTTAGGAAAGGTTAGGAATATATGGGTTTTATTACACTCATGACCACTGATTGACTGGGAGACACAGCTCGTGGCCATAGATCAGCATCAGCATCAGCTCTCAGTGACCCCGTGGACCGCAGCCTACCAGGCTCCTATCAGTATCTACTGCATATTGCTGGGCCCAAGAAAAGATCAAAATTCACAATTCCAAGTTCAGTTTTGACTGAAGGTATATTGCTTCTGTACCATTATGAAGTCAAGGAATTATAAGTTGAACCATCAGAAAATTGGGGACCATCTGTATAACTGTAAAGGCTGGAGAAAATTCTTCACTACTGCATAAAAATGAGGAATCAAACTTTGAATGGGTTTCCTCAGAGTGTCATTTTAATGACTCTGCCTGAAGTAGTCTTTGGGCTAAATTACAAGCAAATTGTGTAGGGTAGGTGATATTTTACACTAAGAGCTAGCTGCGGACCAACATAGGATTCCAGACTGTTAATCAAGTCTTAAAAGGTTGTTCTAAAGAGCCCGCCGTGCTTGGTAGGATATCAGTGCGTTCATTACTGCTGCAGTTCTAGAAGCTTATTTGTAGTATCTTCAAACTCAGTTGGCTGTGTCTTGGAATTACTGGAGCTACCTGGGAATTTGATCAAAAGAAAGGTTAAAGAAGTGAAGTCAGGTGACACCCTCTGTTAGCATCTTGAAGAAAGGAGCAGGAGCACAGCTTAATTACTGCAGTGTATTTACCTCCCTGGGAGACAGTGCTAGGGACTATGAGACAGTGACACAAGGCTTATATGGAACTGGCTATCATAGAGTTGACAGGTTATTATCCAGGGCTCTGGATTCCTGGGGTCTGTAACTCATGTAAGGTATTGTCAGAAGATTTTCTTTTCCATTTCCACATAGTCTCTCATGCATAGCCACAATCCTGGATCAATGTTCTCCAGGGTGAACAATAGTGTTTTGAGACTCAGAAAAAATTCATGTTCTCTAACCCTGTTCATATGTTTTTAAGAGCAGCTTCAATAGAAAAAAAGGTTATTGATTCAGAGCCACAGGGCTAGAGGATAAATAGCAAAAGTCATGTGGAACTCAGGCAGGAAGGCAAGGGACGTGGATATCAGCCCACACAGTGGTCTCAGAAAGGATTAGGCACCCTCTCTGTGTCTTCAGTAAGAGGGCTGCTGCTGCTGCTGCTGCTAAGTCGCTTCAGTCGTGTGAGACTCCATAGTCGGCAGCCCACCAGGCTCCCCGTCCCTGGGATTCTCTAGGCAAAAACACTGGAGTGGGTTGCCATTTCCTTCTCCAATGCATGAAAGTGAAAAGTGAAAGTGAAGTCGCTCAGTCGTGTCCAGCTCTTAGCGACCCCATGGACCACAGCCTACCAGGCTCCTCTGTCCATGGAATTTTCCAGGCAAGAGTACTGGAGTGGGTTGCCATTGCTTTCTCCACAGTAATAGGACAATTCAGGTCTAACTGAGGGAAAGTCAATGGTAATCTCAAAGGACCTCAGTGATGTGGAAACATAGCCTGGCTTTTCCCATGGCAATGCTGCTTCCTACTTCAATTTTTGCTTGCTCTTAAAATATGTTTGTATTTTTAACATATTTACATATGTTACAAGGTGATCTTCCCAACCCAGGAATCGAACCAGGATCTCCTGCATTGCAGGATTCTTTACCAACTGAGCTATCAGAGAAGCCCAGCTAAAACATGTTTGTTCAAAATCTATTTCCACACTTTTGTTTCTAAGGGTCTACTCCCCATTTTTGTCAAAAAAAAAAAAAGTACTCTCTTGTTAAACTCTCAAGAGTCCCTTGGGCAGCAAGAAGATGAAACCAGTCAGTTCTAAAGGAAATCAATATTCATTGAAAGGGATGATGCTGAGCTGAAGCTATAATACTTTTGCCACCTGATGCAAAGAGCCAACTCACTGGACAAGACCCTGATAACTGGGAAAGTTTGAAGGTAAGAGGAGAAGGGGGTGACAGAGGATGAGATGGTTAGAGGGCATCACTGACTCAATGGACATGAGTTTGGGCAAACTCCAAGAGATAGTAAAGGACAGGAAAGCTAGACATACTGTTGTCCATGGGGTGGCAAAGTGTCGGACATGACTTAGCGACTGAACAACAATGTTAGACAGGATGTAATTGTACAGAGGACTTGATAGTAGCTCTTGAAAATCTCATTCAGAATGAGTATGAATGCTGTAGGCTTGATTTTTTTTTTTTTGACATTTCAGGTGTTCTTCTGACTTGTCTTACATATTAGATTTTCTTAGATGTTAGCTACTTTGATACTATATGGAATTTACTTAGGAATATCATGTTTTCATACTCTGAAATTCAGGCTAAGCTTGCTTTATAATGTATTAAATATTTTGAAATCAATATTGTATTTCTGCCCTACCCTCCTCACCTTTCCCTCCCCTCACCCCCCACCCCCGCCAAGACTCTTCCAATAGATTTGGGCCAGAAGAGTTGAACTCATGACTGAATGCTCTTCCTCTCACCTTGTCTCCATATGCGACATGTCAGACCATAGACCCAGGCTAGATAGACTCTAGATTGTTCCAGTCTTAAGATGGACCTTCTAAAATTTTCCAGTCTTATGTGAGCAGAAAATCTCATATAAGCACATATTTATACAACATATTTTAACTATTTTTTTTCTAAATCTCAATATTTTGCTTTTCAGTATAATTAATATTATGATTCCTCTGTGAAGACAGAGGCTTACTTTGGTTATGGATGTCTCCTTGATGTATTTTTAAAAATACAGATCACATTGTGGCACTTCTTTGCTTAAAATTCTTTATTGGTTTCCCATTACATTGAGTAAAAACCCAAATTATTTCCATGGGTCTAAAGACCTGTATGATGTGGACTCTGTCTCATTGGAGGCCAACATGCTGGTCTCTCGTTCTTCAGTCAGAGAGGCCTCTTTCTGTTTTTGCGAGCTCTATCCCACCTCAGTGGGTGACGCACTAGGTGACATTAGCCCCCTGACCTACTACAGAATACTACTGAAGGAACTTCCCTGGTGGACCAGAAGCTGAGACTCTGTGCTCCCAATGCAGGGAGTCTGGAATGCTCCTTTGCAAAGATGACTTCCTCTTATTTAAAAGTCACATCTTCAGCCATGTCTTCCCCAACCATCCTATTTAACTAGATTTCTTCCTCTCTTCTAGGAGCTCCATCCCCATTTTCTGTATTTCAGCAACAACTTTCTTTCCTTAAGAATACTTATAACAGTTCATTTATCATGTTTATTGTCTGTCTTCTCTGCTTAGCCATGAGATCTATGAGATCAGGGGCCACATGCCTGGAATATTCCTAGGGCTTAGCAAAGTACATGAAACATGGTAGATATTCAATAACTATTTGTTGAATGAATACATGAGGTTGGGTGGGGTGTGATGATAAAGGTATCACATATTTGTATCCTGAGTGTGGAATAATAGACAAAAATTAAACAGTTGAGTCCAGATGATAATAACCTTCAGTAGTATTCTTTTTTTTTAAAAATATTTATTTATTTGGCTGTGCTGGGTCTTAGTTGCAGCTTGAGGATCACTGATCTTTAGTTGTGGCATAGGGAATCTAGTTCCCTGACCAGGGATTGAACCCAGACTCCCTGCATTGGGCGCACAGAGTCTTAGCTGCTGGTCCATCAGGGAAGTTCCTTCAGTAGTATTCTGTAGTAGGTCAGGAGGCTAATGTCACCTAGTGTGTATTTTAGACAGATTGATCTGGCAAAAGTACAGCCAGCTTGATTGTAGTAGAAAAATAGCCACAGAAAAACCAGTAGTAGTAAGAGATGGAAGAGACTGAAAGTGAGAAAAGTGTTTTAGACAAGGAGCAGTGTTGATTAAAAACTTTGATTTATTGAAGCAGGTAGGCAAGAAGAAGGAAAAAAAAAAACTTCTTTTGATGGATATTTTATTCAGAATATAAGGTTTGGGAAGGTTGTTAGGGAAAATAGAAGGAAAAAAATATTCCTTGTCTCAAGTCTCCATCCTGAGGAGTTACTTTCAAAGATGTGACTTAATGTAGTTCAGCATCATTTCAGTACTTTTGTTCCATGGAAGATCTTCTGGTCATACCTGGGATAAGAATCTTGAACAGTTATTTAATTTTTTAAAAAGATCCTCTAATATCTCCCAATACAGAGTCATATTAACTGAAATGTACTGATATTTGATTTTGGAATCTTTTTAAATGAAGTGTTGTAGGAAAGGAAGGCTAGGCTGTGTTTCTTTGGGAAAGCTGTTCTTGGTGGGATATAGGATTATGAGTTGTGTCTCCTAGGATTGAGTTGTGGCTCTTTCCTATAATAATTGGATAAATTTAGGCAAGTCATTTGACCACTCAGAACCCTATTTTCTGTTCTATAAAATGGAAATGGATCATACCCTAACTCACAGTAAATACTTTTAAGCTTGGAGCTACTTAACAAACTCTCATGACAAGGAATCACAGATACTCTGCAACTCCATCTTGCCGCACAAATCTACGTATCAGCATTCTAACTTCTGTTTATCCAGAAGTTAGTGGAAGGGGATTTACAGGTATGAAGGATGGAGAGGAGGAAAATAAGAAATATAACTAGACTAGTGTGACCAGGGAATGGTAGACTAGTAGTATAGGGTTTGTGAGCTGTACACTTACCTTTGCAATTAAGATCATCAGGAGATTGTTAGCACCAAATAGCAAATGATCAAATATTGTAATTAAAAAAAAATGGTGGAGGGGGACAATTTTGTGAGGGTTTAATAATTAGGGAAGGAAGGAGAGAATCTTCCTGTCATGTTACTGTTATTGACAACAATTCTGTGGCTATGAGGCAATGGTTTCTGAATTTTCCTGGATCAGGGACTTTTTGGAGTCTCTGATAAGAGGAATGGATCCTAGAAAAATTCTATGTATATATGTGTGTGCTAAGTTGCTTCAGTCGTGTCCGACTCTGTGCGACCCTGTAGCCTGTAGCCTGCGAGTATCCTCTGTCCATGAGGTTCATGAGGCAAGAGTACTTGGGTGGGTTGCCATGCCCTCCTCCAGGGGATCTTCCCAACTTACGGATCAAACCAGCATTTCATGCATCTCCTGCATCGGCAGGCAGGTTCTTTACTACTAGCACCACCTGGCAAACCCCTACCATGTATATATTCAACCCCATTTTTGTCTACAGATCATCTGAAATCTTTTTAGAGAGGAGGTGACCCATGGATACCAGGGTAAGAGATCTGGCCATAAGGCAGAAATTGAACTTTCTTTATATATCACTCTGTTTTCTATTTTGTTTCGTTTTCATTTAATTTTCAATGGGATTGTTCCCCTGGGTCATAAGCAATCACGAGGGGCCTGGCATTGTTCTAAGAACTTCCTTAACTGTTAACAGCAATCCTGCAGGCTAGTGCGCTTCCCAGGTGGCGCAGTTGATGAAAAGCCCACCTCCCAATGCAGGAGACAGAAGAGATGTGGGTTTGATCCTGGGGATTCCCTGTAGTAGGAAATGGCAACCCACTCCAGTGTTCTTGCCAGAAAGATCCCATGGACAGAGAGCCTGGTGGGCTACAGTCCATGGAGTTGCTGAGTTGGACACAACTGAGCATATAAATGCAGTAGGGTTTGTGGTGTTTTTTTATGAAACGTTGACTAATAACCAAGTCAAGTGTTTTGAATTGTTCCTAGATGAGTCTGGGGAGCCTCACTATAGGTTCTAACAGGAGACCATCAGCTACTTGATGCCTTTCACAACAGATTATAAAGTAGCCCCTGGTCAAGGCTGCCCTTTTCTCTAAGGTACACCCCTGGGAGGGGACGACTGCACAGCGCAGAGGAAGAAAGATCCCTCTTAGAGTCCCCTCACATTCAGGGTGCCTTACAACACATCAGACCACTATCAAGCCCAAGGTGTGTGGGTGTGCATGTATTTTTAAAAAAATACAAAGAGTTTTGCTATTCAAGTTGAAAGAATGACCAAAAAAGACAAAGTTTTATTGAGATCAGAACAATTTCTCAAAGTTTTGTTTTTCCAGGTCATTGGAATTTCAATTCCTGATCTAGAAAAGAGATACATAGCTCTATATTTATTCTTCTACCTCTTACAATAATATATATTTAACTTTGATAACACTAGTAATCAATTCCCAGGAAGCAAGCTGTTTCTACAACATCAAAAATTGCACAAATATTCTTTAAATAGGCTTCCCTGGTATCTCAGCTGGTAAAGAATCTACCTGCGATACAGGAGATCCTGGTTTGATTCCTGGGTCTGGAAGTCCCCTAGAGAAGGCATAGGCTACCCACTCCAGTATTCTTGGGCTTCCCTGATGGCTCAGTTGGTAAAGAATCTGCCTGCAATGTGGGAGACCTGGGTCCAATTCCTGGGTTGGGAAGATCCCCTGGAGAAGGAAACAGCTACCCACTCCAGTATTCTGGCCTGGAGAATTCCATGGGTTGTATAGTCCATGGGATTGCAAAGAGTTGGACATGGCTGAATGACTTTCACTTTCATTCTTTAAATAAGCTAAGTGTATAAATGATTGAAATGCTAAAATTGAGGAATTCTGGGTTTATGATTAATGCTAATATTTGAAGCAGTTTTACAGAAGTGCATATAATTGGAAAAGCAGGTTTGTTTGGGTAAAATCAAAGTGTTTATTAGTAAAGTTCTCTGAGATACTTAGATGAAAGACATTGTAGAGGTATAAAATACCATTATTATTATCATCATCATTAATAGCCAGTCTGGTACTCTAATGATTTTCTTGAAGTTGCTTTGTTGGTTTTTCATGTATTAACTTTTTGGACATGATTGCAATTAAGGCATTAGAAACTGATGATTTGGGTTAACTCTGGGAATAAGAAGAAAGCAAATTAAGCAAGCATCACCAAACCAAAAAACTCTTTAAGATGAGCAAATTTTCCATGGCTTAAGAGTACTTTCATATTTACTTCTAAAGCTACCCTTTCATATAAATTAATATTCCAGAATGGAAGGTTGCTTATATCAGAGAAAAACAGAAATTATGCTAGATCTCATAATACAAGATATCTCCAGTATTTATGGATAATGATGATAGTTCAGGTTGCATTAAATTTGAATTTTAGCAAATCATGTCAAAAGAAATGACATTATCTTGTCCAAAGTCAGAAAACCCAATGACTCTGAAATTGGTTCTTGGGAATAGGTCCATTTGGTTAGTTAATGTTTTTTGATGCTATCTGGGTGGTGTTCTGGAAAGCAAACTGCTTTTTGCTGTGAAGAAAAACCAGATTCCAAATATTTTCATAGTTCTTTTACTGAACATTGATATTTTGCCCTACTTTCAATTTTTCTGTAGACATAGGCATTTTGAATGATGACATGTTCAGATAAAGTAATAGTTTTCCTGAAAGAATGATTATACCTCCAACTAAAAAATCAAACTTGGAAAAGAGAAATAGCAATATAAAGAAGCCAATATGGCTTTTAAAGGAAAGTTTTGAGTCACTAAAAAAGAACTAGATAATTCCTATTAGTTACAAAGTGATTTTTAAAAAACTATGTTAAAAGAAGCATAAAAAACTGAAAAAAATGTTGCAAGCCATCTTTCATGAGCTTCCTTGTTATCAGGTCTTGGATGGATGATTTTACTACTGAAAAGCTGTATTACAAGTCTTGACAACTAAACTCCAGTAGAAAAAAGAAAAAGGTTAGTGGAGCATATTGATAAAATAAAATTTCAAATTAAACAATGTTTAAAGGAAAAACTCTACCTTCAACTTAAAAAATTGTTTTAAAAAGACTTTCAAACATAAGCCAAAGCATTTTCCTACTTTAGAAAAAAAAGTCTGTGTAGTCAAGAGTTTCTTTGATCATTGAAATGTCCGAAAGTATCTAAAGATCATTATTTTAAAAATAAATTTAATGTTCAAGATGGTAAACCTATTGCAGCAATTTTTTTCAAATTGGAATGTTCTGATAAGTGAAGAGAAACTAAAAAGCCTCTTGATGAAAGTGAAAGAGGAGAGTGAAAAAGTTGGCTTAAATCTCAACATTCAGAAAACGAAGATCATGGCATCCGGTCCCATCACTTCATGGGAAATAGATGGGGAAACAGTGGAAACAGTGTCAGACTTTATTTTTTTTGGGCTCCAAAATCACCACAGATGGTGAGTACAGCCATGAAATTAAAAGACGCTTACTCCTTGGAAGGAAAGTTATGACCAACCTAGACAGCATATTCAAAAGCAGAGACATTGCTTTGTGACTAAGGTCCATCTAGTCAAGGCTATGGTTTTTCCTGTGGTCATGTATGGATGTGAGAGTTGGACTGTGAAGAAAGCTGAGTGCCGAAGAATTGATGCTTTTGAACTGTGGTGTTGGAGAAGACTCTTGAGAGTCCCTTGGACTGCAAGGAGGTCCAACCAATCCATTCTGAAGGAGATCAGCCCTGGGATTTCTTTGGAAGGACTGATGCTAAAGCTGAAACTCCAGTACTTTGGCCACCTCATGCAAAGAGTTGGCTCATTGGAAAAGACCCTGATGCTGGGAGGGATTGGGGGCAGGAGGAGAAGGGGATGACCGAGGATGAGATGGCTGGATGGCATCACTGACTCGATGGATGTGAGTCTGAGTGAACTCCGGGAGTTGGTGATGGACAGGGAGGCCTGGGTGCTGCGATTCATGGGGTCGCAAAGAGTCGGACACAGCTGAGAGACTGAACTGAACTGAACTCTTCTGTTTTTCAGTGTGTGTAAGTTCTATGAGAACTTTTTTTTAATGATTTCTGTTTTCACTAAATTAAAAATGTATATGCAGTGTATGCCAGATCACCTAAAGACTGCTGTATGGACTCAGGGTTTCTATTTGTGTTACAATTATTTCAACATTGAAAGTTCACCTAAGTAGTCAGTATCTAACTCTTCATGTCCTGTGACCAGTCTCATGTCAAAACAGGAATTGTCCCCAGATAGCCATTGAGATGCTTTTTGCCAGTTGTAATATCCGAACTTGTCTTTTACAATAATGAATTATAATACAAAAACCTTTTTATTGACCAAGCTTTTTAACAAATCATGGTTGTTTATTTGATATAAAATTGGAATCATGAAGAAACTAACAAGAGTGAACTTACTACATAAATGAACTTGATGTTTTTTGCAATGTGGAGTGCTACATCAAAGATGATTTTACCGTAATTGGTTACAGAGAAGCGGTGGCAGTTTGGGACCTCCCCTTTTCACATGGAGGAGTGGACACACGCAGATGAATAGAGCCTGAGGGAATGAAGTCAGCATACTCACCATATTCAGGCCAGGAGTGAACGGCAGGTGTGGATCTGTCTTGTCTTTGTATGTTCAGGTACTTCTTGTTGTTGTTCAGTTGCTAAGTTGTGTCTGACTGTCCCTCACCATCTCCCGGACTTTTCCCAAGTTCATGTCCATTGAATCGGTGATGCCATCCAAATATCTCATCCTCTGTTGCCTTCTCCTTTTGCCTTCAATCTTTCCCAGCATCAGGGTCTTTTCCAACAAGTTGGCTTTTCACAATGTGAGAGAAGAGGCATCATTATTACATATGATATTCTTTGCAATATGAAAATGCCCTCAGGCTGGGATTCATGGATAATAGTGAAAGTAAGATAAGTAAAAAGTGAAACTGTGTTGGAAGAAGGCTGAGTCCCACATGGACACATTAGCTAGTGTTGAATGACAAACGATAGCAGTGTTTGGTCCTTTTCAGTCCTGATGGCAGGAATGAGGAGCTCAGGTAGCCATAGGTGGTATGAGCCATTAAGGAGATGTTCCTGGAACAATCTCTGTGTTAAAAATAAAAATATAAGCCTAACCACTACAGATGTAAGATAAAACTAAAAGTTAAACCTTAAATAACATGGCTCTTGATTATTTTGCTTTCATTTAAAAAGTGCTCAATATTAATGGAAGGTAGAGTATTTAATCTACACTTGGAGCAGGACACATAACTTAGTATAACAGCTATTCAGAACCAGAAAACAAAACAGCAACAACAAAAAACAACCATTGTGCTATCATTACTTATGTAATCAGATGTGAATAAGGGCAAGAATATTTGCAGGGTGGGTGGTAGAATGAAAGTGATGAGCCCTGAATGTCCTCTTTAAATCTGAGTTCATCAATTATGTCTTGGTGGGTGGTAGTATCATGGAGAAAGTTTGTGGTCAAATATGTTTGAGGAGCATTGGGATAAATAAAGCTAAACAGACTTGTTTATTGTTGGACATTTTCTAGCCTTGCTGATGTGCCCTATAACTCTCCAGGAGGGGAAAGTTTTAGAGAGAATTCCCTAAATGCATTCAACTATGAAACACTTCTAGAAGAACTCACAGGGGGAGTGAGTCCTTGGAACATAGTTTTAGAAACATCTATACTAGTGTGGAAAACTCTATTATTTTAATTTTTTTTATTTTAAAAGTAAAGAAATGAAGCCAATTTAATTATCTCCTGGGTCCAGCATGAAGTTAGGTAGGTGCCTCATATGTGCTATCTCATTTTATCCCAATCCCTGTGATATACTGTTACTTTTTCCCTGCCATGCCCCTGACCACTCCCCAATTTCCAATTGCAGCTTAGGAAACTGAGGATCTAAGAGGTTTACCTGGTAAACCAGTAAGATTAAGGCTGAGATTAAAGTTTATAGTTTTTTAAAAGCTTGAATTTGGAAATTTTGACTTGCAACTGAAATAAGTTGAGTCATGAATTGCATCACATGATTGATGCGTTGCTGAACTCAAGAAGCACTATTATGTGAAGCTCTGGTGGGACAGTGATGAAGATGTAGCTCCTTCCTAAGAACTTAAAGTCTGGTGGGGAAAAGCAGACCCATGAATAAATAATATCAAGGCAGTATAGTAAGTGATCAAAACAGACTCACACACCTCTTTGCATTTGTTCATAATATTTTCTCTCCACAAAGTACAGTGAACCTGAGCCCTCAATCCCACCCTTTCACACCCATGAGAAGTTGTAAGACTGAATTGCAATGCATGTTCTCTATGAAGTATTTTCTAGGCACCTTGCCCTCTTCCTCCTTTGGAATTAATTGTTCTTCATACTATTCCCATTGCATTTTGCTTTTCCTCCACCAAAACTTAGTTTTCAAAGTGTGAATTGAGATGTGTCTGATTATCTTTCCCTAGATTGACAGTATTTTGAAGAGTGATATTATCTCAGATATTCTTAGAGCCACCAGTGCCCAAAGAATTGCTTTGCTTGAATATAGCAGACCCAAAGTAAATGGTTTTGTTTTGTTGCTTGGCTGTTTTGAAATAAAATAAATCCTTTTTCTTTTTAAGTTGAATTTTACCATTATTTAAAAATCATTAGCAATATGAACTGTAGCATCAAGAAAATTCTTAGAGACAAAAAACTGTAGAATGTTCTTCCTGTTTTATTTTTTACTTCCCATCATTTTGTCATTAACTCATAGACTATGAGGAAACATCAGAGGAAATACGGCATGGACTATGTTGTTCATTAGGAAACCCACAAGAGCCTTCTCATGAACTATTAATAACAATCCAGTTTGATTATGAGGCAATTTTAGCAATTATGGAGAGAACATGAAGACTAGGAAGAAGTCCCTCATAGAGCCTTTAGCATCAGTCTTTTTTGAAATCTTGAGTTATAGAGAAGTCCCAGGGGCGTCTAAGGCAAGCCTGGGGAAAATGCAATTATTTTAACTAGTAATAATTAAATTAGCAAGAGTGTAGGCATTTACTTTTGTCAAATCTTGTTCAGACTTTAGAGACTTTGCAAGAGATTTAAATATATGAAAGGATCTTTCTTATCTGTTTGTAATCTGAAATTAGTTGGTTATTTAAAAAACGGTTGAAGTTGGGAATCATAAATGTAATATATGTGATTCTTGAACAATCAGCATAATGGGAGCCTAGTTACTTGTTTATAAATGATCAAATCTACATGGCAAGTTTAAAACATAAATACATTGCCTCATATGTTTTAGCCTTTAAAAAGAAGAGGTAAAAACAATGAAGTGTCTCACAGTAAGTACAGGAATAAATACATAGAAACATAGTAAGGGGAAGGGTTTGTCAAACCTGTAACCATTTT
The DNA here is from genome assembly GCF_001704415.2 of Capra hircus. NCBI lineage: Eukaryota > Metazoa > Chordata > Mammalia > Artiodactyla > Bovidae > Capra > Capra hircus. The sequence continues at coordinate 24,299,625 of NC_030816.1, forward strand.
GGTTTCACTTCAGCCGTATTTTAACTCTAGATATTCCCTGAGAAAATTGTTTAAAGCAGGAGTCAGCCTATTTTTTTCTACAAAGAGCCAGATAGTAGATAAAGGCTTTGCAGGCTCCTACAGTCTTTACACATAAATGAATGGGCCTGCCTGTATCCAATGAAACAGTGTTTACAAAAGCAGCCAGTGGGCTTGATTTAAAGCATTGACACTGCTGCACATCAAGGTCTTCTGTGGGAAGTGACTGAATCTCTGAGAAGCCATCTCTAGCTTTGCAAGCTCAGAACAGGAACAGCATTCTCCTTCTTCGGAGAAATGCTCACCCCACACTCCCACTGCGATGATGTCAGAGTTTGTGCTTGCACGTTCCCCTTTGACTGAGGGTCTCCCTTGGCTGATTCAACTCTTCCTCCTTCAATGGATACACTTGTCGTTGGCCCATGCTAACGTGAGTTGTCCTTCTGTGTCTTGGTCCTGGGAGGGTCTTGAAATGAGTACAAATGAGTAGGCACCTCGCTGCTGAAGATGAGGCTAGCAGGAAAAGGGGGCAGCTGCCTTCTTTGGCTTTACTGGTTCCCCAAGCTGAAGACCCCATGTCTTCCTCAGCTGAGGCCTTCCTGAGCTTGCAGAGATGGACATGATTGTGGATGAGCAGTCATCTTCCCCTCCTTATAAAATCCCCCCGAAGTGGGATCTCTCCAGCTAATGCCACTCTGGGGGAGATATTTGGCATGCTCGCCCTCGATCCAGCCCACAGGTTGTAAACTTGATCACTTCTCCATGCTGTGCTGGAATTTACTCCCGCTTGGCTATTCTCCAAGTGTTGTAAACATCCTAATCCCTCCGGGAAGCTTTTGTGAAAAATATTTTGTTTCTCAAAGAAGTCACTGGTCCCCTTTCACAATCCTGAGCAGCATGGTCTTTGGGGAAACTTTAGCAGAAATGAGCAGGCGACACCCAGATGGGCCTGTTTCTTCTCGTTGCTTGAACCATTGGCCGCTCTTGGCACTGTGAGAGCCCTCCTCATGCTCTCACGTGGCTGGTGGATTTTCTGGTTAACGTGAAGCTTTGAACAATCCGAATCCCTCCATGATTTCGGAGGATTGTTTGGTCTGTGTTATGGCAACAGGGTGGGCCCCCAAAGAGGATGTTCTTGCTCAGCGTTCACTGATTCCTAAAGGCACACAGCTCAGCCTGCTACATGTTTACTGAAACACCCCTGTGGTTTGTCAAACTGCAGTTAAGTTGATGTTGACTATTTTCCCAGGCACTCCCACTAAAAACAAAAACTGGACTGATGGCTCAGAAACAAGTGATTCATGTGCATCCAACATGAAGGAAACTACAGGCAAGTCAAAATGAAAGCTGGAAAGAGCTCTAATTATTTGTAAGTCCTACTGTATGATTATTAAACTTGTTCGCATTAATGAGGTCTGTCAGTCCTGACTGAATTTGTGGTTTTATAAAAAGGGGATTATATATCTACCTCATTGAAGCTGAATATGAATTGTGCCATATAATAACAAATGATGATTTATGAGGGACTTTCCAAGTATGAATACTAAGATAGGTGGTTTTCTTTGATCGCTATTACAAACTCTCAGGCAGGTATTGTCCCCATTTTATGATGAGAAAAACCGAGGCTTAGAGAGGTCAGATAACAAGCCCTCAGTTAAACCAGCAACAAATGATGGAGTCAGGACCAAAATCTGTGGAAGTACCACACATAGCACTAAACACCTGAAGGGAACTGAAGAATCATGAATTTACTGGCTTTTTTATTGGGGGCCAGGTTTACATTTTCTTGGACTAATGGAGTTTGCACCCTTGTTGAATATATTTGCAAATATATAATGCACAATTTCTCTGAGAACCCTAAATTAATGTTTTATCCTCTTAAACAGTGGATCTCAGCCAGGGGCAGTTATTTCGAATTCCCATTTCCTTACCCACGAATATATGGAAATGCCTGGAGACATTTTTGGTCCTCACAACTGGGAGGGAGCTGTTATTGGCATCAATACAGAGGCCGCAATTGCTGCTAAAATCCCACAGTGTACAAGATAGTCCTTCTCTCAACAAAGAATTAACCTTCCAGAATGTCAATAGTGCCAGGTTTACGAAACTCTATTTTAGGGTGCTCTGGAAATTAATAGATTCTTGGAAAGATCAAGAACTTGGATAAGCAGAGCTAAACAGCTCATATCCATAGAGAATTCTATATCTAGCAGTTTTCACATATCAGCCCCTTTAGCACGTCTCCAGCAAGACTTGTCTGTGATGTCACTGAATATTATAAAAAAGCCAAACTGATATCAAAATGGAGCTCCAGTGTTTCAGAGAAGATAACTTTGGCAGCCATGTTCCTTGTTTCTTGTTCTTTGGCAGCCATGTTTTAAAATCTTTTTTCATTCTTATGCCGAACATTTTTTCCAAAAAATGGCAATGTCTGAAACTATGGCTCTTCTTTTGAAATACAGCATATGCTTGTTTAAACGGTCCATGTAGCCAGAGTTCCAAACATGAGGCTTTTCACATTTGTTTCTCATCATTTTTGACAATTAGCCTCCCTTATTTCAATAAACACCTCACTCTTAAAGAGTAGTTCTTGAGTACCATTTATCTTTTCCTGGGTGGAGTTAAGATTTCCCATGAACAATCATGTCACATTTTTCTTTGCAAAATGTTTTTCCAAGTGTTTAACTCTGTGGGCAAACCTACAGGGTAGACAAAAAAGGATATCTTGAGAATTGAAAGTCTTCTCTAAGCTCCTGATGCTAATCCTTTAGTTTCCACATTAAGGAAACCACCCCCTCACCCCGACTCCGCCTCTGAAAGAAGTCAGGACTTAACATTAAGGATATAGTTTTACTTCAGTACAGGCAAATAACATTCTTGTTGGCAACTATCCAGGAAATTTTAACCTAACGTACATGTCTCTGAGTTCAATAACCTTTTACTATATCAACTTCAGAATTTGAAGGAAAACTAATAGAAAGTTAAAATAATTAAGTTATAAACCTGTTGTTGCTGCTGCTGCTGCTAAATCGCTTCAGTCGTGTCCAACTCTGTGTGACCCCCATAGAAGGCAGCCCACCAGGCTCTGCCATCCCTAGGATTCTCTAGGCAAGACTATTGGAGTGGGTGGCCATTTCCTTCGCCAATGCATGAAAGTGAAGTCGCTCAGTTGTGTCCGACTCTTTGCAACCCCATGGACTGCAGCCTACCAGGCTCCTCTGTCCATGGGATTTTCCAGGCAAGAATACTGGAGTGGGGTGTCATTGCCTCCTCTATAAACCTGTTAGAAACACATAAATATTGATTGATACACTGTTACACTTATGGGACCAATCAATTTAATTAAATAACATCATTTCTAACTCCTGAAAAAGTTTGAAAATGGCTGATTATTTTTATTGAGTTTCAAAATTGGGTTCTAAAAGTCATATCTAGGACTACTCTTAGGTTATGAAAAAAAAAACTGAGGGGCACTTCTACATTGGTATTTGAGAGACTATTTTTAAGGCAGGAGATTGGCTTCCAAGAGACATTTAAAGTGCCAAAGACTTGCATAAAAAAGATGAAACCATAGTCTCCCCACTTCATCTTAACTTCATCTAAACCAGACAAAACCATGAAATTGAGTTTTCCTCCTTCCTAGTTCTTTACTGTCACATAGTAAAGTCATCGTTTGTGTCTATATTCCTTTTTAAGAGGAAAAAAATCCAAAATTTACCAAAAAAATTGGAATTGATCTCATTACGAATGGGCATACAGAGCCTTACTAGGGAAGTATTGCCCCCAGAGTTGGCCGTGACAGTATCAGCTGAAGGGAATGCCCTTTCGCTTATAAACACAGAATGCTGGTTTAGACTGAGCAGTAGTTGTTTTTTGCCTTACTTCTCTGACAGCTGAGAAACAGTTTCTGCATTTGCTAAACCAAAATTGTGTGTGTGTGTGTCAATAAAATGCATAATCAATTCCGTGGTATATAGACATATAGGCAAACTCAGACAACAGGTATAATATGTACCAGGGTTGGACATACCACTTGTTTTCCAAGGAATTTCTCAGTTAGACACTTAAGTTTCTCAGTCCGCCTTATAAAGCTTCTTCCTCCTCTTCTTCCACTTCTTCCCCTCCATTTCCTCCTCCTCCTCCTCTTTGCTCGACTGCAGTCAAAATGAGAAGATTTAAGGATAGTTGTTTACCTCCATCAGAGTGTGAATTTTACAAAGAACTATTTTATAGTCTGGATTTGTTGGTTTGTGATTTTATTGGCTTGCCTAGCAGGCTGCTTCTCCCTGGAGAAATTAAGTCTTCAGACTTCTGGTTGGCAAAGTCTTTGAGTCCCTCTGCTGTGCTCCCCTTGGGGGATGGAAGTGTCCCAGGTTGGTCTACAGTGACTTTGCTCACTGAGCAATGTGCTACTGTTCCATGGGAAAATGCCAATTGGCAGCCAGGCATGAGTGGTCTGGACAATTAGCAGGCTTCTGTTCAGTTGTTGGTCTTATTGACTACAGAGCAAGCATGTCACTTAGATGAGAGAGGAATTTGGGCATGTGAAGGAACTGGCCAGGATCCACTGGCAAGGGACTGGTCCTACCCCAATCTCCATAAGCCCTCCAAATATACCAAATACATAAGACTCTCAATCAAAACAAAACAGAGAGCTTGCTGTGCATGCAAATTCAAGACAAGAATGGTAGCACTCCTATTCCAGATAGATTTTGTCTGTAAGCCCCTTTTGATGTAGGAATGCTAAAACTCTCCATGTCAATAACCTAGGAGGGACTATTCCTAGATTTTAAAAAGTGAGTTACGGTTGGTGTTAAGCTCACTTGGTGATATTTCTGTAGCAATGTTGAGCCTCCTTGGATTATATAGCTCTTGAGCAAAATAGTTTACAAAAGTTTCTGGGATTATAAGGAGCTGAGCAAACAATGACTAGAGGCATCTTGGATAATCAGAAGACACATTTAGGATTAAACTAGATTATTAACAGATGGTTGGGAAACATCTAGAAAAAGAAGCCGTGAAAGCTCAGAAATTCCACAGATTCACTGAAAACAAATCATACCAAAGAAACACCATTTCCTATTTAAATCAGCTTTGTTGAGTGGTAGATAAGAAAAATATTATAGGTACAGTGTTTCATTTTAGTAGGACATTTGATAGAGTCTCAGTTGAGGAGATTGTTTTGTAATGAAACAATCATTGGATTTGGAGTCAGAAAACTGACCTGACTCCCACTTATCAGTTCCGTGAACTTTCGTAAGTATGTGGCTGTTCTGAAACTAGATTTCTTCATCTCTTAAATTGGCGTATTTACTTATGTATTTTCAATCTCATTCCAAAATTACTGAATGCTTGAAAGCAAGGTTAATAACTGTGGCTTGGATGAAGCTCTACTTAGACGATGAACTCACAGTGAGATAAAGAACTAGACTCATCAGTTATACCTCAATTAAAAAAATTTTTTTTTAATCATTAGGAAAGAGAACTATGTTTAAAGGCTATAGGTCAATGGATCAATATTGGCTTTATATAAGGATCTTACTGAGTGTCCCACACAACTCTAACTTTTTTCTTGTTCAATGTATTATTGAAACATTTTGTAGAAATATAGAATTGATTATACATAAATATAGGAGGATAGCTTCCAATTATAGAAACAAATTATCAAAATATTTTATACCTGCCATGCTGAGCTAAAACACAATGCCAGGTTTATTACACATAGACATGTTATGCATAGATATATTTTTATTTATTTTTTTACATGTAAATTTATTTATTTTAATTGGAGGCTAATTACTTTACAATATTGTATTGGTTGGGAACTGACTACAATAGGAAATCAAGAAAAAAAGCACTAAGGAATTAAATTGAAAATAAGACAAACAGCAGAAAAATTCAGATGATTTCCTCCACTTGTGCAAAAATTTCACCTTATATCAATTAAACAAACATTCACTGAATTTTCCCAGTCCCTGCCTTTATGGAACTCATCCTGAGCTAGGAGTTGATACTAGGATTTGCTCCATGTTGTGACAAAGGTATGTAAAAGGGACTGTTGGAGCTGAGAAGGTGACATGAGTGAGACATTTCACATGTGGCGTGCATATATATGTTTAGGTGTGAGTGTACCTGTATGGGTCAGGGGAAGCTCAGCAGGTTGTGCTGAGCGGATTCTGAGGAATTGGAGTTATCTAGTTGGACAACATGGGGAAGAGCATCCTGTATTAAGGAGATCATGGCATGGAAATGCATGGCATGGTTTAGGAGTATTAAAAATTTTATATGACTAAGGCTTGGATTTGTATATGAGCCAAGTTATGAATGGCTTTTTTTCAGTCATATATATATTCTTTGTCATATTCCTTTCTGATATGATTTATTATAGGATATTGAGTATAGTTCCCTATGCTAGACAACAGGACCTTGTTGTTTATTTTATATATAGAAGTTGTATCTGTTAATCCCAAACTCCTAATTTATCCCTTTTCCATCCTCTCTTCCCTTTGTTAACTATACATTATTTTCTGTGCCTGTGAGTCTATTTCTGTTTGTAAAGAAGTTCATGTGCATCATATTTTAGATTCCATATTATGCGTTATTCTACGGCATTTGTCTTTTTCTGTCTGACTTCACTTAGTATGATAATCTCTAGGTTCATCCATGTTGCTATAGCGGCATTATTTTATTCTTTTTTATGGCTAAGTAGTATTCCATTGTTTCCAATCTTCTTTTTCCATTCATTCATCAAGGACATTTAGGTGGCTTCCATGGTTTGGCTATTGTAAATAGTGCTGAAATGAGCATTGGTGTACATGTATATTTTCAAATTATGATTTTCTCCTAGATATATGCCCAGGAGTGGGATTGTTGGATCATATGGCAACTCTATTTTTAGTTTTTTAAGGAAACTCCACACTGTTTCTCATAGTGGCTGCACCAATTTACATTTTAATATACTAAATTATTTGAACTTAATCTTACAGGTGGTGGGGAAAGCCTCACTGATTGGTGATTACTTGGTGGCATCACTGGATTTTTGTTTAAGAAAGCAACTTTAAGGACTCAGTGCTGCATGAACAAGTCAGAAGAAGCTGGAAGCAGGGAAATATTTTAAGCAATAGGTTAGTTATGAGCTTTTGGTTGCAAAGGATAGAAATCTAAATTGATCTAGTTTGAGCAAAATAGAAAGTTGAATGGATTCTATAACCAAGTGAAGATGTAAAATAGGCTTTAAAAATGACTCTGTAAGAATCAATGACCTGAGTGCCATTTGGATTTTCTTTTTCTATCTCTTGTCTTTAGTTCTTCCTATGTCAGCTTCCTTCTCTCATGTGAAATTCTTTATTAGGCTTGATTTGTGACTACAAGCAGCTCTCTTCAGGGAGTTTCAATCATCTTGTATAAAGGCAAAGTTGGCTAGTTGGGTCATGTGCTCATCTATGGACAAATCACTAAGGCATGTGATGGGATATTTTGACAGGCTTAGAGCTTACCTGCCTATCTAATACCTACTTCTTAGTGAAAACAGAACCTTGAGTTTGTTTTGGGATGTAATGCTTCCAGCACTGTGCAATTTATCATGATTAGTTTAAGCCAAGCATTACAATTTTATTGTATATTTTATTTAATTTTTGCACGTGTGTGTTTTGCAACTGAAGATATCCTTGAAACCTACTTCATTCCAATGAGATTTCCAGGAAAGTATGCTGCGTAAGTTTCTGAAAATCCATTTACTTTACTGATAAAAATGATTGGAATAAACTGGGGCCCTCTTTCCTCCTCCTGCTTTTTTTTTTGCTTGACCTTAGAACACATATATAATTTGAGTTGCAGGAGCCAACTGGTGGCCATGAGTTAACATGCATGTGGGAAATGCCAAGAGAATTACAAAGGCATAGACCCAAGTTTTTTGAGCCATTAAAACTAATGTGAGCAACTTTCTACCTCCAGCATTATTATTAGGTCAGAAAAACAAATCCTTGTTTGCTTAAGCTACTGTTAAACAGTTTTAATTACTTGCAATCAATTACCTTTTAAGTGTTATAGTACTTTTAGTCAAATACTTTGGCCGTGGAGTTAGGTCAAGCGAGAAATTGACAGCGACTATTCAGAACACACATCTAATATGATGAGGGAGGAGAACTAGCTCCCCCCTGAAGACAACAGTGTGTAAAGGATAGAAACTGTCTCTGTAGGGATCATTTTAAGTGTGAGAATGAGTGACAGGATGAGCATGTCTCAAATATTCAAAGACATATGTATGGAAGAGGAATTAGACTGATTTATAATCTCGGTGTCATTTTTATCTCAGAGTAAGGCAGAAACATAAGGAGACCCTACAATTTGGAGGTAGGATGTTAATAACTGAATAACTGCCAGGAAATGTTTAGAGGTGAGTTTATCCTTAATTTTGTGGGATGTGAAGCTATGTTCTCCTGGGTATAGTGAAGAGAGCTTATAGCCTATATTTTGTCCCTGCCTTTTTGTTGCTTACTGGCTCAGTCATGTCTGACTCTTTTGTGACCCCATGGACTATAGCCCACCAGTCTCCTCGGTCCATGGAATTTCCCAGGCAAGAATATTGGAGTGGGTTGCCATTTCCTTCTCTAGGAGATCTTCCCAACACAGGGTCCAAGCCCGTGTCTCTGCATCTCCTGCATTGCAGGCAGATTCTTTATCACTGAGCCACCAATGCCGCCTCCATTGAATGCTGTCTGCTTGTGTGCAAGGATTGTTGTTGTTCAGTTGCTAAACTGTGTCCAACTCTTTGTGACCCCACGGATTGCAGCGCGTACACAGATGCAGGGTGCTTGTTTGGTGGCCATGCTAAAGAGGAAGAAACTCATTCAAATTTTTTGCCACCTTTGACTATCTGATGTTCCAGATAAAAAATTTTTAGAAAACATAGAGACACAACCCAACATTTTCCAGGTCTTTCAACTTGTTTTCCATCTTTGGAAACAGCACATATTTGTGGTTGAGTCTAGGCTCAGGAGCTAGGTGATCTGAGTTCAAATTTGACTTCACTTACTTATTTTGTGACCCTGGGCCAATTACTCAACATTGTGTATCTCAGTTTTCTCATAAATAAAGGAGAGATAATAATAATAACAACAACAAGAATACCTATTTATATCAAAGGGCTGTTGTAAGGATTAAATAAGTTAATTCATGCAAAGTACTGAGAATAACATTAACTCACTGATGCTTTTCTTTCATTGACTTTTGCTATGTTTTATATAAAATAATTCACAGTTTAAAATAAAATTGGAAAATATTTTTTCTTATCTAGTATGTTTCAGACACTATTAGACCATGTACAGAATATTAACCTTGCCCACCAAGAGCTCACAGTCTACTTGTGGAGATGAAGTACAAAACTCATAAGAAAAAAGAACACATATAATTAGAAAGAGGAACATGTACAACAGTGCAAGCAATGTCACATGGTGGTAACATTGTAAGGCAAATTATTGGTGTGTGGGCTTTTTATGTTTGCTGAATGAATTTGTGAAAAAACGTTGGTAAAATTTAAGTGCTCATTTAGTATCTCATTATACTTGATGCTGGGAGATGGCTTAAAAGAAAAACCAAACGTGAAAGGTAAAATAGACAGAGATTAAGTTAGACCTAACATCTCCTAAAGTATGAAAAATTACAGATTATGTGGGTCATTAATAAATAAGTAAAACATCAAGCAGCCTTCCAGCATTTGTGAAGAATTACTCTTGGAAACAGATAGGCTGGAAATATGGTCTGAGTTTATGAGAAGTTTATGTATATATCTGATCCCAGGCCAGGAACAGATTCCAAGCATGTCCACAGAGTTGGTTGCACATGTGAGTGTCCTGGGAAGCCCAGCCATAATTCTATTTCCCTGAGTTGTTCAGTTTCTGACTGAAATGTTCTTGGAAATGTAAATACGCTGAACACTGTAGAAATCAGAATGACTTATATGATTATTTTTCTGTAGAGCTGTGTTTTAATCTTTGTAGCAAATAGGGTTAGTATTTCTCAAGACTTATTCACTCAATTCTGGTTAAAGTTCTAATAGTGTTAAGAATCATTTACCTTTCTTCTAAGGCATTTTAATAGCTTTCACACTATTCAAAACCACAGTTTACTGTGCTTCTGCAGGGGGGGTTCATGTTTGGGAACGCATGTAAGAATTAAAGATTTTAAAATTTAAAAAAAAAAAAAAAAAAGGAAACAGAAAAATAAATGGAAAGAGCCAGGCATGAAGTGAGTTAAACTGGAGAGTCCAGCCCCTAAATTCCAAGTATTTTAATGGATATTCTTGTTTTTCTCTGTTTTTAGGAAAAACTTGCCATCTCGAAATCTGAAATCACATTAGTTTGTAAAGGCTATTCTGTTAGAACTGGAGGTTCAAAAAGTCTTGAGTGAGAGGAAGCTTTTGAAATTCCACCTGCACAGAAATCTTTCCACAGCCTGGCTGACAGTTGCTCATCTAATCTCTAGCTGAGTCTTTCCTGTAACAAGTAACTTATTTCTATACAGGTCCATTCTACTGTTGAATATCTGGTATGAAGTCTTCTATATACAGCCCAGATGTCATTTGCCTCTTCAGTCTCTGAATATTTGTAAAGTTATGTTTCTATTAAAACCCAAATTATGATGACTTTGAGTATCTATGGGACTTTGTAAGAGTCCAAGTCTTTTTAGAAAACTTGGGTATATTTTTCATTGCCCCCCACCCACGATGGTGGTGTTTCACGTGTGCTCTCATACAGATCCAGTCTAGTTCTTGACTCTGCCCCTTTAATCAATGTGCTATGTTACTGGCTCAAACCCAGATGGCCCTTATAAAGTATCCACTCATTCAGGCCCAGCTGTCTGTTACTAATGATCACTACTTTGGAACTCCCATTTTTCCTTTGGCCATCCAACCTGAGAACAGAACAAAATCTTCTTGTAGTTCTCTACAGCACAGGCTGTCATTTTCATGAAGATTTATCAATGGTTTGGAATTATTTGCCATTAGATATAGTTACCCTTGTGCCTATAGGCCATAAAAGTCTCACAAAACATACCCTATGTAGCCCCTGGCTTTCTTCCTCCTGGCAAGATCAATTCATCTCCACCAGTTGGAGCGTCCTGGGGTCCCCCAATCACTAGGCCACGAGAGAAAAAAATCACCTTTCACACCACTCTCAGATCTACATTATTCTGTCCTCACACCTGCTTTTTTCCCCTAGGTAATTATTCTGTGAAATTCAAGGACAATTATGTTAATATGTAACAATCCAACATCAGTCATTTCCTAAAGTGTGAGTTTTTCAGTTTTATGAAATGTTAAGTAAAGGACCTTCTATCAGGAAAGGGTCTTGTTGGAATTAACAAAATACAACTGTGGGTGGCTTAAACAGGAAAGAAATTTGTCAGAGGGAAATCAGGTGGCTCTCAGAATCAGGCTTAGATAACAGTGACCTGTGAGGTTAGACTGGAGGAAGCCATTCAGGCCCAGCTACAGTTGGGGTCTGCTTAGAGAGCTGCCCCAGCACAGCCATCTCCGGACACTTGTTTTAGCCATCAGCATCAGACTCAGTCTTCTCTTACCTTCAGATGCTAAGCTAGTGTTATCGAATAGAAGTCCCCAGAGTGACAGTATGTCTTCACTGTTCAACAAGTAGACACTAGTCAGGTGTAGTTATTGAGCACTTGAGATGTGGCTAGTGTGTCTGGAGATCTAAATTTTTAATTTTATTTGACTTTAACTAAAATAAATTTAAATAACCACATGTAGCTATTAGTTTACTATATTAGCTCAGTCCTAATCTATCAGAGCCTGTTAACTTGGGATTATCAGTCATTTTTTCCTGAAAGCCACATTTCCAGGTGTAAAAAGAGCCGCCTATATTTCTAATCCTTGACTCTTAGATCTCTCTATTTGACCATCTCCGTATTTGACCTAAGTGAAAAATAAATAGCATCCTCCCATAAGCACTGTGCATCAGCCATTGCACAGGGGTGGCATGAATGGGCTCTTCTAGCATTTAACAAGGCCAGGTGCACCTAGTGATCAGATAATGATAAGATCAGTAGATCTGTCCATGTTCATAGGTCTTAGTTAAACATTATAGCTCTGAAGTTAGACTTTCTAGATTAGAATTCTGGCTCAGCCATTTGCCCACTTGGTGACTTAAGTGACTTCACTAAAGCATTTGTGCCTCGGTTTCTTCATGTATATGATGAGAGTACCCAACTCAAATAACACATAAATAAATTCATATACAGAAAAACATCTGATACACTATAAGCTCTCAGTGAATATTGGCTATTATTGTTATTAATGCTATAGATATCAAAATGATTTGCAACAAAAGTGGATACTAATCCACTGGAAACATGAATGGGTATGTCTATGGAGCTACTGTGAATCAAAGCATAGACTGGAAAGTTAAGGTCAAAAGACATGGTTAACTCAATGGCCTGACCTCTAGAAGGGCAATCTTTACCTTCTTAGTTGAGAATCTATCTTGTATTGTGAAATTATGCCTTCTAAAAACAAGTTAATAAATTGTTTGATGATAAAACTTCTATTCCGTATGTTGAGAGATTAAAAAAAATTGCTGATTTAGAGTAGAGTGTGGAAACACACACAATGAAGGAAACAGTGTCAATAAGACTAATCTGTGCTGACTCTGAAATACACATTAGTAGCTTTAGGAATTATTCCTGTTGTTATAGTGAGGGTTTTTATTTTTATAAAAACAGAAACCAAAAATGTAGAAAAGAACTCCAACATTCAGATTACTACATGGAGCTTTGCAGTGGTGAAAGAAATTGTGCTTCTCCTATGTTTAAACATGTATTTCAGTCTTGAACTCTGCTTAAACCTCACCATGGGCCTTCAGCAGCCAGCGTTTAGAACCACGCAGTCCTGTCTTAGGCAAGCTTTATATTTTTTCCTTTGCAAAAAGAAAAAAAGAAACACAATAATTCCAATCTCTCAAAAATGGTTTCTTTGTTTTTCTAAAAAATTTCAAAAAAAATTGAAGGAAGTGTCTTGCTGTAATTTTTTGTGTGTATCCCTAGAAGACACTGTCTTATCTAGCCAGCACAATTTTCCATCTGGTTTTAAAAACTAACAGAACTTATTTTAGAGAACTACCATGTTACAGGCAGCAAATGAAAGACTTATAATATAAGTTATTCCACAGGAAAAAAAAAAAAAAACCAACCTGGAGAGTCTACTTCCTCATATGAGATCAATAAAAGTGCCCCCACGTGCATGTGTATATAAATTTTGCAAGTCTTCCACACATGTGTTTTTCAAATGCCACTAGCTTGTAGAAAATAGCAAATCCCCTAGTTTTCTAGGAACCAAATCAATAAGATGTGGAATCTTCATCAGTCAAAAGCCAAGTACTTTGAAGTATTCATGCATACCAGCTGGAAGAAACATACCATTGCTATACTTAAACCTAAACACATGTACTGCATGATATTATTACTAAATTGGGTATATTAAGGTTCACAAATTCCTGGGTGCAACTATGCATGTTTAGGCAATTTCTAGGCTGATAAAAAGTAAAAAAAAGAAAGAAAAGAGACAAGTGATATCTAAATTGATGTTTTAATTTTTTTGTAGTGGATCTTCTAAATTAATATGATTTATTCTGAATACTTTAAAAATTGTTTTGAGTTGATTTCCTGATAATGAAGATGAGTTTTTCTCAATCCAGGTGCCTCATGGTTCCATGAATGAGGACACTCATTTGTGAGACAGGTGGCCTAGGTGAGAGGAACTTTCACTTATGCAAAATTCTAGTTCTCTCACACTAATATGTTCATAGTGTGAACCTTAACAACGTTCACACTAATGCCATGTTTTACCCAACCGTATGCATAAACCTGAAGCTGGAATATTTATATTTACTCACATTTTCCACAATTGTCTTTTGAAAGAAAAATTTACCTTTACACACAGAATATTCTGTTTTGAAATAGTAACTGCTAGAGTCAACAAAGTATGTTCTATTAGGGGATCAACTTGTCCTTGTCCAGGAGGATAAAGGGTCAAGGGAGCTAGTGGAGAAGAAAATAAGGAGACTTGATTTGTCTCTTCTCTTCCACGAGTGGTAATGAGGTCCCTTTCCGTCTCACTTTGTGTTAGAGACACAAGACTGTTTATCTCACTAGGGAATCTTCAAAAGATAAGAGGCTATTCTGGGAGAGCAGAGCAACTGATGGTCCTTTTTCCCTTAGATGTCTCTGGACATAAACTCCAAACATGAAACTTTCAAAGAAAAATAATCCTCTGAAACTGCCTCTTATTTACTTAACAAATCTCTTCTTCCCTCCTCTATCCCATCACTCATGGCTAGAATAGCCTCTTAGTACTGAAGGAAGGGATTGGAATGTAATTCAAATGAGTTAATTCTCTGATGAATGAGAAACAGAATCTCAGAGGTTAATGAAGGCTTCTGGGGTTATTTCTTCTTGTTTTGGAAATTAAATAATGAGGACACATTATCAAAGAGAATTATATAAGCATATATTCTATTAAAATACAAGGGACCTGATAGAAATCCAACTGACCAAGAATCTTCCCTGGCAGCTGGGAGGACCAAGTCTAAATAACTTTTGCGAGTACACATTGAGACTGTCTTCATAAGACAGCTTTATACAGTTTTAGCTGTTAGGGGGCTATTTTCTTTATAAAATCACAAATCAAGTGTTTTGTTTGAATGTCTAATTAACTTATTCCTCTCCTTTCCTAACCCATGTTTTTAAACACACATGCAAACACAAATTCATGCCACACATAAGATTTGGTATGATACTGGTGTCACGTTTGAGTGTGAATAGCTAATTTTGGGAATCATTTAGCAAATCCATCATGAATAATGTCTTAATCCAGAGGGTTTGTTTTCTTTTTAAAATTTTTTATTTTCTTTTTTTTTTTAAACACAAGCATATAATTTCTGGTTTAAACATTATATATTCTTGAGTAGGAATGAAGTGCCACGTAGTCTTTCAACACAGTTCCGAGTGTTTGACCTACCCTAGGAATATCTCCCTACTCCAAAGGAAAGGGTGGTCAAGATATTAAATTTATTCTTTAGAGGGTTAGTTGAGGTTTATTCTCTATCTTTTCCTCCCATGAAAATCTCTGGTGTCTGCTACCCCATGCTGGGAACCAGTAGACAAAAGCCTGGTGGTGAATCAAAAGTTGCAATTCAAGCCCTGAGAGAGAATTTCTATTAAAATGGACAACAGATGTGAACAAAGGAAAGAAGTAGATCAAAGATGTGAACTCCATCCATGAGATTATTTGCAAACACAAAGCATGTAGGTTTTTTGTTATTTTTAACTTTTATCAATGCAAACTTCTGGGTGGAGGAGGAAATAACACCAAAAAAAAAAAAATAATGAAGGGAATAAGCACCCATAGAATAGAAAGAATCATGTCTGTTGAAAAGAATGGAATTTAAAAGAAAACATTTTTTGAGCACCTTGTTTATGTAGGCACTGGCGGGGATGCTGAGAGTAGAGACACTTATAGCTTGACATGAGCTCTGCTTTGGAAAATCCAGAGTCCAGTGGAGAAGTCAAAATTACGAAATAGCTGTAATGTAAGAGAAATGCAAGAATCCCAGAGGATGTAAAGTCAAATTATTCATTATGTATGTTGATATAAAACTTTGGTATCCTTTTAAGAATTCTGAATTGTTTTCATAATTAAATCATGACCTGGTTAGCCTTCGCATAAGAATTGAAACAGTTTGGAAACAACTCAAGTAATTGTTGGCTTTTATAACTTACTCCTGTGCTGAAGAGTCTGAAGCAGTTCTGTAGAAGAAACAGTGGAGGCAAAGGATAGTGAATTCAAAGCCAGTGACTTTCAGCACCTTACCAGATTGCTACTTACACTTAGTCATTTCCTATAACTTCAAACTTAACCGCATCTCTCATTACTTCCTGACCAATTAACATTCACACCACAAATGACAATGCCTTTTATTTGCTATTTGGCATTCCCTGCTTCTGCTGCTAAGTCACTTCAGTTGTGGCCAACTCTGTGTGACCCCGTAGACGGCAGCCCACCAGGCTCCCCCGTCCCTGGGATTCTCTAGGCAAGAACACTGGAGTGGGTTGCCATTTCCTTCTCCAATGCAGGAAAGTGAAAAAAGTGAAGTCGCTCAGTTGTGTCCGACTCTTAGCAACCCCATGGACTGCAGCCTACCAGGCTCCTCCGTCCACGGGATTTTCTAGGCGAGAGTACTGGAGTGGGGTGCCATGGCATTCCGAACCCCAAGTAAATACTCACAAATTAATACCGCTTAGTCCTGACTCCACAAGTCTTTGAATGCAATTTAGAGGTTTCTATTGAAAAGTTGTTGGGTACTTGTTGATATAGCTTTCATTTTTATAATAAAATGTTAAGGCTGGTGACAACTGTAATTATCTTAAAATAGCCCTATAGCAGTGATGAATGAAAAGGATGATGGTGCTTACTTCAAATGCTCATTATGCCGATATCAAAAAACTTGAGGGGAGAAACTAC
Organism: Capra hircus; assembly: GCF_001704415.2. NCBI lineage: Eukaryota > Metazoa > Chordata > Mammalia > Artiodactyla > Bovidae > Capra > Capra hircus. The sequence goes on from NC_030816.1 coordinate 24,316,177, forward strand.
CTGAGTTAGTAGAAGAAAATGGGAGAAAGTATTGGGCTTGTCCTTTCTTTAAAAATTTGTTTTCATTTTAAGAAGCATCAAGTTTAAATACACTAACTGCTTATTTTAGGACCTTGAAAATGCTCTAAAGTCTATGGAATAATTTTGGAAGTCTCTCTCTTTTGTTTGATAAGTATATTCACATAAGTGTGGACTAAAAAAGATGCCCAACTTGAGAGTTGTTAGTTAAGTTTTATTTGGGGGCAAAATGAGGACTGCAGCCCAGGAGACAGACCTCAGATAGCTCTGAGAAATGGCTCCAAAGAGGCAGTCAGAGAAAGTCAATATGTAAGATTTTGGTGAGGGGGGAGTTCAATGCAGGAACTTACTATACAAAAGGTATTCTCCTAGTCAGGAGAAGCTGATGTCACCAGGAGGGTACTTAGTGATTATCTAGATATGAAGAGATGGAAGGATTGGAATCATGAAGTCAGTTCCTGAAGATATCTATCTAAAGAGCTGTTTGACCAGGGTTGCTGGAGCACAGAGTGCCTCACTCCGCCCTGAACTCCCTCAAGGGGTGCTGGAGGTCAACTGCAGCAGCGCAGAGTTCAGTCCCCACAGAGGCAGACGGCAAACACCACTATTGTTCAGTCGCTGGCAAATGCTCTTGGCAAGTGCCAATTTGTAGTTGATAGGCAAGTGCCAATTTGTAGTTGATATAAGGTTAAAGAAGTCTGTAGTTAAAACTTTCCTGAACAGTGATCTCAAATGGCAGGGATCCCAAACCAAGTCAAGAAACTGTTTCAAATTCTAAATTAGAAAACAAATGAATTATTCTTCAATTTGTAACAAATTACAGTGACTCTATGGTAGCATTCAATTGTATTTTTATGTGCTAATTTCTTTTTTATGGTAGGCATTCACACCAATATTATTCAGTAAAGAGCATTGCCCTAGGAGGTTAAATGATTGTAAAGACTGCTTCTAAAATTTTATATGTCCAAAGTTAATTCACAAACTGGAAGATAAATTTATTTTTGATTTCTCTTATTCTGAGTAGCTAGGGCTAGTAAAAACAGAGATATTTAAACAAATGGAAGAAAAAAAAACAGTATGATTTTAATTTGCTGCTGCTAAGTCACTTCAGTCGTGTCCGACTCTGTGCGACCCCATAGACGGAAGCCCACCAGGCTCCCCCGTCCCTGGGAGTCTCTAGGCAAGAACACTGGAGTGGGTTGCCATTTCCTTCTCCAACGCATGAAAGTGAAAAGTGAAAGGGAAGTCGCTCAGTTGTGTACGATTCTTAGTGACCCCATGGACTGCAGCCTACCAGGCTCCTCCATCCATGGGATTTTCCAGGCAAGAGTACTGGAGTGGGGTGCCATTGCCTTCTCCAATGATTTTAATTTACTTCTATGTAAAAGTAGATTTTATTTAGAAGTCATCTGTTTTGTGATACAGTTTCCAAACATATATTGTGGTAAAAGCTAAGTTCTTACCTTTAAATAATGTAACTTCATGGATAAACACCTTAATTAATTGGAAAGGGTAACATCCAGTTTCCCTACCCAAATAGAATGAAATAGGACATAGAGTAAAAAATCAATAGCACTTCAGAGTGATCAAATTATTTTCACGGTGAGTGGATGGATTCATGGGCAAAGTCAGTTTTAAAAGAGATAGGCAGCTACTTAAGGTGCACATGAAAGAAAGTTAGAATGGGAATTCAACCTAACAACACAGTGATTTTAATTATTTGTAATGATGAGGGATGGACCGAGGAAGAGCCTGTATAAAAGAAAATTATAGAAAAGAACCCCCCAACCAACATTTCTTTTTCTAGTCACTTTCAACATATATCTTCCCACCATATTTTTTCAAAATTCCTATCTGCTTATAGGCAATGAAATTGTCTAAAGTCAGTGTAACCTGTTCTTTTAATCCTCTTGATCTGATGAATATAGCAATATATCAAAGAGAAAGACCCAGTTTTGGGGAGAGAAGCAACATTCTGGAATAACATCTAATATGGATGATCAGTCCTTGAGAAACTAAAGACTAGTTATGCATAGTTATAAAGGGAAATTTGGAATGACAGGGATATCAGAAGAGTTTAAAGACCATTAAGAAAAGGTTCATGCACAATAGCTGAGTATTCCATAATAGACTGGACAACAATGAAATGGGATGGTTTTATGCCTGACTCCCATATGTTCATAAAAGAAGCAAATCACACAAAAGAAACAAATTGCTTTCCCTCCTAGTGAATATCATGGGTCCAAAGCCTGGGTTCCATAAAGTGTATTTTCTTTTTCTCCAGCTCCACTTTCTCTCATGTCTTGCCTTGCACTCCACCCTTCAGAAGCACTGAAGTGTTCATTGTGTCCTTGCTCTCTTTACTTGTTTCCTCCAGTACACATTTCTGCCATGCTAATCCTTAGGAAATTCTCTCTCTAAGAAAATCTTTCCTGTGTTTTATTGCCACCATTCATTTTTAATGTATGCAGTTCAGTCATTATATTATATAGCAAAATTTCCCTGATCTCCTATTTGAACTTGGTTGCATCTTTGGGAACTCTTAAGTAAATCCTATGCAATTGCATATATGAAAATATCATCCATTTCCTTGTCTGTCTTCTCAAGAAAACTTTTAGCATGTCTCATATAGGTATAGCACATAGTACAAAACAGTGCTCAGCATACACATGGTGAAATAAACCAAATAAAATTGAAAGTTGCACTGTATTAGAGTTTGTCAAAATGTTGTCCACTACCTGGTGGGTGTGTGTGTGCTCAGTTGCTTCAGTCGTGTCCAAGTCTTTGCTACCCTATGGACTATAGCCCATCAGGGTCCTCTGTCCATGGGATTCTCTAGGCAAGAATACTGGAGTGGGTTGCCATGCCCTCCTCCAGGGAATCTTCCCAACCCAGGGACTGAACCCATGTCTCTTATGTCTCCTGCCTTGGCAAGTGGACTCTTTACCACTAGCTCCACTTGGGAAACTCCTACCACCCCAGTGGAAGTAAGTGTTAATTGATCCGTCGAGTCTGATACTTTTTGGCTTCCATGGCGGCTCAGGTGGTTAAAAAAAAAATCCGTCTGCCATGCAGGAGACCTGGGTTCGAGCCCTGGGTTGGGAAGATCTCCTGGAGAAGGGAATGGCAACCCACTCCAGTATTCTTTGCAACCCCATGGAATATAGCCCACCAGGCTCCTCTGTCCATGGGATTGCCCAGGCAAGAATACTGGAATGGGTTGCTAGTCCCTTCTCCTTTAAAAAGTGTTTTATACTCGGCAGTGAAATTATGTACAGAAATTGAGTAGGCATTTGGAAGCTTCAACTACAATTTAATATTGTTGCAGTATTTGAAGTCATGACTTGTCTTGCTGAACAGGGTACAGTCCAGGTTGACTACTCTCAGACTTCTGTGGTGTGTAATATGTGGCAGGATGTGCATAATAGTCATGTGCTATAAGAATGCACGACAACATCCAGGTTAGTCAACTGTAACCCCAAAAGGTAGAGAAATATGAGAGAACATAAACATGTGTTTATTCTTATAACTTGTCATTTTCAATCATTATATTTTAATCAAGTTAATTTTCTAATAACAGACAAAATATATTATTTATGTACATTTCTCATTAATGTATGGTAAAAATAAGCTTCATTGAATAATTTTTGGTTAAAAAAGAAGCCTTTCTCTAAATATGGCTATAGAAATACTTGAAATGATGATGCTGATGATGGCAGGGATTCCACAGACATAAAGATGGAAAGATGCTGCTTTTATTTGGAATAATGATTTGTCATATACTGAGTTCCATTTTATAGCCATAAATGATTGTGGAATGCTGAAATCACAGTTGTTTATTAGCTAATATGTTTGGCTAAGGTAAAGAAATCATTCAAAGTCAAGTCAATAACATATGAATCATAAACTACAGGTTTAAAGCCAAAAGGATTCTAGAAAACAGACTATTAAATTCAAAAGCTTAGAGAAGCAGATGTTTAATATTTCACATCTGTGTATTACTGATTTTAAGTCTTTTTGTAAAGTAGCCCTTTGTAAAAATAAGAAATCGTATACAACTATTGAAGTAGTAGTGAAGGCTGACTCAAAAATGCTTTCTTAGAAACATTTGGAAAATCTGCAATGTAAGAGTATGCATCTGTTTTTACTGATGTTTTTACTGATCTAAGTTTGATGTTTTCAGGAATTCCTTAATTCTGTGGAAGGCCTAAGCATAGAATAAACAAAACTCTCAGGGTATTTTTTTTATTTGCCCTTGACAAGTGGACATATTATTAAAACAGCAATTCCTTTAGTATCTGTGCAAACTGAACATGTTGGTAACATGAAGGAAGAGGTTTTTTTTTAATCCTCATTAATGACAGTTAAATGTTAGCTCTGAACTGTATAAAAGTAAAACTAAAATAGATTAAATTTTAAACAAATCTGGTTTGGGGTTTGTTTTGCATAGGAGCATTGATATGATAATGTGTCTAGATTAGGAGCTTGGGTTAGGATGTAGGTAATGCACACAGAAGTCTTGCCATTAAAATAAAAAGACACCTAGTGTAGACTCTTAGTGTAAGAGTACCCTAGCAATGGAGTAAGATTTATGGGTTAGGTAAGTTTAATGTATTAAAGTAGAAACTATTCTCTTTATTATGATAATATGGAAACTGCTTGTAAGGTACTGTTAGTGTACCCTGAGGTGAGAGGATGAAAGGGAGGAAATTCTGCCAAGAGAACTTAAACTATGAAATACATTCTTTGTGCATCTGCAAGATAAGAGACAGTTTGGTCCCAAATGTTTAAAGATGGGAATTGGACCACTGGAATTTCTTGTCTCTCTGTTTTTGTATTTTCAAATGATCTTAATACTTGCATGCATGTGAGGAAGGTATGCAACCTGCTTTTCAGTGGCTGATAAAACTGAAAAGCAAAAATAAAAGTTAAAAGCTTGAAAAGAATAGAACTTCTATAGATTATAATAGATTTTATGAAATAACAATTATTAATAAAGCAGACAATGATCTTGATATTGCACATCTGTGAAAAGTTATCACCAAACACCTTACAAATTTAATAGAATGTTGCATTGTCTGTGATTCTGATTATCAGTTCAGTTCATTCGCTCAGTTATGCCTGACTCTTTGTGACTGTAGCGCTCCAGGCTTTCCTGTCCATCAACAACTCCCAGAGCTTGCTCAAACTCATGTCCATCAAGTCAGTGACATTATCCAACCATCTCATCCTCTGTTGTTGCCTTCTCCTCCTGCCTTCAATTTTTCCCACATCAGGGTCTTTTCCAATGAGTCAGTTCTTTGCATCAGGTGGCCAAAGTAGTGAAATTTCAGCTGTGGCATCAGTCTTTCCAATGAATATTCAGGATTGATTTCCTTTAGGATTGACTGGTTTGATCTCCTTGCAGTCCAAGGGACTCTTTAGAATCTTATCCAACACCACAGTTCAAAAGCATCAGTTCTTCTGTGCTCAGCTTTCTTTATGGTCCAACTCTCCCATCCATACATGACCACTGGAAAAACCATAGCTTTGACTAGATGGCCTTTGTTGGCAAGGTAATGTCTCTGCTTTTTAATATTCCATCTATGTTTGTCATAGCTTTTCTTCCAAAGAGCAAAGGTCTTTTAATTCCATGGCTGCAATCACCATCTGCAGTGATTTTGGACCCCCCCAAAATACAGTCTGTCATTGTTTCCATTGTTTCCCCATCTATTTGCCATGAAGTGATGGGACCAGATGCCATGATCTTAGTTTTCTGAAAGTTGAGCTTTAGGCCAACTTTCTTCTTTTCTTCAACTTCTTCTCTTTCACTTTCATCAAGAGGCTCTTTAGTTCTTCTTCACTTTCTGCCATAAGTGTGGTGTCATCTGCATGTCTGAGGCTATTGATATTTCTCCTAGCAATCTTGATTTCAGCTTGTGCTTCATCCAGCCCAGCATTTCACATGATGTACTCTGTATATAAGTTAAATAAGCTAGGTGACAATATACAGCCTTGAGGTACTCCTTTCCCAATTTCAAACCAGTCTGTTTTTCCATGTCTGGTTCTAACTGTTCCGTGTTGGTTCTAACTGATTCTAATAATAGAAAAGCCAGAATTATAGTTTATCTGTCTATATTTCTTTAATTATCCTAGTAATTTATTTTTATTTTATTATTCAAGTAAAGTTATAAATAAATTACTAATGGAAACAGTTCATTCACCATGAATCCTATGAGAACTGTTCTAGATCTGTGATACTCAGATTTGAATGTGCATTTGAATCAGCTCAGGACCTTGTTAAAATCCACCTTCAGATTTACAGAGCTCAGGTGGGTCAGGGAATCTGCATTTCCAATAGCTCACAGTGATACTGATGCCCTTCCTTGGTCTGGGGACTACATTTCAAACAGCAACTTTCCAGATAATAGCTCTCGTCATTCTTCAGAGAACATTTTTAGCTATTAAAGTCACTACACACTCTTATTTTATGGGAAAATGGTATTTAATTTTTGATTAAGCATTTAAAGTATAACAGGAGTACATAAGGAGCGCCTAGGGACCAGGCAGTTTCTCTGCATTTTCCACAGTACCTGGTGGGCAGTGCCTCTGGTCTGATGGTGAATAAGCTCAAAGCTTGCTCAAGAGAAAAAGGAGGCCAGGGGAACTTTGCAATTTATCAGTAGCAGTTCCCTGGAAACTTAGCCATACTGTTTTTAAGTGAAGATATATCAAGCTTTTTAATAGCATATTTTCCCTAGGTTTTTGATCTGCTTCAAGTCATGCATGGGATAGAAGTCCGTCCACCCTGTAATTTCACTGAAGGCGAACTGGACATGGTTTTTTTTCCTATCAATTTATCAGTATAAGTATCTGTGCACAAGTGTAGAAATTTAAGGCTCTCGTGTGTTACTCACTTTTAGAGATTAATATATGATAAAAGCCTATCATGAATAGTTGTATCTTCTAATGAGAACAAATGAGACTATGGTGTTTGACCAACGTAAATATGTCCCTTTAGTTCTAGGTAGTTCACAGGCTAATGATACCAGTATTAAATATGTTAAATATAAAAATACAACCAAGAACCTTTGACATGAAAAGAAATGAAAGTGTAAATCTACATAGTCTGCGAATCGATAATTTAAAAAATAGTCTTTGTTGTGGAGAAGGAAATGGCAACCCATTCCAGTACACTTGCCTGGAAAATCCCATGGACTGAGAAGCCTGGTAGGCTACAGTCCATAGGGTCGCAAAGAGTCGGACGTGACTGAGCAACTTCACTTTCACTTTCAAAACTGCACACATTTTTACAAATATAACAAAAATGAAGGAAAAAAAATAGTCTTTGTTGATTCGTAAACACAGCACAATGTACTTACACAGAAAATTATGTGGAAAGCTCATGACTTTGTATGTAAATAAATAAATAAATGCAGATATAAAAAAGTATCCTAGCATAGTATCATTATAATTCTTCCAAAGAAGTACAATTTCTCAGTGTTATGCCCATTTATGTAAGTTACCTTGTTCTAGAAAACACATTCTTATCATCCCACCCTTATACTGATATTTGGTAGTATTTATTACAGAAAAGGGGCTTCCCTGGTGGTTCATCTGGTAAAGAATCCACCTGCAATGCAGGAGACCTGGATTCAATCCCTGGGTTGGGAAGATCCCCTGGAGAAGGGAATGGCTACCCACTCCAGTATTCTGGCCTGGAGAATTCCATGGACTGTATAGTCCATGGGGTCAAAAAGAGTCAGACACGACTGAGCAACTTTCACATTAAAGGATACTCTGATGGCAGACCCCAGACAAATATTATACATGCAGAAAAAAGATCATTAAAATTTGAAAAAATCTTTAGAATATTTGAAGAAAGTTTGATACTATGAAGTAAAAAAGTTTTTCTTTTTGCTTATCATTCCTAAAGAGCTTTCTTTGTATACAAATGTTTTATACATCACAGAGTTAAATTTAAACAGTTATAAAAATGAATTGTGCCACTTTATAGTAATTATCAACTCTCAAAGCAAATTTAAAATTAAATTATAGCATGAAAATTCATTAAAGTATGCACAAATGTTAACAAATGCAATTGAATTATAGAAATTATATGGTCTCATTTGAAAAGAAATTCTAAAATAATAATAAAAAGCTTCTAGACCTTTCTTTGTTGGCTAGCACACCAAGAAATCCCCATTCAACAATGCAACATTTAATAAAATGTCCAAGATGGACACGTGGCTTTATTTTACCAGCTCTCTCAAAATGGCATTTGAAGTTTTCTATTTTTTCCCCAAAGTGTTTAACATGAAATCCCTTTTGAGTCCACATCATTTCCTATTTTTTCCAACGACAGTAAAATCTGATTATTAGCAAAACGATAAGAGTGCTTTCTGGCAACCAGCTGTCGCAGAGTCATGCTGGGCACTAGAGTAAAGAAAGAGTTATAAGAAAACAAAGCAACCAATCTGTAACTCATTTCAGATATACTTATAGAAAGTTTGAAATAGCAGAGGCCACAACACAATCGGATTGTAACAGGTGAAGAGAATATCTTTAAAAACTTTTACTTTCATAATGACCTAGTGATATACATAGTGATGTACAAAGCTAAATTTAGAAATATTACATGAGCATTGATCTAGGATTTGAAAATCTCTGAAGAAAGGAATCATTTGTTGGATTGAGTGAATAATCATAAAATGTTACTTTCAAATAACTATCCACTTCCTTTGCATATGTATATTTTTTTATATTGTTAAATAATCCACCCCTTGTTTTAAAATATTCTATAGTTATTTTCATGATTTGATATTAAAATATGGCTTCCAGAGATCTCTGTTTTGTCAAAACTGATCCTTCTGAAAAGAATTGCTTTTTTTTTTTTTGCAGTTATCCAATACAGGTTGTTGTACCTATATGAATTTCTCTTCAGTTGACCAAAAAGTCCATTCAAAATAATTTTTTGGTCAACCCACTATCTGTTGGGATTCTCTGTTGGATTCTTATGTTGTTGCCAATGCAATCATTCTTCAAGGAAATTTTGGGATATCTTTGTAAGAATGCTTCTCTACGGTGACAAAACTTGTTGCTGTTTTCCTTTTATTTCCAATCTGACTTTAAAGTCTCCAGCCTTATTAACCTAATGCTTTGGATGTTGTAATTGTTGTGAAAAAGACAGTAGAGAAAAAGACCACCATGCATAATTAAGGTAGATAATAATGGAGAAATAAGTGTCTCCTATGAACTTTGAATGTGCCAGCAAACATTTCATTCACCATTTAACTGATCCTTTATATAACAAGATTCTAAAAGTGGAACTGATGTTAACTGAAAATGGGCATTTAGATACAGATTTTGTGAAAATGATTCTTAAGCTCCAATTCTCTGCTAATTTCATGTTAATTCTGAGTAGTATTTATGCCAAACTGAGGTTAATTTAAGTCAACCATTTATGAGTGTTTCAGTTCAGTTCAATTTAGTTCAGTCGCTCAGTCGTGTCCGACTCTTTGCGACCCCATGAATGGCAACACACCAGGCCTCCCTGTCCATCACCAACTCCCGGAGTTCACTCAGACTCATGTCCATCGAGTCGGTGATGCCATCCAGCCATCTCATCCTCTGTCGTCCCCTTCTCCTCCTGCCCCCAATCCCTCCCAGCATCAGAGTCTTTTCCAATCAGTCAACTCTTTGCATGAGGTGGCCAAAGTACTGGAGTTTCAGCTTTAGCATCAATCCTTCCAAAGAAATCCCAGGGCTGATCTCCTTCAGAATGGACTGGCTGGATCTCCTTGCAGTCCAAGGGACTCTCAAGAGTCTTCTCCAACACCACAGTTTAAAGGCATCAATTCTTCGGCGCTCAGCCTTCTTCACAGTCCAACTCTTACATCCATACATGACCACTGGAAAAACCATAGCCTTGACTAGATGGACTTTTGTTGGCAAAGTAATGTCTCTGCTTTTGAATATGCTATCTAGGTTGGTCATAACTTTTCTTCCAAGGAGTAAGCGTCTTTTAATTTCGTAAAGCAAATACTAAGTAAGTTGGTCCAAACATTATGTATTGTGATTTTCTTTTCATGATTCATTTTTTAAAGCTACTGTGCTATGTACACATAATTTGAATGAAATAACAAACATGGATAGGCATTTTATTTACACAGGCTGCCTTAATTCAAGATGTGATAGCCATCCATGGTAAACATTTACATTGTTAAACAGGCCTTTCCCAACATTTGAGGGGCAAGGATAAGAATAAAATTGTATACTAGACATATACCACGTGTCTAAATATTTAAAAGGTATAAACTGAGGTATCAAATTTTTAATTTGTTCAAACTTCATACTCTGTCAAATATACTTTCATATCAAAAGAATTCTGCAAACCTATAATTTTTTATATGCTGAAAGTTGAGATGATATCAAAGAAAATTGAATTTAATTATTATTGCACATATTGAATATTCTGTTTATGACCCAAGTATGTTTGATGGCTAATAATATAAATACATATTATTTATTTTAGCACATTTCTGCTCTAATGATGTTGCTATTATCAACATTTTTACATTATTTTTGTGTATTGGCAGTCACGATCTAAAGCATTAAAACTATACCTATTGAAAACATTTTTATCAAGATGCAAATTACATGTAAAATATTAAAAGTAGTTTTTATGTTTTTAAGAAAGTATATTTTTCCAAAATATTAAATTTATCTACTAACATAAGGGCAAGTGCAAATTTTTGTTTTCATGTATCAAATGTAACAATTATTAAAATATTTAAAAGTTTATTTTTTAAATATATTTTTAAAAACTGACCTTTAAAAATTGAAATTTGTTAAATATTTTTGTTAAAGTATTCTAACAGTCAGTATTCATCTAGTTGTCCTTAAATAGTCCTGTAAATAGTCAGGATCATGCCTTAGGTATGTTGCTTGACTACAGATATATAAATTTAAGGGTGATAGAAATTGTTTAATCCTGCAAGAATTTCATTAGTCACCATATGCAACTTTTGTGTATCCAAGGTAATCTCTGAGTGCCTTCAGAACCACAAATTGAGACACAAAGAGAATCCTAAAAATGGATGCTTTCAGTGCTACTGGAAAATCATTATGCAAATGTACTGCGTTCATACTATGTGAGAGGAAGGATTTGGTTAATTCATTTTTCTTCTTTCTTTATGTTTTGGCCTCCCAAATCACTTTGAAGCAGCATCCATCTCCAGTGTTGGCAATGACACATCTCACAAATATTTAAGCACTGTGGACTTCCATTTTGAGGGTATAGAGCAAACGATGGTTAAAGGGTTTCCCTGGCACTTAAATGGTGCTGGTCATTAAGACAGTTATTTAGGGTTCCAGGTGTAGCTCAAGGGCTCAAACTGAGCTCTGCCTTCTGAGTGACATAGTCTCTTATGTTCCCTCTAATCTAAGTTTTTTTTTCTGTCTGTGATATGCAGAATTTTTTAAAGTGTAGATCCCAAGGCAGGGCCCTTCCTGCAGAAGGGCAGAATTTCATTTTTTCCCCAAGTATGATGCAGAGGGCCTAAGAAATCAGCTTGGGAATTCAGCATACAGTCACACCAATCAAGATATTTTAATGATGGAGAAGTTCAAACTCACTTCAACTTGGATTTACTAACATTTAAAGGAAGAAAAGATACTTTGTAGGGTACATATTCTGTGATTTGCACTCATGTAAAGTATAATTTGCATGTTTGGGAGTTAAATGGGCTGGGCGTAGAACATGGCCATTTACAACTAATATTTGTAGTTCCATACCAGTCACTTTCCTGTTAAAGGTGACCTGACATGACCTTGAAAAAATTCTCCTGCAAGAATTCCATGTGCTTTGCAAAGTATCTTGTAGACTCATGTTTTAAATTAATTATTTGTACTTAACATTCATGGGAAATAGATGGGGAAACAGTGGAAACAGTGTTAGACTTTATTTTTTTGGGCTCCAAAATCACTGCGGATGGTGATTGCAGCCATGAAATTAAAAGACACTTACTCCTTGGAAGAAAAGTTATGACCAACCTCGATAGCATATTTGGAGAAGGAAATGGCAACCCACTCCAGTGTTCTTGCCTAGAGAATCCCAGGGACTGGGGAGCCTGGTGGGCTGCCATCTATGGGGTCACGCAGAGTCGGACACGACTGAAGCAATGCAGCAGCAGCAGCAGCAGGTAGCATATTGAAAAGCAGAGACATTACTTTGCCGACTAAGGTCCGTCTAGTCAAGGCTATGGTTTTTCCAGTGGTCATGTATGGATGTGAGAGTTGGACTGTGAAGAAAGCTGAGTGCCGAAGAATTGATGCTTTTGAACTGTGGTGTTGGAGAAGACTCTTGAGAGTCCCTTGGACTGCAAGGAGATCCAACCAGTCCATTCTGAAGGAGATCAATCCTGGGATTTCTTTGGAAGGACTGATGCTAAAGCTGAAACTCCAGTACTTTGGCCACTTCATGCAAAGAGTTGACTGATTGGAAAAGACTCTGATGCTGGGAGGGATTGGGGGCAGGAGGAGAAGGGGACGACAGAGGATGAGATGGCTGGATGGCATCACCGACTCGATGGACATGAGTTTGAGTGAACTCCGGGAGTTGGTGAAGGACAGGGAGGCCTGGCGTGCTGCGATTCATGGGGTTGCAAACAGTCGGACACAACTGAGTGACTGAACTGAACTAAACTGAACATGATATTAATTACCTCTATGAATTATAATTCTGTCAGGGGAAAACATATTTTTATATTTAAAACAAGTAAAAAGAGACAGAGATGCTATCTATCCAAATGGCAAAAGTCTGGCAACTGGTAGCTTATAGTATGAACCTGAAAAATATGTCCTGCTGCTTTACCATGTGGCCACCTGCCAAATAGCTCTGTATTGCATCCTCAATAGGTTTAACAAGAGGAAGTGGAAAGGGACTCAACTATAATGCTATGGTTCAATTAGTAAGCACTTGTTCAGAAAATCTTAATGGTTTAAATTGAATATCCTGTCCAGTAGAATGTTCAGGCTTACAGCTTGACAAGAACACAGCTAATTCTGTTTAGATGTTTTAAAATACCTATTCTAAGGACATCGCTTATTTATTAATTACATGCTTAGGATTCATATTTTAGATAAAGGGCCCATAAAGTACAAGTATTTGAGAGTTGAGTTAATAGGAAGTAGAGCATAAGCATAAATTCCTCCTCTGTTCCATTATTTATGATTTGGGGTTTAAACAAAGTGAATTTCTCAGAAGTAATGCTTCCATCAGAGTCTAGTGATTTAGTCTTCCATACTTAAATCACTTACATGTAGGTATGTTTAAATGTAGTAAAACAGATCACTCATTTTGTTTTTCATATCCATAGGTTAAGAGAGTCCCTAAGTGAGGGGAATGAAAGCCTTATAGAATTGGGCATTTGGAGGAAAGAAACAAGAGAATTCACATAAGATATCCAAGAGAAAAATAAATAGGATGGGAGTGGGAGGTGGGAGGGAGGCTTAAGAGGGAGGTGATGTGTGTATACTTGATTCATGTTGTTATGCAGCAGAAACTAACAGAGCATTGTAGACTAATTATCTTCCAATTAGAAATTAAAGAAAAATACATAGGACAATAGAAAAGTTTAACTTAGAATCATGGCAGATTTATGGTGAAAGTTACCTGGTTGTTGTTCAGTTGCTAAGTTGTGTCCAGCTCTTTGAGATCCCATGGACTGCAGTATGCCAGGCATCCTTGTCCTTCACTCTGTCCCAAAGTTTGTTAAAACTCATGTTCACTGAGATGGTGATGCTATCCAACCATTTCATCCTCTGTTTCCCCCTTCTCCTTCTGCCCTTAATCTTTCCCAGCATCAGGGTCTTTTCCAATGAGCTGGCTTTTCAAGTCAGGTGACCAAAGTACTGTAGCTTCAACTTTAGCATAAGTGGCCAAGTATTTGAGTTTCAGCTTCAGCATCAGTCCCTTCAATAAAATATTCAGGACTGATTTCCTTTCGGATGTCTGGTTTGATTTGTTGCCCAAAGGACTCTCAAGAGTCTCCTCCAACACCACAGTTCAAAAGCATCAAAGGAGAAAAGGAAAGTTATACCCATTTGAAAGCAGAGTTCCAAAGAATAGCAAAAAGAGATAAGAAAGCCTTCCTCAGTGATCAATGCAAAGAAATAGAGGAAAACAATAGAATGGGAAAGACTAGAAATCTCTTCAGGAAAATTAGAGATACCAAGGGAACATATAATGCAAAGATGGGCACAATAAAGGACAGAATTGGTATGGTCCTAACAGAAGCAGAAGATATTAAGAAGTGGTGGCAAGAATACACAGAAAAACCATACAAAAAAGATCTTCATGACCCAGACAACCACAATGTGTGATCACTGGACTAGAGCCAGATATCCTGGAACATGAAGTCAAGTGGGTCTTAGGAAGCATCCCTATGAACAAAGCTAGCGGTGGTGTTTGAATTCAATCACCAACTCCTGGAGCTTGCTCGAATTCATGTCCATTGAGTCAGTGATACCATCCAACCATCTCATCCTCTGTCATCCCCTTCTCCTCCTTAATCTTTCCCAGATCCAGGGTCTTTTCCAATAAGTCAGTTCTTTGTTCATGTGGCCAAAGAACTGGAGTTTCAGTTTCCGTGTCAGTCCTTCCAATGAGTATTTAGGATTGATTTCCTTCAGGATTGACTGGTTGGATCTCCTTGCAGTCCAAGGGACTCTCAAAAGTTTTCTCCAACACCACAGTTCAAAAGCATCAATTCTTCTGTGCTTGGCTTGCTTTATGGTCCAACTCTCCCATCCATACGTGACTACTGGAAAAAGCTAGTTTTGACTAGACAGACTTTTGTCAGTAAAGTAATGTCTATGCTTTTTAATATGTTGTCTAGGTTTCTCATAGCTTTTCTTCCAAGGAGCAAGCATCTTTTAATTTCATGGCTGCAATCACCATCTGCAGTGATTCTGGATCCCAAGAAAATAAAGTCCATCACTGTTTCCATTGTTTCCCCATCTATTTGCCATGAAGTGATGGGACCAGATGCCATGATCTTTGTTTTCTGAATGTTGAGTTTCAAGCCAGCTTTTTCACTCTCCTCTTTCACTTTCATCAAGAGGCTGTTCAGTTCCTTTTCACTTTCTGCCATAAAGGTGGTGTCATCTACATATCTGAAGCTACTGATATTTCTCCCGGCAATCCTGATTCCAACTTGTATTTCATCCAGCCTGGCATTTCACATGATATAGTCTGAATATAAGTTAAATAAGCTAGGTGACAATATACAGCCTTGAGGTACTCCTTTCCCAATTTGGAACCAGTCTGTTGTTCCATGTCTGGTTCTAACTGTTGCTTCCTGACCTGCATACAGATTTCTCAGGAGGTGGTCTGGTACTCCCATCTCTTTCAGAATTTTCCACAGTTTGTAGTAATCCACACAGTCAAAGGCTTTGGTGTAGTCAGTAAAACAGAAGTAGATGTTTTTTTCTGGAATTATCTTGCTTTTTCGATGATCCAGTGGATGTTGTCATTTGATCTCTGGTTCCTCTGCATTTTCTAAAACCAGCTTGAACATTTGGAAGTTCTTGGTTCATGTACTGTTGAAGCCTTACTTGGAGAATTTTGAGCATTACTTTGGTAGTGTTTGAGATTAGTGCAATTGTGTGGTATTTTGAACAATTTTTGGCATTGTCTTTCTTTGGGATTGGAATGAAAACTATCATCTTTCAGTCTTGTGGCCACTGCTAAGTTTTCCAAATTTGCTGGCATATTGAATGCAGCACTTTCAAGCATCATCTTTTAGGATTTGAAATAGCTTGGTTGGAATTTGTATTCGTATTGATGCTTCCTAAGGCCCACTTGACTTTGCATTCCAGGATGTCTGGCTCTTGGTGAGTGATCCCACCATCATGGTTTTCTGGGCTGTAAAGATCTTTTTTGTATAGTTCTTAAGTGTATTCTTGCCACCTCTTCTTTCATATCTTCTGCTTCTGTTAGGTCCATACCATTTATGTCCTTTATTGGGCCCATCTTTATATGAAATGTTCCCTTGGTATCTCTAATTTTCTTGAAGAGATTGCTAGCCTTTCCCATTCTAACGTTTCCTCTATTCCTTTGCAATGATCATTTAGGAAGGCTTTCTTATCTCTCCTTGCTATTCTTTGGAACTCTGCATTCAGATGGGTGTATCTCTCCTTTTCTGCTTTGCCTTCACTTCTTTTCTGAGCTATTTGTAAGGCCTCCTCAGATGACCGTTTTGCCTTTTTGCATTTCTTTTTCTTGGGGATGATCTTGATCACTGCCTCCTACACAATGCCATGAACACACACTGTCCATAGTTCTTCAGGCACTCTGTCTATCAGATCTAATCCCTTGAATCTATTTGTCACTTCTACTGTATACTCTTAAGGGGTTTGATTTAGATCATACCTGAATGGTCTAGTGGTTTCCCCTACTTTCTTCAATTTAAGTCTGAATTTGGCAATAAGCAATTCATGATCTGAGTCACAGTCAGCTCCTGGTCTTGTTTTTGCTGACTGTATAGAGCTTCTCCATCTTTGGCTGCAAATATATAATCAACCTGATTTCAGTGTTGACCATCTGGTGATGTCCATGTGTAGAGTCTTCTCTTGTGTTGACAGAAGAGGGTGTTTGCTATGACCATTGCATTCTCTTGGCAAAATTCTGTTAGCCTTTGCTCTCCTTCATTTTGTACTCCAAGGCCAAACTTGCCTGTTACTCCAGTATCTCTTGAACTTCCTACTTTTGCATTCTAGTCCCCTATGATGAAAAAGCACATTTTTTCTTGGTGTTAGTTCGATAAGGTCTTGTAGGTCCTCATAGAACAGTTCAACTTCAATTTCTTCAGCATTATTGGTTGGGACATAGACTTGGGTTACTGTGATATTGAATAATTTGCTTTGGAAATGAACAGAGATCATTCTGTCATATTTGAGAGTGCACCCAAGTACTGCATTTCAGACTCTTTTGGACTATGAGGGTTACTCTATTTCTTCTAAGGGATTCTTGCCCACAGTCGTAGATATAATGGTCATCTGAGTTAAATTTGCCCATTCCCATTCATTTTAGTTCACTGATTCCTAAAATGTTGATTTTCATGCTTGCCATCTCCTGTTTGACCACTTCCAATTTACCTCAACTCATGGACCTAATATTCCAGGTTTCTATGCAACATTATTCTTTACAATATTGAATTTTACTTCCATCACCACTCACATATACAACTGGGTCTTGTTTTCACTTTGGCTCAGCCTCTGCATTCTTTCTGGTACTGTTTCTCCACTTTTCTCCAGTAGCATATTGGGCACCAACCTGGGAGTTCACCTTTCAGTGGCATATGTTTTTGCCTTTTCACACTATTCATGGGGTTCTCAAGCCAAGAATACTGAAGTGGTGTGCCATTCCCTTCTCCAGTGGACTATGTTGTGTTAGAACTCTCCCCCATGATCCGTCCGTCTTAGGTGGCCCTGCACGGCCTGGCTCATAGCTTCATTGAGTTAGACAAGGCTGTAATCCGAGTGATCGTTTTGGTTAGTTTTTTTGTGATTGTGGTTTCCATTCTGTCTGTCCTCTGAGGAAGCCTCCTGATGGCAGGGACGGGCTGTGGGGGAATCTGGCTCTTGCTCTGATGGGCAGGGCCATGCTCAGCAAATCTTTAATCCAATTTTCTAGTGGTGGGTGGGGCTTTGTTCTCTGCCTGTATTGTGGCCTCAGGTAGGCGTAATGGCAGTCCTTCAGAAGGACTTGTGCCAGGACTGCTGTATTCAGTGCCCCGACCCCAAGGCCGACCACTGTTGAGCCACGCCTCTGCAGGAGACTCCTGGACCCTCACAGACGCATCTGGCTCAGTCTCTTGTCGTTCCACTGCTCCTTTCTCCTGAGTTCTGGTGAACACAAGGTTTTGTTTGTGCCCTCCAAGAGTCTGTTTACCCAATAGTGTGGAAGTTCTGTAATCACATCCCACTGGCCTTTAAAGTCAAATTCCCTGGGGGTTCTCAGTCCCTTTGTGGGATCCCCAGGTTGGGAAATCTGTTGTGATCCCTGGAAGTTGTGCATCAGTATAAGAACTTCTTGGTACAATTGCTCTCCAGTTTGTGGGTTGTCTGTTCAGTGGGGCTTACACGCTGCAGCTCCCAGTTTGCCGGCAGCCAGAATCCCTGCTCCTGTGGCATGCCACTGTTGACCCGGGCCTCTGCAGGAGACACTCAGCTGCTCAAAGGCAGCTCTGGCTCAGTCTCTTGTGGAGTCCCTGGTTTCTGGTGTGTGCATGGTTTTGTCTGAGCCCTGAGTGTCTCTGGCAGGTATAGGGTTTTATTCTAAACATGATTTTGCCCCTCCAGCCATCTTGCTGGGGCTTCTCCTTTTCCCTTGGATGTAGGGAATCTTTTTCTGGTGGGATCCACCATTCTCCCGTCGATGGTTGTTTAGTGGTTAGTTGCAATTTTTTTGGAGTTCTCACAGGAGAAGATGCGTGCATGCTCTACTCTGCCATCTTGGGAAGCCATGAATAAGTGTTTTCTAAGGGCAATTGAATTTACCCAGTGTATAGAAGTTGGGATTGAATTCAACAGACTGGTAAATTCTTTTGATCCCAGCCAATAGCCTTAGGGAGTAAATGTCTCAAGATGGGAGAGAAGAGTAGGGCTTAGGTAGCATAGAGGAGTCGGTGTACTGCCCCAGCACTTTTTTCTGGAGGCATTTACCCATTTAAGGATATGGATAAAGGGATGAAGTCAGTTTGGGCTCATCTTATGTATATTATCTGTAGCGAAGTGTCACACACACGGCAGGCACCTGCATGGTGCTTCCCTGGCTTTTAGTAGGAGCCTTAGGTGAATGTAGTTAATGGGGAGGTTTGGTATTAATGAAAACAACTTTTAGATTCATTTAAATATTTTCTGCTGTAATTTATTTATAACACCACATCTCTAGATTAGCAGCTAGAGAATGGTATTAACTTACTAGTATTTTTTGTAGGGTAACAGAGAGGGGCAACAAGAGTAGCTATGTTTACATCTTCCTTTTCGTAAAAGTACTTCAACGATAAAATGATCAGATCTCAGTAAGTTCTCTTCCTATACTTGGTTACTAACAAAAATTAATTCTTCATATGTGAAATATGAGCAATGATATAGCCTCATAGGGTCTTGAGGGAATTAAACAAGACAGTATCTAATATTAGCATAGTTCCTGGCTCAAAGTTGCAGATTAATTAACGATTCATTATGGTTGCAATATATATGTTTTGTTAAGAATAAACAATAGCAAAAGCAATAGTGGGTACTCACATTCCTGTGATGCTTTATTGAGTTCTTTAGATAATGAAGGAAACATGCTTAGGATTCTGTATATGATCAACATTCTTAAGAGTTTCAAATATGTGGGTAATTGAAATGTTTGTATTTGAACCAAACGAAGAATAGAACAAACAAATATTGTGTGTTTTAATAAATTGATTCCATACCAAAAAAGTTGAAGCCTAGATAATGAATTCAAATAGCCTAATCATATGATCATCTTGATAAATGCAGAAAGAGAAGTTGGTAAAATTCAATGTCCATTTATGATAACAAAGTGGATATGGGGGAACATGTGTATGTGTGCTCAGTTGTTCAGTCATTTCCAACTCTGCAACCCCATGGACTATAGCTTGCCAGGCTCCTCTGTCCATGGAATTTTTTCAGGCAAGAGTACTGGAGTGGCTTGCTGTTTCCTCCTCCAGGGGACCTTTCTGACCCAGGGATCAAACCTGTATCTCCTGCATTGGCAAGTGGATTATTTACCACTGTGCCACCTGGGAAGTCCACGGCAGAGGGGGGAGTATACCTCACTATAATAAAGGCCACATTTGACAAACTCACAGCTAACATATTCAACCATGAAAGGCTGAAAACTTTTCCTCTAAGATCAGGAACAAGGCAAGTATACCCATCCTTGCTATTTTCATTCAACATATTATTTGGAGTCCTAGCCACAGAAATCAGACAAGAAAAAGTGATAACAGACATCCAAATAGGGAAAGAAGTAAAACTGTTGTCATTTATAGATGACATTATACTATACATATAAAACCTTAAAGACTCCACAAAAGAACTGTTAGAACTAATAAATGAGTTCAGTAAGTTGTAGGATATAAAACCAATAAGTAGAAATCTGTTGCATTTATATACATGAACGTATATATATATATATTATATATGTATAATATATATATTATATATATATACTATATATAGTGGGATATTACTCACAATGAAAGAGAAGGAAATCTTGTCATTTGTGACAGTGGGTAGACCTAGAGGGTATTATGCTAAGTGAACTAAGTCAGAAGGCCAAATACAGTATAATTTCACTTATAGGTAGAATCTAAAAAACAAAGTAATGAACAAATAAAACAGAAAGAGACTCAAGTACAGAAAACAAGCTAGTGGTCACCAGATGGGTGAGAGTTGGTGGGTCTGGCAAATTGGTGAACAGGATTCAGAGGTACTCCAGTTACAAATAAGTCATAGGAATGTAATGTGCAGCATAGGAAATGTAAACAATAATATTGTAACCAACTTGCATGATTACTATAGCAATCAATCCTTAATCTACAAAAACATTAAACCACTATGTTGTACACTTGAAACTAACAATATTGTATGTCAACTATACCACAATAAACTATTTTAAGAAAAAGAATTCAAAATGACTTTAAAGTGGAATTACATCTTTTTTTTTACACTTTGGAATTTTAAAAAATTATTGAAATATAGTTGATTGCAATGTTGTGTTAGTTTCAGGTATATAGCAAAGTGATTGTTTTATATAAATATATGTGTCTTCTCTTTATATTCTCTTCCATTATAAGTTATTAGAAGATACTGAGTATAGTTCCCTGTTCTGTACAGTGGATACTTGTTGGTTATCTTGGTTATCTATTTTATTTTTAGTAGTCTGTATGTTTTAGTCTCAAATTCATAGTCTATCCCTCCTCCCATCTTTGGTAACTATAAGTTTGTTTTCTGTGTCTGTGGATCAATTTCTGTTTTGCAAATAAGCTTATCTGTATCATTTTTCTTAGATTTCACTTATAGTCAATATCATATGTTTGTCTTTGTCTGGCTTCATGTAGTATGATAATCTCTAAGGTCCATCCATGTTGCTGAAAATGGCATTATTTCATTCTTTTCTATGGCTGAGTAGTATTGTATATACGTACCACGTCTTCTTTATTCATCTGTTGAGGGACATTTAGGTTGTTTCCATATCTTGGCTTTTGTAAATAGTGCTGCTGTGGACATTGAGGTGCATGTATCTTTATGGATTATGTTTTCCTCCAGATAAATGTCTTGGAGTGGGATTGTAGGATCATAAGGTAGCTCTATTTTTAACATTTTTAAGGAAACTTCATACAGTGTTTTATAGTGGCAACATCGATTTATATTCCTCCCAACAGTGTACAGGAGTTCCTTTAAAGTCACTGGTCATTAGCTGAACCTGAAGTTCTTTAAAACATTTTCTATTTATCTTTAGAACTTGTAATATATAAATGATAATGTATACACTAGACATTTGAAATAAAAACTTAAGTACACTTAGTCTTTACTATGAACATGTACACGGAAAATCATTGCTGTGTAATTTCTGAAGCTAGGAAATTTTCGTATTGCATTTGCTATAGTGAGAAGGGCTCTGAGGTCAGCATCACAAGGCCTGTATTGTCATGATCCTTCTACATCTAATACTCTTACCAAACCTGGTTCATTTGCCCCAAGCACAGCAAGGCAAATGTGGAGGTTTATAGCAGATTAAGGAGTCATTCACAAGGCAGCTAAGCTAGGAAACCAAAAAACATCTCACATCTACCTCTCCAAAGGCCAGGGGCTCAGGATGCTTATGGGATAAAGCTGAGATGTGGGGAGTAAGACTGGCAAAAGGTAACTGGAGACAAGAAAAAAGGTGGGTTAAGGGGACTTCTGTGTAGACCTGCAACTGAGCTCTGGCTCCTTCAAGGTATGCTTGCTTGGTGTGCTCTGAGGGTGGGTTTTGGCCCTCTGAGGTCAAAACTTCACCAAATGGACAATTGCGCATGGACAGATGGAGGGCTCATGGGCTTACCCAGTCTTAAACAGCTGCAGCTCCAGCAGGATGCTGCCAGCTCCAAGTTCCTAAAAAACAAGTTGGACAAACGGCTTGGTGCTTGGATAGTATGCTTGGAGAGCAAATTTTTAATAAAAACAACCAAAGTGTGAGTGAGTGATGGCAGGTTATAGGTGTAATGGATTTAACTGGTGATTAACCTGGGCTTCAATACCAGGTAAGTTTCTTACTCTGAGACTCAATATTCTTATGTTTAAAATGAAATATGGTTCCTTTGTACTTTGCAGAATTAAATAAGATCATAGATGTGGAATGCTCTGAAAAAGATGTCAAGTGTGGTAAAAAGGGATTTACATGAGTGTTGCTATGCTCTTGTTCAGCTCTTGCTATGCCAACTACTGTTGCAAGGAAACCTAACTAGGCAGTGTCATGGTTACCTAATTTTCAGGAATTGACTTCCCCAAACCTAACAAGCATGACATGAAACACAATGCATATTGAGACCCTCTTGCTTTGCACCTCCCTGAGAAGAGCATGGTTTGGCCCACACACTAACTACTATCTTCCTCGTTACATTTCAAAATTTGGCCCAGCCTATGCAGCCTGAGTGTTCCAACTGAAATTACCTCATTTTTCTCTGTTCTTTGCACAGGTGTTAGTGCAACTTAAGGACTAAATTGTTTATCCTTTGCTTTGTATCCAAGAAAACGTTGGATCCTTAAGGGTAAAGTGTGTATTCAATGTATGATTTTACACCCAACAGAGTCTAGCAGAGTGCTTGGCCCCAAATAGGCAGTGATGAGCAGGTATTTCTTTAATGGTGAAGATATGTTACAGGATTTGAAATCTCATCCAGCATACAACATTTGCTAGGAGAGAGAGAAGTAAGGGAATGTTGGGGCAATTAGAAGATGGGAGATGGGCAAAAAGTAAATTGAAAATAAATGGGTTTAACCAGTTTAAACAAGGACAGGGAACAATATTTTATAATACCTATAAGGGAAAATAATCTGAAAAAATATATGTATGTATAATTGAATCACATTGCCGCACACCCAAAACAGAGCATTGTAAATGAGGTATATATGTCAATTTAAAAAAAGAGAGAGAGAGAAAAAGCAAAACTAAGTTTGGACATGATGAACATGAGAGAACTGAAACAAAAGATTAATTCAAACCTGCAGGTCAAAATCAAAGATCTGTAACAGGAGATTTTTTTAAAACCAGGAAAGAACATATACTTTTATTAAACTACAATTTAAGTCCGTCGTACAGCAATCAAGTATCAAAGATGCAGTAAGATATGTGAAAAGAATGAAGAGAAGGGAACTATTATTTCACGCGCATATTATGTGTCAGCATCTGGAAAAATGCTTTATATATATAAACTCCAGTTTAAGAGAAAGGATGTGGTTTTCTGTTAAGCTATAGACAATGCAAGGGTGAAAGCAACTCTAGGGATGATACTTGGATTAAGGAAGATGGTGCATTTCTGGGATTTAAGTTTTGTGGTGTTTTTCCTCCCTCAATAGTAAGAGTTATAATGCAGGACAAAATATCTGCCATTGCTTATTAAGAGAAAGCCTGAGAGTGCTGAAAAGAATAGCTAGTGACAGATACCAGGAAATATTTCCTATATTATTGTAAGATTTGCAAGGCATGTGCATGATCTCTGCAATTCATAAGCAAACAGAGAAATCATGCTGGGTTCTTTGACTTCTATCAAGCTCATCAAAAAAAGCAGAACAAAATGAATTGCAAAGACATATTTTTGAGGAGAGATGTTTGAACAATATATGAGATAACAAAATGAAAGGGAAGTTAATAGCCATGATTTTTTTTTTCCCTAGGAGGGGGAAGTCAAATAAATAGTCTTTTGTTTTCTTTTCTAAGAGAAATGTGAATTCTAATGAATCTTAAACTACATATCACCTTTGGGGAGCTATTAGTTTTTGTATGGAGTGGTTGATAGAATGACATTTTCCTATTGAATCTAGATAAGAATAGTCCAACACTGTAATTGTTTTCAGAAGTTTGAAGTCACCAAAAACATATTTCAGTAGAGAATGTAAAAGAAAAATTATGTTTAAACCGTGGGAAAAAATACAGAAGTGACATTTTGAAAGGGAATGGGGTGTCATTTAAAGTTATTTCAATGACAGAGGGAAATTCGACTGGCTTTGATTCTCATAGCAGATTCTCTTTCCTCCCCTAGTCTGTGTTATCATGGGTTGGATAGTATGCAGGTAAATTCTTGCTGTTTTCATCCTTGAATTTCAATCAGTCTCAGGATTTGTTTTCACATGTACTATCAATCAATAGAGTAAAAGGCACACATTAATATATAACTTGAACTTTCTTCTCCTCCTGGAGATACGAGAAGTGAACTAGCTTAAAAAAATGCATAAGCCAGTCCAAACTTGGTTGATATCTCTTTTATTTCCTTAAGTCAATTTTGTCAACTGCCAAACAACAAAAAAAAATTACAAATTTATTAACACTTGAATGCATAATTTACTCTCAGGCATGGAATGATCCCAAACAAACAAGCCAGTGTGTGTTCATATAACTAAAGTTATATGAATTTTTGAATATACTACCTCATAAATCTAATACATTGCTGAACTGAAGAAAAAATAGTGTTGACACTTAAGGGGCCCACCGTTAATTATCTCTCACTGCAGACATCATGACCTCCCTTTATTCTATAGGATTTTTTTCCTCCTTATGGTGCTGTAAATATTTCATATATTTTTTTCCCCTATTAGGTCTGTGGTGCTCCTCACTGGCTATGGTCTCAGTAAATTTTCTAGGATATTCTGCCATTTCTATAAAGATGTTTGCTATTACTTATTTTCTGATATAAATCTGTATTTGTTTTTAGTATATTCAACTCTGCTAATAAGGAAATAGAGCTTTCGGCAGGTTGATTTGTGGACGTGGTCGTCTCAGTTCCCAGTGATGCACTTGTTTTGGGGGATTGGCTGTAAACCATGTTCTTTGGCTCTGCTCGTTCCTTCGCTGCAGGCTCATCTAGCAGGACTGATGCCATTTTCTGTGACTTCTGCCTTTACAATGCCTCGCCTGACTCTCCAGTCTAAACTGGAACCTCTAAACTCTCTTCTTCACCTTATATGTTCTCCTCAGCATTTAATAATTTGGAGTTTTACATTTGTGTGACTACTAATAGATGTGTCACAAACTCTCCTATAATCCACGAGGGAAGGAACTGTGTTTCCAGTACCCGCTACAGAGACAGATGCAGAGAGGGCGCTCAGTAAATATTCGTCAAAGTATGAGTTAAGGTGAGATTCAGACCCAAGTCTGCCCTACGGTAGAGCCATGGATTTACCCTTTAAGGCGTGGTGGCAGGGCTCCCATGGCCAGTCCTTGCATGTGGAGTTTGGAGGGCTGGTGGCTCCACATGCAGTACCCTGTAGGCTGTATCCTGAATTGTCATATTGAGACTAGATTGGAAGCTCACTGAGCGCATGCCCCACAGTTCACATTTATTGTAAGTAAAGCATACAGCTGGTTGGTCTTCAGTAAATACTGAATATCAAGAGCTGATCTTCAAGTGTACTCTATCACAGAGCATTCTCTCTCTCATTAACGGCATATTCCTACCACTGTTCCTTGGCATTCTCTGTTCTACTGCTTTAATAACTGATGATCATATTCATGATTGTGTCACCAGGCTGTGCATGGTGTTAATGTTTCCTTCTTTCTCCTTCATTTTAAGACATTTGGAGTGATCAAGCTTTCAAATCCTTGAAAAGGTGAACGTCACTGTCTATGGCAAGCTGCATATTTTTATAATGTACCACACAACTTTGAAAGCAACACAGAAATTCAGAGTACTCAGATTGAAAAATGAACACTTTCTATGTTTAAAAGTGAATGAGTTTTACATATTTTTGGAGTTACATGCATTTTTCTTCCCATTTATAAGAACTGGGCACAAAGCAGGAGATTTAATACTCTTCTGCTTTGGGTCTTTGTTGATTTTTCTTCCCACCCCCACTCCATCCCATCCACTCCATTCCTTTTGTTCTTCATAGTTTCGTGCTAACTTTGGAGCTGCAGACATGTCATAGATCACAGGATTTTATATATGAGCTAAGAGCAAGAATGCTAAAATAATTTCTTTCTCAGGCCTCAAAGATAGATGGCAGGTCAAGACACTTGAGTTCATAGCCAAACATACTGAGGCACAGAGCAACATGGCAGTAATTTGAGTTGCAAGTGCCAAAAGTGCTTGTTCAGCACTAACAAGAAATAGGAGAACAGGATCAGTATAATCTCATATTCTTATTAAATTAAAAAAAAAAAAGCAGAGTAATGCCAAGGTTATGACATGAACTGACAAGACCAAAAAAAAAAAAAAAAAGAAAGAAACTCAGAAAACAAAACACACACAAGTCAGAGATTTTCAGATGCTTCATCTTCTATTTGCAGGCATGTGAAAGAATAAAAATAAGCCCCATGGCATGAGTTATAGATGAAGTATCTGCCTTTAGCTTGGAATTTCCTGGCATTTTTCAGCTTGTGACACAGACTTGATGTGATTAAACAAGGGCTTTTCTCCAAATGTAAAGTTTTTTTTTTTGTTGTTTCAAAGCTGAATCTAATATGCTCTAACTTTTTTAAATGGGAGCAGATGCCTCTGTTCTGTGAGCTGGCTACCAGACTCTCAGAAATAAGTGGCGAGTGGAGGCCTGTTCTGGTAGAGGTTAAGGAAACAGTCCTCCATATTTGTCTTTTAGAACTACACATTACCCCTGCGCTCCCAAGCAACAGGGCCCATGGCCCTCCCCAGGATGAGGCTGGGCAGGGAGTGGCTTCCCTTGGATTGGATTTTGTTTGGACTCCCTTGGAGAAGTCTCTGAAGAAGCACAGTCTTGGGACCAAGCTCACCAGTGAGCGACAGTATCGCTGTCCCCAAGAGATGAAAAGAAAGAGGGTCAGGGGGAACCTCTAGTGGGGGAGTACAAGATTATCGAAATTACTATTGTCATTTTCTTTTTCAGCATATTAAAAAGCAAAGACATTACTTTACCAACAAAGATTGATCTAGCCAAAGCTATGGTTTTTCCAGTAGTCATGTATGGGTGTGAGAGTTGGACTGTAAAGAAAGCTGAGCACCAAAGAATTGATGCTTTTGAACTGTGGTGTTGGAGAAGACTCTTGAGAGTCCCTTGGACTGCAAGGAGATCCAACCAGTCTGTCCTAAAGAAAATCAGTCCTGAATATTCATTGGAAGGACTGATGCTGAAGCTGAAACTCCCAATACTTTGGCCACCTGATGGGAAGAGCTGACTCATTGGAAAAGACCCTGATGCTGGGAAAGATTGAAGGTGGGAGGAGAAAGAGACAACGGAGCATGAGATGGTTGGATGGTATCACCGATGCGATGGACATGAGGTTGAGTAGGCTCAGGGAGTTGGTGATGGACAGGGAAGCCTGGCGTGCTGTAGTCCATGGGGTCGCAAAGAGTTGGACACGACTGAGCAACTGAACTGAACTGAAAGCTGGAGGGGTGCTAGAGAAATGGGGAGAGGTAAGCTGAGTGAAGTGGTGAACAGTCTGGCAATCTCCTGGGGCAGGGGCAGCCAGGATTCTCTGCATCCTTGGTATTTTGTGGGATGAGTCATGTAGGGATGGCAAATAGGGCCAGCCCCTGGTAAGTTCAGCCCCACCCCTGAGGTAGTGGCTGTCATCATCACTGAGGAGCACAGACTGAACTAGGAAACTCCGTCCTGAGCAGTCCGCAACAGATCATGAGGGGATGCAGAATAGGACCAGAGACAAACCTTAGGTGAGTCCTTCCTTCTGCAGTGGGAGTGAAGGGAGGTAAGGAATACTCCTTGCTTTCTTTTCAGCTGCTGTGATCTTGAACATATGCAGCAAATGTAAATATGTGCTTGAAACCATCTGGAAAAGGTCCCCTGCCCCTAAACTGTTCCAATGTCAAATGTCACCACTTAGTGATATATTTGCATTAATAATGCTTTCATAATATTAATAATAAGTATTATACTTGAGTTCTCTTGGTTTTGGTTTTTGTGAATCTATTGTGGTTTTGATCTGTGGTTTCCCTGATTTTTTAGTATGTTAACCCATTACTATATCTACTTGCTTTTGACTGGGAGTTATACAGACTCAAATACCATTCTTCTTTTTACCATCTGATATGTCTCTCCAATAATAATCAAGCAATAATTCAATAAATCTGGTGAGGGTTGGAAGGAAGGAATCTATATCTCAGGTTAGCTATAGATTGTTGTTTAATAAAATTTTCTCTACCTGTAGATCAGCTCTACGAAGGAAAGCAAGCTATTGATTGATGGGAGGATTGCAGATTTATCGAGTGGTCTATGACTAGGATCTTGAAGAATTCTTGTCCCACTGATGTGACCATGCACATATCACCAAGCTTCTTGGAGCTCAGATCTGTTGTCTGTGTAAATGAAAGGTGGACATGGTGGCCAACTTGGATGATTTCTAAGGTTCTTTATGGGTCCGGGTCTGATACTCTATGGGGAAATGATTCTGAGAAGGAGGCAGGGGGCTTGAGAAGCACAGGATGTGGGGGCTGGCAAGGAGATTCGAAGTGGTTCAGTGTTTCAGATAAGTGGATCACATTTCTTTAAAAAGATTTGACTGGAATCTATACTTCTTTGTTTTTGAGCCATGTTCTTTTGGGCTTACTCTTTACAAAGAAACACCATCCACAGTCCTGGATGGTGTGTGTGTGAGACAGAATAGTATCAGTGTCATGCAGAAATGTGCTAAAATTGATTTAAGGCCATGCTCGAGTATATGACCTGTAAAAACATTTGAAACCCCTAAAATATGAAACCTGAAAGTCCACAGAAGCAGCTCAATCTAACAACACCTTCACAGACAATATTTATCTTGGTAAAATGTTGATAACATTAAGGAATTAGTGATGAAAATATCATTGCATTTTCCCTTAGAAGCTTTAAAAAATGATGGGCCTAGAAGAGTTACAGACTCTGACCCACAGGGGTTGAGTGGGAAGGTAGAGAAATTTTCCAGAAGAGCAAAGTCACTTAGCAGCAGGCTATCAAAGGTGACATACAGCAGAATTAGTTACTCCCTTTTAATGCTCCTGAAATGTTTTCCTGGGGCCTGTTACAGTCGTTACCAAATATCTCACCTGTACTACATTCAGCCGTGAACATGACTGTCTCTCCTCTCCTCTGATGACTCCTCAAGGAAGGGAACCTGGTCATTTATTTCTCTCCCCTCAGAACTACTGTTCCAAAGACTAAAACTCAGACCACTGAAACCACTCATGCCTGTTAGTCTCTGAGCTAGCTTGCCCAACTACCTGAAATATTCACTCAGAAGTATAATTATCATCTCAGACTTGACGCTGTAAACAGAGCTCTTGCTTTCCACCTCAACTTCTTCAGAATTGGCTGTGTCTCCATTTCAGTAGTTGGCACAACTCTCCACCTAGTCGTTCAACCCAAACCCCCAAAACTATCCTTGATTCTTTTTGCCATTTACAGCCTGACCTCTGATTCTTCAGCACCATCAGCAAAACTTATCCTGAAACCACCCACTCTTCTTCCCTTCTTATGACCACTTTGAAAAGTGAAAGTGAAGTTGCTCAGTCGTGTCCGACTCTTTGCGACCCGTGGACTGTAGCCCAGGGGATCTTCCTCGGCCCAGGGATTGAACCCAGGTCTCCCACATTGCAGGCAGACGCTTTAACTCTGCACCACCAGGGAAGCCCACTTTAATTCAAGCCAAATTGAAGACTACTATGATAGCATGCTTCAGTTTCTATGCTCAGCCCAAACCATTCTCCACGTAGCAGCCAGAGTGATCTTTTGAAAAGTTAGACCTGAGTAGGTCACTTTGGTGTGCCCTGGATTCCTGTTGCATTTAGAGTAAAATACGAAATTTATTCCAGAGGTGTGCTCCGGCATGTCTTGCTGTGTGCCCTGGCGTGTCTTAGTTCTTTGACGTCCTCTTGAGCTAGTCTACCCATCACTCACTGTCCTTTAGTCACACAGGCCATCTCTGGTTGTGAACACAGGACTCCATCATTCGCTTGTTTCTTTAGCAACAGATTCTCTGCTTCATGAACCTCACGGGGCTGGCTTCTTCATATCAGGCTGCTTTCAGCCCAAATGTCTATTTTTTAGTGAGTTCCTAACTGACCATCCTACCTAAATTAGCATCCACCCCTGATACCTCTTATCTGTATTACATCATCCTGTTTTGTTTTACTTGGAGCATTTATCACTAGTAAACATTATTATTTGTTCATTTTTTATGTGCTTACTTATTATCTTCAGCTGTCCCTCATGTGGAAGACCTGTATGAGCAGGAAACTTGCCTGTTTTGCTCTTCACTGAAGTCAATCCTAGAACAGCACCTAGGTCATAGTTGTTGTTCAGTTGCCAAGTTGTGTCCAACTCTTTGTGACTCCAAAGACTGTAGACCGCCAGGCTTCCCTGTCCTTCACAATCTCCCAGGATTTGCTCAAATTCATGTCCATTGAGTCAATGGTGCTATCCTGACCCAGGGATCAAATCAGCGTCTCTTATGTTTCCTGCCTTGGCAGGCAGATTCTTTATCACTAGAGCCACCTTAGGACATAGTAGTGCTCCATAAATAAATGATGACTGAATAAGTGAATCCATCCATATTTCCAGCTCCATTCCTGAACTCTGCCTTTAGTGAGAAGTATATGATGACCCTTTTGGTATGGAAATCAGAGAGGATGGTGAGAGAAGACAAGAAAGGCATAAAATGTGGCCTTGTTTCCCTTACCTGTCTCACCCCTCCTTAAGACACCAGAGTGTGCGGGAGGTGAGCTACATGATGTTGCTGGGAGGTCTGAGCAGCCCCTTCTCATCCCACTTTTGTTAGTATCATAGTTTGATCAATGAAATCAGAAGTGACACATTAGGAGTAGAAAAGGAAACAGGAAGTTTAAAGTTCATGTCCTGAGCTTCTCAGGAGTTATTTTACTGGGCTCACCATTCTTATTGGTTTAGATGAAACTGAGGGTGTCTTGGAAGGCTGATCTTGTTCCTGGGCCTCTGGATAAAGAGAAATGGCTTTGGTGCATTTGGATGAGTTTCTGTGATCTACACACACACACACACACACACACACACACACACACACACACAGTATGAGGCCTTGACCTTCAGAGGGCACTTACACCTATGTAACTTGGGACATACCAGGACTCTCTCTCTGATATCTAAAAGCTTGAAATGTATTTGGGAAGGTGACATATGCACAAGGAATATGAGATACTTATTTAAGGAAAAGACTTAAATACTACAAATTGTTACAATGTATGTGAACAGTGATGACTCAAAAAGCAAAGAGAAATAACTATGAGTAAAAATTATTAGGTCTTCATCCACATTTTCCCAAGCTATGTAAAACCATAGGGGATTTAGTGAGGCTGCAGAAAATAGTTTTCTCAATACACTGGAATTGAATATTCACCAGTTGTTTTTTTTTGCAACTTTTTTTTTTTTGCACATTCAATTAGTAACAGTTAACATAACCAATATGTCAACTATATTTTAAAATAATGAACTAATGGATAGAATGTTTTTACATTCTTAAATATTAAGATTTTTAGAAGAGAAAATGAGTATTTGTCTTTCTGTAGACATATTTATCTCTTCACTTTTTAGAACTTATTTTCCAAATAGAGATCATATAATTCCTTTATTATTTTTCACATACTTTGCCCTTCTTTACCTTTTAGCAACTCAGAAAGAAACAGAAGTCAACATACATTTATTTTCTTTTAAGTTCAGTGGCTCTAATGAAAATCTTGGAAAGAGAAAAATTTGAAACCAATTGTTTCATGGTAATTGTGGGTTTATCTGGTAACTTTCAGGGCTCTCCAGGTGGCTCAGTGGTAAAGAATCCACCTGCCAATGCAGGAGGAACATGAGACACAGTTTTGATCCCTGGGCCACAAAGATCTCCTAGAGGAGGAAATGTCAGCCCGCTCTGGTATTCTTGCTGGGAAAATTCCATGGAGAGAGGAGCCTGATGAGCTACAGTCTGTGGGGTTGCAAAGAGTCAGACCAGGCAGGCACACTGGTAACTCTGTGCTCTTGGTAACACCCAAGATCACTCTGCACATAAATGTACACAACTGTGGGTACATAATTGTGGATGAGATCCTGACTTGCCCTGGTTTATCAAGCAAACTTTTGCAATGTGATATGTGCTGTTCTCTACAGCTTGTCTGTAAGCTGACCGGCCCTCCTTAAGAGCTTCCTTTCCAAGTTACACAGGCTCTTTCAAATCATTACAGAACATTGTTAGTCTTGTATGGACTTTGCCTTCATGCTCTTCAGGACTCTATTGCTCTAATATGACCTAATTTTTAAAAGGAAAATCCCTGTGACTTGAGAAAATACAAAGTAAATGCAGGACAAAGTAACTTGGTTAATATAAGCTCTTCTCTGAAAAAGATAATGAAAACCTGCCATTTGATTATTTAGGCAAATTTGACATATTTCAGCCTTCATTCATTTGCACTTCTTCAATAGGTAATTTTTTATCAAAGACTACTAGGTCAAGAATTTCTAGGGTCATCCCTGCATAAGACATTTGTGGGTTGAGTAGCTTTTATAACTGACTTCTTTATCAGAAAGACTTCATAGGCAGCTGCATATTTTATTGCCTTTCCCCATTCTAGTTAACAAGGAAGAATAATCCATTGAGAAATGCATAAATACATATTCAGCTTATACTGTGGCAATTTAAAAAGTGTTTCTGGAAACGCCATGAACATTTTATGGATTGTGAACTCTTTCAATTTTCAAATTTATAACATAACCGTAAAAGTTTTGAAGACCTTTAGGGGGGAAAAAAAAAGCTCACTTCTTCCTTAAAACTTATGTCTGAAACTGATTAGTCTCATGAAATGCCCCTTTATGTAGGAGAAAACTTTAGAAAACCTAGGACTTACCATTGAGTCAAGACCATTTATATCTTAAGTCATGTTTGTTTATACCTGGCATAGTCACCCTGGCTTAGACATCTCTTTTATGATCCCTGGTTTTAAGTGGTTAGTGTACAGAGCTGCTTGTATAGGAGAGCATTCACATTTATGTTTGTCCTGGCATGTCCCTTCAGTGAATTCTCCCAGCGTAAGTGGGGAGAAGTACCTGAGGCCTTTACTGGATGTGTAACTAACCTGTTCCCAGAGCAGACAGGGCACCTTTTAAGGCAGCTGCTGAGATGTATCCTGTCAACTCTTACTACAGCTCAGTACTGTTTGTTACTTTCCAGTATTATTCATTTGATATAATTAATTTTATTTATATATAATGCAATGACGTTCCTATTTTTACTGCTACCTGGTGCTATTCCAAACAAAGCTTAATTTGCATAACAAGTACACTGTTTCATCTTTATGTGACTTTCTTTCCCTTTGTGAGGTCCTTCATATGCATAGTGTGCTTGCAGATTAAAACACTCTTGACGCAGCAAAGCCATTGCTATTTATTTACTTTAAACAGAAGGTCAAGAAAAATATTGATTAATTACAGTGGGACTGTCTTCCTATTTTAGCATGACTAGTAATACTACTAATACGACTATTAATGTTAATAGAGAGTTCCAGAAGAAACATCTACTTCTGTTTTACAGACTACTCCAAAGCCTTTGACTGTGTGGATCACAACAAACTGTGGAAAATTCTTAAAGAGATGGGAATACCAGACCACCTTATCTACCTCCTGAGAAATCTGTATGCAGGTAAAGAAGCAACAGTTAGAACTGGACATGGAACAACAGACTGGTTCCAAATCAGGAAAGAAGTATGTTAAGGCGGTATATTGTCACCCTCCTTATTTAACTTATATGCAGAGTACATCATGTAAAATGCCAGGCTGGATGAAGCACAAGCTGGAATCAAGATTGCTGGGAGAAATATCAATAACCTCAGATATGCAGATGACACCACCCTTATGGCAGAAAGCATAGAGAGCCTCTTGATGAATGTGAAAGAAGAGAGTGAAAAAGTTGGCTTAAAACTCAACATTTAGAAAACTAAGATCATGGCATCTGGTCCCATCACATAGATGGGGAAACAATGGAAACACTGACAGACTTTATTTTTTGGGGCTGCAAAATCACTGCAGATGGTGACTGCAGCCATGAAATTAAAAGATGTTTGGTCCTTGGAAGAAAAGTTATGACCAACCTAGATAGCATATTACAACTTTACCAGCAAAGGTCTGTCTAGTCAAAGCTATGGTTTTTTCCAGTAGTCATGTATGGATGGGAGAGTTGGACCATAAATAAAGCTGAGCTCCAAAGAATTGATTCTTTTGAACTGTGGTGTTGGAGAAGACTCTCAAGAGTTCCTTGGATTGCGAGGAGATCAAACCAGTCAGTCCTAAAGGAAATTAGTCCTGACTGTTCATTGGAAGAACTGATGCTAATGCTGAAACTCCAATACTTTGGCACCTGGTATGAAGAACTGACTCACTGGAAAAGACCCTGATGCTGGGAAAGATTGAAGGCAGGAAAAGGGGATGACAGAATGAGATGGTTGGATAGCATGACTGACTTGATAGACAGGAGGTTGAGTAGGCTCCGGGAGTTGGTGATGGACAGGAAAGCCTGACATGTTGCAGTTCATGGGGTCGCAGAGAGTCAGACACGACTGAGTAACTGAACTGAGCTGAGTCTGACTACAAATGCATCTGTGTAAGTTTTCCCTTTCTTCCTCTATCATGTAGCAGTAAAAATAGTGTAGACTTCAGAATATAGAAAGAAGCCCTTGGTATTTTAAATCTTTACTTGCTCATCTTAAATTGACTTGGCTTGCTAATTTTAAATTGGTATGTATAATTGTTAAAGTGCAGGATCATTATACAACTCCAATCCATGGAAAACATGAGTTCACATCAGAAACAACTGAAAGGTAAAGAGAAGGAACTGTATGATAGAGCACAGCTGATGCGACCAGTCTTGATATTTCTATATTTCAAAATCCTATGAGATCTTTGGTTCAAGGGTTCCTGCATGGTGGCAGGCTTATGTTTGAGGGAGGTGGCACTCTTTGTATTATTTCTATAATGAAAAGTGTTTTAGTTCCCAAATTTCCCTATCCTTTGTGAGTGAAAAGAAATGGGACTTTTATTTTACACATTTATTCATTCCCATTGTGTTTCTAATGTTTTTGCTAACTGTTAGACGATGCAGACAGTCTATACGGTACACATAATTTCTATTTCTGAGGTGCAGAAACTGGGGTTCAAAGAAGATAAGCAAATGTTCATGGCCGCAGGTATTAAGAAAAAACTGGAATTTACATGTAGGTCTCTGATTATAAAATCCAGATTCTTTCTTTTGTGGGATGCTGTCAGTGAACCCAGGGCCTTTTGCCTTCTTTCATTATTCTTCATGCTTTGAATATTTAATTGTCCTTTAACATTTTTCTGAATGCACCCCCAAGTTTTCTAAGTCCCATTAAGGGTGAGACCCAGGTCTGCCAGAACCTTCTAATAAAGGAAAAATTCTCTGAAAGAAGGTCCTACCTGGGGCAGAGAACGCTGTATAACATAGTTCTCCAAACATTTTCAGTGAAGCAGAGTTAATGTAAGTGTCAAGGTCAGGCTTAAAGTGGAGCAGCATGGGAATGAATGCCCCCATTGGTCATCTGAGGCCCAAGGAAAGTGGGCAATTTGGCTTTAGCCATTGTGTTTTAACTGTATATGGAGTCAGAGGGTCTGGCCTGAGGAAACGCAAGGAAACAGAGACTTAACTGGATTTAAACTGAATTTATCTGATGAGTTTGGGGAAATCCATGTGCCCAATTTGATTTGCCTGTGGGTTTGTTTAGCTGCAGGGGTAGGTGAAGGTGTTAGTGCTAGAGTCTTTGTGTGGTGGAAATTTCGCTGAACTTAATTGTTGTATAGGCTGCACAGACTGAGGGGCTGCGGCAAAACTGAAGAAGCTGGAAGGTCTCCGTGAGCTCGTGAGAGGGAGGGGTGACAGGGTTTGCAGTGATTCCGTGTGGCATGGTGTGGGGGTAGAATGGTCTCCCATGTCTGTGGGGAGTGTAGCACGCTCTGGCATATGCAGCTGGCAGTGCCAGGGGCATCAGGGCCTCTTTCCAGGAGCATTTAAGGTGCTGTCAGCAATGGTGGAGGCCTGGCATGCTGGTGACGGATGGAGGAGCATTAGGCAGGAATGCCCTGGGGCCTACAGTCCATTTGAGTGGCATATCTGAGATGGCTTCTCAGACCCCCAGAAATATTTGGAGGAGGCATTGCAGGGACATCATCACCCTGTGTGTGGAGGTGG
Source organism: Capra hircus (assembly GCF_001704415.2). Lineage (NCBI taxonomy): Eukaryota > Metazoa > Chordata > Mammalia > Artiodactyla > Bovidae > Capra > Capra hircus. The sequence goes on from NC_030816.1 coordinate 24,352,631, forward strand.
GTCAGGTTTGGCTTATTACTTTTATCTCCTAACCTGACCACAGCTGCATCCATGATACAGTGAGCCAGAGGAACATTTGGGTCATAATTAATGGAGAGTGTTGAGAATTCTAGGAAACCAGAGGGTAATGGGTCTCCACAGTGCAAGGGCAGGGCCCGCTGGTTTCTGACCAGGGTTTGCTGCTGGTGATGCAGCCCAGTGGCGTGCCACACGGCTTCTAGGGCTCTACCCTGAATGTCTTAGTCAGCTCCAGGTTCCTTCAGGAGGGACAGAGTTTGCATTGTTTCTTTTGTATTTTTAAGACACTCAAACCAAAGTCTTTTCTGTTTTCTGTCTTGTGCTTTATGTAACCAGAAGTTACTACTGTGTCAGAATACATTCATGAAGAGAGTACCTTTAAGTCTGCAGTGTTTGCTGTTGAATGATTTTGTGCATGTGTGCCTCAATTCAAAATTCCTCCCATGCAGTTTCTGTGTAGAAGAGTTTGTGTGTGTGTGCGTGTTTTAATCATCTGTTTTGTACCTTAAATGCTGAATACAGTGTAGCTTCAATCATCTCATCAGAAATTCTGTTGATTGTTGGGGAAGAGTTAGTCCAGCTTATATTTTGTTGACCTACGATCAGGACATCAACGACCTCTGCAAAAGGTCCAGGATAATTACAGATTCAGTAGAAAACCTGAGATAAAGAAGAAGAGGGAAAGTTGGAACAGGGCAGAATGTGTGTATGTGGAGACCCAAGTGGTATATCTCCCTTCTCAGTTCCAGATAGTGACTAGAATCCTCAGTCACATTTTTTAACATGCATCCCTCCAAAATGGATTTAAAAAAATGATGTATAGTTAGAGTATCTAAGACCAGAGCTTTAGAAATATGAGTGAGAAACCTGTGGTTAGACAATGGCAAATGACTCCAGGATGAAAATATGACTGTTTATTTCAGTTATACTTCATGTAGGAAAAAAACAAAACAAAACTGTGTCTCTTATTCTCATAAGGCAAAATATTTAACCCAGCACTTTCCAAAATGTGTTCTTAGAAGTATCGGTCTGGTCAGATGCCAACCAGAAACTGGTTTTTCAGAATTTCATGGCTTCATAAGTTTGGGAGGTACTGTTACAAAAAGCAAATCACATTTAGACACTCCTAGAATTTGCAACGGAGAAGGCAATGGCACCCCACTCCAGTACTCTTGCCTGGAAACTCCCATGGACAGAGAAGCCTGGTGGGCTGCAGTCCATGGGGTCACTGAGAATTGGACATGCCTGAACGACTTCACTTTGACTTTTCGCTTTCATGCATTGGAGAAGGAAATGGCAACCCACTCCAGTGTTCTTGCCTTGAGACTCCCAGGGACGGGGGAGCCTGGTGGGCTGCCATCTATGGGGTCACACAGAGTCGGACACGACTGAAGCGACTTAGCAGCAACAGCAAAATTTGCAAGACTTTAATAAACCAATATAGTCTATAATCTCCAGTCAGGGGAAATAGCTCACACACACTCTGCTTTTCTCTGAGGTCATTTTTTTAGGGGAGTGAAACCACTTTGAGAAATGTGGGTTTGCTCACTGAGAAGGAGTAACTCAACCAGGCAAATTAAGGATCAAGACAACTAACAGAAAAACTACCTTTCCCATTGAAATCATTAGCAAATTAAACAGTGATAAGATTCTTCATGGCTACATATTTTCGTCTGAGTTAGTTTCCAAAAAGTTACCCAGAACAAGCGCCTCTTAAATGTAAGATACTGGTTTTGGTGCTCATAAAAACTTCCTAGAAAATCAAGCTTTTACACTAAAATTATACAATTGACCTGAAGAAGTTACTGTTCCCTCCTTAAAATGAAAGTTAGTCACTTAGTCATGTCCTACTCTTTGTGATCCCATGGACTATAGCCTGTCTAGCTCCTCTGTCCACGAAAATCTCTAGGCAAGAGTACTGGAGTCAATTGACATTTCCTTCTCCAGGGAATCTTCCCGATCTAGGCATAGAACCCTGGTCTCCTGTATTGCAGGGAGATTCTTTACCAACTGAGCCTCCTTAGGAGATCTAAGAAACATAGAAAATGGCTGAGGATATTTCTAGCTGATAAGAGAAGAATTAGCAGGTGTTGTGTGAGAGCTGACATTACTTCTTGATTGCTGAGATGTCTATTTCAGAGACAAATAAACACATGCCATCTCAAATAAACATATTGCCAGATATATGGCACAGTGACTGATAAAACAACTAGGAAGAAACCAGGTTGCCCCACTCATTAAGTTCCCCTTTTAGAAAGCCCTGTATAACTTAGATAGCTGTCTGCTTGAGTGATCCTGCTTATCCCTTCTTGCATTCTAAGTCCCCCCTTTTTCTTAAAAAAATCTGCCGATAAAGAATGAACCTATGTCACCCTGAAAGAAAATGAAAGTTGTTCATTTGTGTCCGACTCTTCGTGACCCCATGGACTATACAGTCCATGGAATTCTCCAGGCCCGAATACCAGAGTGGGTAGCTGTTCCCGTCTTCAGAGGATCTTCCCAACCCAGGGAGCGAACCCAGGTCTCAAATATTGCAGGTAGATTCTTTACCAGCTGAGTCACCAGGGAAGCCCGAGAATACTGGAGTGGGTAGCCTATCCCTTCCTCAGGGGATCTTCCCAACCCAGGAATTGAACCAGGGTCCACCTGCATTGCAGGCAGATTCTTTACCAGCTGAGCTCCCCGGGAAGCCCCTGTGAAACCCTAGGTGCCCCATTCTCCAACCCCAGTAAAGGCAGCGACTTAAGTCTCCACTGCCTCAGTTTCTCTCTGTGACCTCACTGGCTTGTGGATGTTCTGGGTACTCCTCTGAATGAATCTTATTCTTCAGTTTCCTTATGATTTTTTGGTGTGGGTGTGTGCTGTAGTCATAATGATCTCAGGGACTGGCCCTGCCACAACATTGGGAAAAACTGGGGGAAATGTCTGTTGGAGGCTCGCCCCAGCATGTACGGTCCAGGGGGTACCCCAGCATTTCTAGTTGATAGCATTACTATCAATAGGCTGAAACTTCCCCCAGTGGCTCAGCAGTAAATAATCCACCTGCAATGCAGGAGACGCGGGTTCAGTCCCTGCGTTGTGAAGATCACCTGGAGGAGGACATAGCAACCCACTCCAGTATTCTTGCCTAGAGAAACTCATGGACAGAGGAAGCTGGCAGTTTATGGTCCATAGGGTTGCAAAGATTTGGACACAACTGAAGTGATTAAGCATGCACAATAATGGTAAGTAAAGTGACTTAGGAATTCTCTCTACATAGGAGTCAGTCCCTCCCAACATTTTCAACCCGCCATATTGGGGCAGAACCTTAAAGGCTGAGAACGTGGAATTTCCAGGTTCTGCTTGGTGCTTGTCTAGACAGACTGCCCCAGGTGCTGAATGCCAGGCTGGGTTCAAGATTTGTCTTCTGGGGAATCTGTAAACATTGCTTTATGTACCAAAGGAACAGAACTTGATAATGTCCAAAGACAGCTGAAGCAGAAGTTTATTTTAAAAATCCATTATGCAAGAAATTCTAACTCAAAAGCAATAATTAAGGAACATTTAGAAAATCAGGCAAATGTGCACTATAAGACAATGCAATACCAGAGGCATCTTCATCCCCTGGTTGTGGGAATGGGACTTTGAGAGGTGTGAACATTGCCTAATTTGGAGAAAGTGTGGCAGTCCAAGCTAGGAGCGCAAATAGAGGCTATGGAACCCTCCCCTGGGCCTTTAAGCAGGAAGCAGTGGAGACAGACCATGTTCTCTATCATTTTAAATGCCCCGAGTTCACCATCAGAAACTCACTGGAGGAAAAGCCAGGAAAATGCCCACATCTTCACCCTTTCTAATTTCTCATTATAGTTTTCTGTTTTTTCCTCTCTCAGGTCATAAAATATAATATAAAACCAAGATGGATTTTAACAGAGGATGATCCAGATATGTAACTAATTCCTGCAGCTTAAGATCTTTAGAATTCCTAGAAATAAGTTTTTCACTTTATTATATGAAAAATTAAGGTAATATAAAATTTAGACTTCACAGACAATTCATAATTAGCTGAAACTGTGGCCTTTTCCAATACTCACATCTGAATGACATTATCCTTAAAACTGCTTAGGGTTTGTTTTAATGTTTTTCCAGAGGTTAGTGCTATAAAGCATTGTAGGTCATGTGGAATTTTAATTTTGAATCATGAGAAAAAATATTTTGCTTATAATAGGATCATTACTTTTTTTCTTTCCTTTGAATATGAGCTACAAAGAGAATAAGAGAAGAAAAACATGTTCAATGTTTTGTTAGTGAAAATAATTTTGATAAATGTTGTAGCTAAAAATTAGAATTGTTTAATACCTTTAATACAAATTGAGGGTGCTTTAATACTTTTGCATATCATTATCCACTGATATTTCTAAATGTAATGACGTGAAAGCCTGTTGCCATCTAAGAATAAATAATGCAAGTATGCTTGAATTTCTGTACATTTCACACTTTAGCGAGTGAGTATATTTCATATGATAACAACTCTGTCCTAGAATAAGGAATACTCAAACTGATGGAAGTTTGATTTTAAATGTAAGCATAATATCAAGGAATATGGACACATTTTATAATTGTTTTTATATCACTCAAGAAGTCCTGAATGAGTCTCTGGGAAAGTGTGCAAGAGACAAAGGAAGACAAGATTAATAGTGTTTTTCAAGAACCTTATGGCTCAGTTGGAAGAAGAAAATAAGTGTGTGGAAAGCTAAATGATTAACAAGAAGAGTAAAAGTAAAAGGTAGGATGAATAATAAAGACATGACTTATTATTGGAGTTCAGAGGAGAGAGAAAGAGGATCACGTAAGAGTGGTAGAGACTGAACCTGACATAAAAGGATAGGGAAGATTGTATTAGGGAGGACCACTTGCACTCTGCATGTGTGAGAGAGTGAGAATATGGAAAGATTGTAGCAGCAACAGGACACTATGGTTCTAATGCAGGGGCTAGTGAATAATACAGTTTATTTGGAGTCAAGAATCCTTAGAGGTGGAGAGCTATATTTCTGAAAAGGAAAATGAGATTGGATTATGGAGACTCTTGAGTGCCAGACCAAATTTAAACTTTGTAATATAATGTGAAAGCACGGGAATACAGTGACATCAGTTGATTTTAGGAAGAGTGACTAATGTGTGGGAGAAGAAGGGAAACCTGGAGGCAAGGGATATAGCTATTTGTCTGCTGGTGTTGGCCGACCAATTTTTGGACCACTGAGTTAGACGGTGGCCATGGAAGAATGGGAGAGAAGCCGGGACTGCATGATTGTGGCTGAAAGTGGGAAAGAGAGGAATCAGTGATCACTGTTTCTAGGGACACCATGAACTGGCTCTCTTTAAGTATCATAGAAATGAACGTTGCAGTGCATTTTAACCATGAGTTGACACATTCACTGGCTCTTAGGGGTAAAAGTGAGATCAAGTAACTTTGGTCAAGTTTTCTGTTTTTAGTGAAGTTTGTGTATCATTATTTTATAGACGTGCTCATTCAAACTAGTTGTCTGGGCTCTGAAAGCATGGCCCTGGGCCCTGTCATATTGCCTTTCCCCAGAAGAGGTATTATAGGTGGGAGCAAAGATCTTAGGATGATATTTTAAGTGTGTGAATATCAGTATCTGGAATTTTATTGCAATAACTTAAAATATAAAATGAAAATTGCAGCATGCTCAGCCGCATATTTCTAGTCAAATGCAATGCTTTTGCATACCCAAAGGATTTGAGGACAGTTTACTATTTCAAAAAAATATTTTCTTAGCAATTTCATGAAAACTTAGTATAGCAATGTCTGTCTGTCTATCTCTCTCCCTAAAAAATATCCTGATCATTTCTGAGTGAATTGTTTCTGAGAAGTGTAAAGCAGCTCAATCTTGTTTATGAAAAGAATGTGAGAGAAGTTCTGAATTTCTCCAAGGGTTCTGCACAACACTGTCGTATTATTACAACCGCAATATCCTGTGTTAGCCACACTTATTGAACTCGTCACATTTTAGTTTTATGGGAGAGCAATGAATGTAAAAGGCACATAAAACCCACAGCCAAATGGTTGACATCTGACCTTTAATCATCTCCTAGACTCTGCCTTAGTAACATACCACCTCCTCTTCTCTCCATACACAGTGGGTATATTAACTGCTTCTTAACTTACTAAGCATCACGGTGTTGTTTAAAAAAAAATCACTAGCTTTCTTGATCCTGGGGGCCTTCTGCATCCTCACCCCTCTGTTTTATTTTTTACCACTTATTTTCTGATTTTTGGCCCTTCAAATTGCCACTTCCTTTGTGATTAAAATTAAGATTTGGAACCTCAAGCAAAGGTGTTAAAAATAACATATTGAACACTCACAAGATCAAGAAGAAACTAAGTAGTTTGTTTTGAATTTTGAGACTCTGTCACCAGTTATATAGTTCCTAATTTTTACTAATATATCAATAATTATATAACTTGAAATTTAAAAGTATATATATGCGGCAGAAAATTAAAGAATTCAAGATGGAATTTGTAGAAAGGGACCTCAGAAGAGGCCTGTCCATCCATCGCTTGACAGGGATGAAGGTTGAGAAGTTTGGAGGTTGTCACTAATGTCACATGGCTACTTATGGTTGAACTGGGACCGAACCCTCTTAAGCCCCAAACTGCTCCCGTACAACTTTGCCCTCAGACATGACATCTCTGTCAGATAGACAGTGCTGTGCCTTAAATGGACAAAGACTGAGCAGGAGTGCCACACTCTGCAGAGTAAACCTGGAACTGGATCCCATCTATGAAGCAAGTCTCTTGTTTGCTGTCTCAGTTCCATGAACGTGCATGAAGTATGGATCACAGACACTCCACCGGCCTTAGTTTTGCCTTCATGGGATGAGAAGGGGTATAAAAAGTCTGGAAACCTGACCCACCTCAGTCCATAAAAAGACTTTTGTCTGGGAACCTAACCACAAGTGATTCATTAATAGGCGATTGAAAGATTTTTTTTTTTTGGTCAGGAACTCTCCTTTTCCCCCCTTTTATAGAAATGAACGATTTGAAACACAACTAAAGTATAAGATGGTATCAATCCCCACTTAAAAATAGTTCTATCTGCTATACATAAAGATATTTATTTCTTACGATAAAATATTTGTTAGCTCTTCTGTATCCCCTTAATTAAATATACCATTTGTTTTGTCAAAAGTGCAGTACAAAAAGTTCTTTACAGAATATTTTTGTGCATCCAAAAATATTAGTTCAGCTAGTTAAAAATATTTTTTTAACTCTAATTTTGTGTTTCTAGTAGATGAATAATTATATGCTTCAGGTCAGACAGTGTTGTGATTTCATTTATCAATGTTCAAAAGAAATTAGTAACTCAACTTGGGATTTTTATCATTTATTCTTTAATGCTTACTAAAGATAAGCACTGGCATTTTTTAAAAAGTTCTTACTTATGTGTGGATTACATTTCACTTCTATAGTATTCTTCCCAAGGATCATATGTTATGTTTGACCTTTTAATAACTGACTTCAATTCAAATAAGAAAAAGTAATGGCATTAAACTACATTCAACATTTATTAATATAGCATTTAAACTCAGGGAAAATGCCAGACTCCAACATTCTGACAATGAAAATTCATCCTAATCAGCCTTTGTCTCTACCCTTTGTAAGAAATGCAAGAAACTGGGACACCTTCTGTGTTAATCTGAATCACAGCAAGTACCACCCACTTGTGAAGTTAAAAATCTTTTCATCATATTTACTTTGTATTAAAAAAAATAGATATAGGTTCTCTCCAATTGCTTCTCCAAGTTGTGGTGTGAAAGAATCAATAAACAAAACATGAATCATCGCTAAGGGCTTGAAATCCTAGGGACGATCCCATTCAGAGGGAAATAAAAGATAGATTATATTTAGTGGTGGTGGTGATATTTATAACTGCCTCAAAGTCACTCAGGTAGAATCCCCACAAACATTTTAATATTAATTTTCAACTCTCTTTATAATTGCTTATATGCCTTTAAGACTCTACCTCACTTGGTAAAAACAAGACTTAAGTCCTCAACCTTCTAAAAGTAGCCTGGGCAAGCGATTCAGATGAAGGTCTTGATTAACACACTCTTTCTCCAGGTCTGCTCTAACAAATCAAGCATTTCCTGGAAACCCGCCCACAGATTGTGGAACTATTTTTAGTAGCTCACCTCCCAGTAAAGGCAGCTATTAGATATCCTGCCCCTTTCAGGTGCAGTAAAATAGAACATTAAAGAGTGTAATTGATTGATTACAGCTGAGGACTGTAACCAGGAGCCCAGGGTCTCTCTCCTGCTGGGCACTCTGGGACATGCCTCTCAGAGCTTTCCTCCACCTGCTGCCAGGTGAAACCTACACAAGGCACGCCTGTACCATGCAGAAGTGATGCCACCTCAAAAAAGGCACTGCTGGGCTTGTTCTTTGTTCACACACATAGCGTGGAAAAGAAAGGAGGGGGAATTCGTTTTTTTAGAGAGATCCTGTGCATTCCTGTAATTATCTTAACAGTCTCAGGAGGTAGCTGGGTAGCATCATTCTCTCTGTATCATGCACAGAGCTTATCCATCAGCGGTTTGTGTACTGCTGAAGGACACATGGCTAACATGCAGCAAAGCTGGGTTTAAGCCCAATCCATGCTATTCCTCTCTACTTTTGCAGAGGAAACTGACAAGCCCTAGAACAAGGTGGTTGAATCATTTATTGTCCAAAGCAGAATGGGAGGCGACATAGGAAACATTTTCCCATGAAAAGCCTCATCGTCTAGGAGGAAATGGAAGGTGGGACTTTCAGGGAAATATGTAGCTGCGTAGGAGGTAGAGAGTGTCCAAACATTCTCGCAGAGCTGCAGAGCTGATGCTGATCACTTCTGTCTCCCCCCACTGTGGACTAGTTTGGACTTTAGTCACTGGAGCAGAAAGCTGTGATGGAAAATGAACTTTCAAGGGCTGTTTATCTCATTAAGCAATGTTTCTTCTGCCTCTCCTCATACTCTAAATGTTTTGTTTATTTTAGGGGAGAATTTTTTAAAAAATTCAAGCTGAAAAAATTTGGCTTGCAAACATTTGCATGTTTATGAAGGGCAAAGGCTATATACATTTTGAATCCCTGTAGCCTCTATGACATAAAAATAGTTAACCAAGTATGAGATGATCTCCCCAGTCCAGTGCAGGGAAAGCATTGTGGATACCTAGTAACTAGCCAACATTAGCCATTAGTTGGAGAAGGCAATGGCAACACACTCCAGTATTCTTGCCTGGAAAATCTCATGGATGGAGGAGCCTGGTGGGATGCAGTCCATGGGGTCGCTGAGAGTTGGACACGACTGAGCGACTTCACTTTCACTTTTCACTTTCATGCATTGGAGAAGGAAATGGCAACCCACTCCATTGTTCTTGCCTGCTTGCCTGGAGAATCCCAGGGAGAGAGCAGCCTGGTGGGCTGCTGTCTCTGAGGTCGCACAGAGTCAGACACGACTGAAGCGACTTAGCAGCAGCAGCAGCAGCAGCACAAGCAATTAGTAGCAATTAAGGCGTGGTGGCGTGAAGTTAAGGTTTTAAGCATTTGGAGTCAGCCTGGTGGTGGTACTCATAGGCCCTCAGATCTCTGAAGAGAAGGAACAGCTACTCTGTGGTTACTTCCTGGAATGGAATCATTTTAGAACCAAAGATTTGTTGAACATTTTGCACATAGTTTTTTGTTTGTTTGCTTTTATACCAGTTTGTGTGTTGTTGCAATTGCTTCACCCATGCAGAAGACACCCTTTTATTTAAACATGAAATCTGACTGTAGTTCTGAAAGTGAGTGAAAATAATCTGCTAGCAGAAAAGAATTCTCAACAAAATCAATGCTTGTTTTTGTTTTGGCCAGAGCCCTTTCCAGGATGCACTGTGTATGATAAGGCAGCGGTTAATGGAAGCCTGTGCTTTAAAAGGAGACATTTAGAGATAACAGACAGAGAAGGCAATGGCACCCCACTCCAGTACTCTTGCCTGGAAAATCCCATGGATGGAGGAGCCTGGTGGGCTGCAGTCCATGGGGTCGCTAAGATTCGGACACGACTGAGCGACTTCACTTTGACTTTTCACTTTCATGCATTGGAGAAGGAAATGGCAACCCACTCCATTGTTCTTGCCTGGAGAATCCCAGGGAGAGGGCAGCCTAGTGGGCTGCCATCTATGGGGTCGCACAGAATTGGACACGACTGAAGTGACTTAGCACCAGCAGCAGAGATAACAGAACTGGAAGGAATCAAGAAAATTACCACTCTAGGACCAAAAAAAAAGAAAAAGGAAATCCACTTGTTAATGACTGTTGAGGGCATCAGTGTGGTTGGAGTCTAGATCAGTCAACATGGGCTACTTTATGCCATGGTGCCCAAATATTCGAGAACCTCAGTGCCTTTAACAGGAACACTTGACTGATCAGTCATATTGCCCGTTATGATTGACTGGGCTTTACTCTGCAGAATCCTAGTCATTCCAGGCAGAGCAGCCTCTACCTGGAAACACGCTAGTGACCTCAGCAGAGGGGAAAAGTGTGGCTCTGCGTGGGAGTGACCACATTGCTTCTGGTTGCTATTGACTTTTGTGGATCATACGTCAAGCCTCATTTCCAAGGAGCAGGGAAGCATAACCCTTTCCCAGGGAGGGAAAGCAAGCCTCAGTAACTGGTGATACAATCTATCACAGAGTCCAGTAAATAATTGATGCTTACAGAGTTAAGCAGTCTGAGTAATGAAGAAGAAGTTAAATGAGTCCCTATAGGCTTCATTCAACAAATATTTATTAGATTCTTTAAATATTAGGCAGTGTACTGAGTACTATTTTATAAGGCAGGTAGATGATAATATGTGTTCATCAAGCATTTGCACTTAAAGGAATACATTTCATCTATCTGAGAAGAAAGTTTGTGTGGGTTAGCTCATTTCCCTGAGACAAAGCAAAGGCGCAACATGAACTGTTTTAGTTCTGTAGTGAGGCATTGCAGATTTGCAGATTATAGGTCATAAAAACTCAAGGTGCTTATAAAAACTCTAGGTTATTATGCCGCAGTTTCTGTAGGTCAGTGTCTTAACACGGTGTGACTGGCTTTTCCACTCAGGGCCCCATCAGGCTGAAACAAGGTGTCAGCTGAGGTTCCCATCTGACGCTTGGGGTCCTCACTGTGGTTAGCAGAAGCCATTTCCTGTGGTTGTAGAATATTCAGGTTCTGGTGTTCCTGCTGGTCGTTGGCTGGGAGCCCCTTTCAGTCCTAGGGGCCACCCTGGGCTCCCTGCCCTGTGGCCTCCACAGGGCACTCACACGTGTTTACTTTCTGCCAGGCCAGCCTAAGTGTGTATCCCTGACTTCTTCTAGTTTGACCAACTGGAGAAAAGGTTCTGCTTTTAAAGTGCTTGTGTGACTCGTTCAGATCCACCTAGGTAACCTCTGTATTTTAAGGAGAGCTGATTTGGGATCTTAATTACATCTGCAGAAACCTGTCATGGATTAACCCTTCACCAGATGAGTATTTGATTGAATTATTGGGATCTATGTTATGTGAACACTAGACTCTGGGCAGCAGGGCACCTCCCAGAGTTCTGCCTAATAACTGGTCCCACTGCAGGGATGTGGGAGTTAGTATGACTTGCATGGTGCAGGACCGATGAGAGGCCTGTTCTAGTATCATGTGGTTCTCCTGAGTAAGAACTAGATTTATTTAGATTGGTATCTAATTGAGGGCATTTTGTGATTAGTAAAAGCCTGGCTCTGTGCTTCTGATGTGGTTTCTCTAAAAGTTGCACTGAACGTAATCCCTTAAATGCTAAGAGGGTTAGCATCTGAAGAGGGTAGCAACCGAAGTAGTCAAGAGTTCTGGCAGGAAGCAGGCAGTGTTCTCAAACTTGGTAATTGGGGAAAGTTTAATAAAAAAGGCTTCCCCCGCCCCGTTCTTCCTTCCTTCCCTCTCTCAGCTGTAGGCAGAGTTTAGGAATCAACAAGCTAGAGTGCGGTACCTCTCCTGGGCCAGAAGGGAGAAGGAGGAGGTGTGGGGCCAGGAAGCTGGAGCGGTGAGACAGGTGGAGAGGGACACCTGACTGGAACTGTGGCCTTTCATGGAAAGATCCAACCAATCTATGGAAATTGAGCAGGGTCTTGGTAGGGAGTAAGTAGCTTGACTGCATTCTCCTGCCACCTTCTTATATTTAGCCAAGAGGGCAAAAGAGGCTGTTGGTTCAGTCCTCAGAGGCAGCCTCCTGGGGCAAGAGGAGCAGATCTAGAAGGACGAACAAGAAATATGTGGCCCAATTACCAAAGAATGTTTCTTGGCTGTGATCAGGGTCATGGGCTCTGTTGTGGCTTGCAGCTGCAGTGTTTCTTCATCTGTGTTTTATAGAATGCTTTGGTGAGCTTGATTATAACTTACATCCCATTAAACTCACTCATTCGTATGTATAGCTGTCTTTCTGCTATCTTGAACTTACTGAGTGCAAGGGTCATATCATTTTCATCTTTATACCTATAGTACCTGTGTGCTTGGCTCAGAGGAGGTTATTAACAAATGCTTGTGGAATTATAATTATATGAAACCAACAGTAAATTATTATCAAAGACCTATAAATCGATTTGGTATTAGAGGTCTAAACAAATATACACTGTTCCAATTGCTAAGATGTTCTAGTCCATGTGAGCTGAGAGAGAAGGTGCACTTAACCATTGTTGCAACGTCTTACCCTATGATAAGTTGATGGTCCACTTCATTCTCTACTTAGAGGTCAGCAATTCCAGGTTATCCTACATACTCCATTCAATAAGTATTAAAATCGATCAACACAGAAGGACAATAAAAGGTAGGGAAATGAGATCGCTTGGAGCTACTTGTAATCAAACAGTAGCTGGCTGTCTGTCTCTTGATGGCCTCAGAATGAGAGGGTTGGCTGTCCTGTCTTCCTGACATTGTCACGTGTGATTCTGGCTGCCAGCAAGGAGGGGCGTATGCTTAGTCCACGGAAAACCTGTTTTCTCCTGCTTTACTTGTTAACATTTTTTTTCAAAGCTAGGTAAAGATAAACGTGGTCAGCTTGATTTATGATCATTGTTTTGATTCCTATAGAATCACATGCTGAAAAATCTCAGGGACTGACAGTCTGGAGAAAAATGTAAACGTCATAATTTTGTTAATTGTTTTAGCATGTGTTTCTTCCACATGTCTAAAAGCAACTGTAATTGAGGATTGTGGTTTCTGGGCCACAGCCAAAATTACAATGTGACTAACAACTGAGGAAAATATCGTGGGATGTCATGTGGTGTTGGATCCTTTATCTTTTTTTTTTTTTAATTAACCTCTGCCAAAGTGAGTATTTTCCAGTATTGAAGTATGTTACTGGAGTATGAAAAGAAGAATTGTATGTAATTCTTCTTTTGTATGAAAATACAAATTGAATTCTTGGATTGGTGTTTTTCATCAGATAAAAAATAACATATAAAACTCACTTTTAAATTCTGTGACTATCTATTCCATCCTGGAGTTTCCTATTTCAAAAATTGGATTTGTGGGAAAAAAAACCCAGCTCTCATTAAACATTTCAATGATAAGAGTCTTTCTCAGGAAACAAATAATCAGGAAATTCAAATACAGGTAAGAAACCATAATCTGCCCTCACCTTCTTGCTCCAAAGCATAATAACTCTATTGAGAATGCCTGAAACCAGTGGGTGATCTGACCCTGAGGCTTCATATACAATTTCTTATTTTTATGACAGGAATTTCACAACTTCAAGGCAAAGTTGAAAAACAGTCTATTTCTCCACTTAAGCAAGTGATCAGGTTGCTGCAGGAACAAAGCAAAGGGCTGAGCTCACATGCTCAGCCAGGAGCTCTCTTGCAAGCTTCCTGGTTTGGGATAGACTGCAAATGCTATTAGTATATTTCCTGGTATTTCAGCCTTCTGCGAATTGCGCAGTAACTAGATCTTTGAACAACGAGCATTTGGTAGCCAGAATCCCACAAAAACTTTCCCATATTTTTCAGAACTGTCTGCTTGTTTGGGGGCTGTTCTCTCATTGTTTTATACCATTCCTTCTGTTTCTCTCCCCACATGTCTGTAATTCACAGATATTTTTGTCACATTTAAAACTGACTCTACATATGTGACTAAGCTGACTGTTGGTGCGTCCAGCAGGTCATAGGAAGCTGTTGCTGACACAGTCTCTTCATTTTCCGGACACACTCACACCCCCTCCTTTATCCAGGCTGACTGGCCCCGCAGCTGCTGTGAGCTGCAGAAGCGAATGGAAAGTCTATCCTGCCAGTGGCTGGAGAAAAGTTTCCAAAGTATCATTTGGAGTAAAATCAGATAGAAAATCCAAGTGCAGAGAGCAGAGGAAGAAAGGACAGCTAAGATAAGCGTTCTAGCTTCTTCATGGAACTGTGTAAGGGCTTTGAAGAGCCTGAATTGTTATGTAAAAATCTGCCAAATGATGATGTACAATTTTTTTCTTCTGAGAAAAGTTTACATTATATGCTCAAGGGGTTTGGTTAATATTAAATTTTATAATCAAGAGAGAAGGAAGATTAAAGGTCAGTAAGAAATAATAAAATTAGGATACAAAGAAGGAAATAAGGACGACAGAATAGCCCTTTACTCTTCTCATCAGTTACTTTAGACTTGACCTTGTGAGCTGGCATGAAAGGATACCATTTATACAGCAAACACATATCTAATTTAGATATGAGAAAATGAAGATATAGAGAGGTTAGCAATGTGTGTGCAAGCTCAGTCACTTAGCTAATAAGTATCAACCATAGGCTCTGGTGGCTGCTCTTAATCACTAGTTTAAACCAAGAGGCTTTCTCTTTTTTCTCTTGTTATGTGTTATAGCATTGTTTTTTAAAATAATCTGGAGGATAAAGTTATACACCAAACTATTATTCTGGGTATCACAATTATGGGTGATTTAAAATTTTATCCTTATCTGCATTTTATATAAAATTATTTTCTTATCTCTAAGAAATTAAAGTTCAAGATTGTTAATCCCTCATCAACAAAGGGCACCAAGACTATGAACAAGAACGAAGAGTTTGGTATTAATCTATAATGACTATCATTATAGTGAAATGTGACTTGTTCATAGTAATTAGTAAGATGCTTAATGAAATCAGTGAATTAAAAACAGCCCAACAAAGAGTAATTTTAATGTAAATTTACAATACTGGACTAAATAAATACCTTTTATTTCTGTAACATGTACACTGATGCCCCATGACCATGTGTCTTGGTTGTGTCTTCATAGGCACCAAGAAATAGGGACCTGGGCTAGTTATGTGGTAATTTCTGCTTTGAAAAATTTCCAGGTAAAACCCATCTTGGTGGAGATCTTAAGGAGCTGATTCATCCATTACTTATTTGCTACAACAGACTAAACACAGGGACTTCTCTGATGGTACAGTGTTTACAGCTTCATCTCCGATGCAAAGGGTGTGGGTTTGATTCCTGGTTAGAGAGGTGAGATCCCACATGCCTCATGGCCAAAAATCCAAAACATAAGACAGAAGCAGTGTTCTAAAAAAATTTAATAAAGACTTTAAAAATGGTCCACATCAAAAAATCTTAAAAAAAACAAACAAACAAACAGAAGACTTAGGGCAGTCGCTTGAGGAAAATCCACAATTTTCTATCAATTATCTTTTCAGTGGAGGCATTTGAACAGTTCTTCTTTGAGGCAGGGTTCCTGGTTAGGCTTATTTCCACAAAAGGATCTAAAACTGAATAATTGCCCCTTCCCAAATCCTGACGTGTAGGCTGCTCCTTGAACCAATCCGCTCAGGATGTGGACCTTCTGCTCTCCATGCAGACTTTGCCTCTCCACAGAGAACGAAATTGGGTGGCCTCCAGCCCCTTTCCCCAAAGCCCTGCTGAGGAAGTGACCCTTCGGAGGGTGGTTTGAAGGTGATTCCCTGGGCCCTCAAATTCCTCTGCATGCATCAGACCAGACCACTGAAAAGCAGTACCACTCAGACCACATTGTCTTACTCCATTCAGAATTATTATTCCCTAAGCTTTCGTGGTATGTCCTCAGTTCTTATCAATGTGTACTATGAAACTATCAGCTACTATGTTTCCAGATATCACCTACTACTTAGGAAAGAGTACACTTCCAAAATATTACTTGAAAAATTGCTCAGATTTAGCACTAGAAATTTTTTTTTCTTTGATGAAATGATTTGTTTTTTTCCTAACAATAAGAATATTTGTGGAGAGGGAGGCCTGGAGAATCCCAGGGATGGCAGAGCCTGGTGGGCTGCCATCTATAGGGTCACACAGAGTCAGACACGACTGAAGCGACTTAGCAGCAGCAGCAGCAGCAGGATGAGGTTGAGTGTCTCTGGGAGAAGCCAAGATGACTTTCTGCTGAAATTCTCACTGAGTTGTCAGTGTTCCAGGTTTGAACAGACTCAGTGAAGCCAATGCACTCTGCTCAAACGTCTGAAAGTCAGAATCCTAATGTGGAATGCCATTGTCCTTCATGTGAGGTCTTTTCCTGCCATCTTTAAGTTTGCTAAAAAACCACAAGAAGCAGAACCACGAGAGACGGACAATTTTAAGAGAAATTCTTTCAGGGCTTAGGGCCTAGTGCGTTGTCCTGGCCAATAAAACATTCATTTCTCTGTAATTCAAGGCCAAATTTTTTCTCCTTTCAGGGTGATGCTGGATAATCCTGTACCATCTTCTGTGTCTTTAGCTTTCTCTTGAATTGGTACAGGAGGAACATCCCCTTTCTAGTCATACAGTGGTTTTCCCAGGTGAACAAAATATATTGTTAGGATTTTGCTTAATATAGCTTATAACATCATAGATTTGCCTTGTTATGTTAAATTTCAAGTTTAACCTTAGTTTGGATATTTCAAAGCCTTGTGTATGTGTATTTATATCTATGTAAATGTAAAATTTATATAAATGTATATCTCACAGTTGACAGATCACACTGATTATTGTGAATTTTACTGAGCACACTCAGAGGGCAAACTTCTTTCAAAACTGGGGTGTTGAGGAGTGCACATCAGTATTTTCTTCATTACTACCAAAAAGATTATGTAACTCATTTTATCTCCTGTTGTTTCTACTCAAAAAAACAACAACAACTTACAAGGAATTAAGGTTAGATCATGTAGAAATGTATAAGCCCTTAGAACCCTTGTGATATTTATCGAAGTTTGGCCTTAAATACTCTATTCTCAGTTATATTTACTTTCATTTTTTATTGTTTTTATTTTTGTAAGTCTATTCACAGTCATCTGTAAACAGAAGTGAGGCAAAGAACATAACAAACAAATGAACAGATCACTTGTTTGCTCAGCCCCTCTCTTTAGGGTGTGGCAGTTTTCTATGTTCTGTTGGGTAAAATCAGAAATCCTCACTAATATACAAATTTTCCATTGGTGAAATGAGAAATGCTATAAACTTTTATAGTAAAATATAATTTAAATACAAATAAAAATATTAGAAGTCAAATTCTGCTCTTTAAAATGATCAGTTTATGGAGTATTCTAGTAATTAAATATGTTATCTGAGAGTTATCTTTAATTTTAGGCATAAATTATACATATATACATATATATGTAAAGACAGAGAGAGCGAGACAGGGGGGGATATATATATAATGTCAGTAGTATGGGTGTGTATTCATATATAATAGAAGTAGATTTTATACTAAGATCTGTTCAGACTTTATACAGTCACGCTAAGCAATCAAATATCATTGGTGACAACTGGGAGGGAACTAATCCTCTGAACTTTTATATTCTTGTTTCAATTCTAGATAATGAGAGGTTGAAAACTTTAAGAACAGATGCATACCATGTGCTATGTTTTGTGCAAAAGTAGTACTCTTGCCTGGAAAATCCCATGGACGGAGGAGCCTGGTGGGCTGCAGTCCATGGGGTCGCTAAGAGTAGAACACGACTGAGCGACTTCACTTTCGCTTTTCACTTTCCTGCATTGGAGAAGGACATGGCAACCCACTCCAGTGGTCTTGCCTGGAGAATCCCAGGGACGGGGGAGCCTGGTGGGCTGCCGTCTATGGGGTCACACAGAGTCGGACACAACTGAAGCGACTTAGCAGCAGCAGCAGCAGACAAATAAAAGAGTTACTTTGTTTATCTACAGAGATAGAAATCCTATACCCCATTTTGTTGCTAATTAGACATGAAAGAAGATGGCTTTCATATAAACATCAAGTTCTTCTTGTTGCTTCCAGCTCTCTCAGTGTCAAGTTTCTGATTATTTCTAAGAGCTTCTTGAAGAAGGCATTAGGAATGGACAATTCATCACGTTCCCAGTATTAACCTGTGAAACAGTGATGGCACTGATGATCTAATACAGTTAACAAAAACACCACCATGTATTTTATCTTTATTTTTTCCCCCCATCACAGGAAATGGGGAAGGGACTCTTTTTCCAGTAGTGAAGAACAAAGGCACTTTGGGGGGGTGGGTTGGATTTCATATATTACCCTCTGCAAGGATTTTTTTTCCCCTAGAAGACTGTAATCAACACACAAAAATGCACAATGGTTATAATAGTTGAGCAAATTTATGTCTTTAATTATATATTTCAGTACAGTTTACTTTTAGGAATAGTTTTGTGAATGCTATAAATAAATTATAAATGGAAGAATTACACTGAGAATGAAAAGAACTTTGAAAATAAATATTGGCATAATTCAACTATTATGAAAAAGGAATGGATCCAATTAAAAAATGATGGCAGGTCTTATCTTGATATCCTATTCTTTTTTAAATTATATTTAATTCATAATGTGTTAGTTTCAAGTATACAACAAAATAATTGTTATGCATCCACGTTTTCCAGGTTCTTCTCCATCATAGATTATTACAAGATACTGAGTGGAGTTCCCTGTGTTATAAGTAGGCCCTTGTAGTTTACCTATTTTATATATGTGTGTCTGTTAGTCGCTCAGTCGTGTCTGACTCTTTGTGACCCCGTGGACTGTGGCCTGCCAGGCTTCTCTGTCCGTGGAATTCTCCAGACAAGAATACTGGAGTGCGTTGCCATTTCTTCTCCAGGGGATCCTCCCAACCCAGAGACTGACCCCAGGTCTCTTGCGTGGCAAGCAGATTCTTTACCATCTGAGCCACCAGGTGATGCCCTTATATAGAGTAGTACCTATGTGTTAATCCCAAAGTCCTTATTTACCTCTCCTCACACCAATTCCCTTTGGTGACTGAAAGTTTGTTTCTGTCTGTGAGTCTATTTCTGTTCTTAAAATAAGTCCATTTGTATCTTTTTTTATATTCCACATATAAATAATAGACATGATATCTTTTTCTGGCTGACTTCACTTATTATATTTCACTTAATATAGTAATCTCTAGGTCCATCCACGTTGCTGCAAATGGCATTATTTCATTCTTATGGCTAATAGTTTATGTATGTACACATACACATATGTATAAGTATTTATACACCACATCTTCCATTCATCTGTTGATTGACATTTATGTCTATTTGTATCAGTGAGTACCAGAGAACATTGATCCAGTGTCTAGAGATGATGCCTGACCCATTTTCCTGAAAAATTCATCCCATAATTTGACAATTAATAGACCAATTATATCAATGAAGAACTCTGCATTTCTTCCTTTTCTCATAGCTAAGACTAGTGGTTTAGCCATGGAGAGGATTTTCAGGGCTGATGACGCTCTTTAGAAATTTGGGGCCCATTCATGTCCTTTGCACTTTCCCCACTGACAAAGTACATACTTTTATATCTGACCAACAAGGGAAGCCTTTTGGAGGAAAAGAATGGCAGAGTATGAGGATACTGGGAGAAGAGTGTTATGTGCGGACAGCGTGACCACAGATAACCATCTCTAAAATCAGATTGGTATTCCAGCTCTGCCCGTCCTAAACTGTGTGATTTCAAAAAGACTTTTTAAAGTGATGTTTTTTCCCCTAACTAAGCCTCAGACATTTTGAAAATCAGAAAGAAGTATTTCTTTCTTCTGAGTCATTGACCAACTACTCCCAGCTGATTCAGCATGCAGAATGTGCTTGCTGTTTACTTGATCTGCTGCAGAAAAGCTCCCCTGGAAGGCTAGCCCCTTAACTAAAACTGGTCAGGAAACTATCACTAATCAAAGGAACTCAAGAGGTTATTACCATACTGTCATTATCCATGCATTAAGGAGTCTATTAGCAATTGCTAAGGCATCTGTCTTTCCAGATTCAACCCAAGCCACTCTGGCACTGGAAGAGATAGAAAACACCTGGATAACCAAGAGGGCATGGAGCAGAGCAAGTACCTATCTCCCAGAGACAGCGCCATTTGTATATTGCTTTAGATGACTTTAGAGAGCCGCAATAACATCACCAATAGTTTGTGGCCATCACCACTTATGAGAAAGCAACAGTTCATTAAAGACTCGAGCAAACTGCCATATTGACCCAGGGATCAAGACGTGACAAAAAGTATACTTTCGTTCCGAAAAAAGCAATGAAAGATAATTTCTTTCAGTTGAAAAAACTAAGTATTTATTATGTTCAAAATACTATGTTAGATCATCGGGGCTTACAGAATTCTGCAAAACAATTCTTTTTTTCACAACTTAACTGGTAGTTGTGAGAGCCCTAAATAATTTTAATTCCAAGTAAAGTGAAAGTAAGCATTACTGACTGGTTAGATGTTCAAAGGGAAGGCTGATCTCTTATATTATGCTCGAGTGTGGGCAACCTTGAAGAAGTGATGTTTGAACCAGGCCTTGAAAGACAAAATTTGGGAGGAGGAATGGAAGAGAGAATAAAGAGTGAACTTGTTCTCAGATGGAGGGACCAGTGTAAACAAAGGCAGAGGGGCAAGGAAATTTAAGAAATGACGCGGTTAGTTTTCTGAAACAGGAGGGTTATAAGATGGGACTGAAGAAGAAAGCTAAAGAAGTGGATTGTTTTGAGAGCATAGGGGGCCTTGGATATTAGACTAATGAGTTTGTTATTTAATAAGGAATTGTCTGTAATAGGGAAATGTTGAGGGGTTTTACACTGTGGAAAGATGTGATAGCAACCTGTGTTGTAGTATTTGCAGTTTGAGAGAGGCATATGTCAGTGTTCCTCAGCTTTTTCTCCATTATCGCCCTTATAAGGAGCATTTGAAGACATCAGCCTGATATTTCACAGGTTTCCCATACAGTCATGTTCATTGAGAGCAGATCTACTGCATATTGTTTCCATCAATGGCCAGGATATTCTTTTTTTCTTATCTTTTTAAATTTCCTTTAGTGTGTTTGAGCCTTGAGTAGCTGTTGAGATAGAGCAATCTAACATCATTAGGTACTTGGTGAGTGTCATAGGAGTAAAATTGCTAAAATGAGACTTCCCTAGTTTTGAACCCAATGAAGAGCTGTGTAATGTTTGAATCAGATTTTTTTTTTTAAGAAGTTACTATTGTTATAAAAACATCATAACAAACAGCAGGTTGCAAGCATATTTTGATCATTCTTATTGAAGAAAATAAACATTTATTGCCAGCTGTGTAAGGGCAGATTTGATGACTGATGGAAAAATCACACTGCTTTGTCAGTTCACATAAATAATAATTCATCAAAGGAACATGTGTTGATGAGTGCAGTCTGGTTTGGATTGAAACCGTAGTGCATTCTTGAGCAACAGCTAAAGTACCTGAGTCTCGTTAAAAAATCTCCAGCACATTATCTAAGCATATAAACAATTCTTCCTAAGCTATGTAATGAATCTCATCAGAAATGCTCAGGGATGACTGTGGCGGCCTCTATTTACCTTGAGAAAAACATATCTGGGTGCCCAAGAAAGTCTGATGAGTACTTAAGAAATATGATCTGAGTTCACTTTTACAATAGATGGTCAACAAATTGATCTGGGACCAGATGAGTGTTTACCAGACACTAAGGAAAATAACAAGCATTGGCTGCTCAGCTTTCTCT
The DNA here is from genome assembly GCF_001704415.2 of Capra hircus. Classification (NCBI taxonomy): domain Eukaryota; kingdom Metazoa; phylum Chordata; class Mammalia; order Artiodactyla; family Bovidae; genus Capra; species Capra hircus. Next base: position 24,374,618 of record NC_030816.1, read on the forward strand.
GATAATCATTGTTCAGTGAAAAAGGATAGACTGTGATGTTTTCTCTGGTGAGCATTCCACTCTTGGGCCACCCCAATCTAAAGGCCCTCTGTGCTGTCGATGAACTGATGAGATTTGGCAAGCTGGTGTGTGAATCTGGTGGCCAGGTGTCTTGGTGTGGTTGAGACAGGAGCTAACAGATTCGACATGTAGGAATATTGCTCCCAGATGCTCCCCCAAGGGAAAGAACAACTTTCTTTCGGTGACCTGTCCTTTCAAGATCAGTCCTATGCTGCAGGCACTGCAATTAATTAGCTCTGTGAGAGGAAGCAATGCATCATGGGTGCCTTTCTGCCAGAAAAAATAAGCAGTTCCAGAGGGTGCTGCGGATTTCTTAGTAAAATCCAGTGGTCTGTGTCTGGAGGTTGTCCAAGGCAAATCAAATAAAGAAATCTTCAGATATTGAGGTGATAAGGGAGAAAGAACACAATAATGATGAGTGGTGCTGATTTTGAGCTGAAGAGAAACCTAACAGGCAAAGCCGTGTCACGGATAGTCGTGGCCCATGCTGCCGAAGTCTGCGGAAAAATACAACCGGAATTTGATGCCCCTGATGTCAGTGCCGTGATGTCCAGAGCCCCACCGTCAGTTCTCAAATACTATTGTATCACTTGGAAACAAATATCTGTCTGACAGTATTTTGACATTTGTATGTTTAAGAGACTTTGTTACTCAGTATGAATTGCATTAGCAAAGCTTTTTCAGCTTGTCATTTCAGCAGAGTTCTCAGCGTTCTTGCTGTCTTCCAAACTCTAGAATGAAATGCTTATCTTGTCAAGCACTTTCATGATTCCAGATTACACATCCTGGAAAATGAAACCATCTCTATGCAGAACTGGATTGACAACATATGAATCCATGTTGCTAATGAGACAGTTTAGGCAAAGTAACACAGATATTGGGCAGGCATGGGTTATGTTGCCCAGGTTTCAGGGAAACTAGCCCAAGTCATGGCTCTCTCATCCTCTAAGGGTCTCTGTCCTATACCCAGTGTCTAAGAGGAAAGTTTGACTGGTCCGTTCTTGGAGTATAAATATATTTTATTCATTCATTCTATTACATGAAATTATTATTGTTTACTTCCCCCAAATTAAATAGATTTCTGTATTTCTATTTCCCATTGTTCATTTTTAGCCTTCTGTATCATCTCTTGGGGCTTCCCAGGTGGCTCAGTGGTAAAGACTCACCTGCCAAAGCAAGGGACAGGGGTTCAAGCCTTGGGTTGGGAACATGCCCTGAAGGAGAAAATGGCAACCCAGTGTTCTTGCCTGGAGAATTCCATGGACAGAGGAGCCTGGTGGGCTACAGTCCATGGGGTTGCAAAAGAGTTGGAAGTGACTGAGCGACTGAGCCTGCTCACATGCATTATCTCTTTATTACTCTGAAGAGCAGGAAAGAAGTCACTCTGTTGTGTGAGAAATGTGTCCTATTGCAGGTTCTGGTTAGGGTCATCTGGGACAGTTCTGATAATGTTTCAGATATTCCATATGCCTCACCTCAGGTTACATAAACCTTCCTTTTTATTAGATTTCAAAGAGAAAAAAGAAAAAGTAATGTGTTTAACTCCTGGGATTTAAAAACCTGTAATTAATTTGAACCAAGCTGTATTACTTTTTGCAAGGCTCTCTTTTAAAATTTTTGTTGGTTTATTAGAAAAAAATCAAAAAGACTTTTACAGTTTTCTTTTAGAAATAGGATGGGTTAACTGGCCTTAGTACTTCATAGGGCTTCTCAGATGGTAAAGAATTTGCTCGCAGTATGGGAGACTGGGGTTCAGTGCCTGGGTTGGGAAGATACCCTGGAGAAGAGACTGGCAGTCCGTTTCAATATTCTTGCCTGGAGAATCCCCATGGATAGAGGAGCCTGGTGGGCTACAGTCCATAGGGTCGCAAAGAGTCAGACATGACTGAGTGACTAAGGACAGTACTTCTGTATTATATTAATTTTACATTATACTATATGTGAATTTCCATTCTTTTTCTTTGAAGCTTGTGTCAGTGATCATTTTATTGTCTTTCAGCTCTGAATCCACCCTTCTCTGCCCTGCTTTGGGAAAATGAACTGGACCCTGTAAACATTTTCCCTTTGCTGCTGGTGTGATGCTCAACTTTGCCAATAGAGGGCACTAGAGGGATACTACAAGTTGATGGTGCCAGGTTGATACTTCCCTCCGGGTTCCAGGCTTCCATTTGTTATTCAGCCTGGAAGTCTGGAAGTTCCAGCTACACTTTGATCAACCAGGGGCTGCTTCTGAGTACCTCTTATGGACCATATCTGTGGTAGCTTTGGTTGAACTTTCAGACTACACCCTCTTTGAAGAAATCCGAATCTCAGTTTGGGGTCCCTTTCCCTCAGCTAAGAGGTAGTGGCTGCCTTTTTGCACATCGAAACTCCAGACTGCTTAGAGTTCTCTTTTAGCCCTTTTAGTAGTTCATCTCCTTTTATAAATTAATAATTACTTATATTTATTTATTTTCTACTCAAACTACTGATCTGATTTCTGTCTCCTGACAGGACCCTTACTGATGCAAGTTGTTTACAGGTGTTCTTAATGTATACATATCTAATCCATTTAATATTTTTCAAATTTTCCAAGAGAGGGGGAGGCCCTTGCTTCTGTATTTGTAATTTTTTTATTCCCTTCAAAACTTTGCATAATATTCCGTATTAATTGGGCTTCCCTGGTAGGTCAGTTGGTAAAGAATCCACCTGCAATGCAGGAGAGCCCAGTTCGATCCCTGGATCAGGAAGATCTGCTGGAGAAGAGATAAGACTACCCACTCCAGTATTCTGGTCTGGAGAATCCCCGTGGACATAGGAGCCTGGTGGGCTACAGTCCACGGGGTTGCAAACAGTTGAACATGACTGAGTGTCTTTCAATTTTACACACTGACTTTCACTTTCGCCACATTGATTAAACACTTCTGACCAACAATGATGAATAAGACAAGGATGTCAAGAATCTCATTGTCCAGTAGGAGAGAGACACAAACAAACAAGTAACTTTAGACTGTGATAGATATGCCAGCGAAGAATGGGCGTGGTGTGGTGGCCCCACCCTGTGATGGGTGGGGCTGGGGCTGGGGATGGGATGGACCTCACTGAGCAGTTGCTACTGAACTGAGTTTCTGAGATTGAAAAGAGGGGTGGTCCCATAGATTAGGGACGAAAGGGCAATGCAGACAGAGAGAGGATGTGAAGTTTCAGGAATCCATGAAGCAAGACAAGGCCAACTTGAGGAATGTCAAGCAGTACACTATTGTAACCTAAGGGAAGTGTGTCAGTGTGTGTTTGCAGGACTATAATGTGAGTAGAGGAGGAGGCAGCATTAAGAGTGGTGGGAAAATGAGGCTGAGAGAGAGGAGTGGGTTAGCTCCAGACCAGACTGGACTTTGCATGTCCTGCTAAAAAGTTTGGATTTTATCATGGACAGCTGCAAGTTCAAAGAACTCAAGGAATATAAAGAATATAGAGACAAAGTTAATTATTAGTTTTTTGCACTGAGTATATTTAATCCTTTACAATGTGCAATACATTTTTGAAGGATGCAAAGAAATTCAAATCCTTAGCCTCGCCTTGGAGTTAAAAGAGGGAGATTTAAGAGTTAGGAAGGAACAAGAAGCACTAAATTGATAGCTAAAGAGCAAAGTGTGCCCTGGGGTTTGAGGCAGGAGAAACTGGGTAATTAAGAAGAATAGAACTGCCTGGTAGGGCCCTTGGGCACCTAACTTTCTTCCTCTGTCTGCATTGTCCTTTTCTCTACATCTGTAGGGACTGTTCCTCTCCTCTTTGAAAACTCAGCTCAGTGACAACTGTTCTGTGAAGTGTATTTGATCCCCGTCCCAGCCCCACCCGACATGGGGCCCCACCACAAACTTATCAAGTACATTCTTCTATGGTGGTATCTTCATACTAGAATAGTAAAAGGTTGCTTGTTGGTATGCAGAGTTACTTGCTTGTAAATATGCAGAGGGACTGCATTGTAGGGAAAGAACAACCTTTTAGTAAAGGGAAGCATGGTCTCGGAGTGATTTTGGTAGCAGGAGAAAAGCTTCTGAAGCTGAAGCTCCAATCCTTTGGCCGCCTGATGCCGACTTATTGGAAATGGTCCTGATGCTGAGAAAGAGTGAGGGCTGGAGGAGAAGGTGGCAGCAGAGGATAAGATAGTTAGATAGCATCACTGACTTGGTGGACATGAATTTGAGCAAACTCCGAGAGACAGTGAAGGACAGGGAAGCTTGGTGTGCTGCAGTCCATGGGGTTGCACAGCTTAGCAACTAAATAACAACAAGGTGGATTTTTGCTGGTAGATTGCTGATTATAAAGATTTTTCTATGTTGTTAGCAATAATGAATGGAAGGGAAGAAACCAAAGATGAAAACCAGATGCTGCTGAAATGTTCTTTTGGATTGAATTGTAAAGTATATTTCAAGCATTGAGAAGCTACATGTTTTGGCTGTTGGTTGGAAAGATGTAAAGAGTGTTTGTGTTTAATTTACATGGGTGCTCTCTCCTTGGTAGCTCAGGTGGTAAAGAATCTGCCTGTAGGGTGCGAGGCCTGGGTTCTATTCCTGGGTTGGGAAGATCCACTGCAGAAGGGATAGGCTACCCACTCCAGTATTCTTGGGTTTCCCTGATGGCTCAGCTGGTAAACAATCTGCCTGCAATGTGGGATACCTGGGTTCGATCCCTGGATTGGGAAGATCCCCTGGAGAAGGGAACAGCTACCCACTCCAGTATTCTGGCCTATAGAATTCCATGGACTGTATAGTCCATGGGGTTGCAAAGAGCTGGACATGACTGAGCAACTTTCACTTCACTATCTCCAAAAGAAACAAGCCACAACACACCAAATGTCATAAATCAGAATGTCATGCTGAAAAGTGTTTCACATTTCCATTCCTCCCTTAGGAAATGGTTGACCTCAGAATAGGAATTCAGAAATCTCCCTGCCTGCTTCTTTGCCTCTAAGAAAACCGACACTGGTTCCCCAAACCCCTGATTAAGAAAGAAGCTGGAAGAACAAGCAGAAGTGTTTTGAGACTGCGAGTACCCCTGCCAAAACCCAGTGGGAGTGTCTCTGGAGAAAGGAAGGTCATAGAAGTTTAAAAGTTTGATTATTTTTCAAAGTTTTTGCTACCTTCCCAGTAAATAGTACCTTACATTCTTCATTCTTACTAGCAAATTGTCATTTACCACCCAATAATTCTCTTATTAAGGCCTAGAGGATTATTATTTTCAGGGATGGGTGAATTTAATTGCCTTGCTGTCTCCCACAACTTTGCCAGAGTATCTCAGGGGCCAAAGTTCTTCTCATCTCCCACCTCCCAGAATATATTCTCTTTTATTATGAAGCATGAAACCTGGACTACCTTGAATCAAATGTATGAGAGGAGAAAAATGCATCAGGGCAAAGGGATCGCTCAGTTCTAGGCTTGTTTCTGTGAAGGCCTTCCTAGTTCTGACCTTTGGAAAGTTATTTAATCTCTCTGTCTTGTCTTTTTAATTAGTAAATGTGGATATTAACATATTTCTCTGAGTCCTTATAAGATTTTTGTCCGGATGAAATGAAATAATAGACATTGAGAGTCATTTTGAAAAACTATGGTGTTACCAAAATGTAAGAAATCCTTCTGTTATCCCGATTACAGTAACCCGCATGATTAAGAAGTGTAGATGGTAGTGTTTGGAAAGGTTTGCTGGGTATAATGAGACGGGGCATCACGACATACACAGTGGCCTGTGTGTTTTGCTTCTCTTTGTGCATGTACAGCGACCTACCAGCTAGTGGCCCAATGATCTCCTGCGTGGCTGCATCTTCATCTTTGCTCGTTCATTAACAATTATTTATTAAATGCCTATTGTGTACAAGAAGGACTTCCCTGGTGGCTCAGGTGGCAAAGAATCTACCTGCAATGCTGGAGACCTGGGTTCAATCCCTGGGTTGGGAAGATCCCCTGAAGATCCCCTGGTTGCATGGCAACCTATTCTAGTATTCTTGCCTGAGAATTCCATGAATGGAGGAGATTGGTGGACTTCTAGTCCATGGGGTCCGCAAAGAGTCAGATATGACTGAGCAACTAAGCACAGCTCAGCACAACATGTAACAAGAAAGGTTTCTAGATATCGGACATACTGCTTAAAGGAAAGAGACAATGTAGCTTATACCCTAATTAGAGGAGACATAAACAAGTAAATGCACAGTATGGCAGATGGCATTACGTGCTCTGGAGGTAAATAAAGCAGGAAAGCAGAATGTTAGGCTGTGGGGCATTATGGCCGACTAGCCAAATCTTGCCCATGGCTTGGTTTTACAAATACTAACCATGACCATTCATTTATATCTTGTCTGCTGCCTTGAGTAAGTAGTTGAGATGGAGAGCAGCTTTTTTTTTTTTTTTTTTAACCATGAAGCAAACAATATTTACTCTTTGGCTTTGTGCAGAAACTGTTTGAAGCTCCTGATATAGGCCTTTGTAGGCCATCTCAAAGACTTGGATTTTTACCCTGAGTGAAATGGGTTACCCATCAAGGGTTTGTGGAGTTACATGATCCAGGTTATGTTTTAGAAAAGTTTGTCCTAGTGCGTCTTATGAGACTAGATTCTGGGGGCAGGACTGGAAGCACAGAGACCAGTTAGATGGCAGTTGCAGTGATGTAAGGGGAGTGACTCACTCCAGGGTAGAAAGGATAAGAAGGGGGGATGAGTATAAAGCTGGTTTCCAGATAAAATTTTAAGGTAATACAGTAAGGATTTTGGCCTGAACAACTGGAAGGGTGGAATTGCCATCAGCAGAAATGCAGAAGCGGCCAGAGGAGCAGGTCTGGGGATAGAAGTGAGGGGTTTGGTTTGTACATAGTGAGTTTGCACTGTTGCATGGCCCTTGAAATAGTTGTGCCAGTGAGGCAGGTGACTGAATAATGCTGGAATTCTGAGGAGAGGGCAGTGCTAGGGATAAAAAAATCTCACAGTTATCAATGTGTAGTGGTTGATCAGTGCCATGGGACAAAACAAAATCGCTTCCTTGACTTTACTGCTCTGCTTTGTTTTGTCCACTAGTGCCCAGGCAGACTCTGTTTTTGGTGGAAAGATAAGGGAAAACTTTGTTTGGGTACAGAGTTTGATGTCTGTGTATTTCTTGATAGCTCTACAAGTCATTGTCCTCAAGCTACATTTAGCTTAAAGGAAGTAGGAAAGGGAAACATTCGAAATTTAAAAATGATACATCGATCTCAGTTTTGAAAAGCAAAAATCCTGCAAGGTGTATGTCTGCTTCCAGCGTACATCCTGCTCAGTTTCTCGGTTGTATCCAACTCTGTGATGCCAGGGACTATAGCTCACCAGTCTTCTCTGTCCTTAGGATTTTCTGGGCAAGAATACTGGAGTGGGTTGACATTCCCCTCTCCAAAAGGGTAGGATAATTTGTCCCAGGTGCACTTTTTCTCAGAATAGGTAAACAAGAGTAGGAGAAGTTTCATTTAGTTAAAACCTACTGGATTCCAGAAGTTTTACAAACAATAGTTCATTCCACAGCTCTCCTGTTGAAGTTTGAAAAATTGGGTGGAATTATTCCAGTATATCTATCATTTTATTCCTCCAGATGGGATATTCAGTGAAGATAATTTCTGGCTCTTACCATTTCATTCTCTCTTCTAACAGAGAGAAATTGAAAATAAAGTCCCAATTAGTGCAAACACATTCCTGACTTTCAAAAAGGTTCACTTTTAGGTCACTTCTAAATTAACTTTCTATTTAATTAGAACAGGTTGGTCCAGCCCACTAACTGCTGTTCTAGTTCTAAGGCTAAATATAGTTCCGTAAAGCATCAACTTCAGAGAAGGCGATGGCACCCCACTCCAGTACTCTTGCCTGGAAAATCCTATGAATGAAGGAGCCTGGTAGGCTGCAGTCCATGGGGTCGCTAAGAGTCAGATACGACTGAGCAACTTCCCTTTCACTTTTCACTTTCATGCATTTGAGAAGGAAATGGCAACCCACTCCAGTGTTCTTGCCTGGAGAATCCCAGGGATGGGGGAGCCTGGTGGGCTGCCATCTATGGGGTTGCACAGAGTCGGACACAACTGAAGTGACTTAGCAGTAGCAGCAGTAGCAAAGCATCAACTTAAAAAGTATCTGTAGTGTAAACTCCCTGATACTGTAATGATTATTTTTACTTAAAATAGGCACATTTGTAACCATGGTCTGTGTAGGATGAGGGGACAGAGTGTACATTGTTCAGCTCTCTGGGTTAAAGTGCATAGCATAGATACTACACATAGCTGAGGAGAGAAGAGAGGCAATCTGCTGATTGAGTCACTGATCTGGAATTGCTCCCTATTACCTAGAACCGGGTTTCTCAACCATGGCACTACTGACATTTGGGCTAAGTAATTCTTTGCTTGGATGGTGGGCTGTGCTTCATAGAATACTGAGCAACATCTCTGGCCTCTACCCTCTTGCTACTGATTGCAGCCATTCGTTTTCTAGTTGTGATAACCAAGTCTCTCTAGAGATTGCCAAATGCTTCTGAGGGGCAGTGGGTGTTGAGAACCACTTACATAGAGGGTAATTTCTGTTTCCTTAGTTAGGCATTGGAAATTTTCTGTGATTTACCTTCAAGTGTTTTCAAGCTTTCCCTCCATAAATCTACCTTAAAATGCCTGGTCTACTTATCATTCTCCTTAAAAGTTTTTTTTTTTTTTTCCTTTTGGAGTTGGTGCCTCTGTAAATGCTCACTCACTTCCCACTATGGAATTCTATCCCTTTCTTCTAGCCAAATACTATCAATGCGTATAAACATAATGTAGTCCTTTGTGTTTCATGAAACAATAGCATCAAGCCATAGAAACTGAAGGAGGTTAGCCTAGATGTTTTGCACGTGAGGGCAATGAAATCAGGGGAGCCACTGTTGACTGAGTTCATGGGGGCTACATGGGGAGCAGGCAGCAGATGCAGAGCCCTTCCTCTAAATCTACCATGCCTGCCGTCCCACCTGCTTTCTGGATGTCTCTGGTCCCATTTTACTTTCACTCTGAAACTCTTAGAGATTTTGTTCTTATGATTCACTTTCGTAATCAGAGTCCTTCCACACTGAAACATAAACATGCCATTTAATGCTTGAATGAGATACAAGGTTCTTACATAGACATGACAGAGAGAAATAATTTCATAGATTTATCATAATTCAGTAATAGAAATTATATTTTTGGAGGAGAATTTTTTAAATAAATAAATTTATTATTATTTTTTAATTGTCCCACAGGACTCTGAGGCACTATTCATTTCTTTCTTTCTGTAACTTAAACTTTTTATTTTGTATTGGAGTATAGCCAGTTCACAATGTTGTGGTAGTTTCAGGTGAACAGTGAAAGGACTCAACCATGCATATCCATGTATCCATTCTTCCCTCAAACCCCCTGGAGAGGAATTTTTTAAAACTCAGTATTTTATTAAAAGTTCCTCACATTAGCATTGTCCAATAAAAATATAAGACAGATATGTAAAGATAATAGTTTCTTGTAGTCACATTAAAAAAGCAAAAGGAAACAAGAGTATAATTTCATTAAAATATTTTAATTAACCCCATTATGTCCAAAATGGCAAGTAGATGGGGAAACAGTGGAAACAGTGGCTGACTTTATTTTCCTGGGCTCCCAAGTCACTGCAGATGGTGATTGCAGCCATGAAATTAAAAGACACTTACTCCTTGGAAGCAAAGTTATGACCAACATAGATAGCATATTAAAAAGCGGAGACATTACTTTGTCAACAAAGGTCCATCTAGTCAAGGCTATGGTTTTTCCAGTGGTCATGTATGGATGTGAGAGTTGGACTATAAAGAAAGCTGAGTACTGAAAAATTGATGCTTTTGAACTGTGGTATCGGAGAAGACTCTTGAGAGTCCCTTGGCTTGTAAGGAGATCCAACCAGTCCAACCTAAAGGAGATCAGTCCTAGGTGTTCATTGGGAGGACTAATGTTGAAGCCGAAACTCCAATACTTTGGCCACCTGATGCAAAGAGCTAACTCATTTGAGAAGACCCTGATGCTGGGAAAGATTGAGGGCAGGAGGAGAAAGGGACGACAGAGGATGACATGGTTGGATATCATCACTGACTCAATGGACATGGGTTTGTGTGGACTCTGGGAGTTGGTGATGGACAGGGAGGCCTGGTGTGCTGTGGTTCACGGGGTCGCAAAGAGTCCGACATAACTGAGTGACTGAACTGAACTGAACTGAATGCCCAAAATATTATTTCAACATGTAATCATCATAAAATTGTTAATGAACTATTTTCCATTCTTTTCTCTGTATAAAGTCTTTGAAATCTGGTGTGTATTTTATAGTTACTCATACATCAGTCGGAGAAGGACATGGCACCCCACTCTAGTACTCTTGCCTGGAAAATCCCATGGATGGAAGGGCCTGGTAGGCTACAGTCCATGGGGTCTCAAAGAGTCAGGCACAACTGAGCAACTTCAGTTTCACTTTTCACTTTCATGCATTGGAGAAGGAAATGGCAACCCACTCCAGTGTTCTTGCCTGGAGAATCCCAGGGACAGGGGAGCCTGGTGGGCTGCCGTCTATGGGGTCACACAGAGTCAGACACGACTGAGTCGACTCAGCAGCAGCAGCAGCAGCAGCAGCACAGAGTAGATACTTTGAAGTGCTCAGTGTGCTAGTGGCCTGTAGCATTTCATAGTGCGTTATACTCACATGGATCTCCTCACCTCATGGATGCTCTTGTGTATGAACTACTCGATCATAGAACCAAATGCAGTCTTTCCCCCGTATACCTGCTCCTCAGAACTCTCTGTCTGGACTAGTATCAGCCACCTCCGTCTGAGCCAGACACCTCTGTACCACTGTGGCTCACGGTCCCCATCTTGAGCCTTTTTTTTATAAAAACATTGTCATCTGATAGATCTCCAATTGCTCTCAGTGTTGACACAAAAGCTTCTCAACTCACTCTCTCTCTCTCTGGTTTTCACCCTACCTGAGGTTATAAATGGCTTCCTAGTCCATTTCCCTTTGTGTAGCCTCTCACCCTGTCCACCGGTCTCTACACTTCTGTGATATGTGATCATTGATCTGACCATTTCCTTCCCCACGTTTCCCATAGGTTTAAGGATTCAGTCCCAGGATTCAGTGACGCAATCAAGCACCATGCAGTCAGCCTTCTCATCCCCGGCTGCCCGTGTGGACCTTGTTCCAGCACCGCAGGTCCCGCTCTGTCCCCTGACAACACTGTGCACTTGACACACTTTTGCTTGTGACTTTGTTGCTCTGTCCTAGACACCCTTTACCATCTTTACCTTGACTTTGATTGTGGAGACCTTAACTTGTGTAACTAAAGTCAAATGTACCTTAAATATAAAAAGCTTCCAAACTGCCTGACAACATGCCATCACAGATAAAAGCATGTCCATTTATTTTCTTATAATTACATGTATGTATGTCTGCTTTTGCCAGTATGTTATAAGCACCAGAAGGCTGATTTTGTTTTGTCTACATTACATAAGATGTCGAATCTGAAAGTGGGATTGTCTTATAGTAGGAAGTCCCCCAGTTCCTTTTCAGTTGAGTTGACTATTTCTGTCTTGTCAGATTCAAAACGAGTCATGGGTCATGGTCCAAGGGCCTCCTCTCCATCCTTGAGTCTGTCCTATGTTGCCCATCCTACATACCCACTCACGCCTGCAGAGGGACAGACACCAGGACAAGACACAGGCGCTTTCTCATGTGCGTGGACACAGATGACAGCAACTCGTTAGAAATGAAACCCACCTTTACCAACCCCGTGGAACTCTGGGAAGAAACTACTCAGCTGCCCAATGCTTGGTTTTAGCTACTGTTGTAAAATCAAATCTTTTGAACAAAGTTATTGACAATTTGAAATATTGACTCTTTAGGGTCTTACCATTTCTAAATTGCCAGGCCTAAATTTTGGTGCTAGACCATGGGCAGCAAAAATAAAAAAAAAAACACAACAAACCAAAAAGTTCATCGAAAAATAGGAAGATGGAAGTTGTTGAAAAATATCACACAGAATCATAAATACCTATCTAATATTTTAGTAACTATATTCCAGTAGAAATGATGATACTTTATTATTTAATTAAATGTAATACTATTTTTAGGCATTGGTTTGGGAGCTGGTGTGTCAGGTGGTATATATTTAAGGAGAAATAGGGTCAAGTGGGTTGTGACTTGCTTCCAGGTAATTTGGTGATGGAAGGAGGTATGGATGACATTTAGTTGTTTATGTCAACCAGTGTGAAAACCAAACATAAAGGTAAATTGTTATCTGTAAAAGATATTTTCATTCTTTAGGCATGTTCCTGTGGCTAAGGCTAAAATGAACCCATTTGAGATCTTCTTTAAATAGAAATTTTTAATAATTTTAAGTAGCAGTTAAATAGATATTAAAGGATGTCATGAGTTCATATTATTTTTAATGGCTATAAGAAAAGGGTCTAATATTGAATTAATAGAATTCTATTCTATGACTTTTCTTTATTTAGAAATATTTTGTATGTTAAATATCAACCTGTTGTGTTATACATGAAATTAGTAAAAGTCAGAAATGGATTCATAAAAGATGTTCCAGTTTGAATTCTGGATTCTCTTTTGACATGTTAGAATTTTCAAGATTTTTTTTTCTAGTACACACCTATGACCCACATACAACCTTCTACTTGACCCAGATTCAAAACCCAGTCCTTTCAAAAGATTCAGAGAAGTTTGTTTTTTATCTGCATTTGATGTAAAGACTGCTTCACTTAAACAGTAATTGCTCCTGTGAAGCAACCAACTCGAGGTAATTCTAGTTACTGCTCTTGTATGGAGAACAAAGACACACAAAAATACACAAAGACACAGTCTGGGTGAAGTTACCTGGCTCAAGGGCTTTTCTGTATCACAACCAAAGGGGTTTTATTGTCTGTTCCCTTGGTTAATTTCGTTTTCCTCTAAACATTGTAAAGACTAAAAAGGTTTAGGGAGAGAAGGAGGAAGATAGTATTAGCATTACAGAATTCATGTGTTGTGTTAGGCAGTGTTTTAAGTCCTTTACATGAATTACTTCGATTTATAAAAATTTTGAGTTAGGTATCATTTTTCCCCCAACCCTTAATTTAAAGATGAAGAAAATGAGCTTTGGAAGAGTTAAGACATTTGTCCAAAGTCTCAGAGCTAACAGGCCATGGAGCTGGGATTCAGCCCATTGTCCCTACTGCAGCAGGCGACCTCCTCCATGACAAGACTGAGGCTCCCAGAATGCAACATGCCACTGAAGTTTACTAAGGGTGAACTTTAGCAGACTTAAGTAGACATACCCAGTGTATGCTGCAGCTAGCTTGTATCAGCTTACAAGAGCTGGTTGCTGAATTTTTGAGTGATGGTTGTTACATACAGACAGGTTGTTGGTTGTCACTAAGTGGTGTCCAACTCTTTTGTGACCCCATGGACTATAGCCCACGAGCCTCTTCTGTCTGGTAATAAGCATTAACATCCATAAACTCAAATTCTAATAAATTTTTTAAAAGATAGTAAAAACTAAAAACATCACTTCTAAATTATTTTCCCACAGTTTGCCATTGCCTCTGCTTGAGATTACTTGTATCTGTCGCATGTGCGTGGAGGAAATGTAATAACTATGTGATGATGTGCGGATGATGTGCGGCTGCACTCTTGTCTCAGCTCCACCTCCAAGGACCTCATGTTGACTGCTCGACATTAGCCATGGGAGGAGCCTTTGGACCATGGAGTTGGGTAAACACTACAGATCTGTATCTTCCATCCTGGGAGAGCCGTTTGTCACTATTTACCAGCACACTACTGTGCACAGCACTTGGAGTTGATAGCGCACACCTCAGTTCTCTGATGCCTTTTGTTTCTGTGAACTTGTGAGCATTCGATGCATATTTACCTAGCATTCACTGTGTGTGCGTCAGGTGTTTACAGTATACGCTTCTGCCACCCTTATTCAATGTATACCTCTTAAAGTAGCTATAAGGTAGATGTCATCACTCCCATTTTGTAGATAAGAAACTGAGATTTAAAGTGAAATAACATTCCCAAGTTTGTACAGTTGGTAAGTACTGGAAGAAAAGCTTGACTCTGTGCTTTGTGAATCCACGTTTCACAATTCTGCAGCTTATTGTGGGGACAGTCCAAGAGGTAGTTGTGGTCAAGGAAAAGCATTTTATTAAAGCCATACATTTTCTTTCTGTTTTACTACTACTGTACTCATTTGAATGAATAATCAGCACATCCACTGGGGTGCAACACGACAGTTTGTAATGTTGAATAGAAAAGTGAAGGCTAGAATAGAGGACAAGAGCAGCTTTAGAGGAAAATGCACAAAACACATGGCAATTCAGACTAGCTGTCTCATACAAAGAAAAAAAAATTTATATTGTCCCTGCCCTACAAACTGGGCTACACAACACATTACCCCCTTCTGGGGATACAGTGTTCCAACAATAACTATTAAGGACAAAAAGAGCTGAAGGCTTCTGTTCTTCAATCGATTTTGCTATGAGATGCCCACCTGATACTTTGTAATATAGAGCCATGGCTTCCTTCCAAGAGGACATTTTAGAGGGGCTTAGTGGACAACCTCAGTTTTTATTATTTCAACAGGTAATTTTATAGGTCAGTAGCACAAACCCTAAAGTTTCAATGTTTTAATACAAGACCCCTGAGTGAACACAGTTTACTTCTTGCTCCCATCATAATCTGATACAGATCAGGTGTTTGTGGCTTAGTGTCCCTCTAGTTATGGCTCAGGGAGTCAGCTACTTCCATTTGCAATGCCTCTGTTTCAGAGTTCTTCACTTCCAGCTAAGGCATCTATGGAGAATTCACATTTTTCTTAGCTTCATGAAGCTGAGCTTTCACTCACATTCTTCTCACTGTGCCCTCATTCACATGGCCACAACCTATTTATAAGTGAAAGTCACTCAGTCGGTACGACCTTTTGCTACCCCATGGACTGTGTCCATGGAATTCTCCGAGGCCAGAATACTGGAGTGGGTAGCCTTTCCCTTCTCCAGGGGATCTTTCCAACCCAGGGATTAAACCCAGGTCTCCCGCATTGCAGGAGGAATCTTTACCAGCTGAGCCACAAGATAGTTAATTTCAGAGAGCACATTGATGGTTGGTGCTAGGGACCGTCTTCTCCATGTTCCTTAGAGCCTAAAAAGCTTTCTTTTATTCCATCCACTCTTACTTTACTCTCGAGTCAAAGTAGATTTCTGTCTGCCAAACACACCAGAAGAAATAAAGCATGACATTAAGACTACTGTATTTCTGTTCCTCTTTATAATGGCAAGATTTTGACAGTGTAGTCTGAAGTCAGTGTAGCTATTAAGCAGCTTCACTTGCAGAGCCTTCTCTAACACAAAGGCTAATCAGAGTTCTCATTATATTTGCTCCTTGGCATTTAAGTTCAGGAATTAAAGAAAAATATTGGAGAAATCTATCATACTGTTTTTATAGTTTAGCCAGTGAACCACTCAGTTGCTCACACTTAACTTTGTTCTTTATGTGGTTTATGTGAATTCTCGTTTCTTTTAATTAGGAATGCTAAATATTTTATTGACATGTTTAACTTTTGCCCATTTTGGTGGGTTCTTGTACATTATCTTTTGGAACTCCCGAGGCCCAGTATAAAATTTGCCCTTGTAGATTAATGTACAGTCGTCAATGGTTACTGCTTCAGAGTAGCCAAATAATCATTAAATATTAAGTATTAATGTGAGGTTTATGAAAAAACCGTTTCTAATCTCTGCCTCAAATCTCACACAAAATACAATGAAAGGGCAGAGAATGGTTTGCTGAGAACTAAGGACATTCCTGGGACACAGGGCTCTTTAAGTTAAAACTGGGAAAGTTCCAGGCAAACTACAACTGGTCAGTCACCTTATGCGGGTTCCTCCTTGAAACACAGATTTGGTTTCTTCTAACTGACTTTGTGTTTTTATCTTAGGCCCCAGCCCCTGTCCTACAAGTAGGAAAGAGACTTTATAAGATAGTGTCCTAGGCATATACAGGAGAAGAAAATCAAGCATTTCATCCAAGTAGATTCATGATGGATTTGTTTGGATCACTGGAATTTTCACCTTGGCAGAGAAGATTCACCATAAATGTTTCAGCAGAGGAAGTTTCCAGTTTTCACAATTGGGTCTTTGTATCTAAAAAGTTTCTCTCTTGATTTTAAATTAAGATAATGTATGAAATTATTCTCCACTAGTTATTCCAACTTGGCTTTCAAACTAGTAATTTTTTTTTTTCACAACAAAGAAGGGAAATAAATAACAACGCAGAGAGAGGAACTTTTGACCTGACAATCAAAGCTTGTGCCATTCAAACCTCTCTTCTCCATGCCTTTTGATGCTGTCTGGCATATTTCAATTTTCTTTTCCAGTGGCCTCAGCAAATGAGAAGAAAGGTTGAAACTGCTCATATGGCATTTAAAAATTATAACTTCAGCAAATTTGCTTAAGAAAAATGGACTTTGCTGTTAAAAGTGACCTCTTTTCCCCCCTGTTTTAGTAAAAATTTGTATTACCCTAAAATATTCTGTCCCTTATATGAAACGTAAGACCTTGTTGTCATTTCATCCGCCCTCTCTGGCCCTGCTCTGCAGAAATTCACTGACAGATTATTTTCTCTCAGCAAACACGTGGCTCCAAGTTATAAAGATAAAATTAAATGTCATGTAAAGTCATAAAAAAGTCTAATTCACCTCCAAACAGTGAACAGAGGAAAGAAAAGTTAGATTTTATAGAGTGCTTGGTGGTCCCTTAGGTATAGTTGTCAGATTGAGAATAAAGGGAACCTGGAAGAAAGCAGAGTTGAGACAGATGGAAACAGAGGGTAGATGAAAATAAAGGGGCTGGGAGAGCCAGAGAGCCTGTTGTGATGACATCATTTGTGAACATGGATCTCACCATGTCTAATCCACCCCTTGAACTTTTCAGATAATGTCAACTCATATTTCCTTTTGTTCTTAGCCAGTTTGCTTCCAAACAAAAGATTTCTGACTGACAAGCTCTCTCAGGAAAGGTTGCATTCTAATTGTTGACTTTTGTGCAGCTCTCCGGGACTAGAAGCATAATTGAGTGACACCCTCTCAATTTTGTTCCCTTGCAATGCAAATTCTTATTTATTCATGTACTCAAACAGCAAATACACATATTTTCTGAACCCATAGAAGAGGCATGGATCAGGGGTGATGGGGGGATGAGGAATACAAGCTCTGGGGTGGACTGATTGCCCAAATCTGCACAGTTTTTCCACTTATGTGACTGGCTCGCCCCTCAGCCAACTGACTCATGACAAGATTGTTTTAAGAATTAAAAAGAATACTTGTAAGATATAAGATATTGAAAATAGCAGGCACCTTATAACTGACCTATCATTGTAATCGGTATTAATAATATTGATATTGTCATTTTGGATACGTACAAAGTATTCAACTAGTGTCTCCATGATATAAGTAGAAAAGGAAAGGACACAGATTCACAACAAGAAGTTGTAAGTGCAGGCTGTAAAATAAACACGCTTAGTGGTTCAGTTCAGTTCAGTTGCTTAGTTATGTCCAACTCTTTGCGACCCCATGAACCACAACACGCCAGGCTTCTCTGTCCATCACCAACTCCTGGAGTCTACCCAAACCCATCACCCAAGTCGGTGATGCCATCCAACCATCTCATCCTCTGTAGTCCCCTTTTCCTCCTGCCCTCAATCATGATGCAATCATCTGCATATCTGAGGTTATTGCTGTTTCTCCCAGAACTCTTGAGTCTAGCTTATGCTTCCTCCAGCCCAGCTGGATCTCCTTGCTGTCCAAGGGACTCTCAGGAGTCTTCTCTTAAACCACAATTCGAAAGCATCAATTCTTTGGCGCTCAGCCTTCTTTATGGTCCGACTCTCACATCCATACATGACTACTGCATGCAAGTTGTATAACTGAAAAAGGAAAACAACACATAATGTTTGCCATGTAAAATAATCATATGCCCTTATTTTTGTCCTTATTTTATGTAAAAGGTAGCAAGTTTTATCCATTGTTCTATAGCTTTTGTTTTTCACTTGATATCCGTGATATGGCAAAAGACATGCACCTCAATTTGTATGTCACAGTGAATTATATTTGATAAGGTACTTAATTGTAACTTGTGTGATTTAGCTAGCCATTGGGATTGTAGCTGAACTTAGGCTCTTACACATTCAGCAGTACGTCACTTTTGAGGCACCGCATTTTCACTTAAATATAGTTCTTAAAGGTGATATTGCTGTGTCTGCAAGCACACACATTTGTAATGTGGATAATGATTGCCCACTTGTCCTTGTAGGGCATGCAGACAGTAATGTATGAGGTTGGTCGTTCACTGATAGCATCTCCAAAAGTGCTAATCAAAAGTTCAAATACTTCCCACTTTGATGGGTAAGAAAAAAGAGTGATACAATGTAGACTTGATCTTCAGTTTCCTTTGTGCAAGTGAAGCTGAGCAACTTTGATGTTTGAGAGCCATTGTCTTTCCTTTACTATGAATTGTATTCTGACCATTTTCCTATTTGGTTATTGGTCTTTTCCTTTATAAATTTTGGAGAATTAACATTTTGTCTATGATAGAATGGCGTACTTTCTGTTCATTTGTCTTTTGAATCACTGTTCTTTTTTTTTTTTGCAAAGTAGTCCTTTAACAAATTTTGTATCAAATTTATAAAGTGTTCCTTCTGTGGCTTAGGTATAATTTCAAGTAAATTAGAAGGTCCTTTTTATCTTTTTTATGAAGGCATTTCCCCACATTTTCTTCTAGTATTCTTGTGCTTTAATGTTTTTCATGTTCCAATCCTAATGAATTAGGAATTGAACCTACTATGCAGTGGGAAGGACAGATCCATTCCAATATCATGTACTGATTTGCTACACGTAGTATATAATGAATTATCATTTGTATTTAGTCTATTTCAGGACTCTATCTCATAAGTCTTTTCCCACATGTCAGTATGAAGCTGTTTTAAATGTTAAATCTTTATAATCTACTTAAATAGTTGGTTTAATCTCTGCTGATTGTCCTTTTTCAGAGATTTGCTGGCAACTTGTTTGCTTAATTTTCTATGCAAAATTTAAAATCATCTTGTCTATTTATACCCTCCCTGTAAAGCTGATATTTTTATTGTGCATTCTAAGTCACTTCAGTCCTGTCCGACTCCTTGTGACCCTATGAACTGTAACCCACCAGACTCCTCTGTCCATGGACTTTCCCAGGCAAGGATACTGGTGTTGGTTGCCATTTCCTTCCCAGGGGATCCCCCTTCAGGGGATCTTCCTGACCCAGGGATCAAACCCAGGTCTCTCATGTCTCCTGCACTAGCAGGCAGGTTCTTTAACACTAGCCCCACTGACTGTATTAAATTTAGAAATTAAGTTTGAGAGAATTAATATCTTTATTATGGAAAAGGTAGTCTTTCAAGAGCACACAATGTGTCTTTCTGTTTGCTTAAGTCTACTTTGAAGTCTTCCAGTGTTTTAAAATTTTGCTTCATAAAAGTGTTAAGCATTTCTTAAGTTTATTCCTAGGTTTTTTTCCTTCTGTGTTGCTTTTGTAAGACAAAGTAATGTCTTCAGTGTTCTAAGCATATAGCCATATATCTAAAAATAGTTGAAAAACGAACTCTTTTAAAACATGTACACTTCTAAATTCTGTTTCTGTTTGTATTGCTCAGTGCCTCTATCACAGTGCTAAGTGATAGAGGGGTAAGAGAATCTTTGTCTTGTTTCTAATCATTAAGAGTCTGTATAAGTGAGCTGACTGAACAGTCTCTGTAAGACTAATGCTAAAGTTTGAAATCCACAAATCAGACAGTAAGGTAGGGGAGATGGATGTAAAGAAGGAAGAATGAGGACAAGCTGGAACTCATAGGCACAGTCAGGGACCTATGAAGATGGACTGAAACACATGTCATTTCCAGGAATTGTTGGTATCCTTCACTTCAGAGCTGAACAGATGACTGGCCCTCAGTCCACACTTAAAGAAAAACCAGTAGGGAAGCTTACTATATTATATTATTATTAGTGACCTTATTTAGTGCTGTTTGCCTACTTTGCACAACTGGAATGAGAAGGGAACACGTTTATGTATCTTACTCTTACTTGTCATTCAGGATAGATTCGCTATTTTTTTCATTGCCGTTATAGTCACCACTTCCCTTTGTTAATCTTCCTCTCTGCTTCCATCACTTGGGGAAATGTTTTTTTCTTACGCTGTTTAGCGCCTGTTCTCCCTTCTGCTGCTAACTGTACCCTGAATTTCATCTGGGTGCCACCTTTTCTCCCTCCCTTTGTCCCTGGACTTCAGATCGAGTTGATTCAAGCTCCCCTGATTCAGGGTGAGAACATGGCTCATATCTGGTCAATCACATTCCCATGGCTATGGCAATTTACTCAAAGGTGAACAACTGACCTAATCAGAACCAATACAATAGAGCAAGATTTGATTGGAATTCTTGAAGAATATACTTACATTGGAAATAAAATTAAGAGAAAATGGAAGCTAACTTGTCTCTTGTGGAGCCTAGAAGCAAAGCCATCCATTGGAAGACAGCAGAGATGAAAAGATCAGGATCTTTTGATTTTATTTGAGCCCTAAATCCTCCAGCTATGTGTGAAGTAAGCTCCACCCATGAGCTTTTCAGTTATAGAAGCCAATAAATTTTCACTTTCCTCAATCAATTTTGAATTAAGTTTTCTATCATTTCTGACCCAAACAACCCTAAGGCATAACATATAACCAACAGATGCTCAAGTACACCCATTGATTATAACTGTGATTCTCTTTTCCATGTTCATAGCTACTCCATATATACTGCCCTCTAGCCTTATTCTATGAGCACCTTTAGAGCAAGGAGTGATTTTTAAATTTCTTATCCCCAGGGATGATTATTAATATATTTTGCAAATATCAGAGACACAAATAATGTTCGTTGAGTGAAAGAAAAATAAGTTAAATGTTCTTTTTGCCCAGTGAATTTTTTTGAGCCTGGTGAGTAGCTAAGTTAGACACCTGCCATTTCCACGTCTGGCCAGGGTTCTCATCCTTTCTTCTTTGGGGTGTGTGCTTTTTAGTGTTTGTTTTCATTCACATTGGTGAGAAATTGCCTGATTCTTTACCTTTCTATTTTTACCTTCAGAAGTCTGCCCTTCTCTTTTTGATTTGTGTCACACAGCCACCTGTGTTATTACTTATTCAGTTTTTTAATCTTTGATTACATTATGTATTTTGTTTTCTTTTTTGATAGTAATTCAGTCATTCAAGCTGTTTTCTATGAGCATTTCCACCCACTTACAGGATCTCTTACTGAATTTACTTCCTGACACCTGGGAGTATTATTTACAATCTATCTTTTAATATGCATTTAAGGATATTTTCTACCAAGCCCAGATGACAACTGAGTAAAACTACACTCTATGAATCTTTCTAAAGATGAGGGAAATAGACAACCCCCTCTTTCTGCAATTATTCACTGAAAATATGTCAGATGGGCATTGCGTGTCTGATTGTGAGCTAGGAGTACTGAGAGATATAAAGATGGAAAACATGGGCCCTGCCCTTTTAGAGCAAAGTAAATATAACATGAGGCAAAGGGAAAGATTGCTGCTCAAATGTATGATGATTCAGTGAAGAAGTGAGAGAGAAATGAATGTGTTTGACTTGGAACTCAAAGATGATCCAATCCAGGCCACGAATTGTGAGTGAGAATTTTAACTGTGGGGCCTGATACCCAGTGGAGGAAATGGTAAGAATAAAGGTAGGGAAGTCTGTTCTCATCCCAGTGCTTCTTTTTTGCCGTGGTAGATGCTGGGAAGAAAGTAGTTGATAAAATGGCGGCAATTCCTGCCATCATGGCATTTATATTTCAATGGGGATGATGGACAATAATTAGGATAACTAAGAGGGCTAGGTAGCATTTTAGACAGTGGTAAGTATTTAGCAACAAATAAAGCAGGAAGGGTAACAGAAGATGTTAGGATTTGAAATTTCTGATAAGATTGTCATAGGAAGTGAGATAGAGCTAAGTCCTCTCAATTTTTGCAGTTGGAATCTGTGGCTTACAGGCTAACATTGACTGGTACCAGTTTTGGCAGCTGGGCACTACCTCTTCCTGAGTATGAGCTGCCAGCCAGTCAGGAAGGGCTGAGGTGGGAGGCGAACATGGATATGGTGCTGCCTCTGCCCTCCAGGACCTTACAGGGAGGGAAGACAGAGCTCATACCATTGTCACCTATGATATAAAGTGATTATGAAAGTGCCAGGAAGGATGGGGAAACTGAGAAGTGCTTAAGTAGGAATTCCATTTAGCACCAAAAGTGGCAAAGAGCCAGAAAAGTATTCAGTCCTATAGAATTCTAAAAACAGTTCACAAGAAGAAGAATAGCTGGTTACGGTGGCTTTTTGAATTTTCTTTCATTATGAATATGAAACAATAACCTAAAACAATTGAGAAAAAAGACAGACTTGCAGGTAGCATCTTAGAATACGTGTTACTTGAAGTGTGTGAGTGAAGTGAGGTACAGTTTGACTCCCTTGGGTAGTAAGATAGTGGTCACCCCAAAACGCGGCAGGCTTCATGTGGGCCCTGGCAGCCAGAAACACAGGGCCCTTGTCTGGCGTCTTATTCCTGATGTCCTTGCCTGTCAGTCAGCCTCCAGCCACCTGGGTTCTTTCCATTATGTTTTTGTTCCTTGTAATAAAATGGATTTTCTTTCTCAGAGAACGAGCATAAAGATACCCGGAAAATAAAGCCAGGTGCCTGTTCGCAAGACTGTAGCAAGCCAGTGTGCAGATGAGGCTTCTCGGCCTGTCCTGTAATTTCCCCCAGAGGAAAATGCTGCTGCTGACATGAATAGCAGAGGCCAGACAATGATTCTTAGGGAAGATAAACAGGCCTGTGACTCCCTCCTGACGGCTCCCACTCCTCTCCTCAATGAGCGATCATGGAGCAAAAGGTCAGGGGGATAATTCTGCACCTGCAGCCTGGGACGGCCAGGCTCAGTCCTCACACAGAACTCTCCCATAATTGATGCTAATTATTATTGAACCAAATGCACCCTTTCACAGAGGGGCATGTGGGAGGCTCTGTCACTGTTGGGGTGATTTTACCTAGAGCAAGTTTAGAATTCTTTGCACAGATGGACACACACCCAAGGAGACCCAAGTATCACATAAAAGTTCTTCATAGAAAATATTATCATTAGAAATTCCTGCAGCTTTTTAACGAGAAGTTCGGGACTCAGGTGAATGACAAATGCTACCCAGTACCAGGGCCAGAATACTGAGTGAAGGAGCATGATTTATTCATAGGGGCTTGAACTCCACTGCTGGGCCTCTGGGCTGCTTGTAGGATTTTGCACCCTGCCATCTGGACTCTGAGACAGGTTAACAACAACTTTGGAGACCTTGGAACCCACTGGGGATTTGCTTTCATGGACATCCATCTGCTTTCTGGTGGTTTTAATGAGAGTAGGGGCCCAGTGAACAGGATGAAGAATGGAAAAGAAATGGAAGAGAATTCACCCAGCTGTACATAAAGCAGAATTGACTTTAGCAGAATACCAGTGCGGAAGTGAGAACTCCCCTTCACGTTAACCACTCCCTGTTTAGGAGAACAATTTTAAACAATGTTACATTTTCTTTTTTCAATGCATCACTTCTATTTTTCCTCTCTTGTGATGATAAATCAATGGTTTTTAAAGGATGTCCTTATATATAAAAATAGTATTGCTTGTGAGAGTTTGCACCGTGCCATCTGGACCCTAAGACAGGTTAACAACAACTTTGGAGACCTTGGAACCCACTTGGCTAATTCTTCAAATATACTTTCACCCCCTACCCAGGATTTCTAATTATACATAAATGTGCATACAAAGGGATAGAGTGTGCTCAAATGTACAGTTTTATTATAATCATACCCCTTAAGCCAAATATTGGAGGGAAAACAGTCACATAGTCACTCATTCATCAGAAAATTATTGCACCCAGACTATATTGTGGGGCTTTTTTTCTGGATTCTGACCCAAAGATGAGGAAAACCTTATCCTTCTCATTACTTTTCTTTCAGTATTGGAAAGATGTTCCTCCACTATCGTCTAGATTGCATTGTTTCCAGTGAAAAACCTACTGTCAGTCTTAGCTTTCCTCCTTTGTAGGTAGTTAATGTGTCTTTTAATTTTTTTTCCTGGCTGCTTTTAAGATTTCTTCTTTATTCATTATAAGTAATTTAACTATGTTAGGCCTTGGTGTAGTTTTTTTCAGGTTTCTTATGCTTGGGTTCATTGAACTTTTAGGATCTATGGTTTTATTGTTTTTTTTTTTTATCAAATGTGATAGATTTTTGTTCATTAATTCTTCAAATATACTTTCACCCCCAACCCAGGAACTCTCGGTTCCGTTCAGTTCAGTCGCTCAATCGTGTCCAACTCTTTGCGGCCCCATGAATCGCAGCACACCAGGCCTCCCTGTCCATTACCGACTCCCAGAGTTTGCTCAAACTCATGTCCATCAAGTTGGTGATGCCATCCAGCCATCTCATCCTCTGTCGTTCCCTTCTCCTCCTGCCCCCAATCCCTCCCAGCATCAGAGTCTTTTCCAATGAGTCAACTCTTCTCATGAGGCAGCCAAAGTATTGGAGTTTCAGCCTCAGCATCAGTCCTTCCAATGAACATCCAGGAATGATCTCCTTTAGAATAGACTGGTTGGATCTTCTTGCTGTCCAAGGGACTCTCAAGAGTCTTCTCCAACACCACAGTTCAAAAGCATCAATGCTTCAGCGTTCAGCTTTCTTCATAGTCCAACTCTCACATCCATACATGACCACTGGAGAAACCATAGCCTTGACTAGATGGACCTTTGTTGACAAAGTAATGTCTCTGCTTTTTAATATGCTATTTAGGTTGGTCATAACTTTTCTTCCAAGGAGTAAGCATCTTTTAATTTCATGGGTGCAGTCACCATCTGCAGTGATTTTGGAGACCCAAAAATAAAGTCTGACACTGTTTCCACTGTTTCCCTGTCTATTTCCCGTGAAGTGATGGGACCAGATGCCATGATCTTCGTTTTCTGAATGTTGAGCTTTAAGCCAACTTTTTCACTCTCCACTTTCACTTTCATCAAGAGGCTTTTTAGTTCCTCTTCACTTTCTGCCATAAGGGTGGTGTCATCTGCATATCTGTGGTTATTGAGATTTCTCCCAGGAACTCTAATTATACATAAATGCTCAAAGTTGGTCCACAGTTTGCTAATGTGCTGTGCTTAGTAATTCAGTCCTGTCCGACTCTTTGTGACCCCATGGACTATAGCCTGCCAGGCTCCTCTGTCTTTGATTGATTGTCTTTGAGGATTTTCCAGACAAGAACACTGGAATGGGTTGCCATGCCCTCCTCCAGGGGATCTTTCCATCCCAGGGATCAAACCGAGGTCTCCAGCATTGCAGGCAGATTCTTTACCATCTGAGCCACCAGTTTCCTCATACTGTATTCATTTTTTCAGTCTTCTTTTGCTCCATTTTTAATTTTTTGCTAGTTTATATTGCTATATCTTTAAGTTCACTAATTTTTTCCTACACTATTTAATCCATTGTTAATCCTGTCCTTCAGATGTATTTTTCATCTCCAGAAGTTCTATTTGTACTTTCTTTGTATCTCCTGTGTCTCTTTTAACATACCCATGCTTCCCTCTACCTTTTGTGAATATACAGAATATAATTATAATAATATAATAATCCTTATATCCTTTCTACTCATTTTGTCATCTGAGTAATTTGAGTCTGTTTCCATTAATTAATTTTTCTGCTCTTGAAAGGCCTGATTCTTTGCAAATCTGGTGATTTTTATTTAATAAGTTTACTTTTTTGAGTAAGAAATATTTCTTTAAATGTTCTTGAGTGTTTTGGAGGGGATTCAGCCAAGTTTTTACTTGACTCTTTCAAACCTTTCTTTTTTGTTTTGTTAGATGGAACAAGAATGTCATTTGAGCTAGGAAAAATTTTGCTCCACTATTCAGGCAAAACCCTTCTGAGTACTCTATTTAATGTCCTATGTATTTAAATTTAAATTTATTTATTTTAATTAGAGGCTAATTACTTTACAACATTGTATCAGTTTTATGGGAATTCTCCATTGTAGCTTGTGGGAACATGAACTATTCTTGGACTTGTATAATCTCTAAAAATTGTTCCCCCTGCTTTGGTGAATCTTTCTTCACTAGGGTCAATTTCCTCATAGGCATGTGCCGATTAGTTTTTAGTTAAAGCCTTACGGGTCTTCTGTATATCTCCAGAGCTGGTTTTCTCCATTCTGGGCCTCCGCCCTGGGAATTTTACCCACATTGATCTCTTTATTTCCTTAACTCTGTCCTCTCAATCTTTGAACCTGCTTCTGAATCACATGGGGTGCCTGTTAAAAAATGGAGATTCTGAGGTTATCCACATGATTTGAATTATAATTTCTGGAGATGAGGCCCAGAATATTGTAGGTTGATCACACAATGCTATTGATTTCTGAGAACCACAACCCTGATGAAATCGTTCTCAAGGTTTATCAGTTGCCATCTGCAACAGTCTTCTCTGGATCTTAAGTCTCCTTGACTTTGTCTGATATACAGCCATACTCATTCTCCCCTCTTGGATGTCCTCAGGATTAAAGTATATTAAAACAGCTATTTGAGACTTATCCCAGCTCAACAATCAACCAATTTGGGGCCTAGGAGAGGAAAAACTTGGCCTATAACTTAAGAGACTCAAGTTTTGGAGTGACGGGGTGCCACTGACTTGCCTCAATTACACTGGGTCTTGTTTTCCAATTCCCCATCTGAAAAATGAAACATAACTACATCTACCATACCAAGTAGCTATAATAATCGAATTAAAATGGAAAGAATGCTAGACATACTATAAATATCTCTCAACTTTTTCTGTATATGTGTTTCAGCTCTTTGGCCTTGTATCTACATTCTGACTATCCCTTAGGGAGATATTCCAGCTTACATGTTCTGTCTTATTCTCCATCCAGTGTACCACTCAGCAGATTAATTGTTTTTATTTTTTGAACTTTGTGATCATGGTTTTCTAAGATCTCTAGTTTTTTTTTTCATAGAATGAGTTAAATATCAACTAAAACCTCTCTGAGGATATAAATTATACCTATATATTGCATATAAGCTGTCTTCTGTTTATTTTAACTCAGTTTCCATGAGTGTCCTTTTATTTGGTGAATATGGCACTTTGTGTGTGTGTGTGGTGCTGGTTTTCCTCAAATCTTAGTGAATCTTGATTGTTCATATTTGCAATTGATAATCAATGTTTAATTGTGAACATATCTTCTGATTAGAGTAGCTTTCTCTGAAAATTGTGTGGAAGGATAAGGAAGTTTTCTGCCACAGTGTGCATGTCCTAAGTCGTTTCAGGTGTGACTGACTCTTTGCGACCCTATGGGCTGTAGCCCACCAGACTCCTCTGTCTATGGGATTCCCCAGGCAAGAATACTGGAGTGGGCTGCCGTGCGCTCCTCCAGGGGATCTTCCCCACCCACAGGCTGAACCTGGGTCTCTTATGTCTCCTGCATTGGCAGGTGGGTTTTTTACCACTAGCACCACTTACGTCATTAATAGGAAGCTGCTATGGTGTGGAGGCTCCCTATTCATTCCATAGTCTTGAATTAGTTGGGGCACTGCTTTATTTCTCTAGGTACAATATTTATTCTGGGAGTCTTTTATGCCAAAAACACACAGTTTCAGAAAATCTTGTATTTATGCTTTAGCACAGGAAACTAAAGTCTACTATCCTCCTTGTTTGTTTATTTCTCTGGTTTCCTTATGGAAGGTGACATTTCATTAAGCTTTACTCAGTTTTTCTCTGTACCTTGATAAGAGTGCTAAAATTGCTAACCTGGAAGATCATTCACATTTTCAAAATCTAGATGTTCTTTGGAGGGAGTGAAAGAAAGGGTATTTGGAGGAGTCATACCTACTATCTGTTGCTTAGCGTAAATGGGCCTAAAAAAAAAAAAAAAGGTTCAGCGGATCTTAGTCAGAATCTGTTGCTTCAGTTTCTCTGTTTATTTTCTAAGGTCCTGTTGTCTGTTGACTCTGAGCTTTGTTTATATGTGAAATTGCTTAACAGTAATTTTCTCATCTGTGTGTTTGGACTGTTGTTTTCTCCAATTTTGTTTCTCTGACATTCTGACTCCATCTGCTTCCTTTCAGGAATTCCTCAAAATTTCCCAGGAGCTGGTGGCGTTCTTTCTGTTTGTGACAATTTTTGTCAATTTGTTTCTTTCAGAACATTTAAAGATGTATGTGCTTGGCCCCCATCCTGAAGTAATCTTTATCATAGTATCTCTAGTTTTAATAATCTAGGAGAAAAACTTCAGTAACTTAAATATGCTTCTGGAGATTTTTTTTCCTTATATGTCCCCAGATTTTGAATACACAGCGTACTTGGAACTTGTAATCATCTTTACATGATTGTCTTAAAGAAGATCTTTTATCTGACCTCATAATTGGTTGGGAGAAGGCAATGGCACCCCACTCCAGTACTATAGTCTGGCAAATCCCATGGACGGAGAAGCCTGGTGGGCTGCAGTCCATGGGGTCGCTAAGAGTCGGACAAGACTGAGTGACTTCCCTTTCACTTTTCACTTTCATACATTGGGAAAGGAAATGGCAACCCACTACAGTGTTCTTGCCTGGAGAATCCCAGGGACGGGGGAACCTGGTGGGCTGCCGTCTATGGGGTCGCACAGAGTTAGACACGACTGAAGTGGCTTAGCAGCAGCAGCAGCATAATTGGTTAATGAATTAAAAAGTTGGATGAAACACATAACCATAAAAATGATACATGGACTGATACGTTTTTTTTCATTTGGATATACACATGTACATTCTTGTGTCAGTCTTTTGATTACCATCCATGTTCTTTTTGAGTATCAGTCAATCAGACAGTTCAGTAGCTCAGTCATGTCTGACTCTTTGCAGCCCCATGAATTGCAGCACGCCAGGCCTCCCTGTCCATCACCAGCTCCCAGAGTTCACTCAAACTCACATCCATCGAGTCAGTGATACCATCCAACCATCTCATCCTCCACTGTCACCTTTTCCTCCTGCCCCCAATCCCTCCCAGCATCAGAGTATTTTCCAATGAGTCAACTTTTCGCATGAGGTGGCCAAAGTACTGGAGTTTCAGCTTTAGCATCATTCCTTCCAAAAAACACCCAGGACTGATCTCCTTTAGAATGGACTGGTTGGAGCTCCTTGCAGTCCAAGGGACTCTCAAGAGTCTTCTCCAACACCACAGTTCAAAAGCATCTATTCTTCGGTGCTCAGCCTTCTTCACAGTCCAACCCTCACATCCATACATGACCACTGGAAAAACCATAGCCTTGATTAGATGGACCTTGTTGGCAAAGTAATGTCTCTGCTTTTTATTATTCTGTCTACGTTGGTCATACTGTCGATACTGTCCATGGGGTTCTCAAGGCAAAAACTCCCCAGGTCAGTAGGTGCCCAATATGCTACTGGAGATCAGTGGAGAAATAACTCCAGAAAGAATGAAGGGATGGAGCCAAAGCAAAAACAATACCCAGTTGTGGATGTGACTGGTGATAGAAGCAAGGTCCAATGCTGTAAAGAGCAATATTGCATAGGAACCTGGAATGTCAGGTCCATGAATCAAGGCAAATTGGAAGCGGTCAAACAGGAGGTGGCAAGAGTGAACGTCGACATTCTAAGAATCAGCGAACTAAAATGGACTGGAATGGGTGAATTTAACTCAGATGACCATAATATCTACTACTGCAGGCCGGAATCTCCTAGAAGTAATGGAGTAGCCATCATGGTCAACAAAAGAGTCTGAAATGCAGTACTTGGATGCAATCTCAAAAATGACAGAATGATGTCTGTTCATTTCCAAGGCAAACCATTCAATATCATGGTAATCCAAGTCTATGCCGCAACCAGTAACGCTGAAGAAGCTGAAGTTGAATGATTCTATGAAGACCTACAAGACCTTTTAGAACTAACACCCAAAAAAGATGTCCTTTTCATTCTAGGGGACTGGAATGCAAAAGTAGGAAGTCAAGAAACACCTGGAGTAACAGGCAAATTTGGCCTTGGAATGCGGAATGAAGCAGGGCAAAGACTAATAGAGTTTTGCCAAGAAAATGCACTGGTCATAGCAAACACCCTCTTCCAACAACACAAGAGAAGACTCTACACATGGACATCACCAGATGGTCAATACTGAAATCAGATTGATTATATTCTTTGCAGCCAAAGATGGAGAAGCTCTATACAGTCAACAAAATCAAGACCAGGAGCTGGCTTTGGCTCACATCATGAACTCCTTATTGCCAAATTCAGACTTAAATTGAAGAAAGTAGGGAAACCACTAGAGCATTCGGGTATGACCTAAATCAAATCCCTTATGATTATACAGTGGAAGTGAGAAATATATTTAAGGGACTAGATCTGATAGATAGAGTGCTGGATGAACTATGGATGGAGGTTCATGACATTGTACAGGAGACAGGGATCAAGACCATCCCCATGGGAAAAAAATGCAAAAAAGCAAAATGGCTGTCTGAGGAGGCCTTACAAATAGCTGTGAAAAGATAAGAAGCAAAAAGCAAAGGAGAAAAGGAAAGATACAAGCATCTGAATGCAGAGTTCCAAAGAATAGCAAGAAGAGATAAGAAAGCCTTCCTCAGTGATCAAAGCAGGGAAATAGAGGCAAACAACAGAATGGGAAAGACTAGAGATCTCTTCAAGAAAATTAGAGATACCAAGGTAACATTTCACGTAAAGATGGGCTCGATAAAGGACAGAAATGGTATGGACCTAATAGAAGCAGAAGATATTAAGAAGAGGTGGCAAGAATACACAGAAGGACTATACAAAAAAGATCTTCATGACCCAGATAATCATGATGGTGTGATCACTCACCTAGAGCCAGACATCCTGGAATGTGAAGTCAAGTGGGCCTTAGAAAGCATCACTACAAACAAAGCTAGTGGATGTGATGAAGTCCCAGTTGAGCTATTTCAAATCCTGAAAGATGATGCTGTGAAAGTGCTGCACTCAATAGGCCAGCAAATTTGGAAAACTCAACAGTGGCCACAGAACTGGAAAAGGTCAGTTTTCATTCCAATCCCAAAGAAAGGCAATGCCAAAGAATGCTCAGCTACCACACAATTGCACTCATCTCACACACTAGTAAAGTAATGCTCAAAATTCTCCAAGCCAGGCTTCAGCACTACGTGAACCGTGAACTTCCAGATGTTCAAGCTGGTTTTAGAAAAGACAGAGGAACCAGAGATCAAACTGCCAACATCCACTGGATCATGGAAAAAGCAAGAGAGTTCCAGGAAAACATCTATTTCTGCTTTATTGACTATGTCAAAGCCTTTGACTGTGTGGATCACAATAAACTGTGGAAAATTCTGAGAGAGATGGGAATACCAGACCACCTGACCTGCTTCTTGAGAAACCTATATGCAGGTCAGGAAGCAACAGTTAGAACTGGACATGGAACAACAGACTGGTTCCAAATAGGAAAAGGAGTACGTCAAGGCTGTATATTGTCACCCTGCTTATTTAACTCATATGCAGAGCACATCATGAGAAACGCTGGGCTGGAAGAAGCATGAGCTGGAATCTAGATTGCCGGTAGAAATATCAATAACCTCAGATATGCAGATGACACCACCCTTATGGCAGAAAGTGAAGAAGAAAAGTTGTGACCAACCTAAATAGTATATTGAAAAGCAGAGACATTACTTTGCCAACAAAGTTCCGTCTAGTCAAGGCTATGGTTTTTCCTGTGGTCATGTATTGATGTGAGAGTTGGACTGTGAAGAAGGCTGAGCGCTGAAGAAGTGATGCTTTTGAACTGTGGTGTTGGAGAAGACTCTTGAGAGTCCCTTGGACTGCATAGAGATCCAACCAGTCCATTCTGAATGAGACCAGCCCTGGGGTTTCTTTGGAGAGAATCATGCTGAAGCTGAAACTCTAGTACTTTTGCCACCTGATGTGAAGAGTTGACTCATTGGAGAAGACTCTGATGCTGGGAGGTATTGAGGGAAGGAGGAGAAGGGGACGACAGAGGATGAGATGTCTGGATGGCATCACTGAGTCAATGGATGCGAGTCTGAGTGAACTGCGGGAGTTGGTGAAGGACAGGGAGCCCTGGTGTGCTGCGATTCATGGGGTCACAAAGAGTTGGACGTGACTGAGCGACTGTACTGAACTGAACTGAACTGAGGTTGGTCATAACTTTCCTTCCAAGAAGTAAGCATCTTTTAATTTCCTGGCTGTAATCACCATCTGCAGTGATTTTGGACCCTCAGAAAATAAAGTCTGACACTGTTTCCACTCTTTCCCCATCTATTTGCCATAAAGTGATGAAGCCAGATGCCATGATCTTAGTTTTCTGAATGTTGAGCTTTAAGCCAGCTTTTTCACTCTCCTCTCTCACTTTTATCAAGCGGCTTTTTAGTTCCTCTTCACTTTCTGCCATAAGGGTGGTGTCATCTGCATATCTGCGGTTATTGATATTTGTCCTGGCAATCTTGATTCCAGCTTGTGCTTCTTCCAGCCCAGCATTTCTCATGATGTACTCTGCATATAAGTTAAATAAGCAGGGTGACAATATACAGCCTTGACATCCTCCTTTTCCTATTTGGTGAGTATAGACAACCTGTTTATGGGCTTCCCAGGTGGCTCAGTGGTAAAAGAATCCTTCTGCCAATGCAGGAGATGTGGGTTCAATCCCTGGATTGGTAAGATCCCCTGGAGGAAGAAATGGCAACCTACTCCAGTATTCTTGCCTAGGAAATCCCATGGACAGAGGAACCTGATGGACTGTAATCCTGGGGGATGAGTCAGGCACAACTGGGCTACTGAGCCTGCATGCACACAACCTGTTTATAATTCCAATTCATCTTTCTTTCATAAACATGCCCATAAGGTATCGTCTGTTTTCTAGATTCAGTTTCTCCACAATGTGTAAGAAGTTAAAACCATGTGAGTAGAGGATTCCTCTGTATCTATCCATCCCGTTCTCTCAATCAGTCATAGTTGCTTAGCCCACAACTATTTTGCAATAATTATTTTAACAATTCTCCTTATTGCAGTCCTTCAAAATAATCCTTATTGAAACAACTCTTTGTACTGTTATTTATTTATAAGAAGAAAAGAAAAGAAAGAAAGATATTTATTTATATATTTATCATAATAAGTATATTAGGCATAAACAGTTTTAGAACTAAAATAATTAATTCTTATGAACATATACTTTAATTGATAGGTATAAAAATACAAGGGACTTTTTAATAATGAAAAATCTCAGCTGTGAGTGTTCAGAGATTGTGAGCATGCTGCTATGTTTAAAATGGGAAGAGAACTCTGGTTGATCTGAAAATTATTTAAAATGGACACTGGTTAAAAAGGCTTTGTTATGAATGTGCTATCATCATTTATTTCACCAAAAGTTTTAGGCATTCTGCTAGGCTTTGGGGATATAGAGATCAATATGATGAATAAGAATAGATAAAAAAAGAAATGAAATATAGCAATAGCCTCAGAGACATGTTAGTTTATGCATATGTGATAAAAAGGGCATCATAATTAGTGGGAAAGGAACCAACTGTTTAGTCGATGATGTTGAGAAAATTATTCACTTTATGGAGAAAAATGAAATGGGATTCCTATATATTGTAGTCTACAATAGTAGACTACAAATGGACTACAATATTTAAGTATGAAAGACAAAATTAGAAGGAATAAAAGAAAATATAGGATAATATCTTTGTGATTAAGAGATGGAATGGGGAAAAACTTCTTAAATAAAACTTAAAGTACAAACCATGGAAAAATGTTATTTTATATCAAAATTAAGCATTTCTGTTATATGAGGAATTTAACGGGCTATATAATAAACAGACAGCAAAAATGGAAGGATGTATTTCAAATGCCTAAATCTGGGAATGGATTAATATGTCAAATACACAAAAACTTTCTGAAAATGATCAACAACAACAAAAAGACAAAAATCCCAATAGAAATATGGACAATGATGTAGATAAGAGAAACCACCAAAAGACTAAGTATATAACATGATTCTAAAACACAGTACTAATCCAAGAAATGCAAATTAAAAACAGAAAGGCAAGATTTGGGAAGTAAGCAATGCCAAGTGTTGGAGAGGATGTAAATGTATTGATAGTCTCGTGTGCTGTGGGAAGGAGGGTGACAGATTAAGCCATTTGCAAAGAATATTTTCATACTCCTTAGTTAAATAGGAATGTGAAGCTCCTGTGACCCAGAAACTCATCTCTTGAAATATGTGTATATTTAACATATTTGTATATACACACATACATTATACACATGTGCGTACATACATATAAAATGTGGTACTGGTATCGTTAAGTCATGTCTAACTCTTGCAATGCCCTGGTCTGTAGCCCGCTAGGTTCCTCTGTCCATGGGATTTCCCAGGCGAGAATACTGGAGTGGGTTGCTATTTTCTACCCCAGGGGATCTTCCTGACTCTGGAATCAAACCCAGGTCTCCTGCATTGCAGGTGGATTTATATGTGTGTAGACATATGTTTGGGCTTCCCTGGTGGCTCAGCAGTAAAGAATTTGCTTGGAATTCAGAACACCTGGATTCAATCCCTGGGTGGGAAGATCCCTTGGAGAAGGGACTGGCTACCTACTTCAGTATTCTTGCCTGGAGAATTCCATGGACAGAGGAGTCGGGCAGGCTATAGTCCATGGGGTTCACTGTACATATACACACATTATACACATGCTAAAGAAATTCTCATGAGGTCGAAAGGGGCTTGTAAATGAATGCTTATTGCTGCATTACTGTGGTGGTGAAGATTTGGAAGCAACCAGTAAATGTCTTGGGAGAACAAATAGGTAACTTGTGGCAGCTGTTTACCAGAGAACATTGCGCATCAATTAAAAGCAATTGATATTGAATGTACATGTGGAACCATCAGTTCAGTCACTCAGTCGTGTCCACCTCTTTGTGACCCCATAAACTGCAGCACGCCAGGCCTCCTTGTCCACCACCAAATCTCGGAGTCCACACAAATCCATGTCCATTGAGTTGGGGATGCCATCCAACCATCTCATCCTCCATTGTCCCCTTCTCTTCCTGTCCCCAATCCTTCCCAGCATCCGAGTCTTTCCCAGTGAGTAAGCTCTTTGCATCAGGTGGCCAAAGTATTGGAGTTTCAGCTTCAACATCAGTCCTTCCAATGCACACCCAGGGCTGATCTCCTTCAGAATGGACTGATTGGATCTCCTTGCAGTCCAAGGGACTCTCAAGAGTCTTCCCCAACACCACAGTTCAAAAGCATCAATCCTTCGGCACTCAGCCTTCTTCACAGTCCAACTCTCACATCCACACATGACCACTGGAAAAACCATAGCCTTGACTAGACGGACCTTTGTTGACAAAGTGATGTCTCTTCTTTTCAATATGCTGTCTAGATTGATCATAACTTTCCTTCCAAGGAGTAAGCGTCTTTTAACATCCTGGCTGCAATCACCATCTGCAGTGATTTTGGAACCCAGAAAAATAAAGTCAGCCACTGTTTCCCCATCTATTTGCCATGAAGTGATGGGACTGGATGCCATGATCTTCGTTTTCTGAATGTTGAGCTTTTAGCCAAATTTTTCACTCTCCTCTTTCCCTTTCATCAAGAGGCTCTTTAGTTCTTCTTCACTTTCTGCCATAAGGGTGCTGTCATCTGTATATCTGAGGTTATTGATAGTTCTCCCGGCAATCTTGATTCCAGCTCGTGCTTCTTCCAGCCCAGCATTTCTCGTGATGTACTCTGCATATGAGTTAAATAAGCAGGTTGACAATGTACAGCCTTGACATAACTCCTTTTCCTATTTGGAACCAGTCTGTTGTTCCATGTCCAGTTCTAACTGTTGCTTCCTGACCTGCATACAGGTTTCTCAAGAGGCAGGTCAGGTGGTCTGGTATTCCCATCTCTTTCAGAATTTTCCACAGTTTATTGTGATCCACACAGTCAAAGCCTTTGGCATAGTCAATAAAGTAGAAATAGATGTTTTTCTGGAACTCTCTTGCTTTTTTCATGATCCAGCAGATGTTGGCAATTTGATCTCTGGTTCCTCTGCCTTTTCTAAAACCAGCTTGAACATCTGGAAGCTCATGGTTCACATATTGCTGAAGCCTGGCTTGGAGAATTTTGAGTATTACTTTACTAGCATGTGAGATCAATGCAATTGTGCGGTAGTTTGAGCATTCTTTGGCATTGCCTTTCTTTGGGATTGGAATGAAAACTGACCTTTTCCAGTCCTGTGGCCACTGCTGAGTTTTCCAAACTTGCTGGCATATTGAGTGCAGCACTTTCACAGCATCATCTTTCTATGGATGGATCTTAAAAATATATTGAGTAAACAAATCAAAACACAGAATTAGTTAACATATTAAAACCTAGAATATAACACAATATCACTTATAAAAATTCAAAAATATACATAAAACAGGGCACAACAGAAATACAAATTCAAAAGTGTGCATTTTCACTTTACCCTTTGCCTATGGATGGCAAAAGAATTGCAGTTCTATGAGTAAATAAATAGGTAAAATTTGGCAGTGGGTGATCTTAAGATGACCATGGGTGACAATGGGTAATGTATTCAGAAGCAGGATTAACTCAGCCTTCCTCACTTGAGATCCAAGTTACTTAAAAGAAAAGAAACCCCTATAAAACATAAATCTATTCCTCAGAGGACTCATGAATTGTCAAAGTCATCAGAATAATAGAATATAACAACAATCATGACAGAGAGAGGTGCAGCGTTTGGCCAAACGTCACTAATGCAGTTAA
The DNA here is from genome assembly GCF_001704415.2 of Capra hircus. Taxonomy (NCBI): domain Eukaryota; kingdom Metazoa; phylum Chordata; class Mammalia; order Artiodactyla; family Bovidae; genus Capra; species Capra hircus. The sequence continues at coordinate 24,411,603 of NC_030816.1, forward strand.
TTTTATGTCAAATGGACTGAGCCATGGGTACCTAGGTATTTAATCAAATAACTTTAAAGTGTGTGTGTGAGTGTTTCTGGATGAGGCTAGCATTTGAATCAGCGGACTGAGTAGAGCAGATTGTCCTCCCTGTTACGAGTGGACCAAATCCAATCAGTTGAAGGGCTGAATAGAACCAGAAAGCTGAGTAACAGGGAGCCCCTTTTGCCTGAATGCCTTCAAACCGAGATGTTTTTTTTCCCAGTCTTCAGACTCAAACTGAAACATCCACTTTCCTGAGTTTCCGGTCTGTGGCCTATAGTCCCAGGGGTTTCATAATCACATGAGCTGATTCCTTATAGTAAATCTCTTTATATGTAATATTTTTATATCCTATTGGTTCTGTTTCTCTAGAGTACCCTCACTAATGTAGTCCCCACTGTCCCAAGGTCCTTCTCTTGTATAGCGCTAACCTTATGAATGCTCACTTCTATCCTGGAAATCCAGCCCTCACATTTGTGTTCCAGGCAACAAGCCAAAGAAGAATTGGAGAGCCAACTTCCTGCCAAGTTGACTCACCCTACAACTTGTGCCACTTGCTACTGGCTGGTTCTGTGGCTATTTTATCTGCAAAGGAAGGTGGGAAATATAGTTTTTCAGTGTGGCACAGTGCCATGCCCAGGAGAAAGTAGGTTCTACTATTTAGGAAGAAGTGGGGTTTGAATAGTGGATTGGTCCTTAGTGGTCTGTCTCAGCAACAGCCTTTTGCACACAGTTGGCATTCCAGAAATACTAATTGAATCAAAATTTTAAATTTTCATAAAATTATCCTATATCATAGAATTGTAGAGAAATGAAATACCGATCTCTGAGCCTTATTACTCTGTTTCTGTTTTGATGAATTCTTGCATGAATTAGTTTAAAACATACATTCTAAAAGATGCTGTTGAGTGACTTCTGTGTTGTTGCTGTTAGCAGTCACTCAGTCGTGTCCAACTCTTTGAGACCCCATGGTCTGAAGCACCATAGTTTTTCCTGTCCTTTGTCTCCCGGAGTTTGCTCTAACTCATGTCCATTGACTTGATGATGCCATCCAACCATGTCATCCTGTGTCATCCCCTTCTCCTCCTGCCTTCAATCTTTCCCAGAATCAGTCTTTTCCGAAGAGTCAGCTCTTCACATCAGGTAGCCAAAGTATTAGAGTTTCAGCTTCAGCATCAGTACTTCCAGTGAATATTCAGGGTTGTCTTCCTTTAGGATGGACTAGTTTGATCTCCTTGTTGACCAAGGGACTTTCAAGAGTCTTCACCAGCACCACACTTCAAAAGCATCAATTCTTCAGCCTTCAGCCTTCTTTATGGTCCAACTCTGACATCTGTACGTGACTACTGGAAAAACCATAGCTTTGACCAGACAGCAAACTGATGTCTCTGCTTTTTAATATGCTATCTAGGTTTTCTTCCAAGGATCAAACGTCTTTTAATTTCATGGCTGCAGTCACCATCCACAGTGATTTTGGAGCCCAAGAAAATGAAGTCTGTCACTGTTTCCATTTTTTTCCCATCTATTTGACATGAAGTGATAGGATCAAAAGCCATGACCTTAGTTTTTTAAATATTGAGTTTTAAACCAGCTTTTTCACTCTCTTTCACCTTTATCAAGAGGCTCTTTAGTTCCTCTTTGCTTTCTGCCATTAGGGTGGTGTCATCTGCATATCTGAGGTTACTAATATTACCCAGCAATCTTGATTCAAGCTTGTACTTCATCCAGCCCAGCATCTCACATGATGTATTCTGCTTATAAGTTAAATAAGCAGGGTGACAATATACAGCATTGTCTTAACTCCTTTCCAAATTTTGAACTAGTCCATTGTTCCATGTCCAGTTCTAACTGTTGCTTCTTGACCCACATACAGATTCTCAGGAGGCAGGTAAGGTGTTCTGGTACTCCCATCTCTTTCAGAATTTTTCAGTTTGTTGTGATCCACACAGTCAAAGGCTTTAGCATGGTCAATGAAGCAGAAGTATACATTTTTTCTGGAATTCTCTTACTCTTTCAATGATCCAATGGATGTTGGCAATTTGATCTCTGGTTCCTCTGCCTTTTCTAAATCTATGTTGTGCATTTGGAATTTCTCGGTTCGTGTAGTGTTGAAGCCTGGCTTGAAGGATTTTGAGCATTACATTGCTACCATATGAAATGAATGCAATTGTGTGGTAGTTTGAACATTCTTTGGCATTGCCTTTCTTTGGGATTGGAATGAAAACTGATCTCTTCCAGTACTGTGGCCACTGCTGATTTTTCCAAACTGGCTGGCCTATTGAATGCAGCACTTTAATAGCATCATCTTTTAGGATTTGAAACAGATTAACTGGAATCCCATCACCTCCACTATTTTTGTTCATAGTGATGCTTCCTAAGGATCACTGGACTTCACAGTCTAGGATGTGTGGTTCTATGTGAGTGGTCACACCATTGTGGTTATTTGGATCATTAAGACATTTTTTGTACCGTTCTTCTGTGTATTCTTGCCACCTCTTCTTAATATCTTCTGCTTCTGTTAGGTCCATACCACTTCTGTCCTTTATTGTACCCATCTTTGCATAAAATATTCCCTTGGCATCTATAATTTTCTGAAAGAGATCTCTAGTCTTTCCCATTCTACTGTTTTCCTCTATTTCTTTGCACTGATCGCTGAGGAAGTCTTTCTTATCTCTCCTTACTGTTCTTTGGGACTTTACATTCAGATGGATTTATCTTTCCTTTTCACTTTTGTCTTTTGCTTCTCTTTTGTGTACTGTGAGTTTTTCAATTAAGTTAATGAATTATTATAGAAGAATCTTTAGCAGACAAAAGGTAAAATTTTATCAGGCAGATAGAAATGATATATACATATAAATTATGTAAGCAAAAGTCAATACTTCTAAATGGTTCTACCATGTTTGAAAATACATACACTTTTAAGAAGTGTAAACATTACCTCATTGATCTTATCGTATTAACTGGCTAAGAAAAAATTTTTTTGTTGAAAGTAAAAGCTAAATTTAAATCTCAGCTCTGAGTTATCATGAAATGTAAACATGGACACTATGTGATGAAAGCTTTACCTGTACAAATATATTTACTCCCATATATATTATAAATGCATATATTTTATGCATTTTAAAGATAGTTTTTTTTTCAGTGTTAATTTGTGAAACATTTGTTGACTATTTTATACATTTTTATATAAAATATACAAAATTCAGAGCAGAGAGAATGTCAGAGCCCTTGACTTAATCTTGCAAATCAACATTGTATGCTTAAGGGATGATATGGGAAGGGAGGTGGGAGGGGGATTCAGGATGGGGAACACATGTACACCCATGGATTCATGCGGATGTATGGCAAAACCAATACAATATTGTAAAGTAAAAAAAAAAAAAAACAAACTGTGACGTGACTGTAAAAAAAAAAAAACAAAAAAACATTGTATGCTTAGAAAAGAGGTGGGTCAATGCAATAATTCATTTGTCATATTGATGCACTAGAAGTCAATTATATTTAAAACACACACACACACACACACACACACACACACACACACACACACACAGCACTTAATGGCTTAAGGTTAAAAGCAAAAACGACCAAACTAGCTTACTCATGGAAAAGAGAAAACTCACTTAGCCACTGCAGAAATAACACTTCCTGATTTTGCAAAGAGGTCATGAGTGGGCCACCTCCGCTCCTGCCCTGGGATAATTCCCAGTGTGAGTGACACTATTGCTGGAGATGCAAACTCTGGTAGAAGGGTCTCCAGGGCTATGGGATCCTATGGCTACGGGCTGAGAGAAACGACTCGGCCCTCTGCTGCCAAAGCTCTTTGCCAGGCTGTGAAGAGTGAGGACGCTGTATAAACTATGATTAATTCTTGGTATTAATAGCTGGGAAACGTGTTGCTCATCTATAAATGCCACTTGTCCACTCTGCATATTTGCTGGTCTACTTTTTCATCCGTATTAGTCAATCATTGCCACCCTCTTCTTACCATCTTACAGAGAGAATGGGAATCTGTGATGTAAGAAATGGTCACTGCAATTAAATTATTTCTAAAAACAAATAAGATGGAATGTCGTATGCAGAAAGAATTGATATAGGCATCTAAAATGTTTGTAATTTCTCACAGCTGAGAGAATCAGTTTTTTGACTTTAATATTAAATAATAGAAAGTAAATTTTAGCTTTTGAAGACAATTTATTTTTCTACTCTGTGATGTATTTAAAACTGAGAATATATTTGACTCTAAGTACAATTCTAGTGTTTTGTCCAAATTAGATTGGACTTAACTAGAAATAAATTCTTAGAATTTATTTATAAAACAGCACATATTAATAATATTCCCTTTATCTCTATAAAGAACAAAATATATAAAGAATTATAAAAGCTACTTTTAAATGGCAGCAACTGAAAGAACTCCCAGTTCCTTCAGTTCAGTTCAGTTCAGTTCAGTCGCTCAGTCATATCCAACTCTTTGCGACCCCATGAATCGCAGCACGCCAGGCCTCCCTGTCCATCACCAGCTCATGAAGACTCACTATTCTGTAATTCAGTCAATATGATTACACTCTTTTTGAGATTAGCTCTTTGCAAAATTTCTCATAGAAACTATTACTTGAGATATGAATATTGTAAGGCAACTACTATCAAAAAAGAAAGAGAGTTCCAGAAAAAGCATCTATTTCTGCTTTATTGACTATGCCAAAGCATTTGACTGTGTGGATCACAACAAACTGTGGACAATTTTTTTAAGAGATGTGAATACCAGACCACCTTACCTGCCTCTTGAGAAATCTGTGTGCAGGTCAAGAAGCAACAGTTAGAACTGGACATGGAACAACAGAATGGTTCCAAATCGGGAAAGGAGAACGTCAAGGCTGTATATTGTCACCCTGCTTATTTAACTTATATGCAGAGTACATCATGAGAAATGCTGGGCTGGAAGAAGCGCAAGCTGGAATCAAGATTGCCGGGAGAAATATCAAAAACCTTAGATATGCAGATGACACCACCCTTATGGCAGAAAGTGAAGAGGAACTAAAAAGCCTCCTGATGAAAGTGAAAGAGGAGAGTAAAAATGTTGGCTTAAAACTCAACATTCAGAAAACTATGAACATGGCATCTGGTCCCATCACTTCATGGCAAATAGATGGGGAAACAATGGAAACAGTGAGAGACTTTTTTTTGGGGGGGCGGGGTGGGTCTCCAAAATCACCGCAGATGGTGACTGTAGCCATAAAATTAAAAGACACTTGCTCCTTGGAAGAAAAGCTATGAACAACATCGACAGCATATTGAAAAGCAGAGACATTACTTTGCCAACAAAGGTCCATCTAGTCAAAGCTATGATTTTCCAGTAGTCATATATGGATGTGAGAGTTGGACTATAAAGAAAGCTGAGTACTGAAGAACTGATGCTTTTGAACTGTGGTGCCGGAGAAGACTCTTGAGAGTCCCTTGGACTGCAAGGAGATGAAACCAGTCCATCCTAAAGGAAATCAGTCCTGAATATTCATTGGAAGAACTGATGCTAAAGCTGAAACTCCAATACTTTGGCCACCTGATGCGATGCTGGGAAAGATTGAAGGTGGGAGGAGAAGAGGTCAACAGAGGATGAGATGATTGGATGGTATCACCGACTCTATGGACATGAATTTGAGTAAGCTCCAAGAGTTGCCAATGGACAGAGAAACCTGGTGTGCTGCAGTCTATGGGTTTGCAGGGAGTTGGACACAACTGAGAAACTGAACTGAACTGAACTGAACTACTATCTGGTATTTGGTCCATAATTCTGGAAGTAAAAGAACTGAAATCCAGCTTCGTGAATGAGTTTGACTAAAATTTGTAGCAAAGATTCAAGCAATAATTTTCTATTACTTTTCATGAGAAAGTGATATATTTCAAAACACAACTCTCACAGCATTACCTTAGCAAAGCAGGGTGATATTTAGTGGTATCTTCCCCACAGTTAAGTTCCAGAAGACTGAATCCAACTGGATAGTGAAGAGACCACATAGGGAAGCTAAAACACATTTTTTTTTTAGAATAATATCCCTGGTATTTGGGCTTTTAAGCTATAAGATTTTTTAATGTCCCTTTTGGGGTCCTCACTTGGAGAAGGCAATGGCAACCCACTCCAGTACTCTTGCCTGGAAAATCCCATGGATGGAGGAGCCTGCTAGGCTGCAGTCCATGGGGTTGCTGAGAGTAGGACACAACTAAACGACTTCACTTTCACTTTTCACTTTCATGCACTGGAGAAGGAAATGGCAACCCACTCCAGTGTTCTTGCCTGGAGAATCCCAGGGACGGGGGAGCCTGGTGGGCTGCCGTCTATGGCGTTGCACAGAGTCGGACACAACTGAAGTGACTTCAGTAACTTATATGTGATGTGGCCATCTGAGCATTTCATAGCTAAGGACTGACCTTGAAACCAATTGCTCAAAGCATCTGTGTTATGAAAAGTGAATTATTTTGGATCATCCAATTAAGTCAGGTCTAATTAGGACAGCGGCTCTGTCCAAATTGGGGTGACTAGGATCTCTAGCACTGCCCTCTGGTGGCAAGCTTTGCTCACCCAGTCTCACAGGCACGATTGGTGGCTCTTTTGTCAAGTCAGCTGAGCGAAGCTTTTAGAGTGTCTTCAAATTGGTGTCCTCATTCAACAGCTCTTCCTCTTGGGCACTGGATTTCAAAACATCATCTCCAGACTAGAAACAGCAACATCACTTGGAATTTGTAAAAACTGTAACATTTTGGTGGGGCCACCCCGTACTGTCTGAATCAGAAATTCTAGAGGTAGAGAGCAGTGCTCTGGATTTTGTTTTAACAAGCAGTTCAGGTGATTCTGATGTCCACTAAAGTTTGAGAGCTGTCTTCCTGTTTTGTCCAGTGATTTGAACTCTTCAGAAACACCCAAACCAAAATGTTTTGCCAGAGCCCCAACTTCTTTCCCTTAGTCTCTTAGCCTTCACAAAGACCAGAATTGTATGTTTCAGTTCAGTTCAGTTGCTCAGTTGTGTCCGACTCTTTGGGACCCCATGGACTGCAGCAAGCCAGGCTTCCCTGTCCATCACCAACTCCTGGAGTTTACTCAAACTCATGTCCATTGAGTCGGTTTGCTTAATAGTAAATTTAAGCAATTGTAACAGTGCTGTTTCGAGCATTTGTTTTTATGCATCTCTGCTTGTGTGTATATTTCTACAGTATAAATTTCTAGATGGTAAATTGCTGACTCAAAGAGTATACATGTAAGTATTAATATATTTACTCTTTGTGACCCCATGACTGTAACCTGCCAGGCTTCTCTGTCCATGGGATTTTCCAGGTAAGAATACTGGAGTGGGTTTCCATTCTCTTTTCAAGAGTATCTTTCTGAGCCAGGGATTGAACCCAGGTCTCCTGCATTGCAGGTAGATTCTTACCAATGAGTCACCAGGGAAGCCCAAAAAATAACAAATGAAAAATTAATATGTTTCCTTATTTCCTGTATTCTTGATGCTCTGGAATCTGGAGCCTTTCTGAACCTGGAGAGACTATTCCTCTGAGGGTCACCTAATTTCAAGAGAGAGCAACAATTTGCTTGCAAACTCACCTTTAATATATAAATCAATCAATCTAAAGCCCATACTCTGAACTCTATCTTGTTCTTACACTCCAGCAGGAAACATTCCTCTGACCTGCTTATCCTATAGCACAGAACCCACAGAAAATTTTCAAACTATCCAGTCCTAAGTCTGCTCAGCTAGCATACTCTGCCTTGCTTGTTTCTGCCATGAACTCTGATACCAGAATACTTGGGTTTAAATTCTAGCATCTCTGCTTCCTGGGTATGTGGAACTTTTTCCTGGGTAAGTTATTTGATTGCTCCATTGACTCAATTTTTTCATCAGAATATGGTTGATAATAACAAAATCTACCTCACAGAGTCTTAAATATTGATAAACATAGAATACTTTTAATAATACATAGCATGTAGTAACTATTTGCTATCATTTTTGGTCAACTTATTTAATCAACGTCAAACAAGTTGAAATAGTTTAATCTTCATTAAGAACATTTGTAAAAGCCTATCTATTATATTCCTAGCAAAATAAATCATTGAACAATTTTTATTAAAATTGTACTGAAGTTAAACTGTATTGAAATTGAATAATATTTTGAATATTTTCCCACCTAATTGTTCAGTCTCTCAGTCATGTCCAACTCTTTGTGACCCTATGGACTGCAGCACACCAGGCTTCCCTGTCCTTCACTAACTCCTGGAGTTTGCTCAAACTCACATCCATTGAGTCAGTGATGCCATACAACCATCTCATCCTCTGTTGTGCCCAGCTCTTTCTGCCTTCAATCTAATAGATTTTAAAAATAATCTCTATTAGCCTTTTTTTTAGTTATAAGGTGATTGAAAAATTTTAGGGTATTTTGAGGCTTTGATTACCTTTTGCTGTGAAATATTTAATTTTTTCTCTTTTTGTTATTTATTGTTTGACTAATGAATATTAGTCCAGTATTTAAAATTGAAGATCTTTTTGTGATTATATCTTAACACTTTTATACCAGTATTAGCCAAACATTTAAAATTTTATAGGGTCAACTGATAATGCTTTTCATTTATGATTCCTGGCTTTATTTGTTTAAAAGTCTCCTATATTTTCTTCAAGTACTATAAATGAAGTATTCCTTCATTTACAATTCAGTCCTTCTAAGCTGGATTTTGACCACCTTAAAGTTTGTTTGTTTGTTTGTTTTTCAATATTCCGACAAGCCAATGTCTGTATGGTCATAAAAATTCCCTGAAACTTTCTTTGTATACTTGTTCCTAGTCTCATCTCCAATCCTTTTTTAGCATTTTCCCATATGTGAAATATAGGATAGAATCTCTTACCTTGGGAATATCTCAAAAGAAATTTCTTATTTAAGCAGTCTATCCATCTCAACCATTGACATAGAAATTTGTTTGCAAATTAAATTTTCCATGATGACAATGGTCAAATCTCTGTATGTCCTGGACTTCACCCACCTGACCAAATAGATAAATTGATTTCTAATGTTCTTTTCCAAGAGTCCCAATCATGCTAATCATTTCTGCAAATCCAAGGACAACTTGTTCACCACTGTGGTCTTCCTGCTTGGCTCTGCCTCATCCTTCCATTTTTTTCTTTCACTGATGCTAATACTGTTATACTGAAAAGTGATTTCTACTCAGTGGGGATTTTTTTCTGATCACTATCCAAATCCTCTTTTCTGTCTCATATTTCTACTGATTTATTCATTAATTTAAACATTACATTACTGAGTAATTATAAAGGGCTTATCAATGGCAGGCTCTTGCGATACCTCAATGATGCAAATCCCAATGGCAGAGATTCTTGTTCTGATGAAGATTTTGTCTCAGAATTGTTATGGTGTCTGGAACACAGCATGTTCATGTATGTGCATAAATAATGAAATGTGCTTGTAAATAATTGGTTGAAAATGTTAATTGATTTGGATGCAGCTATGTTCTCTCTCTGTGTATGCTTTTTGATTAAATTAATAGGCTTAATTTTCTGGAACAGTTTTAGGTTGTAGATCAATTGAGCTGATAGTACAGAGTTCACATATACCTCTTCTTCTGCCCTCCTCATCAATTTTTCCTATTATTAACATCTTGCATTAGTGTGGTATATTTTTTTGTTGTAACTGATTAACCCATATTGATATACTACCACTAAAGTCCATGGATTATATCAGGGTTTATTCTTTGTGTTGTGCAATTCTACGCATCTTGACAAATATATATTGTGATGATATTTATGATTGCAGTATCATACGGAATAATTTTACTACTCTGAAAATTCCTTTTGGGAACCTATTCTTTTCTTTTTCTTCCTCCCCACCCTCAAACCCTTAACCCCTGGGAACTACTGATCTTTTAACTTGATGGTTTTGCCTTTTCCAGCATGTTATAGACTGGGACTCAGACAGTGTGTAAGCTTTTCAGGTTTATTTCTTTCATTTATCAATATGCATATTGATAAATGTGTCTGTGTGCTTAGTCATTCAGTCATGTCAGACTCTTTGTGACCCCATGGACTGTAGCCTGCCAGGCTTCTCTGACCATGGGAATTCTCCAGGCAAGAATACTGGAGTGGGTTGCCATGTATCCTTTAGGGGATCTTCCCAACTGAAGAATCGAACCCAGGTCTCATGCATCACAGCCCAATTCTTTACCATCTGAATCACCAGGGAAACACAAAGCAGTAGTACTGAGTGATCCCCAGCTCTGTGAAGTGAAAGTTGCTCAGTCATGTCTGACTGTTTAGGACCCCATGGACTATACAGTCCAGGCAAGAATACTGGAATGGGTAGTCTTTCCATTCTCCAGGGATCTTCCCAACCCAGGGATCAAACCCAGGTCTCCCACATTCAGTTCAGTTCAGTTCAGCCTCTCAGTCGTGTCTGAATCTTTGGGACCCCATGAACTGCAGCATGCCAGGCCTCCCTGTCCATCACAGACTCCCGGAGTCTACCCAAACCCATGTCCATTGAGTCAGTGATGCCATCCAACTATCTCATCCTTTGTCGTCCCCTTCTCCTCCCACCATCAATCTTTCCTAGCATCAGCGTCTTTTCAAATGAGTCAGCTCTTCCCATCAGGTGGCCAAAGTATTGGAGCTTCAGATTCAACATCAATCCTTCCAGTGAACAGCCAAGACTGATCTCCTTTAGGATGGACTGGTTGGATCTCCTTACAGTCCAAGGGATTCTCAAGAGTCTTCTCCAAGACCACAGTTCAAAAGCATCAACTCTTTGGCACTCAGCTTTCTTTATAGTCCAACTCTCACATCCATACATGACCACTGGGAAAACCATAGCCTTGACTACATGCGCCTTTGTTGGCAAATTAATGTCTCTGCTTTTAATATGCTGTCTAGGTTGGTCATAACCTTTGCTTCCAAGGAGTAAGCATCTTTTAATTTCATGGCTGAAATCACCATCTCCAGTGATTTTGGAGCCCTGAAAAATAAAGTCAGCCACTGTTTCCACTGTTTCCCCATCTATTTGCCATGAAGTGATGGGACCAAATGCCAAGATCTTAGTTTTCTGAACGTTGAGCTTTGGCCAACTTTTTCACTTTCCTCTTTCACTTTCATCAAGAGGCTCTTTATTTCTTCTTCACTTTCTGCCATAAGGGTGGTGTCATCTGCATATCTGAGGTTATTGATATTTCTCCCAGCAATTTTGATTCCAGCTTGTGCTTCTTCCACCCCAGTGTTTCTCATGATGTAATTTGCATATAAGTTAAATAAGTAGGGTGACAATATACAGCCTTGACATACTCCTTTTCCTATTTGGAACCAGTCTGTTGTTCCATGTCCAGTTCAAACTGTTGCTTCCTGAGCTGCATACAAGTTTCTCAAGAGGCAGGTCACGTGGTCTGGTATTCCCATCTCTTTCAGAATTTTCAACAGTTTATTGTGATCCACACAGTCAAAGGCTTTGGCATAGTCAATAAGGCAGAAGTAGATGTTTTTCTGGAACTCTCTTGCTTTTTCCATGATCCAGCAGATGTTGGCAATTTGATCTCTGGTTCCTCTGCCTTTTCTAAATCCAGCTTGAACATCTGGAAGTTAACAGTTCACATATTGTTGAAGTCTGGCTTGGAGACTTGTGAGCATTACTTTACTAGTGTGTGAGGTGAGTGCATTGTGCAGTAGTTTGAGCAACCTTTGGCATTGCCTTTCTTTGGGATTAGAATGAAAACTGACCTTTTCCAGTCCTGTGGCCACTGCTGAGTTTTCCAAATTTGCTGGCATATTGAGTGCAGCACTTTCACAACATCATCTTTTAGAATTTGAAATAGCTCAACTGGAATTCCATCACCTCCACTAGCTTAGTTCGTAGTGATCCTTCCTAAGGCCCACTTGACTTCACATTCCAAGATGTCTGGTTCTAGATGAGTGATCACACCATCGTGATTACCTGGGTCATGAAGATCTTTTTGTATAGTTCTTCTGTGTATTCTTGCCACCTCTTCTTAATATCTTCTGCTTCTGTTAGGTCCATACCATTTCTGTCCTTTATCGAGCCCATCTTTGCATGAAATGTTCCCTTTGTATCTCCAATTTTCTTGAAGAGATATCTAGTCTTTCCCATTCTATTGCTTTCCTCTATTTCTTTGCATTGATCACCAAGGAAGACTTTCTTATCAGTCCTTGCTATTCTTTGGAACTCTGCATTCAAATGGGTATATCTTTCCTTTTCTCCTTTGCTTTTTGCCTCTCTTCATTTCACAGCTATTTGTAAGGCCTCTTCAGACAGCCATTTTACTTTTTTGCATTTCTTTTTCTTGGGGATGGTCTTGCTCCCTGTCTCTTGTACAATGTCACAAACCTCTGTCCATAGTTCATCAGGCAATCTATCAGATCTCATCCCTTAAATCTATTTCTCACTTCCACTCTATAATCATTAGGGGTTTGATCTAGGTCATACCTGAATGGTTTAGCAGTTTTCCCTGCTTTCTTCAATTTAAGTATGAATTTGGCAATAAGGTGTTCATGATCTGAGCCACAGTCAGCTCCCGGTCTTGTTTTTGCTGACTGTATAGAGCTTCTCCATCTTTGGCTGCAAAAAATATAATCAATCTGATTTCGGTGTTGACCATCTGGTGATGTCCGTGTGTAGAGTCTTCTCTTGTGTTGTTGGAAGAGGGTGTTTTTAATGACCAGTGCGTTCTCTTGGCAGAACTCTGTTAGCCTTTGCCCTGCTTCATTCCTTATTCCGAGGCCAAACGCCTGTTACTCCAGGTGTTTCTTGACTCCCTTCTTTGCATTCCAGTCTCCTATAATAGAAAGGACATCTTTTTTGGCATGCATTTAAGGTTCCTTCATGTATTGTGACTTGATGGCCTATTTCTTTTTATCATTGAGTTATATTCCATTCTATGGATGTACCACAGTTTGTATCCATCCACCTATCCAGGACATATTGTTTACTTCCAGTTTTTGATTATTACAAGTAAACGTGCTATAAACATTCATATGTTTTGTGTATATATTAGCTTTTTTATCATTTGGGAAAACACCTAAGAATGTGATTGATGTACCACATAAAAAGGAAGAAAGATAGCGTTAAGTCATGTCTGACTCTTGTGACCCCATAAACTGTGGCCTGCCAGGCTCCTTTGTCCAGGCAAGAATACTGGAGTGGGTTGCCATTTCCTTCTCCAGGCTACCACATAAGACTGTGTTTAAATTTGTAAGAAGCTACCAAATTGTCTTCCAAAGAGGCTGTACCATTTTTTGCTGTAATGAATGAGAGTTCCTGTTGCTTTACATCCTCACCAGAATTTTGTATTGTCATTTTTAAGATATCAGTCATTCTAATAGTTGTATAGTGATATGTCTTTGTGTTAATTTCCCTAATGATATAACATCTTTTTAAAGTGCAAAAATTTAGGAAGGCTATTGTATTAAGCTGATGTGAATAATCAACATCACATTTTCAATATAGAAAGAGACAAACATTATGTCACTTCCTCTTTTCTTCATTCAAATATTTTCAGTGGGTCCAATCACCTATAAGATGACATATATAATTTAATATTAATTAAAAAGGCCCATGATTGTCTACTGTAATTTTGTTTAGCCCAAATTCCTATCCCTTCCTTTTGGTTTTTGCTGAGAGGCATACATTCCTCTTTCGAATTTTGAAAATATAGGCTGAAAGTAAAGTGAAATGTTAGTTTCTCAGCTGTGTCTGACTCTTTGTGACTCCGTGGACTGTAGCCTGCCAGGCTTCTCTGTCCATGGAATTCTCCAAGGCAAGAATACTGGAACGGGTAGCCATTCCCTTTCCCCAAGGATTTTCCCAACCCAGGGATCAAACCCAGGTCCCCTGAAGTGCAGATGGATTCTTTACTGTCTGAACTACCAGGGAAGCCCTGTGCAAATATGGGCTATATTCTATCAAGACCCTGTCCCTTTGGACAGGTAAATCCTTTTGTTAGAAATGTCCTCTTGTCCTCCGTTTCTTTTGCCTTGCAAAGACAAAGTGCCTACTTATTCTTCTATATTTGGCTTCCCTCTTTCTTTGATCCTTCTCTGTCTTCCTGATCCTACATTGACTCACATAAATGGGTCAGTGCCCTTCAGAATTTTATCTGGTCTTTCAGGTTAGTACCTACTGATTGTATTGTAAATGTCCTCCTGGTTGGGAAAAAAGATTATGAGTGTGAAATTATTTCTTACTGAGAATTCCTTAAAAGGATTCTTTGCTGACTGAATGAGGCGATGAGAGAAAGAAAGCAAATGAGAGAAGTTAGTGTTACAATCTTTGTTTTAGAAAAGATTTTAGGAAGGCAAAGATTAAATGTGTGAAAGAATAGGACTGGAGCCAAATAGGCCAAATTACTACGATATGAATATGTACATACAGGGCTGAGAGATAGCATAAAGTCAGGTGTCAAGCGATAAAAACCCAGTCCCTAGCAACTAAGTAGAACCATTACAGAAAGAACAACCTATTTAAAGGTGATTTTAGCATGTGGGTAGTTAACTTAAGATTTAATTTGAGTATTTAGTTCCACTCTATGAGCCTTTGATTGTTTTTAAAGAGCGAATTCTGAAGTGGAGTAACTGGTAAGAATTCCCACCTTGCTTCTCCATGTGGAACTATGGCAGTAGTTTGAGAGGGAGAAAGATCTCAGGAGATGGCTGAATGTGGGGCTGATGGAGGCTGGATGTGGGCTCCCAGGATTATCAAAGATTTCTATACCTTAAGCATGGTACCAGACCTGACTGTACTTTGTGGTTTGAGATGTGGAGAATCTTGTGTCAGTGGTAGTTCGTGTGGACCTTAAGTGTTGACTAATAGAGGCTCCCTGACTCTTTGGTTACATATAAGATAATTTGAGGTGTGTGAGTATGAGAGGGTAAAGATCTGTAACAACTGAGGCAGAATGTCCCACCAGTTTAGTAAGATAGAATCTCAGTCAAAATTAGTTTAAAGAAAATAAAGAAATATAAAACAAAACTGTCATTATCTTCTTGTAGTGTATTTGTCTATAAAGAAAATACTAGATAATGGAGAGAATTTTTTTTTCTAGAATTGGTGAATATTCAATAAGATTTGTGATTAATATTTAGAATTCAGTTGTGTTTTTATATACCAGCAATTACTGTTTAAATAGTGTTTATAACAGCAATAAAAACACATATGGTACCCAATGAATAAATGTAACAAAAGATATGCAAATCTTCATGGAGAAAGAGATAACATTTTATGGAAGTGTATTAAAATGTAGTATAGAAATACAGGGAGTCACCATGTCATATATAGAAAGACTGTTGCCAATATGTGCACTTCTGATAATTATACACACACAAAATGCAATATCATTCAAAATCTTAAATGTTTTTGAGAAAAATTAAAAGTTGGCTTTGCAGTAGATATCAGTTTATAAATAACTAGCAAGTCTGGCAGTACCAAGAGTTGGTGAAGCTTAGAGTACTGAGAACTCTTAGATAATGTTGATTGGCTTATGAAATGGTACAGCTACTTTAAGAATAATTCACAATTTTAGAACATAATTCCTTTGATTCAGGAATTTCACTTATAGGTGGACAAAATATGCATTATATTCTTCATAAGCTTTGCTTGCAATTGCAAAAAATTGGAAAAAAATGTCAGTCAATAGGAGAGTGTATATATTTGGAGGTCCCATGACCACCCTCAGGTTTAGTAATTTGCCAGAACTGAACAGAATTCAGCAAAACTGCTATGTTCATGGTTATGATTAATTACAGGGCTTCCCTGATGGCTCAGGAAATAAAGAATCCACCTGCAGTGTAGGAAACACAGGAGACACAGGTTTGATCCATGGGTAGGGAAGATCTGCTGGCAGAGGAAATGGCTACCCAATCCAGTTTTCTTGCCTGAAAAGTCCTTTGGACAAAAGAGCCTGGCAGACTACAGCCCAAAGAATTGCATAGTTGGACATGACTGAGCAACTAAACACACACACATGGTTTATTATGGTGAAAGGATAGCGATTAAAATTAGCAACAGAAAAAGGCACATCAGGCAGAGTTCCGGAGACAAGGCATGAGTTTCTAGTTGTTCTCATGCAGTGTGGTAGTATAGACAGCACTGTTTCTTTTAGCAACGATGGTGACAATATATTCAACTAGGGAAGCTCATCTAAGTCTTAGTGTCCAGTGGACGCTATTGGATTGTTGCCTAAGCTTGGTGGGTGGCTTGTGTAACTGATCTTAGGCTGACCTTACTCTCTACCCTCTTTATAGGTCAGACTTTGCATGGTTCAGGTCCTCCACCATAAATTACTTTGTTAGCATAGACTGCCTGGCACCACCCCAAGGGCCCTCAGTAAACAAGGACACTCTTACCATGTAGGACACTCCAAGGGCTTAGAGGATACCTCCCAAGAGCTGGACAGAGCTCAAATCTTTCCTTTGAATGTGCAGGTGTGAACAACTCACACTTGCTGAGTTGTCCTTTACTATACAGTGTATAGTTTTCCCTCATAGCTCAGTTTGGTAAAGAATCCGCCTGCAGTGCAGGAGTCTCCCAGCAATTCATGAGCTCTCAGTTTGATCCCTGGATTGGGAAGATGCCCTGAAGAAGGAAATGGCAACACACTGTAGTGTTCTTGCCTGGGAAATCTCATGGATGGAGGAGCCTGGTGGGCTAAAGTCTGTGGGGTGGCAAGAGTCAAACACAACTTAGTGTTTAAACCACCACACAGTATATAAATAAATTGTGTTATATATCTACAAATAACAGTATGGATAAATTTTATAAAACTACTATTGAAAGAGAAAGTAAACTGGAGGAAAATGAGTACAGTACAAGCTCATTTATAGAAAGTTAAAATTATGTAAAATATTATTTGATATGGCACATGAATACATAAAAATGTAGGACGAGTATTATGGAGAAGGAAATAGCAACCCACTCCAGTATTCTGGCCTAGGCAATCCCATGGACAGAGGAACCTGGCAGGCTACAATCCATGGTGTCGCAAGAGTTGAACATGACTTAGCAACTAAACCATCACCACCAGAACAATATTAAAATGTTAATGAGAATAATAAATTCTAAGTACAGGCTAATTTTTAACTCTGGGGACGGAAACTGCAGTGATCTTCTAGGAAGTACATGGTAGGGCATTAATTAAATCAGAAATGTTTTATTTTTCAGGCTGGGTGGTAAATGGGTGTTGGTAAATTATTATTCAATGACTTGATATGTGTAGACTATTTCAAATTTTTAAAAAAGAGTAAATTTTTCATATAATTGAGTTTGTTTAGTAAGCATAAGCATATTAGGTTGGTACAAAAGTAATTGCGGTTTCAGACCATGAGTTTTAAAACTTTATAACTAGCCTCAGACACATCTTTATCAATCAAAATAGGAACCATTACTATCAACACATTTTTGCCAGTGAGAAATAAATTTGTTTATTCCTGTAGCGTGAAAAATCTGTGCTTCAGGATTGGACAAACTCTTGGAAAGCATTTTCTGCCTCTTGCTGGTTGTGGAAGTGTTTTCTCTGCAAAAAGTTATTGAGATGCTGAAGAAATGGTAGGTGGTTGGTAAAAGGTCAAATGAATATGGGGGATGAAGCAAAACTTTGTAGCCCAATTTGTTCAACTTTTGAAGTGTTGGTTGTGTGGCATGCGGTGTGTGTTGTCCTGGAGAATAATTGGGCCATTTCTGTTGACCAGTGTTGGCTGCAGTCATTGCAGATTTTGGGGCAGCTCATTGATTTGCTGAGTATACTTCTCAGATGTAATGAATCCTTTCGCCAGGATTCAGAAAGCTGTGGTGTATCAGACTAGCGGCAGAGTACCAAACAGTGAACATGAGCTTTCTTTGGTGCAAGTTTGGCCTTAAATCTTCTCAGTCCAACCACTGAGCTAGTCTTCACCAATTGTTGTATACAATCCAATTTTCATCGCATGTCGCAATTCAATTGAGAAATGGTTCATTGTTGTTGCATAGAATAAAAGAACATGACACTTCAAATGATTTTTTTGATTTGTGGTCAGCTCATAAGGTGCCCACTTATTGAGCTTTTTCACTTTTCCAATTTGCTTCAAATGCTGAATGACTGTAGAATGGTTGTTGTTGAGTTCTTCAGCAACTTCTCCTGTAGTTTTAGGAGGATCAGCTTTGATGACCCTCTCAGTTGGTTGTTGTTAATATCCGATGGCTAGCCACTATGCTCCTCATTTTCAAGGCTCTTGTCTTCTTTGCAAAACATCTTGAACTTCCACTGCACTGAACGTTTGCTAGCAGTTCCTGGGTCAAATATGTTGTTGGTGTGGAGAGTTGTCTCTGCTGCTTTATGACACATTTGAACTTGAATAAAAAAATTTCTTGAATTTTCTTTTTGTCTAGCATCATTTCTATAGTCTAAAATAAATATAAAATAAATAACAAGTAATAAGTAATTAGTAAAAGTACATAAAGTGATAAATGTGCATTAAGAGGATGTATAACATAATCACATTTAAGAATTTATTCCAATATCAAATGGCAAAGTTCAACAATGCAAAACCACAATTACTATTGCAACAACCTAATACTATAGTTACTTGCTACAGATTGATTTGATTTGTTATGATATTCTAAGGAGTCAGGTCTATTTTGAGGATTTATCATAGCATTGAATTCAGCTTCAAGATGGGCAGAAATAAAGCAAGACAGAAATTGCCAAGTTATCTACCAACCTCCTTTCATGTATCTTCATCTTAACTTCTCAAGCACAGAACCTATGCCTCATGTCTTTTCTCCTGGCATCCAATGGGGAAGTATTGAATGGATTGATACATTAATTAAAAATTTATACATGAACTTTTCTAAGAATAACTACTCAAAAGTAGCATCCTAAGATAAGGACCATTTTGAGTCAGATTAGAAATGGGTTGATTTGGAGAGTATATTCTCTGAATCTCAATATTGCAGGTATCAAGGACATGGAACAGGGCCTGTTCATGACTCTTGGCATATGTTCTGGAATAGGGTTGAAGAGAGAAGCTCTTAGATAGATCACATGTAATATGAAGCTAACCCTGGCTTATGCTGAAAATAAAAGGGCTAATAAATCAGACCCATTTTCATTGATGTTGCCAAATCACAGAAGCTAAAGGAGTATTATATGGTGATAATTGTCCTAGGATTAAATTTAAAATCCACTTAGAACCCTTTAGACTGAAACCCCCAGTGAATTATAATTGGCTGCTATAATTGGCTGCGAGCCTAATTGGCAGATGTACATGGAGAGGGAAACTTCCAGTTTGCTCTGGTGCCTTGGGGAATGTCTAGTTTGAAGTCCCAGAAAAGAGATTACTTCAGTTCTGCTAACACTTGAGTTGCTGACAATCAGGTATGATTTGAGGGTTACCAGAAAAGCATAGTATCCACCAACCACAGGAAAAATCAGACATTGCCCTAAAAGCTGAAGCCAGAGAGAACCCATTCCTGCCCATCACACAGGATTTAGTGTAAATAAATCGGGGCTGTTCTGCCAATCAAGAGGGGTACCATTTCCCCTGTTGAGGAATGACATGTTATAATTTTAACCAACTTGGCACTAGTAAAAAATGATGGGTTATAAAATCATATATATAGTGGCATCTAGGATATTGAAATTCTGTTCCTTAAGCTGCAATTGTGTGTGTGTGTGTGTGTGTGTGTGTGTGTGTGGAGGTGGAGGTGGAGGTGGGGGGTGGTGGTATGTGATCTCAATTTTAACTTTCCTGTTATATGGCTGAAAGACTAGTCAGATTCTGTAATGCCTGTTGTTTTAGCATCATGACTGAGGATAATTTAGGATGCTCCCTGGTAATAACACATAAACCCATGGCTGAATCATGGCAATGTATGGGGAAAACCACTACAATATTATAAAGTAATTAGCCTCCAATTAAAAGAAATTAATTAACAAAAAAGAAAGAGGGAGAGGGAGAGGGTGGGATGATTTGGGAGAATGGCATTCTAACATGTATACTATCATGTAAGAATCGAATCGCCAGTCTATGTCTGACGCAGGATACAGCATGCTTGGGGCTGGTGCATGGGGATGACCCAGAGAGATGTTATGGGGAGGGAGGTGGGAGCGGGGTTCATGTTTGGTAACGCATGTAAGAATTAAAGATTTTAAAATTAAAAAAATAAAAAACTGAACTGTTAAAAAATAAATAAATAAATAAACTAGGGGAAAAAAAAAGAAACCAATACGTACACAAATATAAATAAACCTATGCTATATCCACGATTGAAATATATTAATCAGTACCTAATTGCGTCAGGGTTCTAGAGTGAGGAGGAGGAAAAAATAAATTAAAAAAAAATAAAAAATAAACAAAAGAAAAAAGCTAAGAGATACTGAATGCTGTCTATGTGCCAGCACCCTGATAATCACTTTAGCCATATTTTGTGGTTTGCTACTCGGAATAGCCTTATGAGGAAATCCAGAGAAGTTGAATAACATACCCAAGGTAGCATAGGTTATGGATCTTTGAATCCATATCTGTCTGACTGTAAAACTCAGGTTGATCTTGATCTTAATGCCATGATGACAGTTTTCTCTTTTAGTCACTGTTGCTACTGGCCTACAAGCAGGGCAGTCTAGTTTGCTAAATGTGCCTATTAAGAAATAGGACATTCACACTGGCCTGTTTACTTCAAAAAATCCCGTGAGAATGAATTAGGTTGAGTCATATTTTAAATTTTCCAGCAAGTGCAAAAAAAAAAGCAGGAGAAATATGACTTATCTTCAATCTCCTGATTGAGCTTTGCCCCCTAACCCCCCATGCCCTTTTGGATACTGAGCTGAGCTCATGAATGCTGGAACAATAACCATTTCTTGCAGCATTCACTTTCAAAGTCCACAATATAAATGACTAAGGGTATAAAATTTCCAGAATTTTGCATTAGGAGGAGAGGAAAATTGCATTAAGAGAAGAAAGAAGATTGATGGTACTTTGTCATTTACAAAAGCCTTTGGACACGACTGAAGCGACTTAGCAGCAGCAGCAGCAGCAGCAGGCGGTGTTATCCATGGCCTCTCACATTTAATCCTTGCTCTTATACTATATGTGGCTTCCCTGGTGGCTCAGATGGTAAAGAATCTGTCTGCCATGTGGGAAACCTGGGTTCAATCCCTTGGTTGGGAAGATCCCCTGGAGAAGGGAATGGCAACTGACTCAAGTATTCTGCCTGGAGAATTCCGCAGACAGAGAAGCCTGACAGGCTATAGTCCATAGGGTTGCAAAGAGTTGGACAGGACTGAGTGACAAACACGTTCACTTTCGTTATACTGTAAAGAGTGGTATTATTGTTTTATCATCACTGCTGATTAAACTAAGGCACAGAGGGAAAAAATGACATTGCCAATGTCGAGTCCCAGCAGTTCCAGTCAAGAAGGCAGGCTCCTACCCATGTGCAACACAGCCTCCACTTGATCAGGCTGATCAAACTGATATGAATGGAACTTGGGTTTTAAGGGCGAAGATGAGAGCTGGAGAAAACTCCTTATTCAAGATATAAATGTAATCCTTCAAAAATTCCTGTGTTAGAAAGGCAAACAAACAAACAAACAAACAAAAAAACAACCAAAAAACCCACAAAAAAACAAAAAAAAAACATGAATGACTTCATTGATAATATATTGAATTAATTTTTTCATCATCTAATAAAAAATAATTATTTCAGAAGCTGGGGAAGCAGGCAGAGGACTGCCCACAAGGATGTCCAGTGAAGCAGTTGATAGCTGAAAAAGAACAACTCTTGGGGTACTGGGTGAGTAACCATGATTAGACCCTCGGCTTAATTAACCAAGAAAGAAACAAGTATCTTGAAAAGGACCCTGCCCTCCCTCCCTAATTGACCATTTAGTAGACTCTCAATATTTTTCTCTTCTTTCTTTTTTCAAGAGACCCTCAACCTTTTAATTTCATTCATTTCGAAAGCTGCCTTGCCATTACGACCTATTCATAATGATATAGATTTAACAGAAAATGATAGTTTTTTTAAAAAAAGCGAAATTCTTTTTTTTGCCATTATTATGGTTTCTACATTTATTGATATATGTAACAATTATTTATTAAGCCCCTACTTTTATGCCAGCCTGTCCTTTGAGAACTAGGAGTATGGAGGTGAATAAGGCAAAGTTCCCACCCATGTGGGGCCTGTGTCTAATGGGGAAGATAGGAAATAAAATGCAAATTAGATACAGCGCCAGACAGGGTCAGGCATATGAAGGAAATAAAACCATCTCTGTGGAGGAGGTATCTAAGCAGACTACATGTTGCATGGAATGGGATCATGTAGAGAGCTAGAGAAATGTGTTCAAGGCAGAAGGCATATTGCGGGTATAACTCAGGGCACAAAAGAACTTGATGAGTTCTCTGTAGAACAAGATCATCGTAATCTTACTTAGCACTGTATGTTTACTGATATACACTACATTTCCAACATTTTTTTTTTTTTAGTATTTTTTGTTGAACATGGTTAAAATGATGATGAATGTATCCATGTTCATCAGCATTCTGATGATGATTTTGTTATATATTTTCATTTACTGGAGAAACTTGATATTAAATTCACTTTATTTAGAAACATTATTAAGAACCATACTACGGTCATTTAGGTTTTCTAATTAAAACTTGTCCATAGTTTATGTTTTTGGAGTACTTTGATATTCAAATGATCCTGTGAAAATGAATCTTAATGTTTGATGAATTTTTTATTGTGGTAGTCAAAACTGAAATATTAAAGTATTTTGGCTTAAGTATCATAAAATGAACTATAACAGTAAATATGGATATCCTGAAAGTGTGTAGTTTAAAATTTCAGTACTCAATTTTGACTTCATTAGTGTATTTGTAAGTACCAGTATGCTCTAGAACAATGATAAAAGAAATTTAAAGAATCTGAAAACTTACAGTGTTTTACTGTACTGTTTGGCATTTTGGAATTAATTGAGTTTGGCCTGATTATTTTCTGTGCTGATAGCTTCCACATGGAAACACAAATATCGGTATTTCCGGAGCATCATCACTAAAAAGCAAAAATAAAAATCTATCAGAAATGGACAGATCTCCATGAGATAAAATTTATTGATTAGTAACAGACTTAAATCTTTGTTTCATTCTGCTTTTGTCTTCGTGATACTGAGACAGGCTACCTTGTCAAATAGCTAACGACACACACAAGTCTATGGTTTTGGTTTTAAGTCAATTTAATTATTTTCCTTCTGTTTTCTAGGCTGTTTTGGCAAATGCACACTGAAGTCATTGCTAAACAAGCCTCCCATATTTTCACAAAGCCTGACAGCATAGACATCCGTAACCACCCTTCCCATGAGAAGCTTTTTCTTCTAGAACAAGGACCCCCCAAAAAAGAGTCTGCTTCAAATTCCCATCCTCACCTCTTTTTACTCCCTTAGCTGAGACTGACAATAAGGAGAGGGCAAACTGCAAGGATGACATTTCTGCTCTAAACAGATTTACATCTTAAAGGAGAGAGCCTCATTTAAAATAGTAATTCTATTTGTCTATTTTTTCCTTAAGCTTTCTCTTTCCTATCTTAAAAAAAAAAAAAAAAAAGAATAGCTATCAATAAGACTGAGTTTCAGGGAAAAACTGTCACTATAGAAGGCCAGCCAGATGACCAAGACTCAAATGGTTTTTAGGAACCTTTTATATAGATCTTGTGGTAACAGGCTCCTTAGGGAGCATCTCTGTTAGAGATAAGTTCTGTTACTGTACTTAAGTCCAGCATTGTTTCCACGCATCTACGTGAAGAACTTTATGCTCCCGAATTCCTTTGGGCCTTGGGCTTTATTTTTATCTATTCTGTACGGAAGACTTATTATTATTATTTTCTTTACAAGCTTCTACTGCTGGTAGTTATTTTAGTGGTTTTATAGATAAAGATGCAGGAACACAATTCTCTTTATAGATTAAAAATTACCTTTTCATATTCCAAAATCACTGGAGAGATTGTTTTATATACCTTTTTCTTATATATTTAATTGTGGTCTAGCTGCTCAGGATTCATGAAAACAAAACAAAATGTTGTCATCACTGATAGTAATTTGAAAGGAAAATTTCACATTCATGTTACATTCTTACAGAACCAAATAAGCTAGTAAGCAAAAAGTCATAAAATAAGCTTAACAAACCTTCATATTAAGACGAAGTTAACATTTGTCACTTGGCAACTGGATAAAAATTCAACTCACAAGACAGAATTTGGGCTGCAATCAATGCTTATGAAAACCACGTGCAGTTTGTGCAAGCTCTGCTGGATTTGGCAGCGTTGGGAGTCAGCTGTGATTCCTGAGCATAATAAATGCATTGGTTTGAATTCTCCTGTCTGTTGTATGTGAGGTTTGTCTGGAGCTCATTCAGATTCAAGATGCACTTTAAGATAGAATTACGAAGGGGAACTGAAGGAAAGAAAAAAAACCTCCCATTTGAAATGCTTTTATTGGAGGATGGCCCTACTAGGTGATTGTTAATCTGGACATATGTCATTTTCAAAAATGAAAATAACATTGCCTACTTTGGTTAAGATTCCACCCACAGAAACTGTTCCATCCTTATCAGACTCAGCTTCAGCAGCGGATGAAATCTTAGTCCTTTATGGAATGGGAATCATCTGGTGTCCTATTGCTAAAATAGTCTAGAGATTACTCACTTACTTCTCTGCAATTATAGCCATCTGATCCTTTGATATTGTGGAAGGGGGAGATAATGACATGACTGTAGCACAAATCCATATTGAAGAGCCCAGTGTTTAAAATTCCCTGTGTTCACACACCGGAGGTTTACTTGGGAGCTGATGATACTTGTGAGCTGATGGCACATCACAGATAATCATCAAATATGGTTATCAACTTAGTATCTGGACAAAGAATGAAAACAGGAAATAACATTCTATTATTAACTCCTAGTTTTTGAATATACGAAACACTTAAAACGTATCAAGCACCCTTAGTAAGTAATCTTTTCAGTAAAATACATACGACTCAGTGGAGCACCCTCCACAGAGTCCTTTCTAGTCAGATGAAAAGGTCATTTATCTTCTTTTAACAAATAAGACTTTGGAAAATTCAAGGCAAGTAGGTCAGATTATAGCATGACGCTCTGAAGACGAGGAATGGTGTTGCTCCTCCTCTGTTTTTTCTGCTCTCAGACCACCTTCTCATCTCTTTTGCTTTTCAACAAAAAAACCCCAGCATGGTGAGTTGGAGGTTGATGAAAATATGTCCAGGAGCCATAACTGCCACTGTTAAATCTGAATACTTCCTTTATAAAAGATATCTAAGGTGTCATTCCAGACCCATCATTTATTTTTTTTTTACTTGAATATACTAATGAATAAAGAACACTAGATTAGGATATAGGAGACAGGTTCAATGTAGTCTCTGCTGTATACTCATCACTGAACTTTCTATATAGTCTGAGTGTTAGTTTCTCTTTTGGAAATTGAAGATACCTGCTAGACTCATGTCAAGAAGTTACTAGATGAATCACAATGAGGTAGGTATTTTGTGAAGTGCTATATTTGTTGTTTAGTTGCAAAGTAGTACCTGACTCTTGAGATCCCATGGACTATAGTCTGCTAGGCTCCTCTGTCCATGAGATTTTTCCAGGCAAGAATACTGGAATGGGTTGCCATTTCCTACTCCAGGGGATCTTCCTGACACAGAAAGATCCCCTGGATCTTCTGGATCCAGGAAGATCTCCTGGGTCTCCAGGATTGGTGGGTAGATTCTTTACCACTGAGTCACCAGGGAAGCCCAAAGTACTATAGAAATGCATTTTATTCTTATGCCTGTATCTAATAAATAAACCAGTGAACATGCATCACATGATTCAGGAATATTAAGCTTCCTTTGTGCTTTTATTTTATGTATACTAAATCTTCCCCTTTTCGTTTCAGTTTTATCCATGTATGGTGTTTTTCTTAAATGCTTTACCCCATAAAGATCATGTAAACTTTTACAATTATTTGATTCCTTTTTTACTTTATTATTTGTCATTTGAGTAAATATTGCTGTGCATTATTCAAAAGGTTTTTTGGTTGTAAATGCAGTTGCCTTGAATAATTTTGTAAATTCACAACAAGTTCATTTCTATTCTGCTGATATGATACATATGAATATGTAAAATATAGTACTGGGCAAATCTGACTTCTTCGTTAGGATGGTTTGCCACAAATATGGCTCCTGTGAGCTAGAATCCTATGTGGTGGCCCCCATACTATGCTTCATATGCTTCTTGGGTCACTCTGGCCCAAATATCTTTCCTCCTTGGTTAATCATATCCTGAGTTGTTTCTGTCTCTAGAACTCTGATTTTTTTAACTTAGTTGACTATAGTGGACTTGAACAAGTCTTTCTTGGTATGTAAGCACAACATGCTGAAATAACAGGGAAAATACTTATGAGTGAGGAGTAGCTCATATATAAAGACAAGAATGTCTGCCCCTATTTTAATTCAGATTTGTGCAGTAAAATTGGTTTGGAAGGGGGAGATGGTCTTCAATTGCAAACAATGATATATGTTGTCAAATCAAAAATAGATAAACAGATAGAGCCCCGAGTCCATTAAGCAGCACGGTGCTGCACGTGGAGCCATATTAGAGGAGAGAACGCTCTGACCGGATTTTGCTGCGTTTGGCAGTGTTACAATCATGTTTCTTTCCAATGCGTGTGGTTGCGGTAGCCCAGAGGTCTATATTCAGATGGTTCCCTGGAAATTAAAGAATATTGAATTGAAATTACCATTTTCCAGTGGGATTCCCCACAAACTCTGTTATCGCCATTTAGCAGCCAGCATCTCTGTTCAAGCTTCTGTCTAAATTTGCAAACATCATACAGTTGTCTCCTTTGGTAATTATAGAGCCTCAAAGTACTGAGAAGAGGTGGCACTTAATAACATGCATTACAACAGCGTGGTAACTTAGGCAATAAAAACACTGCCTAACGGACACCATTGTAATGGGAGCTGCATGGTGGGGTGTCTATAATAATCAGAATAGATTTAATGTACATATTTATGCCAACTGTAAAAAGGTTGCAAGCAACAGCAGGAGAGGCAATATGTTACAAGGGTGAAACACTGAAATAGGGAACAAAACATATTCTTAACATATTCTGCCACAATTTTGTTTCCTAAAGGGTGATATAACACTGTGAGTCTATCAATAGAATCAGCTATTTGTTTTCAGTTCTAGTGTGTTTGGGTTATGAATTATGAAAGGATTATCCTGATTTAATTTTAATTAAATTTCAAAACATCAATGTAGTTGTGTGTCAGACCTCATTGCAACTGTTTAACTTTGTTGACCAAATAGATTCAATTTATGTATGTTTTCTTTTTAATCTTATTCCCCAAATTGTTCAAGACACCTAAGTAAAATCCAACCAATCTTTGGACATTATTGCATTGACTGTACAAGGATGTGAATTTTGATAACCTGGTATACCACAGTACTGCCAACAATGTAGTTTTGCAGTGTTGAACAATAGAATATTCAACTGCCTTTAAAAAGCCACAGACTGACTCCTTAGGCATAATGAGAGCTAGTTTAGTAATTTCTTCATGTTAAATGAAACAGGGACCTTTAACAATCTCAGATATGTACACCAAGAAAAGATTTTTGTTAATAGAGACTTGATATCCATTTAATAAAATTAGTCTTTAAAAGGTTTCCAAAAGGAGCTAAACTATAGTTTCTGTGTGTTTTTTCTTTTGATGAAACAGATTTCTCTTACAAGAGCTATATCTTTTGCTGTAGGTGGCTCTTAAAATCTTCATGTCTTTTAAATCTTTTATGGGCTTCCCTGGTGGCTCAGCTGGTAAAGAATCCGCCTGCAATGTGGGAGACCTGGATTTGATCCCTGGGTTGGGAAGATCCCCTGGAGAAGGGAAAGGCTACCCACTGCAGTATTCTGGCCTGGAGAATTCCATGGACTGTATAGTCCATGGGGTTGCAAAGAGTCAGACACGGCTGAGCAACTTTCACCTTAAATCTTTGTAATGCTCATGTCTCTGTGTACCCCATTTACAAGCAGTAGGAATTCCATTTAATACCCGGATAACACTAATCCATGTTCTCTCCCTTCAAATCACACACACAAAAATGTCCAGACAACTACAATGTAATATATGGTAATCCTCAGCAATGCTCCCAGGCTTTACAGATCAATGCTGGTGCCATTGTCATTCCGCAAGCTATGCTGGCCACACCACATCTGCTCCAAAGCTTTGAGGTCATATTTTGTTGTCTTTCAAGATAGTTGCCTGTCCATCCCATATTGCTTTGTCCCAAATGTAGGTGTAAATTTTTCCTCAATTTTCTAAAATATGGTTAACTGTGGGGTATAATAATTTTAATAGATTTATTGACGTATGATTTATATATCATAAAGTTCATCCATTGTATTAATATTACTATTACTTTTGGGGGGGCATATACCACATAGCTTGCAGGATCTTATTTTCTAAGCTAGAGATTAAACCTAGGCCATGGTAATGAAGGCATTGAATCATAACCACTGGATTGCTAGAGGTTTCCCAAATTTATCCATTTTAATGGTACAATTCAACAAGTTTTAGTGTGTTTATAGAGTTGTAGAGTCATTGCCACAATTTAATTTTAGAACATTTTCATCATCCTGAAAAACTTCTGCCCATTTATAGATATTCCTCATTTATACATCAACCGTAAACAACTGCTAATCTGCTTTAGGTCTCTATATTTCTGGACATTTTATATAAATGAAATTATGCAGTATATATTCTTTTGAGTCTGATTTCTTTTACTTAACGTATTTCAACATGTATCTAGATTGTAGCATCTATCAGTACTTCATTCCTTTTATTGCTGAATATTATTCCGTTGTAGTGTACATTATATTTTGTTATTTGCTCACAGGATGTAACATTTTAAATCTTCACTGAAGGGGTACTTGTGCCATGTCAGAATAATAATACTGAATTTACCCCACAGCAGGAAAACATGACAAAATGTAAGCCACTACTACTGCTGTTTTCAGATCTTGGTCAGTAGGCTCACAGGACCGTGATACCTGTTAGAAAAGAAACTAATGAGGTAAGGTCTCTGATGGCCCTGGTTTTCTATCTAGAAGCACTTTACAGACTGTGGACAAATTAGGGGAAATTCAACTCAGGAAAACAATCTTGCTGAGTTGAACAGATAAGAGTTCATAGGAGAGGGAGCTTGGGTGCTAGGAAAGAGTGCTAGAAAGAAAACTTTGCAGAAAAAGAGCTACAGTAATATTGCTAAAGTTTCTTTTGAATATTTTGGTAAGAGTAAGCATTGAAACCCTGTGAGGACAGGCAAAAAAGTACCCGAGAGCTGTAATGGGACATTTCTCAGTGTTCATACAAATTTGGGAAGTGTTTAAATTTGACTAATCAAACTTGAGAGAACTCACTAAATACCTTATATATGCAGTAAAGATTAAAGAAAGGTCATGCTTGAGGAATAGGGTTAAACTAGTCCTCATACAAAGGCAGTTCTGCATATTCCCTAAAATAGCTTATGAACAAGTCTTGAAAGAATCAGTATGACCTGAAAGTATATCAACTGCTACCTCAGCAAGATTCAGCAGTCTTTAAGGGAATATAACTGAATCTAAACACTCAGCAATGATAAGCATCCATATAATAACAAAGGGTTGATGCTTTGAACTGAATTACTAGGTACATAAGGAAGAATTGATGCTTTTGAACTGTGGTATTGGAGAAGACTCTTTGAGAGTCCCTTGGACTGCAAGGAGATCAAACCAGTTAATCCTAAAGGAAATCAACCCTAGATATTGGGAAAGATTGAAGGCAGAAGGACAAGGGGAAGACAGAGGATGAGATGGTTGAATGGAATCACCGACTCATTGGACATGAGTTTGAGCAAATGCTGGGAGATAGTGAAGGACAGGGAAGCCTGGCATGCTGCAGTCCACGGGGGTTGTAAAGAGTCAAACATGACTGAGTGACTGAACAACACTGAATATATGTACTCCAAGAAAAATTCTTCAGATGGAAGAAGTGACTTCATATGGAAACTTGGACCTACAAAGAAAATGGGAAATGTCCTTAAGTGGTAAGTAAATGGGGCTTCCTTGATAGTTCAGTTGGTAAAGAACCCTCCTGCAATGCAGGAGATCTTGGTTTGACACCTGGGTTGGGAAGATCCCCTGGAGAAGGGAAAGTCTACCCACTCTAGTATTCTGGCCTGGAGAATAAATGAATATATGTAAAAGTTTTCTTATTTTAAAGTATCTTTAAAAGACAGCTGTTAAACATAGATTAGTAGCTATGGATTTGGGGTTTTACAGAATAATTAAAAGTATAATATATGACAACACTATCAAAAAGGATTGGGGAGAATATAAAGTTCTGATATGTACAGTAATAAAGTGAAAGTTGACTGTTAAAGTCTTCCCTGGTGGCTCAATGGTAAAGAATCTTCCTGCTAATACAGTAGATGTGAGTTCAATTTCTGAGTCAGGAAGATCCCCTGAAGAGGAAAATGGCAACCTACTCTAGTATTCTTGCCCGGGAAATACCATGGCAGAGGAGCCTGGCGAGCTACAGTCCATGGGGCCATAGAAGAGTTGGACATGACTTGGTGACTAAACAAAGCAATACTGAAAACTTAAAGATAAATCAATCATAAGTCAATTGATCAACCAAAATTATATGCTAATAAGCAAATAATGAGATATAATGGAACACTGAAAATTGCTCAATTAACCAAAAAATGGCAGAGAAAGAAGAAAGCGGGGACAAACAGTAGATGAAGCAGATAATAAACATCTTGCAAGATGCTGGACTTAAATTATAGCCATACTGATAATTAGATGAAATGTAAATGGTCTACCCACTTAAATTAAAAGGTGTAGTTTATCAAAATGGATAAAAAGCAAGATTCAATTTTATGCTATCTATAAGAAACCCCCTTTCGATATAAAGACACAGATAAGTTAAAGGTAAAATAATGAAATAGGTATACCATAAAACTGTTAAAATTAATAAGGAAATTTAACAAGGTCTCAACACCAAAGTTCAATACAGCAAATAAAAACAATATTACATTTCCAATGAACAATCAGAAAATATAATTTAAATATTTCATTTATAATAGTATCAAACACATGAGATATTTAAAGATAAGTTTAATAAAGCAAGACATAAACTGGTGCACTGAAAGCTACACAACATTTTGAGAGAATTAATCAGAATGAAGAGATATATATATATCAGGTGCATGGTTTGACCAACTCAATATTTTTAATATATCAATTTTCCTTAAGTTCATCTATAGATTTAACACAATTGAAGTAAAACTTCCAGCCATCTCTTTCTCTCTCTTTTTTTTTAGAATGTCCCAAACTGATTCTAAAATTTATTTGAAATTGCATTACAAACCACCTTGGTATATGGTCTCTGATCTTTCTGCAAACTTGCACCATGCCAAAGAGCTACTACAGTCAAAGGATATCTCTCTGCCCTAAGCACAGTTCAGTTCAGTTCAGTCGCTCAGTCATGTCCGACTCCGCAACCCCATGAATTGCAGCACGCCAGGCCTCCTTGTCCATCACCAACTCCCGGAGTTCACTCAGACTCACATCCATCAAGTCAGTGATGCCATCCAGCCATCTCTTCCTCTGTCATCCCTTTCTTCTCCTGCCTCCAGTCCTTCCCAGCATCAGAGTCTTTTCCAATGAGTCAGCTCTTCACATGAGGTGGCTAAAGTACTGGAGTTTCAGCTTTAGCGTCATTCCTTCCAAAGAAATCCCAGGGCTGATCTCCTTTAGAATGGATTGGTTGGATGTCCTTGCAGTCCACAGGACTCACAAGAGTCTTCTCCAACACCACAGTTCAAAAGCATCAGCCTTCTTCACAGTCCATACATGACCACAGGAAAAACCATAGCCTTGACTAGATGGACATTTGTCGGCAAAGTAATGTCTTTGCTTTTGAATATGCTATCTAGGTTGGTCATAACTTTTCTTCCAAGGAGTAAGCGTCTTTTAATTTCATGGCTGCAGTCACCATCTGCAGTGATTTTGGAGCCCAAAAAGATAGTCTGACACTGTTTCCACTGTTTTTTCTGAATGTTGAGCTTTAAGCCAACATTTTCACTCTCCACTTTCACTTTCATCAAGGGGGTCTTTAGTTCCTCTTCACTTTCTGCCATAAGGGTGGTGTCATCTGCATATCTGAGGTTATTGATATTTCTCCCAACAATCTTGATTCCAGCTTGTGTTTCTTCCAGCACAGCATTTCTCATGATGTACTCTGCATAGAAGTTATATAAGCAGGGTGACAATATACAGCCTTGATGTACTCCTTTTCCTATTTGGAAGCAGTCTGTTGTTCCATGTCCAGTTCTAACTGTTGCTTCCTGACCTGCATACAGACTTCTCAAGAGGCAGGTCAGGTGGTCTGGTATTCCCATCTCTTTCATAATTTTCAACAGTTTATTGTCATCCACACAGTCAAAGGCTTTGGCATAGTCAATAAAGCAGAAATAGATATTTTTCTGGAACTATCTTGCTTTTTCCATGATCCAGTGGATGTTGGCAGTTTAATCTCTGGTTCCTCTGCCTTTTCTAAAACCAGCCTGAACATCAGGATGTTCACGGTTCACGTATTGCTGAAGCCTGGCTTGGAAATTTTGAGCATTACTTTACTAGCATGTGAGATGAGTGCAATTGTGCGGTAGTTGAGCATTCTTTGGTATTGCCTTTCTTTGGGATTGGAATGAAAACTGACCTTTTCCAGTCCTGTGGCCACTGCTGAGTTTTCCAAATTTGCTGGCATATTGAGTGCAGCACTTTCACAGCATCACCTTTCAGGATTTGAAATAGCTCAACTGGAATTCCATCACCTCCACTAGCTTTGTTCATAGTGATGCTTTCTAAGGCCCACTTAACTTTACATTCCAGGTTGTCTGGCTCTAGATGAGTGATCACACCATCGTGATTATCTGGGTCATGAAGATCTTTTTTGTACAGTTCTTCCATCTATTCTTGCCACCTCTTCTTAATATCTTCTGCTTCTGTTAGGTCCATACCATTTCTGTCCTTTGTCGAGCCCATCTTTGCATGAAAAGTTCCCTTGGTATCTCTAATTTGCTTGAAGAGATCTCTAGTCTTTCCCATTCTATTGTTTTCCTCTATTTCTTTGCACTGATCCCTGAAGAAGGCTTTCTTATCTCTTCTCGCTATTCTTTGTTACTCTGCATTCAGATTCTTATATCTTTCCTTTTTTCCTTTGCTTTTCACCTCTCTTCTTTTCACAGCTATGTGTAAGGCCTCCCCCCGACAGCCATTTTGCTTTTTTGCATTTCTTTTCCATGGGGATGGTCTTGATCCCTGTCTCCTGTACAATGTCATGAACCTCATTCCATAGTTCATCAGGCACTCTATCTATCAGATCTAGTCCCCTAAATCTACTTCTCACTTCCACTGTATAATCATAAGGGATTTGATTTAGTTCATACCTGAATGCTCTAGTGGTTTCCCTACTATCTTCAATTTAAGTCTGAATTTCATAATAAGATGTTCATGATCTGAGCCACAGCCAGCTCCTGGTCTTGTTTTTGTTGACTGTATAGAGCTTCTCCATCTTTGGCTGCAAAGAATATAATCAATCTGATTTCTGTGTTGACCATCTGGGGATGTCCATTTGTAGAGTCCTCTCTTGTGTTGTTGGAAGAGGGTGTTTGCTATGACCAGTGCATTTTCTTGGCAAAACTCTATTAGTCTTTGCCCTGCTTCATTCCGCATTCCAAGGCCAAATTTGCCTGTTACTCCAGGTGTTTCTTGACTTCCTACTTTTGCATTCCAGTCCCCTATAATGAAAAGGACATCTTTTTTGGGTGTTAGTTCCAAAAGGTCTTGTAGATCTTCATAGAACCGTTCAACTTCAGCTTCTTCAGTATTACTGAAAGTGTCATAAACTTGGATTACTGTGATATTGAATGGTTTGCCTTGGAAACGAACAGAGATCATTCTGTCATTTTTGACATTGCATCCAATTACTGCATTTTGGACTCTTTTGTTGACCATGATAGCTACTCCATTTCTTCTAGGGGATTCCTGCCCACAGTAGTAGATATAATGGTCATCTGAGTTAAATTCACCCATTCCAGTCCATTTTAGTTCACTGATTCCTAGAATGTTGACATTCACTCTTGCCATCTCTTGTTTGGCCACTTCCAGTTTGCCTTGATTCATGGAGCTGACATTCCAGGTTCCTATGCAATATTGCTCTTTACAGCATCAGACCTTGCTTCTATCACCAGTCACATCCACAGCTAGGTATTGTTTTTGCTTTGGCTCCATCCCTTCATTCTTTCTGGAGTTATTTCTCCACTGATCTCCAGTAGCGTGTTGGGTAACTACTGACCTGGGGAGTTCCTCTTTTGGTATCCTATCATATTGCCTTTTCATACTGTTCATGGGGTTCTCAAGGCAAGAATACTGAAGTGGTTTGCCATTCCCTTCTCCAGTGGACCACATTCTGTCAGACCTCTCCACCATGACCTGCCCGTCTTGGGTTGCCCTGCGGGCGTGGCTTAGTTTCATTGAGTTAGACAAGGCTGTGATCCTAGTGTGATTAGATTGACTAGTTTTCTGTGAGTATGGTTTCAGTGTGTCTGCTCTCTGATGCCCTCTTGCAACACCTACTGTCTTCCTTGGGTTTCTCTTACCTTTGACCCTAAGCACAGCTACCCTCAATTAAATATAACCAAGCTGCAATCCTCCGATGGAATTAGTTCACATAAATAGTGAAAGACAGAGGCTCACAAGGGTACCAGCTATATTTCTTAATAAGATGAATTGGTTGAATTTTGAACATGCAGCAGATTAAGTTAAAATTCTGGTGGTGTGTATATGATACATTTGTCCAGGTATGTGTCACCATCTATTCGGGGCATTGCAAGTTGAGAATATGCCACAAAGGCCACCTCTTCCTACATTTCACAGCAACTTTGGTTTCTCCTGAGACCACAAATGCCTCAAAAGCTTGAAAAAAATTTTTTTCACAATGCCTTCCCGGGCCTGAGTGGCTATTTCTGAGGAGTGTGAGAGGGATATTTGTAAGAGGAAGAACTGCTTACATTACAGAATTTTCTGCAGTATTTCACCATTAATAGCAGTGGTTTCTTTCTACAGCAACAACTGCTTACAGGAAGGCAGACTTCATTAACATTCTTCAGTCCTGCTGAGTCTCCCCTGCAGCTCTCAGCAGTCATTCACATTTCCAAAAAGCCTGAAGGTCAAAATTCTGCCTCTCTATGTGTCAGAATCACTTCATGACTTCAACTTATATTCAGACCACATCAATCTCCATTTTTGCTTCTGAAACGGAAACCCAAAAAAGACTCACTTTGCTTAGATCCGCCAGATTACAAGAGCCAATGGATAGTACAAGTCTTTAGTCATTCAGGCAAATTAAAAAGGTTTCTTCCTTGAAGAACTAACCAGATGATGCACTAAGATATGATTATGGACATGACTTAATTATTTAATTTGTAAATTATGATTTATAATCAACCTAATTCCAAAGGACATTCTACACAAAATGTGTTAGGGAACTTCCTAAGGACATGAAAATGAATATATTAAATTAGAGGTCAACACTCAAAATGGCCCAATTATTTTAATTATAATTTATTATATTTATTAATTTATTTATTTTGACTACTGTCCTACATATGGGATTTTTGGTCCCTGACCAGGGATTGAACTATGTCCTCAGCATTGAAAGTATAGAGTCTTAACCACTGGACTGCCAGAGAAGTCCCAGTTAAAATTTAAATTTTAGAACAGTTTTACATTCCTTTAGGGTTTGTGTGTGTGTGTGTTATTTGATGCTTTTTAAAAACATTATTCTTGTGTTCTTTTCTCTCTAGTTTTTGTGTATTTTATTTGCTGTAGGTTTTGATTTGTGGTTACCACAGGGTTCATATGCGTTGCTCTGTAACTATATCCACTTGTTTTAAACTGTTAGTCATTTAAGTTCAAATACATGTTGAAAGAGCTGCATTTTTTGTTCCCCACTCCCACATTTTGTGTTTTTGGTATATTTTATATCTTTATGTTTATCCCTTTACTCTTTTTTGTGATTATACTTAATTTTACTTTTTTTCCCCTTTTAATCACTGTAATAGTTTATTGCTCTACCGTCTTTATATTTGCCTTTACTAATGGAATTTTTCCTTTCTTATAGATTCTTATTTTTGTAGCCTTTTCTTTTCCACTTAGAGAAGAACTTCTAACATTTCTTTTAGAGTTGGTTTGGTATTGATGAACTCTTAGTTTTTGCTTGTCTGAAAAGTTCTTATCTCTCCTTCAATTCTAAATGATAATCTTGCTGGGTATAGGTTGCAGGGTTTTCCTTTTCAGCACTTTGAATATATCATCCTCCTCCCTTCTGTCCTACAAATTTTTTGCAGAGAAGTCAGCTGATAGTCTTATGCATCCGTGCATGCTCAGTTGCTTCAGTCATGTTTGACTTTTTACAACCCCACACACAGACTGTGACCTACCAGGCTCCTCTGTCTATGGGATTTTCCAGGCAAGAATACTGGAGTGGGTTGCTGTTCCCTTCTCCAGGGAATTTTAGTGAATCTTAGGTGGTTCCCTTATATATGACTTTGTTGTTCTCTTGCTGCCCTTGGAATTTTCTCCTTATCTTTTGCTTTTACCTTGTTTAGGACCTTCTGTGTTTCCTTTTTCTCTTTCCTTCTTCAGATTTGGGAAATTTACATTCATAATTTTACCTAATACATTTTCAATTATTTTCTCTTCTTCTAGAACCCCTGTAATGCAAATGTTTATACACTTGATAGTGTCAAGTATAAACGGTCGTCATTTTTTTATTACTTTGCTTTTCTTTTTGCTGTTCTGATTGGGTGATTTCCATTATTTGGTTCCAGATCACTTAGGCATTTCTGGATCATCTATTCTGCTATTCCATCATTCTAGTGTGTTTTCTACTTGCTGTATCCTTCAGTTCTGACTAGTTCTTTTTATATTTTCTTGTTCCTTGGTAAAATTCTCACTGTGTTTGTCTATTATTTTGCCTAACTCAATTAGCCTTTTTAATTAATGACACTTTGAGTTCATTATTTAATGAATTATTTGTTCCATTAGTTGTTTTTTCAGGTATTTTCTCTTGTTCTTTTAATTACAACAAATTCCTCTATCTTCTCATTTTGCTTAATTTTCTTGATGAAATTGGGTGAAACAGTTACCTCTCAGTGTGTTGAAGGCGTGTCCTTGTGTAGGAACATTCTTATATAGTCTGTGTGTGCCCCTTGGTTACGATAGAGGAGCTGGATTTGATATGAATCACATTTCTTCCCAGGGCATGCTGGTAGCTGTCTCCTTAGTAGGAGGTAGAGTGGAAATGGAGAGGCTAGAGCCACAGCCAGTCATGAGCCAGGACTTTTCCTGGCTCAGGACACAGCACCACCTTGCTGAAGGTCAGGTCATGTCTCAAGCTGCTGGACCAGAAACCCTGAGGGTCAGGTCTGAACTGGCTCCTTTTCTTCTAAGTGCCACCTTTGTCCCAGAGTGGGCACTTGGTGAGGGTATGGACTCCAGCTGTGGCGGTCCTGGTCCCAGTCCAGGCCACTCAACATGCTGTCTCCATGAGAGCCACTATTGGCTGTCCGTTCCCTGTTCTGTGCTGTTCTGTGTCCAACCCCATCTCGCACAATTGAGCACTCTTCCTGCAGCAGTGCTTCTGACCTAGTGTGGACCTGCCTCACAAAGCAAGCAGGGCCACTTTGGGGGCTTGGCTCAGGCTGATACAAATGCTGGACTGAGCACAGGAAACTGGCTGGACTCTCATGCAGTACCAGTCTGCTGTCTCTGCCTTCATTCTGGAGTGGGCAAGCATGTCCGCGCTCTTCAGGAGTGGAGTCTGAGTTTCTTACCACCCTCCTGGTAGTCCCTCTGGTTTTCTAATCAGCTACGTGGACTGATCTTCCCAGTGCTGGACTGCAGGGCTGGGCTGCTGAATACATGGCTCTAACCACTCACTCCTCAGGGAGGATCCCTCAACCCATGGAATACCCCTCCTCTTCTGTGTCCTCTCCCAGGGTCACAAGTCTCAACCTGATAGTCTCTCTTCCCTTCTTGCCCAATTCTGTGTATATCTTTCTTACAGCCTTAGTTGTATAAGAATCTTTCTGCCAATCTCCAGTTTATTTTTAGTAAGAACTGCTCCATATGTGGTTATATTTTCAGTATATTTCTGTGGGGAGGTGAGCTCTGTGTCCTCCTGCTCATCATCTTTATCTGTCCCCCTGAATAGTTTTAGATTTATAGAAAAATCGTGAAGGTGATACAGAGTGCCCATACAGTGTAACAGAGACCTATACAGTGCACTTACACAGCTATAGTGTCCTTTATCAATAGAATCTAACATTATTAGCATCTAATATGGTACATATTTTACAATTAATGAGCCTTATTATTAACTAAAGTCTATCAAGGCTGTATGTTGTCACCCTGCTTATTTAACTTATATGCAGAGGACATCATGAGAAATGCTGGACTGGATGAAACACAAGCTGGAATCAAGATTGCCAGGAGAAATATCAATAACCTCAGATATGCAGATGACACCAACCTTATGGCAGAAAGCGATGAAGAACTAAAGAGCCTCTTGATAAAAGTGAAAGACGAGAGTGAAAAAGTTGGCTTAAAACTCAACATTCAGAAAACGAAGATCATGGTATCTGGTCCCATCACTTCATGGCAAATAGATGGGGAAACAGTGGAAACAGTGACAGACTTTATTTTGGGGGGCTCCAAAATCTCTGCAGATGATGACTGTTTCCATGAAATTAAAAGATCCAACCAGTCCATCCTAAAGGGAAATCAGTCCTGAATATTCATTGGAAGGACTGATGCTGAAGCTGAAACTCCAATCCTTTGGCCACATGATGTGAAGAACTGACTCATTTGAAAAGACCCTGATGCTGCGAAAGATTGAAAGGGGGAAGAGAAGGGGATGACAGAGGATGAGATGATTGGATGGCATCACCAACTTGATGGACATGAGTTTGAGTAAACTCCGGGAGTTGGTGATGGACAGGGAGGCCTGGCATGCTGCAGTCCATGGGGTCTCAATGAGTCGGACACGATCGAGTAACTGAACTGAACTAATACTTTATTCATGGGCTTCCCTGGTGGCTCAGACTGTAAAGAATCTACCTGCAATGCAGGAGACCTGGCTTTGATCCCTGGGTTGGGAAGATCCCCTGGAGAACCACGTGGCAACCCACTGTAGTATTCTTGCCTGGAATTCCATGGATACAGGAGCCTTGGAGTACTACAGTCCATGGGGTTGCAAAAATCAAACATGACTAAGCAACTTTCACTTTCTTACTTTATGTATATTTCCTTAGTTTCTACTTAATGCTTATATTCTGTTCCGGGATCCCATGCAGAATACTATATTTAATTGTCATGTCTCCTTAAGCTCCTCCAGACTATGATAGTTTCTGACTTGTTTTTGATGAACTGGATAGCTTTCAGGAGTACTGGTTAGGTATTGTGTAAACTATCTCTCATTTGGGATTTTTCTGATTTTTTTTTTTTTTTTTTTAATGAACAGACTGGGGTTATGGACTTACTGAGGTAAACTGCCAATTTCATCACATATCAAGGGTGTATGATATCAATATAACTGCTATTGATGTGAATGCTATCATCTAGCTTAGGTAACATTCATTAGAGTTTACTTCTGTAAAGTTACTCCATATGGCCACTTTTGGAAGGAACACACCTTTCCAAACTGTACTCTTTGCAAGGAAGCGATGTTGTGCTCCGCTTTATTGGGTATTCTGCATAAGAGACTTGTCTGAGCAAATGAACATACGCATGCACACACACACACACATGCAAGACTTGTCTCTTCCTTCTCATTTGTTTGCTCAATCATTTATCTCAGTATGGACTCATGCATATTTATTTATACTGTGAATTATAGTCTAATACTGCATTATTTATTTTCCTACTTAAATTATTTTGGCTTTAGCTACTGGGAGTTCACTCAGTTGTCTCCTCTGTCCCTTAGAGGGACATTGTTTTATATTTGATCACGTCCTTACTTTGTGGCACTAGAAGATGCTGCAAGTCTTGTATTCTGCCTTCTCCAGTCCTAGAATCACTCATTTCTCCAATGACCTCTAGTTCCTTTGATTGGAGAATGTTAATAAAAACCAAGATCTGGATTCTGGGAAGACTGTCTAATTTTTGTAATAATAGTTTTCTCTGTCTGACTGAAGTGACCTTCATGTCTATAGACTGGTACATGTCTATTTTACTGGTGGATATCTGGGTCATTTAAATATGTTTTGAATAAGTCACTTAAAGAAGAGCGTCAGGCTAAGTAATATTCTAGTTTCCATTGAATAATTGAGGCAAACAGTACAACCGGGAGTTTAAATGTATGCAGACTCTAGATGTTTAGAATCAATCAACATTAGAGCTGTGCTTCTCAGACTTTAATGTGAATGCTAATCACTTGGGCATCATTTAAAATGCAGTTTCGCATTCAGTGGGTCTGGAGTGTGACCTGAGATTTTGCATTTCTAACACTTTTCCTGGTGATACCACACTTTTATAGTAAGCACTTAGAGCAGGGGATGGCTTTTTTTTTTTTCCTCTGTAAAGGGCTGGATGATAAATATTTTAGGATTTGTGGGCCATGCAGCCTTTGTGACAACTGCTCAACTCCACTGTTACAGAGCTGTACATGAAACATGGAGAATAAGTATGGCTGCATTTTGATGAAACTTTATGAACAGTGACATGTAAATTTAATGTAATTTTCACCTGTCACTGAGTATTAAGGTAAAGGCTGTTCTTAACTCAAGGGCTATACAAAACAGGTGGCAGGCGATAGTTAGATGATTCTGTCTTGAGCATTTATTCCCAAACCTAGTCACATTATTAGTATCTTCAGATAGGGAGTTTTAAGAACAGTTGTCCAGATTTTATACCACAGGTGTGCCACGATCAGTGTGCTTTACAAGCTCCATGTGTGATTGTGATGCACAGCCCGGTAGGAGAACCACT
Source organism: Capra hircus (assembly GCF_001704415.2). Lineage (NCBI taxonomy): Eukaryota > Metazoa > Chordata > Mammalia > Artiodactyla > Bovidae > Capra > Capra hircus. The sequence continues at coordinate 24,452,784 of NC_030816.1, forward strand.
GCTGCAGAGGGCTTTGCATAGCTTTCCCTTCATAACCATCTTTTCTCTGCTTGCACACTTCTAATGAGAGGAAGCTTATCACCTGGCAGGTAGATCATCCCATTTATGAACACCTCTAATAATTGTGGGAGTGCTTTTCCTACCACTGCACCTCAGTTTGTTTCCTTGTTCAGTTCAGTTTAGTTCAGTCACTCAGTCATGTCCAGCTCTTTGTGACCCCATGGACTACAGCACGCCAGGCTTCTCTGTCCATCACCAGCTCCCGGAGACTGCTCAAACTCATGTCCATTGAATTGGTGATGCCATCCAACCATTTCATCCTCTGTCATCCCCTTCTCCTCCCACCTTCAATCTTTCCCAGCATCAGGGTCTTTTCCAATGAGTCAGCTCTTCACATGAGGTGGCTAAAGTACTGGAGTTTCAGCTTTAGCATCAGTTCTTCCAAAGAAATCCCAGGGCTGATCTCCTTTAGAATGGATTGGTTGGATCTCCTTGCAGCCCACGGGACTCCCAAGAGTCTTCTCCAACACCACAGTTCAAAAGCATCAATTCTTCAGTGCTCAGCTTTCTTTATAGTCCAACTCTCACATCCATACATGATTACTGGAAAAACCATAGTTTTGACTAGACGGACCTTTGTTGGCAAAGTAATATCTCTGCTTTTTAATAAGCCATCTATGTTGATCATAACTTTTCTTTCAAGGAGTAAGCTTCTTTTAATTTCATGACAGCAGTCACCATCTGCAGTGATTTTGGAGTCCCCCTGAAATAAATCTGTCACTGTTTCCATTGTCACTGTCTCCTTGTAGCTTCTGTAAGGTATAGTTCAGGCTGAGTAGGAAAAGGAGAGATGACCTCAACAGAGGTAGGTTACCTTTATTCAGGCAAGGAGGGGCGACAATCGGCCTAACCACCAGGCTGAGTGCAAGAGGGATCAGGGAGACTTAATAGTTAAAGGAAGGTTTGTGGAGGTGATAAGGGAAACTTTAGTCAGGTGGGACATTTTGGGTAATCTTTAGTTGAGATGGCATTTATAGTTGAACAGGAGGTGGAAGGTGTTGGGCAGGGGCTGATAAGTCCCCTGGGTAGGGGGTGATAAAAGTTCCGGGCAGATGAAGTGGGTGGGAGGTTCCTGGGCAGGGGGTGATAAGTCCCAGGTAGATGCAAGCTCCCAGGTAGGAGCATCAGGGTGGGACTTAAAGTTCGATTTTTTTTTCCCTGAAGTTAGATGATTCAGCAAGGGCCTTTGAGAAGGCTGTTTTCTCTTGTAGGCCCAAGGACTCCTTCAGCTTCTACTTATAAGCTCCCTCTTCCTTCCAAAGCCAAGAGGAGAGAAGCACATCTAATCCTGCTTCTATGTTATAATCCTCTAAAGTCTTTGAAGAAAGCTAGTTTTTTTCACAGTTCCTCCAAATGTTAAATCTTCTCTTTTGCAGGATAGGATTTGTATTTCTAGCTTCCTATCACTTAGATCACACTCCTCTGGAACATGATTTGTTCCATTTTACTGTATTGGTGCAGAACACGTGAAGTATGCAAGATGCTGGAGGAGTATTGGCTCCATTGTTTTGCCATCTCTACTTCCAGTACTGCCACTTAAGATTACACTAGCTCTTTTCTTTCTTTGGATGGTCAGTTCACATTGCTCGATGTTGCCAACAAAAATTCCTAAAACTTCAATGTAAGTACATAAGGTCTGCTTCATTCTCTACCCATGTAGGGGTGTTCTGAATGCAACTACTGTATTCTATATTTTATCCCTATGAAAATTCTCTTTAAATTTTTGGTCTGCCATTCTTGCCAATTAAAAAAAAAAGTTCTTATTTATCATCTGTGGTAGATTGTTGCAGAAATGGCCACAATGGCATTGTAACTTATTTATACAACAGCATCAGTTTATTTATATTTCTCTTTATCCCCTGTACTTTGCTAGTCCCTCCTAACCTGATTCAAGGCTTGGCCCTGCAGCTTGTTTTAGCCAATGAGACAATAGTAGATGTGACAGTAGAAACCTGAGGAGGGATTGCTACAGGGTCTTGCATTCTCTGTTGCTGCTCTGTGGAATCATGGGACTAAAGAACGAACAAGCAAGCTAGCCTGCTGGAAGGTGAAAGATCACTGGGAGCACTGGGCACTCCATCCCACAGTCAGCCAGTCCAAAGGAACTTGCATTTGATTGTAAATACATGAGTGAACGTTTGACAAGACAAATGAAGCTCAACCCAGGTCAGCAGAACTGCGCAAGTGAGCCCAGCCTAAACCACAGAACAACAGAACTATGAGCTAATAAATATGTGCTGTTTTAAGTCACACAGTTTTGGCTGATTTTTTTTTTTTTTTTAATGTAACAAAAGTTAATTTATACATCCTCTAATGTCATAGCATGCATTCTTTTCACTTGCATGTCACTCACAAATGTGGTGTTTTTCTGTCTCCACATTATTGAGTAGATTCTGACCAAATAAAGAGCTCTGAGATATAACTGTAATGTTGACGCTGGCCAAGTCTCTTTGTGCAGCTGGATTTTCAAATATATTCTAACTACTTTTCATGCAGCCGACAATTTGCAAAAGAAAAGATTGCACTGGAATAAAAGCTGGATTAGCTTATAATATTAACATATTTCCTTCCTTCTGGTTAGTCTGGAAGACAGTGTTATGTTTTCTAATATCACAACATTATCTGTGGTCAGAATGGTTGAAGTATCTGAAAGTAAATTATCTTTGTAAGAAAAAGTTAAGCATAGCTTTTCTGAGAAAAAAAAAAAGAAGTGAACATTTGAAGACGTCATTCAAGTCTTCTCATATTGATGAATTTTATGTTTTCTAAGTGCAATGAGAAGGGTTTCTTTTTCTTTTCCTCTCCCCCTCCCCATTTTGATTCTGTATTTTTGTTTCCCTCCTGAGGCCTGTAACTGGTGCCTTCAGTCTGAAATAGAAGTGCTGAAATCTTGAATGTGGAGATTCGGGGAAAGAATGAAAAAGACATTTCCTGCATGATTAGTAGCAGGAAATACCAGAAATCGCATCCAAAATATCCTTTTCCCTACAGATTTTTTTGTTCCATATATTATTTTTATTTTTGTTTTTTTTAAAGCAATATGTTATCTGTTTCAGTGCATTTATTCCATTTATATTTGGTTTAATTACTACATTTTTAAAAAGACACAAGCCCTTAGAACATCTTTGGAGTAACCAGAGACAGCAAATGATCCTATAATGAGACAGCTTAATGCAGTGGAGAGTACACTCAATTGGTAATCAGCCTGATAGGATTGTCTCATATACTAATTTCTTTCTTTTTTTTTTTTTCTACTCTTTATTGGTTTTGCCATACTCATATACTAATTTCTAGCTGTGTGACACTGGGGATCTTTCAGAAATTTTGTTTCTGTTTGTATAAGATGAGGATGATAATAATATCTAACTTTCTAGATAGGACTGTCTGTGTAAGTGTCAAGTACATTACAATGAATTAACAAATAACAGCTTTTATAAACTAATAAGAAATAGAAAATATTTAATGAGCACTTGTTTTGTATGAGGCACTGTGTTAAGAGGTTGGCTTGAATGGCATGGTAAGATATGATTCTTAGGGACCGAAACTTATTAGTTCTGTTCTTATTAGTCCTTATATAGAATGTCTGCAGGGCTTATATTTTGTTGTCCACCACACACAGCTTCCATTACTGGCCAGAGAGGGCTGCTTGGAACTGAATTATAGCATCTCTGTTTACGAGAGCAACTAAAAATGGGGATATATTTTCTTCCCTTTAAGAACACTTTCATCTTTCTCATGTGGCCACACTTAGCTATAAAAGAGGCTGGAAAATGTGGGCTTTATTCTGAGCAACCATGTGTCCAATTAAAAATTTAGAATTCTATGATATTAGAGAGAATGGATACAGGGAGGGGATGAACTAAAAGTCTCTGTTATAGCATTGATGTGAACATGTTTTTCAAATGCATGATTTCATTTTAGTAGGTGAGTGGGAGCAAAAGTAAGGAGAGGTACCACTAAAACATACCCAGTTCCAAGTTTTGCCTAGGGCTAGCCCAGAGGAGAAATCTGATTAGAAAGTGATTTTTTTTTGGCAGCCTGAATATTAATACACTCTAGTTCTTCTTCTCTTGTTCCCTCTCTTCTCTTTCTTTCTTTCTTTTTTTTTAAATTTCTTATAGGTCAGGAAAAGAACAAATTTCTAAAGATATTAACTCTTAAAATCCAAATCTAATTTATCTTTCCATTTAGAAGCTACACAAAATTTGGCTTTTGGAATAAAAGCATGCCATTCATCTGTAAAGTAAAAAATACTAAATTGAACCTTCTTTCATGGTGGATCAGTTAAATAAATTTGAAAGGCAGTCTCAGGGAAGACTGGAGGAAATGACAAAACCACTAATTTCTACTTTCATTAAGAACTATGCTTTAAAAAAATCTTCATTAATTTTTACTTTTTTTCTTCCAGATCTTCATATTTTGTTCTCTGAAACATTATAATTTCCTGCTCTCAGTATTTAACTTCCCCTTCCTTTTATCTCTTATAATATAGGATAGTAAATACTATAGACATGATATTCTAATCACAAAGTCTTTCTGGTGGCTCAGATGGTAAAGAATCTGCCTGCAATGTGGGAGACCTGGGTTCGATCCCTGGGTCAGGAAGATTCCCCTGGAGAAGGAAATGGAAACCCACCCTAGTATTCTTGTCTGGAGAATTACATGGACAGAGGAAGCTGGTGGGCTATACAGTCCATAGGGTCTCAAAGAGTCAGACACAGCTAAGCAGCTAACACTTTTCTAATGACAAAAGTTCATATATTGATTTGAAGAATCACTAGCTTAAGAATTCACAATATATGCTGTAATCACTGTATTCATTTCTTAGGGCTGCCATAACAAATCACTACACACTTGACTTAAAACAACAGAAATTCCTTCTCTCTCAGTTCTGGGGACCAAAAGTTTGAAATCAAGGGGTTGGCAGGGTTGACTCCTCCTGGAGATTCTGAGGGAGAATTCCATGCTTCTCCTCCTAGTTTTAGTGGCTGCCGACAGGGAGGCCTGGCATGCTGCAGTCCATGGGGTTGCAAAGAGTCGGACATAACTGAGCAACTGAACTGAACTGAACTGACAGTCCTTGGCTTGTGGCTCCAACACTGTAATATGTGCCTCCATTTTCACACTGCCTTCTCTGTGTATGTCTTTGTGATGGCATTTAGGGCACTTCTGAATTCATCTCAAGATTCTTAATTATATTTGCAAAGTTTTTTGTTTTTTTTTTTAAAGGTAACATTTAAAGATCCAAGGGTGAGGACTTGTTTTTGGAAGGCCAATACTCAGCATATTACAATAATTTATAAATGTTGCTTAACACTTAATGTTTTGTGATGTTTAAATACTCAATATAAACAGAATTCAACTCCTTAACTGGATTTAACAAGCTGTACATTTGGCAGACATTGACATTTTATGGAAATTTTGGGTAAAATGTGTTTTTCATGGAACAAGTAACTTTTTGTGTGTGTGAGGAGGCACTTTAAGTGTTTATCATCTGACATCTAGTTTTGGAAGCAGAAAAGGGCTCCAAGTAGCTAATCTGAAAAAACATTGGCTCTTCTCCCCATGACTGCATTTTACTTTCTCTTGTAAGTCCTGGTTAGAATACTCAGCCTCTCTCTCTCTTACTAAAAGAGTAAACCTTTCCCCATTGAACTCAGGACACTTTGGTTCAGAGAGGCTAGTATTTATCATTAACATATATGTTATTGATATGCATTAAAGAAGCCCTTATACAAACTGACTGCAAACAGAGCCAATTTCTGGGATGATAGATGGTAAATCTGGAGACTATCCTGAAGTAACTATGTATTTTAACACAAAATTTAAATAGGCTATTTGATGGAATTTTCTTTTATTTTTTCCTATTGGTTTATATGTGTATATATGTGTATATGATATATATATTTCAATGAAGAATTCCATATAGGTGATTATTTTGATGGCAGGGTCTCTGCGAGGTGGCAGAGAAGATTCATCACATGCATAAGGAATTCAGTTGTACATCTTTCAATTCAGGCATTTGTTAATTTTCCTCTAGCTCTTCTCCCAAAATGATCTATTCTTATTCAAAGAAAAAAATGATGATAATATAGATTTTAACCAAAGATTATCATTTTTGAGATAATTTTGTTTGGTCAAAAGGAAACACAGAATTCAATGAAAAAGATGTGATAATTCAGGCCAGAGACAGACAGGATGAACTAGTCTTTTCACTATAGATTGAGGAGTAAGAGCACACTTTTGCAATAAAGTAGGAGAAAAAATGAAATATGCTGAATACCTCTGAAAAGGGTAAATGAAATTACATGGTAGGGGGGATAATTTTGTATTTTTTTTAAGTTCATTTGTCCTTGTTACAGGCCAGACTTCATGTCTGGGTCTTTTCTGCCATGATCTTGAATCATATCAAGCTGTCAGGCTTGGAATAGTTGAGCTAATAGCTGCTCGTACGACGGTTTTCACTTCTAAACAATGTAGTAGGAAATAATCCACCTTGATAAGACCAGTAGTGTTACGACTTACGAACCAATATTTCATGGAGTACTTACCTGAGGGGAGACAGGAAGATTTAAGGACTTCAGTTCAGTTCAGTTCAGTCGCTCAGTCGTGTCTGACTCTGTGACCCCATGAATTGCAGCATGCCAGGGCTCCCTGTCCATCACCATCTCCCGGAGTTCACTCAGACTCATGTCCATCGAGTCCGTGATGCCATCCAGCCATCTCATCCTCTGTCGTCCCCTTCTCCTCCTGCCCCCAATCCCTCCCAGCATCAGAGTCTTTTCAATGAGTCAACTCTTCTCATGAGGTAGCCAAAGTACTGGAGTTTCAGCTTTAGCATCATTCCTTCCAAAGAACACCCAGGACTGATCTCCTTCAGAATGGAATGATTGGACCTCCTTTCAGTCCATGGGAGTCTCAAGAGTCTTCTTCAACACCACAGTTCAAAAACATCAATTCTTTGGCATTCAGCTTTCTTCGCAGTCCAACTTTCACATCCAAACATGACTACTGGAAAAACCATAGCCTTGTTTAGATGGACCTTTGTTGGCAAAGTAATGTCTTTGCTTTTGAATATGCTATCTAGGTTGGTCATAACTTTCCTTCCCAGGAGTGAGCGTCTTTTAATTTCATGGCTGCAGTCACCATCTGCAGTGATTTTGAAGCCCCCCAAAATGAAGTCAGACACTGTTTCCACTGTTTCTCCATCTATTTGCCTTGAAGTGATGAGACCAGATGCCATGATCTTCGTTTTCTGAATGTTGAGCTTAAAGCCAACTTTTTCACTCTCCTCTTTCACTGTCATCAAGAGGCTTTTTAGTTCCTCTTCACTTTCTGCCATAAGGGTGGTGTCATCTGCATATCTGAGGTGATTGATATTTCTCCCGGCAGTCTTGATTCCAGCTTGTGCTTCTTCCAGCCCTGCATTTCTCATGATATACTCTGCATATAAGTTATATAAGCAGGGTGACAATATACTACCTTGACGTACTCCTTTTCTTATTTGGAACCAGTCTGTTTAAGGACTTAGCTGGCACATAAATAATTTATTGACACAATATCTCCTCTTGTTCCCCATTAATGTTCACATATTCCATATTTCTTAAGATAAAGCAAGAAATTCCATTGTCTGACTTGCTCTCTGTCAGAGCAAGATTTGGTGAATTGATTTAGTTATTTTCCTGTCATTCTTCTTTCAGAAGCCCTATTTGAAAATGAAAGTTCTGTACAGAGCTATGCACCAGACTGGCCTGAACACTGTCAATAATATGTCTTTACCTCCAAGTGACAAGTGGAAGTGATCTATGAGGAAAACATCTTGTTTTATATGCTACATCTTTGCCAATTAGCATGACATGAGATTAAGAGTAATACTCTTCTAAAGTGTAGCACTCAGAGCACTAAGAAACTGAAATTCTAGATTTTAATTCTGACTCTGTTACTAATTAAGTGGTCCTAGGCAAATTATTTTCTTCTTTTACACTAACAAACTAGAGATAACAATGAATATTTTAATTACTTTAATTACAGTAAATGGGAAGAATATGTATGTCTGTGTATGTATTCATTTTGAAAAAATGTATAGGAGTTATACAAATGTAAGATCTTAAAATAAGAGTAATGAATACTTGCTTAGAGAAAAAAAGTGTATATATGTAGATACGTATACATACTTACATAGAATGTATATACAATATTTCAAGACACACATATGAGAACAGTGTTGTTTATTTTTCTTTTGGCCTCTGTTCCATGGACATCAGGCTATGACTTCATTTAAGTATTTCCATCTGGAACAAAAAAGTAAAGAAAAGTTGAGGAAGTCATATCATGCCTTCTCAATCTTCTAGACCATATGTCCCTAGAGTGCAGGTTCTGGTATGCTTGGGAAGAGTTAACAACATTCTATACCTAAAAAAAAAAAAAAAAAAAAAATCCTCTTTCAACAATACAAATTCCTCTGGAATAGGCATCCAGAGACAAAATTCAACATGTTTAGAAAAACACCTAACGTGTGTCTCTGTTACTGGAGTGACCAGCAGGAACCCTACTCTGCTGGAATATTGATGGGAAACACATGCAGAGAAGATGCTATTAATAATTACAGATCAGTAAGAGCAGTGAAACTTTGAAAAAAAATTTTCTCCAGATTAAACAGTGAGAAGCCATAGAAGAAATTTAACTCTTGGGCCCTGTAGGCAGAAACTGTACCTGTGTTGGGTATGTTGTAGATATCCGACAGAGAGGACCTCCCTTTTTTGGTAGTCTCCTCTAATGAGTGAGCTTTGTTTGCTACTCTCTGAATAGTGTTAGAGTCCATTCTGAGCATTAGTTGTGTCTACAGAACTTTTAAACATTTTCAGTGAAAAATGATATTTTGGTCAATCATTCAGAAATGTGTACGATGCTAGGAGCTGTTTTTTTAATAGTTTGTAAATGGTATAAAAAACATCCTGAATGTCACCAGTAGGGTAAACAATAAGTATACAGGAGCACTCTGATTGCATGATGGAAAGGAGAGAGGCAAAGCCAAATGGGCAAGAATAAGGGGAATGAGAGAAAGGAAAGGGGAAAATTATGAGCCATCATCAAGTGCCGTAAATGGCGCATTGGAGTCCATGCCTGGTGCTGATAGGACCTCACACAGATCTGTGACCCTGGCTCTAGAAAACTGCTCTTATAGTTCTACCCACTCAGAAAGAATAAACTGTGCTTACAACTTAGCAAGTGAATAGAGAATAAAGTTAATATTCATATTATATGCAACACTTCTGCAGCTGCTAACTAATACCAGGACTATGCCATTCCATAACTACCTTGAATAAAAATTAGGGTATGGGCAGTAGGAATATTACTAGCCAGTCAAGAAACTCTAGTGTGATATTATTAAACACAATTAATTGAACATTTGAAAGTAAAAAGGAAATAGCAAATTTTTTCTAAAAGGTCAATAGCTTGTTACCCCATATGTAATCATTTTATCTTTTAATAACATTTTTGTATAATTTCATTCTTTAGCAAAAGGCTGAATCCATACATGATGTCATAATTCTGTTCTGATTTAAATTTCATAATTGATTAGTGATTTGCATTCTACACATATTCTGATAAAATATAAATTTTAGAGGATCCTTACATTGTCTTAACCATTTCAATTTTTGTGAAAAACTATAGAATCTCATTATGAAGTTCCTAAAGTATGATTATTCACAACCTTCTGTGGAATAGCTTTTGGTTAGTTATACTACTCCAAATGCCTAGGTGATTAGAATAATATAGATAGCAAGTAGAAACAGCACATACTTTAATTTTTATCTTGAAAACTGCATGTCTTTTTATTTCATCAGCTACTAATAATTGCTATAGCATGTACATATATTAAGCTATAAACTCTGTTGTTGTTTTTTTTTTTAATTGAACTTAATCTTTGTTTTGAGCTCTCATTCTACCAGGTGATGAACATTTTCCCCAAAATTGTATCTCCATTATAGGAGGCTTACAAGGTTCCAGAATATTACAAGTTGATCTGAGCAAATTTATTCTTTGTGATAGTGACAGCCTTCCAAGAGATTTAATTCAAGGTAAAAAGAAAGTCTTAGTCCACATTCCACCATATATATATATATATGTGTGTGTGTGTATACACACACACTATACATACATCCACAGAGAGAGAGAGAGAGTAGAAGAGAGGGAGAGAGTAGAAGAGAGAAAGAGAATGCTCCATTAAACAAATCCTCTAGTTAGACAATACAAACATAGACCTATTTTGCAGTCTCTATGGGGTCCCAGTTTTCTAATCTCTGTTCTTTAATGTGTTCCAACCACCACCTTACATGAAATGTGCCCTAAAGCAGATATGATAATTTTCCAGAGGCTGGGTTCCATGATCTTTTATGTTCTTAACAGGTGTCAAGAACTGTATAGGATTTGAGATTTACCCTGCCTGCAAGCTCACATGTTAATCTACCACGGTTGTGTGAGTACTGGCAGAAGACGTGAGACTCGGATCAGAGACAAAAAGCAGTTACTACCCACAATAGAAATAGCCTGAGTATCAGTATTTACACTGGTTCTCACAGGCAATGTGAATAGTCAGATAACACATTCAGAAGGGATAGGCTACCCACTCCAGCCAGTATTCTTGGGCTTTCCTGGTGGATCAGACAGTAAAGAATCTGCCTGCAATGTGGGCGAGCTGGGTTTGACCCCTGGGTTGGAAAGATCCCCTGGAGGAGGGCATGGCAACCCACTCCAATATTCTTGCCTGGAGAATCCCCATGGACAGAGGAGACTGTCTGGCTACAGTCCATGGGGGTCACAAAGAACTGGACATGACTGAGGGATTAAGCACAGTTAGGTAGGAGAGTAAACCTGAGCTTTGATAACTCAGAATCATTTATATCTCAGAATCTTTTAATCATTTATACTGAGTTTTGATAACTCAGACTGCTTTATGCTCTGGGAGAGATAGTATCTTTATCTTTTTTCTATAAAGTGATATTATAATAAGTAAAGGGCCAAACAGTAAGTATTTTAGATTTTCTTGGCCAAATACAGAATCATTTGTATATGCTTCTTAACTTTGTCTTATAACACTAATAATTTAGAAGCCAGTTTAACTCACAGGACATTCAGAAATAGGCTATAGGCTGAATTAGGCCCACTAGCCATCATTTGGCAATTTCTACCAAAGCAAATAAACAAACCAAAAAACCCCAAAACTTGTCAACTGCCCAGGAGAGAAACCCATCTCTTTCCTAGGCCCTTAACAATACAATAAGCCATGAAAAGGTAGTCCAAAATGAGAACAGTCAGTGCCTTTCTTCAAAAACATGCAGCAACCTGAAAGACCATGGAAAATTAACTCTAAGTAGTGTCTGCCCCTGTCAGATGTTACTTTCTACAACAATTTCTACACTGTCTTGATTTCTGGTGAATTTTTCTATGAGTTTGCCGCTTCATAAGCAACTCTGATTAACCTAACCTACAAAACTGGGACCAAATTTGTTCAGGTGTCTTGTATAGCATTTACTTCAGGCTGTTACCAAAATAAATCCAAGCAGTCAAGGCTAAGAGTGTATTTAAAATATTTTATTCAATCCACATTTGTAATAGATTAACTGTCAGTGAAGAAAGTATATTTCAAACAGTCTTCATGCTATCAATAAATCACTAATCTCACTAATAACAACCCATTTTTGACATTCTGCTAATTAGCTAAATGTCTTGTGTGCTCAGAGATAATGATAGCTGAAGTGCTCATAATAACCTCCCCTGGATAGTGATTTTTCTGATACAATGCTTGCTGACCACTTATGAGGTAAAGATTCATAATTAAAATACCACCTGCACATGAAATATCAAAATATTCATCCTTCACTATTCTAATGAAGATTACAGATGTCCTACCCCTAGGCTTGAAGGTGGCATTTGGATTTTTGTCTGTATCATCTACCTTTGCAGGCATTTGCTGAATTATTTGATACTGAGCAGTCATCAGTCATTAATCTCTACAGATGTATCCTTTTTCCCCAATCACAAAACCTCTCAAGGTCCACCCTCTCAAAATTAATTTTATGTTTTCTTGGAATCTCAGGAAATTCTTAACTATACCTGTTCTGCTTTAAGGGCTAGAAAAAAATAACGTTTGAATACTTCCTGGGCTGTACCAATACATGTGAGAAACTCATGAGATTGTCCCAGGTCTGTCTGTCAAGATAATGCCCCTAGTCATTGCTATGCAATTGCTTCTGTGTTATGTTGAGGTATGAAAAGTTCTGGAATTTGGCTGATTTCTTTAAGACTAAAGAAATCTGTGACTAAAGTATAGCACCTTAGGTTTTCAGTTCAGTTGTCTACTCCCATGTGAAGGAGCTTCAAGCATTTTCTCAGAGACTCATATTAAGGCTTCATTCTGTAGCTAAATATTCAATCTCTCCTTTTCAACCTCATCTCAGTCACTAGAGAAGTGCTGTCCAGTAGAATTTTCTGTGATGTTGGAGAGTATTAATATCTGTGCTCTCCAATATGGTAGCCACTAGGCACGTTTGGCTTTCGAGCATTTGAAATGTGGCTAGTGTGACTAAATAACTGAATTTAAATGTTATCAATTTTATTTCATTTAAATTTAAATAACCACAAGTGACTAGTGGCTACCATTTTTGAACATGTACTGCTGTTCTAGAATCTTTACATAATCTAGGTTGGGTAATGATTAATAGGAAGGAAGGGAAATCTAATACAAGTCTTCTATTTTTTAAAACTTTTTTATGCCCTAAACTACTATTCTGAAAATTGTAAGTCAAAGATTGGCTTTGTTCCAAAACAGAAAGCCCCAGGCTTAGAGGGGTATGCTATCAAACGTTTAAGGAAGAAATTACACCAATTTTCTACAATCTGTTTTAGAGGCTAGAAGCAGAGGAAACAATTCCTAACTCACTCTATGGGGCCAGCATTACCTAATACCAAAAGTAGATAAAGATATTACAAGAAAAGAACACTGTAAGCCAATATTTCTTATGAGCACAGATTAAATAAAATATTAGCAAATTGAATCCAAAAAAAGTATAAAAAGAATTTTATATCATAGCCAAGTGGAATTTATCCTAGGTATACAAGACCGGTTCAACATACAAAAATCAATTACTATAATCCATTACATCAGCAGACTGGAAAGGATCAATTACATGATCGTATCAGTAGATGCAGAACAAAAGCATTTGACAAAATGCAATATCCATTCATGATAAAAATTTGCAGTAAAATAGAAAGAGAAGAAAACTTTCTCAACTTGATGAAGACTATACAAACCTAAATCTAACATATACTTAATGGTGATAAATTCACCGTTTTAAAAATTGCCTTTATTTACAAATGATATTATTATCTACAAAAGAACTGGCAAAAAGAAAACTCTTAAAACTATAAGAGATTATACCAAGGTTGTAAAATACAGAATTAATACACAAAAATCCGTTTCTTTCCTGTATGCTAACAATGAACAACTGGAATTTGAAATTAAGAACATGATTCCATTTACATTAGCACCACTAAAAGTTAAATACTAGATATAAATATAATAAAATATGCGTAAGATATAAAAGAAGAAAACTATAAATCTCTGATGAATAAAATTTGAGAAGGAAGTGAATGGTAATGTGTCCCATATTTATGGATAGGGAATACTCAATCTTGTCAAGATGTCAGTTCTCCCCAATGTGATCCAAATCAAAATACCAGCAAGTTATTTTATGGCTATCAACCAACTGATTCTAAAATTTATATGAAGAGGCAAAAGACCTAGAATAGCCAACACAACATTAAAGCAGAAGAACAAAATTGGAGGACTGCTGCTACCCAACTTCATAACTTAATATTAAAAGGTTACAGTAATCGAGAAAACATAGAATTGATGAAAGAATAGACAAAGAGATCAGTGAAATAGGGAGCCTAGAAATAGACTCCCATTAATATAGTCAACAAAGGAGCAGAGGTAATACGATGGAGCAGAGATGATCTCTTCAACAAACACTAGTCAAAAATGAATCTAGACACAGACCATGCACCCGTCATCAACATCAACTCAAAATGGATCGTGGACTTAGCTAGCTATTAGGCTCAAAACTGTAAAAGGTTGTTAAAGCAACATAGGAACAAGCCCAGAAGACAGAACATGGTGATGCTCTTTTTTAGGGACAACACCAAAGACATAACCCATAAAAGAAATATGTGAAAAGCTGGACTTCCTTAAAATTAAAAAACTTCTTCTCCATAAAAGACAATATCAACAAAATTAGAAAACAAGCCACATTTTCAAATAGTGTTCAGAATATTTTCAAAAGATACATCTGATAAAGGACTGTTACCCAAAATATACAAAGAACTGTTAACAATGAGAAACAACCTCATTAAAAAATGGGCTAAAGATCATAATGGACACCTCACTAAAGAAGATACACAGAAATGAGCATATGAATAAAAGCCCTACACTGTATATCATCTGAAAAATGCAAATTAAAACAACAGGATACCACTGCATATCTATCAGAATGGCCAAAATCCAGAACACCGACAACGCTGAATGCCAGTGAGCGCGTGCAGCAACAGGAATTTTTGTTTATTGGTAATGAAAACGTAAAATGGTACAATGACTTTGGAAGACAATTTGCTGGTTTCTTATAAAACTTAGGGCTTCCCTCATAGCTTAGTTGGTAAAGAATCTGCCTGCAATGCAGGAGAACTGGGTTTGATTCCCGGGTCAGAAAGATCCACTGGAGAAGGGACAGGCTACCCATCCCAGTATTTTTGGGCTTCCTGTGTGGCTCAGCTGGTAAAAAATCCGCCTGTAATGTGGGAGACCTGGCTTCGATCCCTGGGTTGGGAAGATTCCCTGGAGAAGGGAAAGGCTACTCACTCCATTATTCTGGCCTGGAGAATTCCGTGGACTATATAGTATATGTGTAAATATATATATGCTATGCTAAGTCACTTCAGTCGTGTCTGACTCTGTGTGACCCCATGGACGGCAGCCCATCAGGCTCCCCTATATATATAAAACGAATCATACTCTAGCCACATGGTTCATCAGTCATACTCCTTGCTATTTACCCAAAGAAGCTGAAAACTTAAATTTACACAAAAACCTACACAAGGATGTTTATATCAACTCTTTTTTTTTTAATTGCCAAAACTTAGAAGCAACCAAGATGTCTCTTAGTAGATGAATGGATAAATAAACTTTGATATATCCAGACATGGAATGTTATTCAATGTTAAAAATAAATGAACTATCAAGCCATGAAAAGACACAGAGGGTGTACTATTAAGTGAAAGAATCCAATTGAAAAGGCTGCTATATGACAATCTAGGAAAGGCAAAACTATGGAGACAATAAAAGATCAGTGGTTGCCAGAGTTGGCAGGGAGAGATGAAAAGGCAGAGCACAGAGAATTACAAGTGCAGTAAAAATACTCTGTGTGATAATCGTAATGATGGATTTGTTGATTGATTTTTCCAAACACATAGAATGTACAACACCAAGAAAAGGTAAACTACGGACTTTTGAGTCATTATGATATGTAACTGTAGGTTCATCCTTGTTTAAAAGAAAAAATACTACTCTGGTAAGTGATGTTGAGGATGAGGGAGACTATGCGTGTGTGGGACCAAGGAGTATATGAAAAATCTCTAGGCCTCCTTCTCAATTTTGTTGTAAACCTAAAAATGCTCAAAAAGTAAAGTGCTTGAAAAATAGCATCCATCATTTTTAACAATGAAGAATTGGCCTATGAATTCTGCTACATTACTCCTCTGTTCAGACAATGAATCTTGCTATCCAAATGTGGGAAGGACATATGTGAGTCCAGGCAATCTTGATTATGAATTTGAAATTTAATTCTTTAGATATTTTAATACCTGCACTTTTCTTGGGTCTCAGTTTAGGAAAAAATCAATGCAAGGAACTGGAAGATTCATTTCTGAAATAGAAAAGCATAGAAAAAATTTCATAGTTGCTTAAATTTTAATCTTTCTTTACTACTTACAATGTTACCTTAGGAAAATCACATAAATTTTTAGAAACAAAATTTATCAACTTATAAAATAGAGGCTAATGATATTTTCCCCAAATGATTGTGATATTTCAAACTAAATAAGATCATCACATTTCCATTATATTGGCCACTCTTCCTCTGTTTTTGAAACAAGATATATCTAATAGTTTCTTGGTTTGCAGTGGACTCTCTGTTCAAATTAAACTTTAAGAAATATGTAATTACATATACAATGTTTTATCAAATCACTGATAATTTTATTCTCCAAATATTATTTAAACTATAACATTATTGATATACCACTTTGTGACTGCTATTATTTTTAACAATTATACATTTCCATGTGTGATATCAGCCCAAACTTTACCTATATATCCTATAAATAAATATTTATAAGAATCTATGATATACTCACTTACATATACATATATATTCACTGCTTAAGCACTATCTGCTTTCAGAAAGATTTATTCTGCAGTGCTAAAAAAAAAGGAAAAGTTAACTCCATATCTGAATTTTCAAGTCGATTTGTGAAACTGGTTGTTTTCAGAGGGTGATACAGGCTATATTAAACTTTATTATAACTGTAAGCCCACATAGTTGAAAGCCTTTACTTTCTTGAGAATGAAGACATCTGATGAGGAGATATTCATAAAAAGATGTTATAAAACAACTCTACCTAGAATAACACATTGAAAATGTCATGTACCTTTGCGTAATGCTATCGAAAGAATATACAGCAAATTCATGGCTGTATATAGGAGTAGGAGCCAGCCCTAGTGAATGAATGAACATTAACCACATGAAACATTGCCAGGAGATGCCACAAGGGAAAATTACAGATAGCAAGTGCGAGGGCCATTCGTTTATTTATGAGCTTAGTTAACCCATATTTATTGTCGTCTATATTGTGCTAGATTGTTTACCAACCTCTTCTCAGTATCAATCCCCTGAATTATACTCCATTACTATGATAGTGAAGAGTCCACTTGCCAATGCAGGAGACCCGAGTTGGATTCCTGGGTCAAGAAGATCCCCAGGAGAAGAAAATGGCAACCCTCTCCAATACTCTTGCCTGGGAAGCCCATGGACAGAGGAGCCTGATGGGCTACAGTTGCCAAAGAGCTGGACTCGACTTAGTGCCTAAACAACAACAAACCATTCACTGAGGTTTGTTTGTTTGTTTGTTTTTAAATTTGATGGTGATATCACCCCTACTGAGAATGCATGTACTGTCTGCCAGTAACAGTGGTGAACAAGGCAGGCGAAATTTTTGTCCTCAGAGAGCTGGCAGTTTAACAGGTAGACAGACACACAAATAGACAATTATACATCATGAGGAGTGCTACCACAGGGGTAGCAAAGAACCAGTTAACTTACTCCAACTGGGGAAGCCATCTCCCGGCCCCAGCCCCGACAATCAGAATGGGAGCCTTTCTTCCGCTGAGTGGTCAGGAGGTTGGTACAAGTGATTGCAGTTTGAGGCTTCAGTTTGAGCCAGTTTGGTTTTGAATACTTTCAAAATTAAAACACCAGTATTATTGTTAACAAAAGAACAACTAAATTCAGTTTAAGATTTCCCCCCATGACGCGTGTGGGTTACAGTAGATTTATGTTTAATGCCTGAAAAATGCTACGAGGCTGCCTGAAGAGGCTAGCAAGCAGAGAGGGTTGCTTGGGGGAACTGACTGTACTCCCACTGAAAGAAGATCAAAGGCACTTTATTCTTTAAAACCAGATGTGGAACTTGCAGTAGAGCTGATGGCCTGGGGCTATTTTAAAAGGGATGACGCCCAGGAGGGCCTCTGCCAGAGGGCATGACATCTGCAGCAGAAAACCGAAGGTGAACTGATGGATGCGAAAGCCAGGGAGAGGTTGCTGATGGCAGGAGGGGCCCTGCCAGAGCCAAGGGGCTATGTTCAGAGAAGCCAGCAGAAGAATGAGGAAGACAAAAGTGCCCGTGAGAGATTTTCAACAGCTACTATGGCCGAAGAAAACTGACACCACAGAATATCAGGGCCAGACAAGTAAACTTGTCCTGCCCGTCCTCTCCCTTCCCACTCCTTCCTTCCACAGCCCAGGAAATGAAAGGAAGAAGAAGGCTAAGATAGGGAAACATACCTATCCGTGTACCTCTTTCCCTTCACAGGTATACAGCCTAATATAGGCTCAAAGGGGGAGATGAAAGAAAATTCAACCTTAAATAAATTCTAGAGATTAAATATTTTTCTCTGTGTCTTGGACATAGTAGTTACTGTGAAAGTGTTAGTTGGTCAGTTGTGTCCGACTCTTTGTGACCCCATGGACCATAGCCCACCAGGCTCCACTGTCCATGGGATTCTCCAGGTAAGAATACTGGAGTGGGTCGTCATGCCCTTCTCCAGGGGACCTTCCTAACCCAGGGATTGAACTTGAGTGTCCGGTGTTGCAAGCGGATTCTTTACCATCAGAGCCACCAGAGAAGCCCTGAAATGATACTTTGTGTTCTAGAATAGACTGGAACAATTTTTATTATTGAAGGGTAAATAGTAAACTGTGAAACTTGCTCAGGTTTTGAAAAGTGGGAAAATTATCTCCACATGGAGAAGTTAGTTCTAAACGGGCTGTGTGGGGAGAGCACAAGGTTGTTTCTGATAGCCGTGTAGGTGGCCTGTGTGTTCAAGGGACCAGTCAGACTTAAGCATGATGAGAGCTGTGGGCAGGTCAAGAGCAAAGTGACACTGTTTTAGAAGTTGGTGTGAGACCAGCCAGGCCTACTGGGCATGTGACAAACTCAGCAGGAGGCAAGGGGAGGTTGAGTCCACAAGGCCAGGGTGCTGAGCTGTGGAAGAGTAGATCCCAGGTGAGAGGAGGCAGACCTCACCAACAGAAGTGGGATATAAGTTCA
This sequence comes from Capra hircus, assembly GCF_001704415.2. Classification (NCBI taxonomy): domain Eukaryota; kingdom Metazoa; phylum Chordata; class Mammalia; order Artiodactyla; family Bovidae; genus Capra; species Capra hircus. The sequence continues at coordinate 24,471,786 of NC_030816.1, forward strand.
AAGATGGTTGAGTCAGCCATGCTTCATTGATACCCACCAAACACTGATGCTGGAACCATGGAGAACCTGAGTGACTCTGCACTCAGACTCTTTCCTCCATCTCCCCAGATGCACTGTACCCCTAAACTCTACATTAGAAGAACTAGGAGAGCCTGAGCAATGGTCCCCCAAGCTGATCATTACCTAAAGGGACTATTTTATCACACAAATTTATCAACCAGATTGGACATTTGTTCCTAGTTCCAAGGAACTAGGTTTCCCTGCCACCTAGACAGTGAGGATGTCTGAGGAGAATCAGAGCAGTTTTAGACAAAATAAGCATTTTCCCTGCCCTTGAAATTGCAAATAAGTATATTCTGTGGTGCCTCACCTCCACAGTTGGCCCAAGCACTTTAAATAACATAACTAAAATGTGGATACACGGTGTAATTCTTATTAATTTGCTTTCTCCTTTTACCAGAGATTAGTACATTTTCCTACCATCAATGAAGAGAATTAGAGACAGTCCTGGCTCCAGTTCTTATTTTCAGTGTGGTCTTTTCCATGAGGGTCTTGCTTTACTTTACAACACTTGGTGTACAGTGGTAATCAATACAGGTCAACTGAACCAAAAAGGCATCGTCTATTACATCATGTGTTTGAAACATGATTTCCAGCCTCTGTAGGTACCCGTCGACTTCCTGAAGTCTAATTCCCAGTTTATTAAGCTGAACATCTTAACTACAGCATCTGCTTTTACTCTTACTGAAACCCTTTTTTATTTCATCTTTTTTGTCTCTGCAGTTCATATTCTTGTGCTCTGCATATGATTTCCAAATGGGAGCTTTATCTCTCTCTCTCTAGTTATGAAATATTTTAGGTGTTTACCTAGAACTCTCCATTAATCTTTGCTTGGATTGGTTTTCTTAACTGTCTAGACTTCTATCTTGTACTGCACTTTGCATCCTACTTCCCTTGGAAATCTTCTAAAGAAAGCCTCTGCAGATAGTGTGACCACAGGTGTAATCTTAGAGATCTCGAGTTCTTTCTGTTCAGGCTGATATTGACCATGATGGCCATTTGCTGTACCTACCTATGTGTCCCCTGTGATGGTCACAACTTTGTGGTTATGATACCTAATCATAGTTCCTAACAATTTCCCTTTGAACTCAGCCCTCCAGAAAGGACTATAATCTTCTCACCATAGTTTTGGACATGAATAACTTTGAGCATTGGATGGCTATGAAAACTCCCTCTAGGGAATTATTTTTTTCCCCATTCCTGGTGTTTGTGCCTTTGTTTCCTTCCCTCCCACATTGACCTGTATTACCAATGTGATTGCCAGGAGAAATATCAATGACCTCAGATATGCGGAAAACACCACCTTTGTGGCAGAAAGTGAAGAGGAACTAAAAAGCCTCCTGATGAAAGTGAAAGAGGAGAGTGAAAAAGTTGGCTTAAATCTCAACATTCAGAAAACGAAGATCATGGCATCTGGTCCCATCACTTCATGGGAAATAGATGGGGAAACAGTGGAAACAGTGTCAGACTTCATTTTTGGGAGCTCCAAAATCACTGCAGATGGTGATTGCAGCCATGAAATTAAAAGACGCTTACTGCTTGGAAGGAAAGTTATGACCAACCTAGATAGAATAGTCAAAAGCAGAGACATTACTTTGCCAACAAAGGTCCGTCTAGGCTTTGGTTTTTCCAGTGGTCATGTATGGATGTGAGAGTTGGACTGTGAAGAAAGCTGAATGCTGAAGAATTGATGCTTTTGAACTGTGGTGTTGGAGAAGACTCTTGAGAGTCCCTTGGACTGCAAGGAGATCCAACCAGTCCATCCTAAAGGAGATCAGTCCTGGGTGTTCTTTGGAAGGACTGATGCTGAGGCTGAAACTCCAGTACTTTGGCCACCTCATGCGAAGAGTTGACTCATTGGAAAAGACCCTGATGCTGGGAGGGATTGGGGGCAGGAGGAGAAGGGGACGACAGAGGATGAGATGGCTGGATGGCATCACCGACTCAATGCACATGAGTTTGGGTGAACTCCGGGAGTTGGTGATGGACAGGGAGGCCTGGTGTGCTGCGATTCATGGGGTCGCAAAGAGTCAGACACGACTGAACTCAGTGACTGAACTGAACTGAACTGAACCAATGTGACATTGCAGAACTGAAGATATATGACTTCTAAGCTAGGTCACAAAAGATATGTGGCTTCCACCTTGCCCAGTCTTGTATGACTTATTTTTAGTGAAACCACCCATGGTATAATGAGGGCATTCAGAAGCCCTATAGATAGATTTGTGTGGTGAGGAATTATCCTCCTGCCAATAGCCAACTTCAACCTGCTAACCATGAGAGCAAACCACCTTGGAAGAAGATCTTTCTTCTTCCAGATGCAGCTGCAGTTGCATCTTGACTATAACTTCATGTGAAACTGAGCCAGAACCCCACTTAGGTAAGGTGCTTCCTGAAACATGGAAATTATGTGTGATAGTAAGCATATATTGTTGTTTTAAGCTACCAAGTTTAGAATGATTTTTTGCACAGTAATAGATAACTCTCATCTTAGGTCTATAGTGGATTTAATGTGAAAAGCATGATAAAATATAGTGTTGACTTGAGGAAAAAATAATTTGGGAAATAATAACAAGGTTACTTAAAAAAATCTAACAAGAGACAGTGATCTTGCAAGATGAAGAACAATGGTGATGACATCAAGTTTACACCATGAGTTAAAAGAAGTATTATAGATTAAGGCTGCCAAGAAGAGAAGAAAATATGTTTTAAGAGAAATTAGCAGGTGAAATGTTTTTCAAAAAGAAAAAATAAATTCCTATTACTTTGTCCATGGAAAGAAAAAGATGCTGAAGGAGCTAAAGGGGTACTCATCATGAAGTAAAATTGTGTTTACCCTTGCAAGAGTTACCAGTGATTATTTTTTAAATTAATTAATTTATTTTAATTGGAGGCTAATTACTTTACAATATTGTGGTGGTTTTTGCCATACATTGACATGAATCAGCCATGGGTGTACATGTGTCCCCCATCCTGAAACCCCCTCCTACCTCCCTCCCCATCCCATCCCTCAGGGTCATCCTAGTTTACTGGCTTTGAGTGCCCTGTTTCATGTATCAAACTTGGACTGGTGATTTTTTCACATATGGTAATAAACATGTTTCAGTGCTGTTCTCTCAAATCATCCCACCCTTGCCTTCTCCCGCAAAAGTCTGTTCTTTATATCTGTGTCTCTTTTGCTGTCTTGCATATAGGGTCATTGTTAACATATTTTAAATTCCATATATATGCATTAATATACTGTATTGGTGTTTTTCTTTCTGACTGACTGACTTCCTTCACTTATAATAGGCTCCAGTTTCATCCGCCTCATTAGATCTGATTCAAATGTACTCTTTTTAATAGCTGAGTAACATTCCATTGTGTATATGTACCACAACTTCCTTATCCATTCGTCTGCTGATGGACATCTAGGTTGCTTCCACGTCCTGGCTGTTGTAAACAGTGCTGCAATAGATATTGCAGTACATGTGTCTCTTTCAATTCTGGTTTCCACAGTGTGTATGCCCAGCAGTGGGATTTCTGGGTGTATGGCAGAATTATTGTCAGATTTTTAAGGAATCTCCACACTGTTCTTCATAGTGGTTGTACTAGTTTGCATTCCCACCAACAGTGTAAGAGGGTTCCCTTTTCACCACATCCTCTCCAGCATTTATTGTTTGTAGACTATTTGACAGCAGCCATTCTGATCGGCATGAGATGGTACTTCATTGTGGTTTTGATTTGCATTTTTCTGATAATGAACGATGAGCATTTTTTCATGTGTTTGTTAGCCATCTGTATGTCATCTTTGGAGAAATGTCTGTTTAGTTCTTTGGCCCATTTTTTTTTGATTGGAGTTGTTTATTTTTCTGGTTTTGAGCTGCATGGGCTGTTTGTATATTTTTGAGACTAATTCTTTGTCAGTTGCTTCGTTTGCTATTATTTTCTCCCACTCCGAAAGCTGTCTTTTCACCTTGACTGCAGTTCCCTTTATTGTGCAAAAGCTTTTAAGTTTAATTAGGTCCAATATTTTATTTTTGCTTTTATCTCCATTAATCTGGGAGGTGGGGCATAGAGGATCTTGCTCTGATTTATGTCAGAGAGTGTTTTGCCTGTGTTTTCCTCTAGGAATTTTATAGTTTCTGGTCTAACATTTAGATCTTTAATCCCTTTTGAGTTTATTTTCGTGTATGGTGTTAGAAAGTGTTCTCAGCTCAGTTCAGTTGCTCAATGGTGTCCGATTCTTTGTGACCCCATGAATTGCAGCACTCCAGGCCTCCCTGTCCATCACCAACTCCTGGAGTTCACTCAAACTCACGTCCATCAAGTCGGTGATGCCATCCAGCCATCTCATCCTGTGTTGTCCCCTTCTCCTCCTGCCCCCAATCCTTCCCAGCATCAGAGTCTTTTCAAATGAGTCAACTCTTCACTTGAGGTGGCTAAAGTACTGGAGTTTCAACTTTAGCATCAGTCCTTCCAAAGAATACCCAGGACTGATCTCTTTTAGAATGGACTGGTTGGATCTCCTTGCAGTCCAAGTGACTCTCAAGAGTCTTCTCCAACACCACAGTTCAAAAGCATCAGTTCTTCAGTGCTCAGTTTTCTTGACAGTCCAACTCTCACATCCATTCATGACTACTGGAAAAACCATAGCCTTGACTAGATGGACCTTTGTTGGCAAAGTAATGTCTCTGCTTTTGAATATTCTATCTAGGTTGGTCATAGCTTTCCTTCCAAGGACTAAGCGTCTTTTAATTTCATGGCTGCAATCACCATCTGCAGTGATTTTGGAGCCCCCGGAACACTGTTTCCACTGTTTCCCCATCTATTTCCCATGAAGTGATGGGACCAGATGCCATGATCTTCGTTTTCTGAATGTTGAGATTTAAGCCAACTTTTTCACTGTCCTCTTTCACTTTCATCAGGAGGCTTTTTAGTTCCTTTTCACTTTCTGCCATAAGGGTCGTGTCATCTGCATATCTGAGGTTATTGATATTTCTCCCTAGTTTCATTCTTTTACAGGTGGTTGACCAGTTTTCCCAACATCACTTGTTAAAGAGATTGTCTTTTCTCCATTGTATATTCTTGTCTGCTTTGTCAAAGATAATAGGTGTGTGGATTTATCTCTTGGCTTTCTATTTTGTTCCATTGATCTATATTTCTGTCTTTGTGCCAGTACCATACTGTCTTGATGACTGGTTTTGTAGTATAGTCTGAAGTCAGGCAGGTTGATTCCTCCAATTCCATTCTTCTTTCCCAAGATTGCTTTAGCTATTCGAGGTTCTTTGTATTTCCATACAAATTGTGAAATTATTTGTTCTAGTTCTGTGAAAAGTGCCTTTGGTAGCTTGATAGGGATTGCATTGAATCTATAGATTGCTTTGGGTAGTATACTCATTTTCATTATATTGATTCTTCTGATCCATGAATGTGGTATATTTCTCCATCTATTTGTGTCCTCTTTGATTTCTTTCATCAGTGTTTATAGTTTTCTATATAGGTCTTTTGTTTCTTTATGTAAATTTATTCCTAAGTATTTTATTCTTTATCACAAGGGTGAATGGGATTGTTTCTTTAATTTCTCTTTCTGTTTTCTCATTGTTAGTGTATAGGAATACATGGGATTTCTTTGTATTAATTTATATACTGCAAGTTTACTATATTCATTGATTAGCTCTAGTAATTTTCTGGTGGTGTCTTTAGGGTTTTCTTTTTAGAGGATCATTTTCATCTTCAAACAGTGAGAGTTTTACTTTTTCGTTTCCAATGTGGATTCTTTTTATTTCTTTTACTTCTCTGATTGCTGTGACTAAAACTTCCAAAACTATGTTCAATAGTAGTGTGAGAGTGGGCACCCTTGTCTTGTTCCTGACTTCAGGGGAAATGCTTTCAATTTTTCACCATTGAGGATAATGTTTGCTGTGGGTTTATCATATATGGCTTTTATTGTGTTGAGGTATGTTCCTTCTATGCCTGCTTTCTGCAGAGTTTTTTTTATCATAAATGGGTGTTGAATTTTATCAAAGGCTTTCTCTGCATTTATTGAGATAATCATATGGTTTTTATCCTTCATTTTGTTAATGTGGTGTATCATATCAATTGATTTGTGAACACTGAAGAATCTTTGTATTCCTGGGATAAAGCCCACTTGACCATGTGTATGATCTTTTTAATGTGTTGTTGGATTCTGTTTGCTAGAATTTTGTTGAGGATTTTTGCATCTATGTTCATCAGAGATATTGGCCTGTAGTTTTCTTTTTTGTGTGTGGCATCTTTGTCTGGTTTTGGTATTAGGGTGATGGTGGCTTCATAGAATGATTTTGGGATTTTTACTTTCCCCTGCAACTTTCTGGAAGAGTTTGAATATGATAGGTGTTAGCTCTTCTCTAAATTTTTGGTAGAATTCACCTGTGAAGCTGGCTCCTCCTGGGCTATTGTTTGTTGGAAGATTTTTGATTACAGTTTCTATTTTTGTGCTTGTGATAGGTCTGGTAAGATTTTCTATTTCTTTCTGGTTCAGTTTTGGAAAGTTAAACTTTTCTAATAATTTGTCCATTTCTTCCAAGTTGTCCATTTTATTGGCATATAGTTGCTAATAGTAGTCTCTTATGATCCTTTGTATTTTGTGTTGTCTGTTGTGATTTCTCCATTTTCATTTCTAATTTTGTTGACTTGATTCTTCTGTTTTTTCTTGATGAGTCTGGCTAATGGTTTGTCCATTTTATTTATCTTCACCAAGAACCAGCTTTTCGTTTTGTTGCTTTTTGCTATAGTCTTTGTTTCTTTTTCATTTATTTCTGCTCTAATTTTTATGATTTCTTTCCTTCTGCTAACCCTGGAGTTCTTAACTTCTTCTTTTTCTAGTTGCTTTAGATGTAAAGTTAAGTTATTTATTGATTTTTCTCTAGTTTCTTGAGGTAAGCTTGTATTGCTATGAACCTTCCCCTTAGCACTGCTTTTACTGAATCCCATAGATTTTGGGTTGTCATGTTTTCATTTTCATTTGTTTTTAAGGCATATTTTGATTTCTTCCATGATTTTGTTGGTTATTCAGAAGCATGTTATTTATCCTCCATATGTTTGTATTTTTAATAGTTTTTTCCTGTAGTTGATATTTAATCTTACCACATTGTGATCTGAAAAGACGCATGAAATAATTTCAATTTCTTTGAATTTACTAAGGCTAGATTTATGACCCAGGATGTGATCTATCCTGTAGAATGTTTCGTGTGCACTTGAGAAAAAGGTGAAATTCATTGTTTTGGGGTGAAATGTCCTATAGATATCAATTGGGTCTAACTGGTCCATTGTGTCAATTAAAGTTTGTGTTTCCTTGCTAATTTTCTGTTTGGTTGATCTATCCATGGGTGTGAGTGGGTATTAAAGTCTCCCCCTATTATTGTGTTACTGTTAATTTCCCCTTTCACACTTGTTAGAATTTGCCTTGCAAATTGAGGTGCCCCTATGTTGGGTGCATATATATTTATAATTGTATCTTCTTCTTGGATTGATCCTTTGATTATTATGTAGTGTCCTTTTTTGTCTCTTTTCATGGCCTTTATTTTAAAGTCTACTTTATCTGATATGAGTATTGCTACTCCTGCTTTCTTTTGGTCCCCATTTGCATGAAATATCTTTTTCCACCCTTTCACTTGCAGTCTGTATGTGTCCCTTGGTTTTAGGTGGGTCTCTTGTAGACTGCATATATAGGGGTCTTATTTTTGTATCTTTCAGCCAGTCTTTGTATTTGGTTGGGGCATTCAACCCATTTACATTTAAGGTAATTATTGATAAGTATGATCACGTTTTCATTTACTTTGTTGTTTTGGATTTGAGTTTATACACCTTTCCTGTGTTTCCTGTCTAGAGGAGATCCTTTAGCATTTGTTGAAGAGCTGGTTTGGTGGTGCTGAAATCTCTCAGCTTTTGCTAGTCTGTAAAGCTTTTGATTTCTCCTTCATATCTGAATGGGTTCCTTGTTGGGTACAGTAATCTGGGCTGTAGGTTTTTCTCTTTCATCACTTTAAGTATGTCCTGCCATTCCCTTCTGGCCTGAAGGGTTTCTATTGAAAGATCAGCTGTTATCCTCATGGGGTTCCCCTGGTGTGTTGTTTGTTGCTTTTCCCTTGCTGATTTTAATATTTGTTCTTTGTGTTTTATCTTCATTAGTTTGATTAATATGTGTCTTGGGGTGTTTTGCCTTGGGTTTATCCTGTTAGGGACTCTCTGGGTTTCTTGGACTTGGGTGGTTATTTACATCCCCATTGTGGAGAATTTTTCAACTATTATCTTCTCAAGTATTTTCTCAGGCCCTTTCTTTTTGTCATCTTCTTCTGAAACTCCTATGATTCGAATGTTGGAGTGTTTAACATTGTCCCAAAAATCTCTGAGATTGTCCTCATTTCTTTTAATTATTTTTTTTCCCTCTCTGCTTCATTTATTTCCACCATTCTCTCTTCTACCTCACTTATCCTGTCTTCTGCCTCAGTTATTCTACTATTGGTTCCCTCAGAGTGCTTTTGATCTCAGTTATTGCATTATTCATTATTGATTGACTCTTCTTTATTTCTTCTAGGTCCTTGCTAAACATTTCTTGCATCTTCTCCACCCTTGTTTCTAATCTATTTATCTGTAACTCCATTTTGTTTTCAAGATTTTGGATCATCTTTGCTATCATTATTCTATATTGACTCCCTATCTCCTTCTCTTTTGTTTGGTTTGGTGGGCATTTATCTTGTTCCTTTACCTACTGAATATTTTTCTGCCTTTTCATTTTGTTTAGATTGTGTTTGGGGTGCCCTTTCTATAGGCTGGAAGTTTGTGGTTCTTCTTTATTGTGGAGCCTGCTACTTGTGGGTGGGGTTGGACTAGTGGCTTGTCAAGGTTTCCTGGTTAGGGGAGCTTGTGTCTGTGTTCTGGTGGGTGGAGCTGGATCTCTTCTCTCTGGAGTTTAGTGAAGTGTCCAGTAGTGAGTTTGGGGGTGTCTATAGATTTGGCATGGCTTTGGAAAGCTTGTCTTTTAATGCTCAGGGTTGTGTTCCTGCTTTGCCGGAGAATTAGCATGATTAGTCTTGCTCTGGAACTTGTTGGCTCTTGGGTGGAGCTTGGTTTCAGTGTAGGTATGGAGGCTTTTGGATGAGCTCTTGTCTATTAGTGTCCCCTGGAATCAGGAGTTCTCTGATGTTCTCAAGTTTTAGAGTTAAGCCTCCTGCCTCTGGCTTTCAGTCTTTTTCTTACAGTAGGCTCCAGATTTCTCCATCCATACAACACAAATAATTAAACATCTAGGTTAATGGTGAAATAATTCTCCACAGCAAGGGACACTCAGGGAGGTTCACAGAGTTACATGGAGAAGAGAAGAGGGAGGAGGGAGATAGAGGTGACCAGGAGGAGAAGAGACCAATCTAGCCAGTAATCAGTTCCCTAAGTGATCTCCACAGCCTGGAATACTCAGAGAGGTTCACAGAGTTAAGTAGAGAAGAGAAGGGGGAGGGAGGAGATAGAGGTGACCTGGGGGAGAAAAGGAAGAGTCAAAGGGGAGAGAGCAATCAAGCCAGTAATCACACCCCTAATTGAAAATGGATACTGAAGATTAGATTCTTAAAGGTACAAATTGATAACAAATACCCAAAAGCAAAGATTAAAAATCTAGAGTAGAGGTTAGACTCTCAAAAATACAATATTAAAAATGCAAAGCAAAATCAATCACAGAATTATTATATATATATAAAATTTGCTTTAAAATAGGGTCTTTTTTGCAAGGTAATAGTAGGTTATAAGAATGAAAATTAAAGGAGTAATAAAGAACCTAAATTTTAAAAAAATTAAAAAATAATAATAGTAAAAATACATCTAGGAATTTCTCTGGAGCTGCTGTGGGCAGTGTAGGATCAGTTCAGTTTCAGCTAGTTCCTTGTTCCAGCTTGTACTTGTTCTCAAGTTCTATAGGCCCCCTCCTATGCTTAGCCAATGTTAACTACAGGGTTTTAATCTGTTGTGCCTTTCCCTTCCAGAGCATTTCCCTCTTCTTTGTTTATTTTGGCTTTCTCTACTTTCAAGTCTCTTCAGTGTCTAATTTCCACCCTGAAACAAGGGGGAGAAGGTGGTCACTTACTTAGGCTCACCTGCTCAGTTGTGTTGTGAGGAGGGAGGAACACTGCAAAGAAATATCACTGGTATGTGTGGGGAGTGCTCACAGTATATGGACCGCACTGGGTTTGCCCCAGCTCACAGCAACGTGTGCTTTCTGGATCTACACTGCTCGGGCTCCAGGGTGCTCTGCAGGGCATTGTCCAAAGCGGGCCCAGGTCTAAGCCACTCAAGTTCATGCTCTCAGGTACTCCACAAGGGCACAGACTTGGTTGGGCCTATGTTTTGTGCATTTCCCAGGTTGGAGCAGCTCAGGTGACCAGGTGCTTTGTGAGCACATTATCCCAGATGGGCTGAGCATCTTAATCACCCCCAACCCCTGGTCTACGCTGCTCGGTTTCCCAGGTGGGTGGCGAGAACACTGTCTCAGGTGTGCCATGTGTCTACTCTGGGGAGCTGATCTCAGGTTGTGACCCTCCTGGCAGATATCAACCATCCAGGATCCCGGGAAGACGTGGATAGAAACTGGGAGCTTGTTCACAGTTTGGTGGAGGATGCCGGTCTCTGGGGCTGAAATTACAGCAGCCCCTTACCTTCTGGCTCTGGCTGTTGCACGTCTGTCTCTCTTCCTCTGGCAGGGGAGAGGTGCCTGTATGCAGTCGGCTAGCTCTCCTTTGGTATTTGCTCAATCCGTGTTCTGTGAGCTGGCCAGGCTGCAAGTCAGAGCCTTTTGTGGGAAAGTTCTCTCTCTCTCTTTTTCTGTTTTCCTCTCTGGAGATCCTACAGTTTGGGTTGCTATCTCACATTAGCTCCCTCAGATTGTCCTCAGGGCATTCAGGCCCAGTCCTTACCCTAAGGACCGATAATGCCGCCTGCACCTCCTTGTCCAGCCCCGGCTCGCTGGTGGCAGACGCGAGCGTCGGCTACTTCACTGGCAGTTGTGGTTAGGTGCCTATTCTGTGGGGTTTTTATTTCCTCCCAGTTATGTTGCCCTCTGAGATTCCAAACTCCCCATGGACCTGCCTGTGAGAGGGTTTCCTACTGTTTGGAAACTTGTCCTTCTTCACAACTCCCTCCCCAGGACAGGTCTTTGTCCTGAACTCTTTTGTCTCTCTTTCTGTCTTTTACATTTTGTCCTACCTCCTTTTGAAGAGAGGGGGCTGCCTTTCTGGGTGACTGGTATCCTCTGCCAGCGTTCAGAAGTTGTTTTGTGGAAGTTGCTCAGCATTCAAATGATCTTTTGATAAATTTGTGGGGGAGAAAGCGGTCTCCTTGTCCTATTCCTCTGCCATCTTGGGACCACCCCCTTACCAGTGATTTTTTTTTTTAATTGTAATTCTCTTACAATGACTCAGACAGCATTCATGAACTACAGTAAACAATACATCAATACACATATTGCTTTTGTCCAGAAAAATAAGCAACACATATGTTACACAGAAGATATCTATCAGTTGATAAACCATTCGATTATAAAATAAGAGCACACATTTTGGCAGAAATTAATATGTGGTGATTTAGGTTGGTCAGAGCTGATAAAGCCGCGCTCCACCCACAGGCAGGCTCTAAAGCTAATTGAGTTTTATCAAGTTGCCTCAGCAATGCTGGAGTACATCATGAAATGCTTGAAAGCAGCTGTTACAACATATTTCAATTCCCTGGAAACCTCTTCCCACTCAAAAGGCCACATATTATGAGGGACTATTCTAGTCTGTATTCTAGAAACATATATACCTGGTTTACACACCCCAAACTTGACAAATGTATTTCTCATTAGCACAGGACCAACAACCAGCTAATGAAAACTAGAAATTATTAACCATACAATACAGGACAATTTAATATTTGAGACTAAAAGATACAGTAACAAAGGTCCCCTGCTGTGATTACCAGAAACATATGCACTGTCTGTAGAGAAATATTTACAAGGTCATGGGCTAGGTTACAGATGGACCGGCATAATGTTACCATAGGAATCAACTAAAATAGATTTCTCTGCAGGGAATCTTGACAGCAGCATAGTTAAAAGCAACACCCCCTGTATATCCATTTAGTATAGCAATTTTGGTCATATATGAGACCTCTCAGAGTGACAAAAATGCAATGAATAGGCTTTTCCCAGTGCAAATGTGGAAATAGGCTTTCCTAATACTTCTGTAGTCAACAGTATAATACCAAGACAGTCTCAGTAAATGAAATTTCTGTCAGTTTTGGCTAAGGGCTTAAGAGGTGTGGTCATTGTCATTCAGTATTTGTGTTGGATTTTCTGAGTTCTGTTTAGTACTTTGTTCTCCTTTGTCTTCTTGCAGTCATTTGCTGTTGCAGTGATTAAGGTGGAGTTTACCTCAGGTAGAGTTTGTATTTAATAAACAGCTTTCTTGGGAGGCTTGTTCATCTCCAGTTTCAGCAAATGTCCATTTATAGGAGAAACCAGTTTGATGAAAGGATTGTATAGTGTATCCACCTTAAGGAAGTCTGAATAAGTGGAGCCTAGAGCATAGTTAAATGTTAGTGTGCCTCAGAATGATTTGTGAGCTTGTTAAAATACAGATGCTCAAGACCTTCTCAGGCTTACTCAGTCAGGCTTGCTTCTGGGATGTGACCTGGCATGTATGTGTGTATGTATGTGTGTGTGTGTGTGTATTTTTAATGAGCCACCATACAATTCTGAAATGTACTGGTTTTTGAGTACCAGTAGTTAGTGTGGAAATAAGGGCAGTCAGGGATCAGAGCTATTAGTCAGTGTCCTTTGCTTCTCACATTCAATTATTGAGAAGAGGTTTCTCTGCTCCTTAGGTACCAGGTATATGATGCCTCAGGAGAGACCCAAATAGTCTTCCTTACTCATTCTCAGAACCAAGCTTGTCCCTTATGGAAGGGAATGAGGATCAAGCACCAAAGAGGAGTGTCTTTAAAATAAATCATCACTTAACTTTGAGCATCAACTTTTAGATGAAAATGGTATCTATTTGCATCTTTCCAAGAAAGAAGAAAACTGTTCATGAGAGTCATCACATTTCATAAAATTGTTTTTCTTTGATTTTTTGTTGAAATACACTTGACATATATTATCTTGGTTTCAGGTGTGCTACATTCATGATGTGACATTTGAAAATAATGTAAAATGCTCAGTATGATAAGTCTTGAAACCATCTGTCCCCCTATAAAGTTATTACAATATTACCAATCATATTCCTTATGCTGTATACCTACATGGATTATTTATTTTAAAATGGGAGATTGGTAGCTCTTAATTCCTTTCACCTATTGTACCCCCTCCCCTCTGGCAACCACCCATTTGTTCTCAGTACTATTCACAATAGCCAAGATATGGCTATTAGGGGTATTGGGGTACATAAATCTTTTCAAAAATGCTTTTGTTCACTTTGGGTAGATACACGAAAATGAAAATGCTGGATTATACGTTAGCAATATTTTAAATTTTTTGAGTAATCTCCATACTGTTTTCCATAGTGGCTGCACCAGTGCCCACCGACAGTGCATGAGGGTTCCCTTTTCTCCACATCCTCGCCAATACATGCTGCCTTTCGATAATAGACATTCTGACAGGTGTGAAGTGGCATCTCTTTGTGGTTTTGATTTGCATTTCCCTGATGGTTAGTGATGTTGAGCATCTTTTCACATACCAGTTGGCCATCTGTATGCCCTCTCTGGAAAAAAGTCTATTCAATTCTTTCCATTTATGTTGTTTGGTTTTTGATGTTGAATTGTGTGAGTTCTTTGTATATTTTTTATCTTAGTCGCTTTTCAGATATATGATTTGCAAATATCTTCTCCCATTCATTAGGCTGCATTTCCATTTTATTGTTAGTTTCCTTTATTATGCAAAAGATTTTGTGTTTGATATAGTCCCATTTGTTTATTTTTGCTTCTGTTTCCCTTGCCTAAGGAGATAGGTCAGATCATTTTATAATTTTTTGCCATTTTATCTATAATGTATCTTGATGTAGATATCTTTCAGATCATCTTGTTTATGGTTCTATATCTTCCCTGAACCTAAATGTCTGTTTCCTTCCCCACATTAGGGAACTTTTCAGCTATCATTTTTTTCAAATAAGTTCTCTGTTCTTTTCTCTACCTCTTCTCCTTCTGGGATCCCTGTAGTGTGAATGTTAGTATGCATGATGTAACCCCAAGGGTCTCTTAAACTACCTTCCTGTCTAAAAATTTTGTTTCTTTTTCTGTTCAGCTTGGGTAATTTCCACTACTCCATCTTCCAGATCACTGGTTCATTCCTCTGCACCATCTAATTTGTTGATTCTTTTCTAGTGTATTTTTTTTTAATTATGGTTATTGTATTCTGCAGCTCTATTTAGTTCTTAGCCTTTTCCAACTTTTGTTTAAATTCTCACCTTTGTGTTTTTTTTCATCCTTCTCCCAAATTTGTTGAACTCTTGTGATCATTACCTTGAACTCTTCATTAGGAAGATTGCTTATCTCCACTTTGTTTAGTTCTTTTATTGAGGGTTCGTCTTGTCCATTCATTTCTCTGTTTCTTTGTTATGGCTAATTTCTGTGTCTATTTCTACGTATCAAGGCAGGTCAATTATATTTTTCCATCCAGGAGATGTGGCCTTTGGTAGAAGCCGTTCCGTGAGCCCAGCTATATCCTCCTCTCTGATCATCAGAGCTATGTGTTTTAGTATATATAGCTTTGTGGGCTTCCTGCCCCCTTCAGCTGTGCAGGTACTGACTACTGTGCGTGCACTGGGTAGGTAGGGATGGACCCTACCCCATTGGCTGTGAGACCTTGCCTTGTGTGATAGCTATGAGCCTGCTGAGTTAGGGAAGGCAGATACACACATGGCTGGCTATATGGGCCAAGAGGTCATGGGCCTAAAGGGCTGGTATTGATTGGTCTGTTGGTAGTCTGGGCTGGGTCCTTGTAAAGCTATGTGTGTGGGTCCCGGAGAATGGAGAGGTTGGTCTGGCCAGTTGGTGGGTGGATAAGCCTCTGATGCTAATATATTGGCTGGAGGGAGGTTTCCAAATGGTGTTTGACAGTGTCATTATCTCTACAATAGAAAGAGCTCCCAAAATGAGTCTCACCAATGTCTCCATCCCCAGGGAGCTTCTAGATTGCCTCCTGCCTCTCTGACAGCTTCTCCAAGATCAGCAAGTGGGTCTAACCCAGGCTTCTTTCAAACTCTGAACTTGGAGATAGAACATGTGAGATTTTGTTCACATTCCTTAACAGCAGAGTTTTCATTTCCCATAGTACTCCAGCCGTCCTGAATGTAAGCTCTGTTGGTTTTCTAAGCCAGATACTCTTGGGGCACATCTTCCCAGTGCAAGACCCCTAGGATGGGGAGGCCGCTGTGGGGCTCTGACGTCTCACTCCATGGGGAGGACCTCTGCAATCGTGGCATCCTTCCCATTTGTGTGTCACCAGCCTGGGTTGTGAGTCCTGTTGTGCTGTGCCTCCACCTCTCCTATCCATCTCATTCCTTCTTCATGTTTTTAGATGTGGAAAATCTCTAGTAGTAGTTTTCAGTCGTTCTCATAGATAGCTGCTCTGAAAATTGTAATTTTGGTGTGTCAGGGGCAGGAGGTAAGTTCAGGGTCTTCCTACCCAGCCGTCTTGGCTATACCACATTTCATAAAATTTAAAATTGAGCTTCGTCACAGTATGACTTATGACCTTCCAAAAATTATAGTCAAATCTTTCTATATTTCTCACAAATGCCTTTTAACAAATTCTACAGTAGAGCAGGGCTTCCCTGCTGGCTCAGCAGTAAACAGTCCTCCTTCCAATGCAGGAGACACGAGTTCAATCCCTGGGTCAGAAAGTTCCCCTTCAGGAAGAAATGGAAACCCACTCCAGCATTCCTGCCTGGAAAATCCCATAGACAGAGGAGCCTGGTGGGTTACAGTCCATGGGGTCACAGAGTCGAACACGATTGAGTACACACGCGTGCATACACAATAGAGCAGGTGGTATTAAACATTTTGCAGCATGAAAGGAACAAATTTCCTCATCTAGCCCTGCAGATTTCTCATTCTTATAAACAGTCATTTTTGGGTTTTCAATCAGATGAGCTACCATCTTTCAAACTGTGGTTTGAAAGCTTAAGATACACTATAAGGAGCAAGAAACCAATTTATTTTCTCTCTCTCTCACTGCCCATAAGTTTGCTTTCTAGTGGTTCTTTGATTAAGAATGATAACTCCAGTATCTCATATCTGAAGACACATAGGATTTGGTCAAAGGAAACAACTAACACCTCCACTATCTCTGACAGCATCACATGGACGCTTCAGGATGTTTACGATAATTTAAAAGCTACAGGCTTTGTAGTGATTGTGGATCTAAGATCTGATATTAGTTTGGCTCTCTGCAGAAGTAGTGGCTGTAAATGGATTCTGCCTTCACTATATTGTGTGAAAAGTATAGCTCCAATCCATATCAATATCCTAGATCACAGATGGCATAACAGTGTTCTGCTGGAAATGAGCATAGGATTGCATTTTTGAGAGCATGCATTTTTGTTTCTAAGCAAATATTACCATTAAAGATTTACAAGGTATGAAGACAGCATTAAGAAAGCTATCCTAGATATTTGTGCAAGTGCCGAGGCATGTAGATTAAGTTTTGTTCTTTGTCTCAGGTTGTTCAGGTTGTCTCTGGTTGTTCTTTGTCTCTTCACAGGTTGCCTGTTGTCTCAGACAAATGAGAAGCATATTTGCATTTTCCAGATTAAAACTCAAGTCAGTAATAGCTTTGGCCAGATACTGGCACAACATGGTAGTCAGATATCAAGTTCAGTGGGCAAGCATGCCAGGTTAGTAACAGGAACATAAAGCCAAGAGGTAAATTGTTTCTAAGACCTTGGAGGCTTCAGGGGAGGGAAGCATAAAGAATGACCAGGGGCAGTAACAGCATTCCACAGGGAGTAACAAAAGTCATTTCAAAAGACTATAGGAATAGAAAGTCCAGACTGCATTGCTGTGTCAGATGCTTGAGAATATAGCTGGATACCAAAGATAAGAGTCAAGGTCAGGTGGGGAAGATAAGATAGATTTTACCAAATGATTTTCTTGCTGTCTCTTCTAGATTTCCTTTGGCTTATCAGTGATAAAGCTCTTGTTCTGGATGATGTCTTAAAGATACCAAATAATTCTCCAACCCTGCTTTAACATCTTACCACAAGGGACAAAGAATAAAAACTAGAGTGTGGATTCAAGCAGTTATCATTTTTAAGTTTTATTTTTAAGACTGGCTCTCCACTTTGCATGAGGCAGGTGGACAATTTTTTAATGCAAAGCTCTGGGAAAGATAGACTCCAGATAAAATTCTACTTTGCCTTAGCTGTTATGGAAACTAGTTTATATAAAAATCCCATCATATGGCTGAAAGGTTTTACTATTACTATCATATTCAAATGTGAAAAGTCAGAGGGATTAGATGGGAATATCATTACAGTAAGAGTCAGATGACTGGGATTCTAATCTCAGCTAAATAAAAGTATAAACTTAGGCAAACATTTAATCTTTTATATTAAAAAATTTTTTGGAGTATAGATGATTGACAATATTGAGTTAGTTTCAGGTGTACAGCAGTGAATCTGCTATACATATATATCCACTCCTTTTTTTATGGATAATTTTCTTGATGCTATCTTCATACCTTGCAAATCTCTAGTGGTAATATTTGTTTAGAAATAAAGCTGAATGCTCTCAAAGTCCCAATCATATTTTTTACAATAAAATAGGCCATTACAGAGTATTGATTAGAGTTCCCTGTACTACACAGCAGGTTCTTATTAATTATCTATTTTATATAGA
Source organism: Capra hircus (assembly GCF_001704415.2). Lineage (NCBI taxonomy): Eukaryota > Metazoa > Chordata > Mammalia > Artiodactyla > Bovidae > Capra > Capra hircus. The sequence continues at coordinate 24,489,723 of NC_030816.1, forward strand.
GTAGTGTGTATATGTCAGTCCCAACCATTTAGCTGTTTTAGACTTTAGCTTCCTCATTTACTGAAAGATGCTAATCATTCATTCATTGCCTAGTAGACTTTTAGTGAGATGAAACTGTGATAATGCACATAAATAACTTCCTATCTTTCAAAATCATTGTAATAGATGGTAACTTTAAGTTGTTAAGAACCATAAAAAGTTAGGACTGACATTTATATTATCATTTTATAAATACTCTTACAGCATCTTTTCATGAATAAGGACCCCATAGTTCTACTTGGATGAATGATTAAGCAGATTCCCCTGCCCTCTGGTAACATAATTTCATGTAGGGAAGAGAATCATGTGTAGTGATATCTCCTGCTTGCCTCCCAAGCACCCACTTCTCCATCTCCCTCCTGTGTGATTCTGAATTTTCAGTCTGAATGGTTCTGAGATTACTGCCTCCACTAGTTATTATTATTGGCTCAGATCTATCTAAGGATTGGTTTTGTTGTTGTTCAGTTGCTCAGTTGTGTCTGACTCTTTGCTATCCTGTGGACTGTGGGATTTGGCAACCAAATTGAGGCTCATCTAATCAAAGTGAATCTCAGACATTTTGCTTGAAATGTTGGTATGTAGACTCTTCCTTGCTAGGCTTATACTCAAAAGATGAGAAGCCTGGTATAGCAGCAACCACAGAGACAGAGCCAAGAGCTACTTTGCAACCAGCCAAAGAGATGCAAATCTTAGAGAGGGAACCTAGTGACGTCATTTAGGTTCATGATAAGAACCTTGCCATTCTCTCTCATCTTCCTAGAGATTTTGATACAAAAAGCCTGTAATCTGAGACCCCAAGGCATTTTTCAAAGTCTCTCAGAATGATCTCATTTGCATCTGGATTTGATTATTAAGGGATGGACCCAAGAGCACTTGTAGTTTTCACTACCAAATGAAAGGTCTCTTTTGGGCACACAGTTCTAGAAATCAGATTTGTTCATAAATCTTTGTTTCTTTGAAATTAATTTGTTCATTTGACACACTATCCTTGCACATGCATTTACAGTTCCTCTGTCCACTAGTTTTACTATTTACCTAGTAATGATTGTGCTTTTATGTGCTAAGTCACTCAGTTGTGTCCAGCTCTCTATGACCCTTTGGACTGTAGCCTGCCGGGCTCCTCTGTCCATGAGATATTCAGGAAAGATTACTGGAGTGGTTTGCCATTTCTTCCTCCAGGGGATCTTCCCAACCCTGGGATCTACTAATGACTGCTTAGTGCTAAGTGTAAACATGAGTAGTGCCCTGACATGAGAGAAGGAAGGAGGAAGGGGTGTGTTCCCTAGTGGTTTCCAGTAGGTGATCTAGGTAACTTAGTGCATGGTATTGGAATGCTCCTGTTGGCACTGTGTGAGACTGATCGTAAACCACCATCATACATGAAAAAATGATGGGTGCAAATGTAATGAACGAACTTCTCTATGAGGTAAATGAGGCTTTCTAGGTAGAAAGAGGATGCAATCACTTCCAGTTGAGAGGAAGGGGACGCATCTGGGAAGACTTTACAAAGGAAGAAGAATTTGAAGTGACCTTGAAAAACAGACTTTGGATGGAGAAGGACAGTCATAAACACAGCAAAGAAGTGGGGAAAAGCATGTTTGGGGGACAGTCCACAGACTGGCTGGACAGTTTCAGCTAAAGGTGTAAGGAATAGCCATGTTTATCTTCCCAGTGTAGAATGCTGTTAGACAATTCTATGCTTGTTCTTTCATGAAAATGAGCTTTGTAAAATGCTTTTTATATGCTGTTGGCACCTCATCTGTTCACATGGGCAGCAGCCTTATATCTGAAGGCAGTGTGGCTGTAATGTAGCAATGTTGGTGCCCTATTAAGTTTGTTGAAAAGGAGTTCTACCTGTCGTGGATAGTTAGCCGCCATGGCTCGCTCTTAAATCAACATTTAAATAAGGAAACCAGGAAACCCAAGGGACAAAAAGTCCTTGCCACATTGTGTATGTAAGGGTTTTCCTTAAAAGAAGTGAAATAAATAAATAAGTGTTGAAAACTTAGGAGGGTTAAAGGAGTGCAAAGTATTTGCTTTTTTGCATGCTGTTCTTGGACCCAGGCCATTTTCACAGTACTCAGCGGTGTTTTCGTGTTTTCCCTAATTTATTGGTGATTTCATTTCATGACCTTTAATCCAGGAAATGCCACATAAGAAACACACTGTGGAAACTTTCCTATCATAAATTTTAGATATGTAAAAAATGGTCATCCCTGGGTACTCCAAGTATCCTGAAAATCTTATTCCAATGCTGATCACAGAAAATCATGAGACATTCCAAAGGCATAGGAGAGAACATTTTCCCTCATTTGATCTGATTACACCTATTATAATGTTTCAATTAAGACACATTTATAATATAATGCATTTGTCTTTAATGTAATATGACTTAATAGCTCCTTTAGCTATCTCAGGAATAAATGTTCATTCCATAGGACCAGCTAGGCTGTCCCAGGTTTCTTCCTCAAATGGAAGTTTTTGCTTAGCACATTAAGTATAACACAGCTCTGATATCTTTGATACCTGGTACCGCTTTGATCTGCTTTTCTCCTGTCCTTTACACCCCACCTAGCATTTCAACTGATGTTTGTTCCCATCTAGAGTTTCCTTTAATTTTGGCTTCTGTTGTCATGCTTCCTGGTTTCTTATCTAAGCCGATCCTTTCTATGACTTAGCCTCACTCCCAGATTCCAAGTTACCTGCTTTGGTCCCTACTGTGGCTCACCTGTTGAGTTAGGTCTCTCATCTGCCCTTTTCTGTGGAACTCTCTGCTTCTGCTGCATTTTACAGATGACGGATCTGGCTGCCTCCTGACAGAATGTCAACTCTAATTTAGCCCTTTCAGATGGAGGAAGATCTAATGCCTCTGGCAAATGTTCTGGGAAATATTCATTTTTTTTTCCTTTCATCTAAGTTTTATCAACATTAAAATTCATGAAGGACATTTTTTAAAAAATAAAACAAAATTTCTAGACATAATCTTCCCCGAGTATACCCACATGGAGGAAAGCAGACAACCTCATACAATCTTAGGATCTTTGTTTCCTTATCACAAGATATAATTTGGAATTATAGTTGCCACATCATGAAAATGTATTATACAGTAAAGTTAAACTGTACTATCACAAAAATTCATCTAGATATTCAAAAATAATTCTTGAATTATCAGAGATTTGTTTAGTTAGTTAAGATGCTCACTATCAATTTGGGGCACCATGATGGTGATATAGGTTTTCCTGACTTTGCTTCCCTCCCAAGAAGAAAAACTAACATTTATTCAATGTTAGTGAACATGGAGGGTAGAGCTGAAGCACACCCATGAGCCTCCAAGACCAAGACAGGTTGCATTAAAAGATAAGAATAATAGCTCCACGTCGGCTGTGTTGTCCTATCCCAGGACAGGCTAGCACAGAAATCTGTGGAGAGATGTCTTCGGAGCCTCCATTTGCCCCAGTGGTGAAAGAGAATCCAAGGAGGGCAGCCAGATTCCCTCAGCATTGCAAGTCAATTTCTGGGAGTCCCTACTCTCACCATGGGGATTATAGGAAGATCTGAGAATCCAGTCTCTGGGAATCTGACTGGAATAGAGAAGTGGGGAGGGGCTTGCTGAAACCAGCAGAGGAATCTTGGCCGACCAAGTTCATGCTGACAGCACCATGTAGTCATCCCAACTAGTGACTTTGCTTGTCTGCAGAACCAAGTCAGGAGTGTACTCCAATCAAGGAACTTGACTGGGTGCAGATTTATCTGATCCAGACTCTCAAGAGAGGAGTTTTGCCCAGTTTTCCATGCCTAGGCAAGGTGCTGAGTCACTGCCCCACCCACTGTGACAGTGGAGAGTGCCATCTAGCCCTGTCTGACTGGAAGGGCTGGTGACAACTCCAGTGTGGCCCATCGGCACTTGAGTGGAGACAAGGGCTGACAGAGCTAATGGTTTGCAAGGCCAAGCCAGTGGTCTTGTTCAGCCAGGGAACTTGGAGTGTGGTCAGCTTGAGACAGCAAATGGAGCTTTCCTGGTTCTAGAACTGCTGCTACTGCTACACTCAGGCAGGAAATCTCATTTGTAGTTGTGCTCTTTGTTGAACACAGTCTTAAAGCTGTCCAACCAGGGAACCTAACCAGAGCACATGGGAAGATTTGTAGGCCGTTCAACAGCACTGCATACAGTGGCCCTTATACAGCACAGCCTATGGCTTCTCCAGTCAGTAGAGCAAAATCAGTGGACTCACCTGACCAGGGAATTCAGTGCATACTCAAGCACGATTTGGCCCCCTAGACAATGAGCTGCATAGACCTTGGGCCTTGGTCTGCTGTCTTGTCAAATCAGAGAAGTGAAGTTGCTCAGTCCTGTCTGACTCTTTGTGATCCCATGGACTGTAGCCTACCAGGCTCCTCCGTTCATGGAATTTTCCAGGCAAGAGTACTGGAGTGGATTGCCATTTCCTTCTCCAGGGGATCTTCCCAACCCAGGGATCAAACCCAGGTCTCCTGCATTGCAGGCGGATGCTTTACCATCAGAGCCACCAGGGAAGCCCCAGAGCTTCTGCAACTAATGAATATAGAACTCAGTCCTGACTCTCTTTATAAGCCTGACTTGAGACTTCAGGCAGTATGTAAAACATATGAAGAACTCATACAACTCAATAGCAAAAATTGCATAACTCCATTTAAAAAAATGGATAACCTAACCTAAATAGATATTACCTAAAGGAGATTTAAAAAAGACAAACAGGTACCTGAAAAGATGTTCAATATCACTAAGCATTAGGAAAATACAAATTAAGACCACAATGAGGTATCATCCATTTCAAGCCTATTTAAAATGGTCATCATCAAAAAGATAAGAGATAACAAATGCAGACTTGGATGAGGAAAGAAGGAAACTTCCATGCACTGTTGGTGGGATTGTAAATTGGTACAGCCATTATGGAAAACAGTATGGAGGATCCTTACAAGATTTTAATTAGAATTACCGTATGATCCAGCAATTCTGCTTCTAAGAATGTATTCAAAGGTATTGAAAATTCTAACTTGAAAAGATATCTGTACCTTACCCCCTATGTTCATAGCAGCATTGTTTACAATATCCAAGGTATGAAAACAACTGAGGAATCCAAGGATGGATGAATGAATTAAAAAGTTGTGGGTATATATGTGCACACACACACACTCACACACACACACTCTCCTATAATGGAATATTATTCAGCCATAAAAGATGAGGAAATCCTACCATTTTTGACAACATAGATAGACCTTGAAGGCATTATGCTGAGTGAAATAAAACAGAGAAAGAAAAATACTGTATAATCTCACTTACATGTGGGATCTGAGAGAATGAAACAAGCAAAAACATCAAACTTGTAGAAAAAAAGATCAGACTGGAGTTACCAGAGGTGGCGAGTAGGCCAAGGGAGAGTTAGAGGAAGGCGACTAAAGGGTATACACTTCCAGTTGTAAGATAAATAGCTCGAGGGATGTCATATACAACATGATGACTGTAGCTAACACAGCTGTGTAATATGTAGGAAATTTAAGACAGTAAATCCTAAGAAATCTCATCACAAGAACATTTTTTTCTTCTTACTATGTAGATAGGAAAATATGAAAGTTAGCTGAACCTGTTGTAATCATTTCACAATATATGTAAATCAAGTGATCATGCTATACACTGTAAACTTATACAGTGATGTATGTTGATTATTTCTCCATAAAATGATGGTTTTATATGTATAAAAGATGCTCAACTCATATTGCAAGTATCTGGTATTTTTATAAATGTAAGTGATTCTATGTGCAGCCCAGTACTACTCTTGAATGTGTTTTGAACCATCTAGGGACCTTGTTAAAATGTAGGTTCTGATTCAGGTCTCAGAGCCTGGTTAGAGACTAAGAGTCTATATTTTTAACAAGCTTCCAGGTGTTGCTAATGCTGCTGATACTTTGGTTAGCAAAGCTCTAGACAATGACTTCATCTGTATTTTTAGAATTGTACATAAACAGCTTCTAACACACAGTCTGTATATACTAACTGAAGGAAGGAGTGAAAGAAAAAAAAAACATTGACAATTTGGGGAAGTTAATGGCTTATTAATTTAAAAACATAGAGCCCTAAAAAATGAATATAGACATAGGTCATTGTTGAAAGTTCATTCAGTGGGAAAATGTGTTCAACTTTTTAAAAGATACTATGTAAGAATGAAAGATTTTAAAATTAAAAAACTATTAAAAAAATAAAAATAAAAGATACTATGTCGTGATTCTGATATATTTAGCTAGAGTCAGCATGTATGCATTGAGACCCACTGTATATGAGACACTGTGCTCAGTAATACAAGGATGACAAATGAATTAAACAGTCACGTCTGTAAAAAGGTTATTCTGTACTGCAGGTCACAAAAACTAACATTGTTTAAGAAATGATACATAATTTGGTTTTCATATCTATTAATAGAATGATCCAGCTATTGTAGATGCTATTATATTCACTCACTCAGTGTCTCAGACAGTTTTATCCTGAAGCTGGATGCTTGTTGAGAAAGGAAATGAAGTATTTTTCTGTAGGGTAGAACCATTTAATGGTATAAAATAAGCCATGTATTATTTTAAAAAATAATGATAATCATGACAGTAATAGTGAATCTAATACAGATAGTAAAAGCTAGCATTTAATGAGCACATAGAATATACTAAGAACTTAACAAAATTATTTTCTTTAGTACTTCTAAAGTTCTTGTGAGGTAGATACTATAATTTTCCTAGTTCATGTATGAGAAACCAAGACTCAGGAAGAGAAACTATCTTGTTCAATGTCACATGGTTTAGTATATGATAGACTCAGAATATGAAAACATGCAGTCTGGATTCTCTGGAGTTTATTCTCTTACCTCTGAACATATACTGCTGTAAGAAAGGCATAAACAAATATGGTGGAGATTCCAAGGAAAGGGGGCCATATTTGAGTGAACTTCCCTGGTGGCTCAGACGGTAAAGCGTCTGCCTACAATACAGGAGACCCGGGTTCAATCCCTGGGTTGGGAACATCTCCTTGAGAAGGAAATGGCAACCCACTCCAGTATTCCTGCCTGGAGAATCCCATGGACAGAGGAGCCTGATAGGCTACAGTCCATGGGGTCACGAAGAGTCAGACATGATTGAGCGACTTCACTTTCTTTCTTTCTATGGGCATTCCAGGTGGTGCTAGTGGTAAAGAACCTGCTTGCCAATGCAGGAGACATAAGAGATGTGGGTGCAATCCCTGGGTCAGGAAGATCCTCTGGAGGAGGGCACGGCAATCCACTCCAGTATTCTTGCCTGGAAAATCTCATGGATAGAGGAGCCTGGTGGTCTACAGTCCATGGTGTCACAGAGTCAGACATGACTGAATGAGTAATACTTTCACAACTTTCACATTAAACCTTGAAAGATAATGAGATTTCAGTAGGTGGAATAAGGTGGGATGACAATCTAGGGAAATGAGACAGCCTGAAAAAATGCTCTGAGACTAAAAAGACCATGACTTTGAAGTTTTAACCTTGGGTGAACAAGAAAATGATGGTACAACAATTACACTAACAGGAAATTAACAGGAAAATGAAGTTTTTTCAGTTTATTTATCAATAGATCACAGCAATCATTACAGAATTGCAAGCAATATTCTTGAATTACAGAAAAAAAAAGCCAGGCTGAAGATACTGATTTGAAAATTGGTCACATATTTAAAAAGAAGCTACTTGAATGAACACTTTGTCTTCAGAGTGGAAATAATTAGACAAGAGATGACAAAATGGCAAATGCTTTCATTTGTCTCATAAGACAAAATGTTTACTTTTGAGGCAATTTTGGCCATTTAATATTTTAAATTTTACCCCCAATAAAATAGAATTACATTGAGGAGGATATATATAATTGTTAAAATTTAGCAAAAAATTACTTCTTTGGTGTATTTATTTATTCAAACCTAACTGGAATCATTCACTACTAGAAAGACATGTAATAATTAGATAAGATGAATGAGTGCTTTGGTTTTATTCTTAAATCCATGATGTATTAATAAACTTAACTGGAATGTAGATCAAGAAGGATGACATGCCTTGTTACACATTGTCAATATGAACCATGAGCCAGAATGGCAGGGTGGTTAAGAGCTCTGGTCTAGGTTCAGATCCAGATTTGTGAGATTATCAGGGTCCTCCTCTAGAAAATGAGAGTGATAATAATAATAATAATAGTACCTACCTTTCAGAAATTTGGAGGAGAATAGTTAAAATAAGACATGTAAATTTACTGGAATGACATCTGACATAAAATAATCGTATGAGAGTCCCTTGGACTGCAAGGAGATCCAACCAGTCCATTCTGAAGGAGATCAGCCCTGGGTGTTCTTTGGAGGGAATGATGCTAAAGCTGAAACTCCAGTACTTTGGCCACCTCATGGGAAGAACTGACTCATTGGAAAAGACTCTGATGCTGGGAAGGATTGGGGGCAGGAGGAGAAGGGGACGACAGAGGATGCGATGGCTGGATGGCATCACTGACTCGATGGACGTGAGTCTGAGTGAACTCCGGGAGATGGTGATGGACAGGGAGGCCTGGCGTGCTGCGATTCATGGGGTCGCAAAGAGTCGGACACGACTGAGCGACTGAACTGTACTGAACTGAGCTGAATAATATTCGTTATCTATCAAGGATTATTTTCAATAAGAAATTAAGAAATGTGAGCTATTTTTATTACTGCCAATAACTCTTATGGCAGTGTTACTTTTACAGGGACTGTGTCCTGTTAAACATCCCTACATTATCTGAAAGAGATGGCCATGCCAGTTAGTTGCATATGCTCTTTTTTTGTTTCCTATTCTCTTCAGTTTTAATCCATTTAATATTTTTAATACTGTAGTGGTATCAAAGTTGATATTTAAAGATGAGTACAAGGAAGGAAAGTATGACCAACCTAGATAGAATATTCAAAAGCAGAGACATTACTTTGCCAACAAAGGTCCGTATACTCAAGGCTATGGTTTTTCCTGTGGTCATGTATGGATGTGAGAGTTGGACTGTGAAGAAAGCTGAGCGCTGAAGAATTGATGCTTTTGAACCGTGGTGTTGGAGAAGACTCTTGAGAGTCCCTTGGACTGCAAGGAGATCCAACCAGTCCATTCTGAAGGAGATCAGCCCTGGGTGTTCTTTGGAAGGAATGATGCTAAAGCTGAAACTCCAGTACTTTGGCCACCTCATGCAAAGAGTTGACTCATAGGAAAAGACCCTGATGCCGGGAGGTATTGGGGGCAGGAGGAGAAGGGGACGACAGAGGATGAGATGGCTGGATGGCATCACCGACTCCATGGACATGAGTTTGCGTGAACTCCAGGAGTTGGAGATGGACAGGGAGGCCTGGCATGCTGTGATTCATGGGGTCGCAAAGAGTCGGACACGACTGAGCGACTGAACTGTACTGAACTAAAAGTTATAGCAGAATAGACATTTCCCCGGAGGTAGAGTGCATGTTCCCAGTTGAAGTGATAACACACTTTTTGGTGTTTTGAGTGACACAAGATGACATGAGGCCATGTGAATCATAAATTCAATTCTGTTGTAAGAATTGTGAAAATATTTTTAAAATTCTGAATAAATTGTTGTTCTCAAAATCTGTCCTATTCTAACTCTTGGAGAAAAATTGAGAGAAGTTTAGACACTTTTTGCACACTTCCTATTATTATTTTCCACAGCTGACCTGTGTCTCAAGTTCCTGAAGCATGGTATGGATAACACTTTAAATCATCCAAACACTATTCTGTTGGTTAAATTTTATAATTGGCATTCTTATATTTTTCATAGAAATAACATTTGTTTCCTAGAATTCAAGAACTTCTTTTTTTACCATTATCTGTTTGCATTACTATTCTTTTAGTTACTGATATTTCAAAATTCCTTTAATTTCATAAGTAATGGATTATTACTTCATGTAGGGAGAAAAGATTACTGAGACCAGTTTTTCTCTTTTTTTCCCCCACAAGAATCTATGGTACTCACTGAATTAGGGAGCCACTTATATAAGAAAAAAATTGTGTCCATGATTAAAACATAATTTTTTTCCTGTGAATGTAACATAAGAGTCAAATTTATATATGTATAGAGACAAATGCACTATTTGTTGTTACCATTCAGTCTCCCAGTCTGTCCAACTCTTTGCAACCCCATGGACTGCAGCATGCCAGGCCTCTCTCTCCCTCATTATCTCCTGAAGTTTGCCCAAGTTCATGTCCATTGCATTGGTGACGCCATGCAGCCATCTCATCCTCTGATGCCCTCGTTCTCCTTCTGCCCTCAATCTTTCCCAGCATCAGGGACTTTTCCAGTGAGTCAGCTGTTCACATCAAATGACCAAAATACTGGAGTTTCAGCTTAAGCATCAGTCCTTCCAACGAGTATTCAGGGTTGATTTCCCTTAAGGTTGTCTGGTTTGATCTCCTGGCCGTCCAAGGGACTCAGAGGACTTTTCTCTAGCACCACAGTTTGAAGGCATTGATTCTGCAGTGCTCTGCCTTCTTTATGGTCCAGCTCTCATGACCATATATGACCACTAGGATGCACATAGCCTTGACTGTATGGACCTTTGTCAGCAGAGTAATGTCTCTATTTTTCTTTCTTTTTTTTAAATTTTATTTTAATTTTTTATTTTTTTTTAAATTTTAAAATCTTTAATTCTTACATGCGTTCCCAAACATGAACCCCCCTCCCACCTCCCTCCCCACAACATCTCTCTGGGTCATCCCCATGCACCAGCCCCAAGCAAGCTGCACCCTATGTCAGATATGGACTGGCGATTCAATTCTTACATGACAGTATACATGTTATAATTCCCATTCTCCCAAATCATCCCACCCTCTCCCTCTCCCTCTGAGTCCAAAAGTCTGCTATACACATCTGTGTCTTTTTTCCTGTCTTAATGTCTCTATTTTTCAACACACTTGTCTAGGTTTGTCATCACTTTCCTGCCAAGAAGAAAATGTCTTCTGATTTCATGGCTGCAGTCACCATCCACAGTGATTTTAGAGCCCCAAAAGAGGAAATCTGTCACTACTTCCACCTTTTCCTTCTCTATTTAGCATGAAGTAATAGGGCCATATGCCATGATTTTAGTTATTTTAATATTTAGTTTTAAGCCAGCTCTTTCACTCTCTTTCTTCACCCTCGTCAAGGGGCTCTTTATTTCCTCTTCACTTTCTGCCATTAGAGTGGTATTATCCTCATATATGAGGTTGTTGATGTTTCTTCTGCCTATCTTGATTCCTACTTGTAACTGTTCAGCCCAGCATTTCTCATGATGTGCTCAGCATGTGAATTAAACAAACAGGGTGATAGCAGACAGCCCAGTCATACTCCTTTCTCAGCCTTGAACCAATCAGTTGTTCCATATGGGATTCTAACTGTTACTTCTTGATCTGCATACAGATTTCTCAGGAGACAGTTCAGATGGTCTGGTATTCACATCTCTTTAAGAACTTTTCACAGTTTATTATGATCCACACTGTCAAAGGCTTTGGCGTAGTCAATAAAACAGATATAGATTTTTTTTTTTCTGGAATTCCCTGTCTTTCTCTATGATCTAGCAAATGTTGACAATTTGATCTTTGGTTCTGCTTCCTTTTCTACACCCAGCTTGGACATCTGGAAGTTCTTGGTTTGCATAATGCTGAAGCCTAGCATGCAAGATTTTAGGCATGGCCTTACTAGCATGGGAGATGAGTGCAATTATCCAATGACTAGCACATTCTTTAGTATTACCCTTCTTGGGGATTGGGGTGAGGATTAACCTTTCCCAGTCCTGTGGCCACTGCTGGGTCTTCCAGGTTTGCTGACATATTGAATGCAACACCTTGATGGCATCATCCTTTAGGGTTTTGAATAGCTCTACTGGAATTCCATCGCATCCACTAGCTTTATTAACAACAGTGTTTCCTAAGGCCCATTTGGCTTCACTTTCCAGAATGTCTGCCTCTGGGTGGCTGACCACACCATTGTAGTAATCTGGTTCATTTGGACCTTTTTCTATACAGTTCTTCCATGTATTCTTTCCAGCTCTTCTTGATTGCTTCTGCTAGGTCTCTACCATCCATGTCCTTTATTGTGCCCATCTTTGGGCAAAATGTTCCCTTGATATTACCAGTTTTCCTGGAGAGCTCTCTAGCCTTTCCTCTTCTATGGTTTTGTCTTTCCTAGTTTTATGCACTGTTCATGAAGAAGGCCTTCTTGTCTCTCCTTGCTCTTCTCTGGAAATCTGTGCTTATTTGGACATACCTTTCCCTTTCTTCCTTTTCATTTCTCTTCTTTCTTTAGCTATTTGTAAGACCTCCTCAGATAACTGCGTTGCCTTCTTGCTTTTCCTTTTCTTTGGGATGGTTTTGTTTGCTGCCTTCTGTGCAGTATTATAGACCTCCATCCATAATTCTTCAGGCACCCTGTTTACAAGTTCTAATCCCTGAGTCTATTCATTACCTCCACTGAATATTCATAAGAAAGAAAGTAAAGTCGCTCAGTTGTGTCTGACTCTTTGCAACCCCATGGACTGTACCCTATGAGGCTCCATGGGATTTTCTAGGCAAGAGTACTGGAGTGGGTTGCCATTTCCTTCTCCAAGGGATTTTCCCAGCCCAGGGATCGAACCCAGGTCTCCCACATTGCAGGCAGATGCTTTACTCTCTGAGCTATCTAGGAAGCCACAGGGGCTTTGATTTGTATCATACCTGGCTGGCCTAGTGGTTTTCCTCCGCTTTCTGGATTTAAGCCTGAATTTTGCTATGAGAAGCTGGTGATCTGTGCTACAGTCAGCTCCAGATCCTGTTTTTGCTGACTCTATGCAGCTTCTCCATCTTCGGCTTCAAAGAACGTAATCAATTTGATTTTGGTATTGGCCATTTGGTGATGTCCATGTGTAAAGTCGTCTCTTGTGTTGTTGAAAAAGGGTATTTGCTATGACCAATGAATTCTCTTGGCAGAATTCAGTTAGCCTTTGCCCTGCTTCATTTTGTTCTCCAAGGCTAAACCCGCCTGTTACTCCAGGTGTCTCTTGACTTCCTACTTTTGCATTCCAATCCCCAATGATGAAAAGGACATGTTTTTTTGGTGTTAGTTCTAGGAGGTCTTCTGGTCTTCATAGAACTGATTAACTTCAGCTTCTTTGAGATCGTTGGTAGGGGCATAGACTTGGATTACTGTGATGAATGGCTTGCCTTGGAAGTGAACAGAGATCATTCTGTCATTTTTGAGGTTGCACCCAAGTACTGCATTTTGGTTTCTTTTGTTGATTATGACGGCTACTTCTTTTCTTCCACGGGATTCTTGCCCACAATAGGAGATATAATGGTCATCTGAATTAAATTCACCCATTCCCATCCATTTTAGTTCACTGATTCCTAATGCACTATATTTATTATTAATACATTTTCAGGTTTTAGTCCACCTATGTGGACATTGTTTAAAAATGCAATTGATATTTCTAAAAGTTTAATAGATTTACTGAAACTTAAAAAATAAATTTGGTTAAATATTTGCGGGAAAATTAGATTATCCTGTTCATAGGTTCAAGACAATTATAGTAGAAACACCAAAAATTCAAATTCCCCAAGAGGTCAAGAATTAATACAAATGTATTAAAAGGCCTGATGTAAATCAATGGGGAGCATAGGGCATTGATGGCAGCTTGCATGCCATACCTAATAACAGTATAGAAACACTTAAGTAACTAAGTAAGTGAAAGTCCCTCAGTCATGTCTGACTCTTTGCAACCCCATGGACTATACAGTCCTTGGAATTCTCCAGGCCAGAATACTGGAGTTGGTAGCTATTCCCTTCTCCAAGGGAACATCCCAACCCAGGAATTGAACCAGGGTCTCCTGCATTGCAAGTGGATTCTCTACCAGCTGAGTTACCAGAGAAGCCCTTGGAGCTAAGCAAACCACCTATGTTCTGGCTACATTTTTATTCTCGGTCTTGTGATTTGCTGCCACTTATTTTAGGGGATTTGATTTATGCTAGTTTTAAATACCATTTCTTAGCTTCACTGATCCACATCTGTTGCCTAAGTTCTAGTCTAGAATTGGAATAAAAATTTATATCATTAAGTTATATTAGATATTTCAAAGACAATGATAATTTGAATTAATATAAGGAATATATGTTGGGTATAAATTATATGCAATTGATTAATATAATCTGCTGAGCATAACATAGAGGAATACAACTTGGGATGATTCAATAATAAGCTTCAGATTGGCGAGAAGAAGAGAGTTAATTTATTCTTTACTCTTCTTACTCACCTGAAAGGTTTAACCTGGTTACACATATACCTTTGTCACTTCTTTGATTTTCACAAGTGTAAATTATATTCCTAACTTTAAAGATTATGTGGAGGAGAGCAATGAGAAGCAGTAGCAAAAATAAATAAATAAAACCACTTTCTTGCTAATGAGAAATTCTGGGTATATGAAAAACACAATGTGATGAGGGCTCTGATAGACCCACTGGTACCAAAGGGAGGAGGTAAGCATCTAATGGAGGGGTGGCTGTGGGTTAATTATCTCTCTCTGCAGAGTGGGGAAGGGGAAATTTTAGGTGGAGGCAATACCAGATATAAAGGGCAGAAGATATCCAAAGCAGAGGTCAGTTATAAATTATATGCCTATTTCCTGCTTCCAAAAATCATAGTCAAGAGCATGAGGCTGCAAAAAAATAAAATGAAATGGGCATTATCCTTAATAACTCAAACAACATGTTTGATATGTATTCACTTATTTAAAAAAATTAAGTAAATCAGCACTTCAACAGTGTATAATGAAAGAGCAGGTTCATGAAAACTTTCCTTTCTCAATCATTTGCACTGAAGCCTTACATTGCCTTCGGCCTCGTGCCTCAATAATTTTGCTTATATTTTTATTGCTGAGAAGCTTGCTCAGTGCTTCCGACACCTGTGGCCAAGAAATATTTTATGATGCCTATGGCCAAGAGATATTTTATGAGTATTTTTGATGATGATAACACGTTGTAAGGCAGCTTGAGGAAAGAACAAATTTATTAGATAAAAATGAAATGATACTTGAAATTCAGTACTCATTGACACCCAGTAAATAACCAACTTGTTGTGGACCATATAGGACTCCGCCACACTATAGCGTAGGAAGCATATTAAGTGATAGCAAGTAACCTTTCCCTCAGCCCACTACTTTACTATATATTAATTAATGCACGTATTGATCACCTTACTCCTGTTGTCTTTTCAAATAACTCTCCCATTCCCATCACTCTATATCTTATCTGCAATATAAACAGAAGACTACTGTGTACCCTATAGGATATTGAAAAGGCTAAAAGATAATACACATAAATCAGTACCATGAGCTCATAGACAGTAGAAGGATAAATATTGCCGGTACAGTGGGTAATGGTGTGAGATGCATCACCTAAACTTGAATTCTATCGCTGGCTTCCTGGTTGATCTTCTGGTACCCAGAATCTGCAATCACATTCTGCTTCTCATTTCTTAAATGTCTGAACTTAGAATGTCTTTCAGAGCATCTGTTTGATGCATGCTTTTATTTCACAATCAGACCAATAAGTACAAGATTTTTTGAACTAATAGTAAGGCATTTTTACCTTTTAAGTCATTCTATACAGTGTTCACTTAAAACAAACTGTTATATAGCTCTCCCTTTGAGCAAATTTTCTCTATGATTTCTACTCACTGATCTTAGATCTCTCTGCCAAAAAGAATAATTTAATTTTCATGTTTGGATTAAATTTAATTAAAACTGCTTTAAAAAATTACATCTGGTCAAAATTTTCCAATTTCCATTTGCTTAAAGAATAAGTTCAAAATTTCCCTACCTACCATTGAGAAACCTTTATGACTCAACCTCAACTTACTTGCTTTGCCTTGTCTCCTATTAATATTTTAATATTTTTAATATAAACCCTTTCAGAATTTTCCACACTTTATTGGGATCCACACAGTCAAAGGCTTTGGTATAGTCAATACAGCAGAAATAGATGTTCTTCTGGAACTCTCTTGCTTTTTCGATGATCCAGTGGATGTTGGCAATTTGATCTCTGGCCAATTTCCTCTGCCTTTTCTAAAACCAGCTTGAACATCTGGAAGTTCATGGTTCACGTATTGCTGAAGCCTGGCTTGGAGAATTTTGAGCATTACTTTAGTAGCGTGTGAGATGAATGCAATTGTGCAGTAGTTTGAGCATTCTTTGGCATTGCCTTTCTTTGAGATTGAAATGAAAACGGACCTTTTCCAGTCCTGTGGCCACTGCTGAGTTTTCCAAATTTCCTGGCATATTGAATGCAGCACTTTCACAGCATCACCTTTCAGGATTTGAAATAGTTCAACTGGAATTCCATCACCTCCACTAGCTTTGTTTGTAGTGATGCTTTCTAAGGCCCACTTGACTCCACATTCCAGGATGTCTGGCTCTAGGTGAGTGATCACACCATTGTGATTACCTTGGTCATGAAGATCTTTTTTGTACAGTTCTTCTGTGTATTTATTCTTGCCACCTCTTCTTAATATCTTCTGCTTCTGTTAGGTCCATACCATTTCTGTCCTTTATTGATCCCATCTTTGCATGAAATGTTCCCTTAGTATTTCTAATTTTCTTGAAGTGATCTCTAGTCTTTCCCATTCCGTCGTTTTCCTCTTTTTCTTTAGTCAACTCAGTCTTCTTGCAATTCTTCTGTTGCACTTCATTTATTCAAATACTTCCACATTTCTTCTCCTCCTTCAATTGGCCCAACTCATCTCTTCCTCTCTATAGCCTCAAGGCCTGAGGGTCCCTGAGATGTCATTTCTCAATGAAAAAACTCATTAGGTTTTGTTGCTCTCTCTCATTTTTGATCTTCTGTAGGAAACTTTCCCCATCGGTAAACATTATCCAATTCCAATCTTCTGATGCTCTCTGCTAGCTTTAAAATTCATGTTTCTCTTCTCCTTCTATTATATTTATATATTTAATTACATACCATTTGATATCTTTCTTAGTTTTATAGTTATTCAAGTTGGAAGATAACTTCTATAGACCATTTTTAGTATTTGATTTGTTATCATTTAACAATTTCTTATTTGCGAGCCTGATTTCCCAAATAACACAATAAACTTTCTAAATGTAATACCTCTGTCTTGTATTCCCTTTGTGGTTCAATGTACCTCATACTTTCTTATAAAGCACTTGCTCAAGTGTGATTTGCTTGAAATTACAAGACAGTAATTACCTGCTGCACATCCGGTTCTATATCGGTTATTGTAAAGAATACAAAGGTAAGGCATGAACATCTTCCTCAAAGAACATGGTGTTGGGAATAAATCGTTTTCCCAACGATGTTCCCCTTCCTTATCAGAAAACCTGATCAAACTATATTCCAGTATGTTTAAAGAAAGAAGAGTTTGTTTAGTTCATTTTTATTGCATGCATGTCTCCTCCTAGTTACGAAGTCAAATAAAAGGTAATCTTGAAAGAAAATTTTATTTGCAACTTCTAGAAGGTCAAGATGTCAATGTCCTAGTAGATTTTGGCAGCACCTCATAGAATTCTTTTTTGGTTGGAAATATTTTTTTCCCTTAATTCTAACCTTCTGTACAAGTCTAAGAACTGACTTATCTTGCAGAAGCTCATGTAAGTCAGCAGTCTTATCTTGAATATGTAGGCCAATATAATATTTATTTTAAACTAGCAGCTAACAGTAATTTCTGCAAACCATCTGGAAGGACAGTTTATCAGATTACACACTCTCTCCTCCCAACTTGTCCCAGATAACAGGCAGTTGACTGAATGGAAGATTATCCCTGTACTTCCCAGAGGAGCCCTTTTGGACACAAACTCCTAAATGATTTGATAAAGTAAAGTTTGGCTTGGCAATTTCACCAAAGATTAACAATATTTACACATGTAACTATTGAAACAAGAGACTGTTTAGGCTGTTGTTTCTATTATTTGTTAGTCTTTTAGCTTGCTGATTTTGCAGAAAGCCAGAAGGACTGAGTCATAGGTCTCATAGCTGGTTTTCCATAAGTCAACGTTTTAGGGGCTTTGTTGTTAGAGAGCAGCAGTGGTTGCAGTGTGGAATGACTCTGAGAATGTAGCATTTAGACAGGATCACTGAGTTATAACACCTGTCTATAGAGTTAATTTTTCTGAATATGGTCATAAAGGAGCAGGATACAAAGGTTTTTCTTAGCTACAAGTGGCACCCAAGTTTTGGCAAAACTAGAAAATGCACTCACATAAGGTGGTTTTGTTTTGAGGAAGGTTTCCTTCAGTGAATATAGAATCAGTTATTTCTGGTGCAGAATCTTATATATATATATATATATATATATATATATATATATATATATATATATATTAGAAATTAAACAAATGGAAAAACAATTCATCCTCCAGTAGATTGAGCTAAATTATGTTGACATTTAAGAGAATTAAGTCTCAAGGATTGCACTTTAAAAACACATTTTGAAAAGTGACTAGAGATGGCTTCATTGACTCTCTAAGCTGGTCTTGCCTCCTGCTGGATAATTATCTGATGCCTGCTCAACAATTTCCACTAAAACTTCAGAAGGCTTGGATCTGCTTTGTATCTCACAAACAGTAACAACTGTAATATATTACCATCTTGGCCATGGTTAGATTCACATCTGTCGTAGAATACTTTCTGTGCCACTGTAGATTACACAAGAACAGAGGTACTGGAAAGAATAAATACAGTAACAGCACCTTTTATTAATTTCCTTAGAAGGTAAAGTAAAACTGATGTGTGTATATGTGAAAGCCTCCTATGGAGGCTTTCATTTACAATTTTATTTAGAATAGATTGTGGTCAGCCATTGTATTCTGGTCATACAAATTCAGTTTACTCCAGAGTTTCAAGATTGGAATTAGCAAGTTTGTTTTATGTAACAGGGATTTTTTTTAATAAAAATATAATTGGCATGAAATAGAATGCTTATTTCAGGTGTACTACATAATAACTTGACATTGAAATGATGACCATGATAAGTCTAGTAACTATTTGTCCCCATACAAAGTTATTATGAGATTGTTGACTGTATTCCTTATGCTATGTATAATATCCTCATGACTTATTTGTTATATAACTGGGGGGTTGTAATTCTTAATTACCTTTACTATTTTGCGACTCCTCTCTTCCTTCTAAAAACCACCTGTTTGCTTAATCAGTGAGTCTGTTTTCATTTTGTTTTGTTTTTTAGATTCAATATATAAGCACAATCATGTAGTATTTGTCTTTCTCTGACTCATTTCACTTAGCGTAATACCCTCTAGATCCATCATTATTGTACAAATGGTAATATTTTTTCAGCTTAGTAATATTCCATTGTGTTTATATACCACATTTTCTATATCCATTCATTTATCAATGGATACTTAGGTTGATTCTGTATCTTGACTTCATTAAATAATGCTGCAATGAACATTAAACTGCATATACAATTTCAAGTTAGAGTTTCTGTTCTCTTTGAGTAAAGAAAGTGAAATTGCTGAGTTACATGAAGGTTCTGTTTTTAATTTTTTGTTAAATCTTCATCCTGTTTTCTGTAGTAGCTGATAGGGATAAATTTAATTTAGACATTGAATATTTATTCCACTTTGTTTCTCCTTACTTTTATGATTTTTGGATGACTCTAATGGTCCACCTGTAAAGGGTTGGCTATAGAATGCTCTTTAGCTATCTAAGGATCTCTCAATTCATTATATATTTATTTATTTATTCACTTTTTCAACAATATATATGTACATTTATATATGTACATAACAGGTACTTTAGTTGGTTCCATAAACAGAAATAAAAAAATGTAACCTCTGAACTCAAGAAGCTCTTAACACAGGAAAGAAGACCTACATCTTCCACAGCAGATTAGAATGCAAAATGAGGAATAGACAATATACTACTTGACTACGAAGGAGGGAATGAGTACTTTCTCCAGGTTGGGTATATGTCAGAGAAAGGACATTTCAACAGAACAAACATTTCTCTGGAAAGACGTCAATGGTTCAGAAGAGAGGATGGATTGAAATGCACTCATCTTAACATATGACAACTGTGGACTCTAATGGAAAAAAACAAAAGCCTCATATATAAAAACCTTTCACACCTCCAAAAGTGAAAGTGAAAGTGAAGGCGCTCAGTCATATCCGACTCTTTGCAACCCCATGGACTGTAGCCTACGAGATTCCTCCATCTGTGGAATTTTCCAGGCAAGAGTACTGGAGTGGCTTGCTGTTTCCCTCTCTAGGGGATCTTCCCTACCCAGGGATTGAACCCTGGTCTCCAGCATTGCAAGCAGACAGTTTTACCATCTGAGCCATCAGGGAAGCTCTTACATCTCCAAAGTACTTCATAAATATCTCTTTATTTGATTCTCAAAGAAATGAATGAGATGGATATGGTGGTCAAATGAATGCAAGATGAAAAGCTTTTGCGGGAGATGACTGGAATGTCTTTCCTGGGCTTCTGTGTGGAAATCAGCTAGAAGGGTTATATAATTATGACCTTCTCTGAGACTTCTTTGTGTTGATGATCCCCAGTGTAGGAAGCAGTCAGGACTAAGTACCCCCTTTATCTAGGAACTAAGGCAAATTATTAATATAATAGCAAAGTGTTTTCTCTCTTTATCACACATAATATGACTTGTTTAGTGTTTAATTCTAGAAGTCTTAGTCATGGAGTTAAAAGAGAAAAGTGAGTATAACTCTTCTGAAACAGGGATGCTAATTTCTGACAAGTCCTGTCATTCTATCAGTTTATACCCTGCCACAGTCTGTGGAAGAGAATCAAGAATGAGATTGATCCTCTTTCACCTTCCCAGGGAGAGTGGGTTCTTCCTAGCCTTGGGAGGGAAAATGAGTGTGAAATGCATGTTATTTGCTTTCCTTCAAAAATACATAACTGGAAAGAAGAGAATACCATATAATTTTGCTAATCACATGTTCTACTAAGTAAACAAAGAATATTTAAAGATAGATTTATTTAAAGTCATCACCTTTCATAATTATTTCATTCTGCATCATAATTTCCTAATTAGGCAATGTAATTATAGGTTGAAATTCCTATAATCATATGCATTTAGGTTAATTATGTTAACCATTAATTACTTTGAACTACTGAAATGGTAACCTGTGCAAATGAAATGCTTATACAGAAGCAGCTCAGGTTTCAAAAATTGTAGGCATACTTCAAATATACTGAAGTTTGGGCTTCAGACCACTGCAGTAAAACAAATGTCACAATAAAAGATTCATAAGAATGTTTTAGTGTCCCGGTGCATAGAAATTTTATGTTTACCTTATACTGTAGTCAGTTAAAGTTGCAATAGCATCATATCTCAAAATGTACAGTCTTTAATTCAAATTTTTATTGTTTAGTCACTAAGTTGTGTCCAACTCTTTTGCAACCCCATGGATTGTAGCTTGCCAGGCTCATTCTGCCCATGAGATTTTCCAAGTAAGAATACTTCCATTTTCTATTCCCAGGGATCTTCCCCACCTAGGGATCAAACCCACATCTCCTGCATTGGTTCATTCCTTCACTGAACCACCAGGGAAGCCCATATAATAACTAAAAAACATTTTATTGCTAAAAAAACACTAACCATCATCTAAGCCTTCAGCAAGTTATAATCTTTTTGCTGGTGGAGAATTTTGCCTTGATATTGATGGCTACTGACTGACCAGGGTGGTAGTTGCGGAAGGCTGGAGTGGCTGTGCAATTTCTGAAAATAATACAACAGGGAAGCCTGCTACATCTATTGATGCTTCCTTTCACAAATGGTTTTTCTGCAGCATGCAATGCTGTTTGATAGCATTTCATCCACAGTCAGAGCGCTTTCAAAACTGGAGTCAATCTTTTCAAACCCTGTCATTCCTTTATCAACTAAGTTCATGTGATAGTCTAAATCCTTTGTTGTCATTTCAGCAATCTTCACTAAAGAGATTCTATCTCAAGAAACTATTTCCTCTTCTATCAGAAGCCACTCCTCACCCATTAAAGTTTTATCAGGAGATTATATTAATTCAGTCACATCTTCCGGTTTTACTTCTCAGTTCAGTTCAGTTCAGTCGCTCAGTCGTGTCCGACTCTCTGCGACTCCATGAATCGCAGCACGCCAGGCCTCCCTGTCCATCACCAACCCCCTGAGTTCACTCAGACTCATGCCCATCGAGTCAGTGATGCCATCCAGCCATCTCATCCTCTGTCGTCCCCTTCTCCTCCTGCCCCCAATCCCTCCCAGCATCAGTCTTTTCCAATGAGTCAACTCTTTGCATGAGGTGGAGTTTCAGCTTTAGCATCATTCCTTCCAAAGAACACCCAGGGCTGATCTTCAGAATGGACTGGTTGGATCTCCTTGCAGTCCAAGGGACTCTCAAGAGTCTTCTCCAACACCACAGTTCAAAAGCATCAATTCTTCTGCACTCAGCCTTCTTCACAGTCCAACTCTCACATCCATACATGTTTTTTGCTATTTCCACCACATCTGCACGCAATGTGGGAGACCTAGGTTCAATACCTGGGTTGGGAAGATCCCTTAGAGTAGGGAAAAGCCATCCACTCCAGTATTCTGGCCTGGAGAATTCCATGCACTGGATAGACCATGGGGTCGCAAAGAGTCAGACAAGACTAAGTGACTTTCACTTTCACCACAAAGCAAAAAACCCACCACATCTGTAGTCACTTTCTCCTCTAAAATCTTACACTCGTCAAAGTCATCAATGAGGATTGAAATCAACTTCCAAACTCCTGTTACTGTTGATATTTTAACCACTTTCCATGATTGTTGTTAATGGCATCTAGAATGGTGAATTTTTTGGGTGCAATTTTCAATTGACTTTGCCAAAATTCATCAGAGGAATCACAATCTATGGCAGCCATAGACTTATAAAATGTATTTCTTGAATAATAGGACTTGAAATCATTCCTGACCCATGGGCTGCAGAATGGATATTTATTATCAGGCATGAAAACACCATGACCTTCATTGTATGTCTCCATCAGTGCTCTTGAGTGACTAGGTGCTTTGACAATGACAGTAATATTTTGAAAGAAATCTTTTTTTCCTGAGCAGTAGGTCTCAATAGCAGCCTTGAAATAGTCAGTTAGCTGTGTTGTGAACAGATACGCTGTCATCCAGGCTTTGTTCCTCCATTTATAGAGAATAGGCAAAATGCATTTAGCCTGATTCTTAAGAGCCCTAGAATTTAGGGGATGGTAAATGAGTAGTAGCTTCAATTTAAAGTCACCAGCTGCATTAACCCCTAACAAGAGAGTCAGCCTGTGCTTCGAGGCTTTGAAACCAAGCATTGAGTTTTCCTCTCTACCTATGGAAGTCTGAGATGGTATCTTCCTCCAATATAATATAAGGCTGTTTCATCTATATTGACAATCTGTTGTTATTTCCTGGATAATTTGCTACAGCTTCTACATCAGTAGAAGTTCACCTTGCACTTTGATGCTATGGAGATGGCTTGTTTCTTAAGGAAAAACCAACCTCTACTATCTTCAAACTTTTCTTCTGCAGCTTTCTCACCTCCCTCAGCCCTCATAAAACTGAAGAGTTAGAGCCTGGCTCTGGGTTAGAGTTTGGCTTACAGAAATTTTGTGACTGGTTTGATTTTCTTCTTTCCAGAACTTTTTCTTCGTATTCACAAGTTTGCTTTTTGGCACAAGAGGCTAACTTTTATCCTATCTCAACTTTCGAGATGCCTTCCTTACTAAGCTTAATCATTTCTAGCTTTTGATTTAAAAATGAGAGATATGACTCTTCATTTTATTGAACTCTTAAAGGCCATTGTATGGTTATTAATTGGCCTAATTTCAATAATGTTGCATCTCAGAGAATAGGGAGGCCCAGGGAGAGGGAGAGGGAGAGAGGTGAAGGAGGAGTCTGTAGAGCAGTCAGAACACAACATTTATGCATGAAGTTCACCTTCTTACATAGATACAGTTAAAATAATAATTGGTGCAGGAAATGGCAACGCACTCCAGTATTCTTACTTAGAAAATCCCATGGAAAGAGGAGCCTGGTGGGCTACAGTCTATGGAGGTCACAAAGAGTTGGACATGACTGAGTGACTCAACACACAATTATAAGAATAACATCAAAATTGCTGATCACAGATTATCATAACAGATTTAATAATAATGAAAAGATGTGAAATATTGTAATAATTGCCAAAATGTGACACAGGACAAAAGACAAGCAAATAATGGGGGAAAAGTGGTTCTGATAGACTTGCTTAATACAGGGTTGCCATAAACCTTCAATTTATTAAAAAAAAAAAAGCAGCATCTGTGAAGGAAAATAGAGCTCAGCACAATAAAATGAGGTATGTCTGTAATAAAGGAAAGTCTAACACTGCACTGATTAAGATCCTGTTTGAAACTCATTAAGTCAAAGAAAATGACAGTTAACTTTTCAGTATTTGAACAAATTCAATTAGCATTCCTTTAATGTTGATTTCAAGATGCTCACAGAGTTATGTTTAGATAAATTTATAATTTATGTCTATTCATAGTACAGCAATAAATGCCTTTGGGGTGAATTAACTATCATACACGTTATAGCAAAGTAGTGAATGTTTCCTAATGGGAAACACAATGAAAAAAAATTAGTATTCACAAATTGTATTTCCTTTACTTTACATGAATAAAACTGCCATCATTTGCTCAGTTCAAAATATCTTTGTCATTGGTAAGTGAAAAGATGTTTGTATTTACATAATAATATATGAATTTCATAATGCTATTGTTTGACCTGGTTTTGTTTGCACCTAAAATGTATACTAGTCTTTTACCAGAGTCAACAAAGAGAATGGTATCCTCCTGTATTCTCAGAACACAAGGACTTTTCTTAAAAAATTTTTAAACTGTTCTGTTCAGTTCAGTTTCTCAGTCATGTCTGATTCTGAGACCCCATGAACTGCAGCACGCCAGGCTTCCCTGTCCATCACCAGCTCCCAGAGCTTGCTCAAAATCATGTCCACTGAGTTGGTGATGCCATCCAATCGTCTCATCCTTGGTCATCTCCTTCTCCTCCTGCCGTCAATCTTTCGTACTATCAGGGTCTTTTCCAAAAAGACTGTTAGTCAATTGCTAAGGCTAGACTGTGCTGTGTGTGCTTAGTTGCTCAGTTGTGTCCGACTCTTTGAGACCCCAAAGACTGTAGCCTGCAGGCTCCTCTGTCCATGGGATTCTCCAGGCAAGAAAACTGGAGTGGGTTGCTGTGCCCTTCTCCAGGGCATCTTCCCAACTCAGGGATCAAACCCAGGTCTCCTACATTGCAGGTGGATTATTTACCATCTGCGTCACCGGGGAAGCCCAAGAATACTGGAGCAGATAGCCTATCCCTTCTCCAGGAAACTTTCCATCCCAGGAATTGAACTGGGCTCTCTTGAATTGCAGGCAGATTCTTTACCTGTTGAGCTACCCAGGAAGCCCCTCAAGATGAGATTCCTCCATCCGTGGAATTTTCCAGGCAAGTGTACTGAAGTGGGTTGCCATTTCCTTCTCCAAGGGTAGGCTGCTGCCGCTGCTGCTGCTAAGTCACTTCAGTCATGTCTGACTCTGTGTGATCCCATAGACTGCAGACCACCAGGCTCCCCCATCCCTGGGATTCTCCAGGCAAGAACACTGGAGTGGGTTGCCATTTCCTTCTCCAATGCATGAAAGTGGAAAGTGAAAATTGAAAGGGAAGTCGCTCAGTCATGTCCGACTCTTCACTACTCCATGGGCCGCAGCCTACCAGGCTCCTCCGACCATGGGATTTTCCAGGTGAGAGTACTGGAGTGGGGTGCCATCGCCTTCTCCAAAGGGTAGGCTAGGAAGAACTAAATACTAATTATTATAGGACAAAAATAAGCTTGTAATTTGGGGCAGATTTCTTCCAACAGTCAGATGGGTAGCACTAAATCTGTTTTAAAGTTTAACTTACTCAGTTTTGGGGGTATACATTTTGTTCCTAATATTACAGTGGGGACAAAGTTGAATATGAGTATGGAAGGTAATTTAAATATATTTTATACCACAAGTGAATATTTGCTTGATAATTGTTGTTAAGTCGTTAAGTCATGTCCAACTCTGCGACCCCATGGACTGCAGCACACCAAGCCTCTATGTCTCTCCCCATCTCCTGGAGTTTGCCTAAGTTCACATCTATTAAATCAGTAATGCTGTCCAACCATCTCATCCTCTGCTTCCCTCTTCTTTTTTTACCTTTCCAACATCAGGGGCTTTTCCAATGAGTCAGCTCTTCACATCAGGTAGCCAGCGTATTGGAGCTTCGGCTTCAGCATCAGTCCTTTCAATGAGTATTCATCATTGATTTCCCTTAGGATTAACTGGTTTGATCTCCAACCAAGATTTACGGGTTTAATTCATAATTTAATCTCTATAAAATTATACAAATTTAAGTATCATTTTAAGCTCTCTACTACAGAATTTCAGGGAATCAGTTGTAAACTTGTTCAAACACATTGAAAAGAAAGTGAAAGTGAAGTCGCTCAGTCGTGTCCGACTCTTTGTGACCCCATGGACTATAGCCTACCAGGCTCCTCCCTCCATGGGATTCTCCAGGCAAGAGTACTGGAGTGGGTTGCCATTTCCATCTCCAAACACACTAGTAACTATCAATTTGCATTTGTGAAATTCATCGTGTTGTTTGAGACTTACTATTCAGAGTGTAACCCACAGACCACCAAGGTTGTTGCCACTCAGAGCTTGCTAGAAACACATGATCTCAGGCTCCACCTTGGAGCTGCTCAATCAGAATCTGAATTTTAGCAAAATTTCCAGATGATCAGTGTGCATGTTAAGGTTTGTCATGGGCTGTTCTGGACCATAGGTGTTATCTTTTCATCAACAAAAAAGAGCACTCAGGTCTTCACTTACTTGGCGATCTTATTTTCATGAGCCCTAGAACCACAAATTCAAAACCTTGCTAAAGCACATAATGTTCGTTGAACAGGGTAGTCTAATGGGTGAGTGAACCATTTCGTTATACTATACATTCTAGGACACTCTTATTTAGAAATGGTGACCAGTTGCTCATGATGTAATCAAAATATATGTATGAACTTGAGTTTCATTAAAGAAAATGTTATATACATAATTAAAAATTTTAACCTGAAACATGAGTGTTTTTATCTAAGATAGCCGCTTATTTGCCAAACTTCAGATATAAACTTAAGGCAGTATATTTGAATGGAGTTTGAGGTCATCTTTTCTGTTAAAACTGAACCTGTAGTTCATTATTTGATACCTGATCTTAGTTTCTTTAAAATGGATATCAAACAAACCCTAAGGACACTTGCATAGTAATCTGAGTATAATATTTTAAATTTTTTCTTACTTTAAACATATTTGCTGTCTCAAGTTGAGTAAATTATGCTACTTATTTGGTGGCCTATTATTATCATTTCTTTGCTTAAAGTCATGTTACCACTTGACTGACTGACATGAATACCTCTTTTCTAATCTTGTGTTCTTCTCCATCCTCATGTGTTTAATGTAATGACAGCCATTCTAGTGTGTTTATTTGCATATGCTTTTTATTGGGTGTGCTAGAAAAATGTATTATTTTGTGTGCTATATTATAAATGTAGCATAAATTACAATATATCTCATTTGTTTCTGCTTTCATTCAATCTCCAATTTTTAACATCCATCTTTGTTGGTTTCTGGGCAATTTGTCTACTTATAATGCTGAGTGATACTTCTCATTGTGAATTCATTACATTTTCTATATTCAATTCTCCAGTGATGGACACTCACCTACAAATAATGCTGATTTACTGTGATATATGTACAAAAATTGCATGTCTCTTTTTGGATTGGTGTATGTTTTTCTCATAGATACACAGGAGAGAAATTGTTGGTCCACAGCACATGCCATATTTCTTTTCAGAATTTATGTACCTGTCTATATAGTTCCACCAACAGTATATAAGAATTTCTATATTTGCACATCCTCACCAACACTGCTTTTCTTAGTATCACATCTAATAGATGTAAAAAGATATTTCATTTTTATTAAAAAAAATCTATTAAATTTTGAAACGATTTTAGATTTATATAAAAATTGCAAAGTTAGTGTAGAAAATTCTCTTGTACCCTTCATCTAGCTTCCTTTAATATTAACCCAGAAATAATACATTTATCAAAACTAAGGGTCTAATATTGGCATAAAAGTATTTAGGTAAACTTTTTACTCTGTTTAGAGCTCACATTTTTCCACTTAAGCCCTCTGTTCCAGGATTCACTCCAGAATGTTACATTGCATTTAATTATTGTGTTCCCATTCCTCTCTTGGGTATATATCTGAAAGAATCAAAAAGGTTAATTCAAAAACATGCATGCACCCCCAATGTTCATAGCAGCTTTACTTACAGTTGCCAAGATATGGAAGCAACCCAAGTGTCCATCAACAGATGAATAGATAAAGAAGATGTGGTGTATATCTATATATCTATAAACATGTAGATATGCATACATACAGAGGGATATTAGCCATAAAAAGGATGTCATTTTGCTATTTGTAGCAACATGGGTCGACTTGGAGGGCATTGTGCTAAGTGAAATTAGTCAGACAGAGAAAGACAAATACTGGCTGATAACACTTATGTATAGAATCTGAAAAATACAACAAACTAGTGAATAAAACAAAAAGGAAACAAGCTCAAAGAGCAAACTAGTGGTTGCCAGTGGGGAAAGGCAATATAGGGATAGAGGGGGGAAAAGGGTTACTATGAGATTGTATTAAACCATTTATGTAAAACTTTTGAAATACTGTAAAGCACTATAAAATTAAAAGAATCTTTCATTCAATAAATATATATGTATATAAAATATTATATGCTCTTTTGGACCCTTTCTATCCATGACACTTCTCTAGTCTTACCTTTTTTGTATGAACTTGAGACTTTTGAAAATCACTGGCCTGTTATTTTGTACAATATCCTTCATTTGGGCTTGTCTGTCTGATGTATTCTCCTAATTAGACTTGGTTTGGGCATTTGGAAAGAGTGCTAAAGAGATGATGTTCCCTTCACGCCATGTTATATCAAGAAACCCAAGATATTGATGTAATTTATCATCAATAATTAAGTCAAGTGGATCCCATTGTTTTAAATTGCTTTTCTCCTTTTACTAGTAAGTTTGAGTGAGTATTATCTTCATAAGCTTAAAAATCTTTTATGTTGCCTCTTCTGTATGTTTCCTATTTACATGTTTTGCCCATGTTTCTATTCCTTTTTGGATCCTATATTTTTTTGGTTGATTCACAGACATTTTTGTTGTATTAGAGATACTAGTCCTTTGTCGGTTTTAGACATAGCCAGATTTTTTTTCTGTTTCAGATTTATTTTCAATTGGCCTGTCTATTCATGGAAATCTTCATTGGCCAGGCATCCTTACTTTCTTTGCAATCACGTTCTTTTATTTTTTCTTATAGTGCAAGATTTTGAGGTTTTAAGAACTCCTTTTCTGCCCTTAGATCTCTATTTTTTCTATTACATATATAGTTTTATCTTTTAAGTATTCATTCCATCTGTAGTCCACATTGCTTGCTGTGTTAAGTAAAAATTGTTTTTTCTTTCTCACATTGTGAATTAGTTTCCAAGCTTTATTTTCTAAGCAACTTGTCTTTTTCAATTAATTTGTGTTGCTACCTTTGTTGTAAATTAGGAATCTTCTCTGAGTTGTCTATGTTGTACCACTGAGCCATTGTCCTTTCGCTCTGGCAATATCACAGTAGTATATTTTTTTCACTTTGATCTGTCTTTGTAGTATGTATGGCTTAATACTTCGTAGGGCAAATCCTAAATTTAATGCTTTTTTGAAAGCTGACATCTATTCATCATCCCTTATTATTTTATATATATGTGTATGTAAACTATATAGTATACAGAAAACTTATGTTAATTTTCTCAACTATTCAAATGGAACTGGTATTGGCATTGTACTGACTTTACAAGTTAATTTAAGGAGAGAACTGATGAAAATGTGTCTATTCAGAAAATCCCTTTTACTCTTATTTCCCAGTCTAAAGTTTTAGTCATGGAAGTTTTTTAGATTCCTGGCTAAGAAAATTTTTCATAATTTTGTGCCTATTGTAAAAAATGTTTAAAAAATTATTTTCCAAATTTATTATTGCTAGTAGAGAGAAAAATGCTATCAGTTTTCATAAGCTGATTTAGTAAATGATTAACTCATTTACTCCGTGTGTTTTGCAGCTATCTTTTCTCAACTTCATAAGTTAATACAGTTAGTATTTATGAGTGTCTGCTTTGTGCAGGCGCTCTTCTAGCCACTTGCAGTAGATCAGATAACAGGATACTCCCATGGAGACTATATTCTTTCTACCTCATAGAGATAGATAGACAAGCAATAAAAACTAATAACTAAATTATGTACTATACTAGAAGTGGAATGTGCTAGTGAAAAGAAAATCAGGACAAGGGGCATCAGGAATGTGGGGAAGCATTTGCAATTTTACTAGAGTTCAGGGTAGACCTGTTTGAGGAAATGACACTGAACACAGATTTAAAGGAAGTGAGTGAATCTGTTATACAGAGAAGAAGGAGCCTTTCAGCAGGAAGATCAGACAGTGCAAAGGCTCTGGCAGCTATGCTAGGATGAAGGCCAAAGGCAAAAGAGAAGAGACAAGGATACCACTGAGGAGGCTATGCCCAAGCCAGGCAAAAATTCTGGCTTTGACCAAGCTGGTACCAGTGGAGATGGTAAGAAACAACTGGATTTTAGATATATTTTGAGATTTTGACAGTTTTTTTCCCTAAAGCAGGAAGCTTGTATTAAGTACTTCTGAAGTCTTAGGCTGATTTATTTTTAGATATCTCTTTTCACATTCTCATTCCATAAGCATGAATATATTTTAATTAACTAGATTATTAAAATAACAAGCATCACAGTATGAAACTAGCTTTGGAACAAATCCAACTGATGTAAGTTTGTATATGACTCAAGACAAATACATATCAGCATAATGCAAAGTTACCTTCTAGTGGAAGTATGAATGCGCCCTGGGCCACAGCCAGAATTTTACATAAGAAATAGAGAACATTGCTTAACCTAACAAGTAAGCTAAGTCGGGGTCAATTTAGACAGTTTTTCATTCTCTGTTGGTCTGTGTGTTATGGATGTATATATGTCTGTGTATATATACATGTACAGTCTACCTAGTTCCAGGAAGAATTTAGTACAGCTTTATAAACATAGAAAGCATAGTAAGGTGAAAATATAATTTGAAGTAAGTAGATGAGGAAAGCAGACATAAAGAGGAAATGAAATCAGGAAAAATAACATAAACATAGGCAAGAAAAGTGGTTTTGTTTGTTTTAGAACAGGTGAGTTATAAATCTTGTTCCAGTTTTTAAGTTTTTAAATCATCAAAATTCTTTAGGCTGGTCTCATACAGAAATAATAAACTATGTTTTTGAGTTATTTGACTCTGACATTTTTCTTTATTTTTTTCATTTAGAAACATCTTAAATATATGCTATAGGATTTGGATGAGAGTTGATATAAAATATGAGGGCTTCCCAGGTGGTGCTAGTGGTAAAGAACCTGCCTGTCAATGCAGGAGACATAACAGACTTGGGTTCAATCCCTGGGTCAGGAAGATCCCCTGGAGGAGGGCATGGCAACCCACTCCATTATTCTTGCCTGGAGAATCCCATGGAGAGAGGAGGCTGGTGGGCTACATTCCAGAGGGTCACAAAGAGTCAAACACGACTAAAGTAACTTAGCACACACACATAAAATATGAAGATATTTCTATATCTATGTATATAGATAGAGATATGTGCTATGAATAATATCATTCATTAAATTATATAGTACTATCTGTAACAATGCTCAGCATAGTTCCCTTCAAGTACATATTTTTGTCTTTCTGTGCTGAATTGCAGTGCTTACTTTCAAAGAACAATGAGTACTCGGCAGCTTGTTTTCTCTTTCTTTGACTTCTAGAAAGTTCAGGGGTTATTGCTGGAGATTTTCTTAATTTGTTTTTTTTCTGGCATGAAAATCTCCTTCATCTCAGGCCCTCATATTATTTGGATCTTTTAGTGTTTCAAATAATTTTTTGTTTTATTTGTGATATAGCCACTTCAAATTCTTTTTGAAAGCAGTGTGTGTTGAATTGACTAATTTGTAACTCCTTTCCTTATAATAGCTTCCCTGGTGGTTCAGATGGTAAAAGCACCTGCTTGCAATGCGAGAGACCCAGGTTCAGTCCCTGGGTTAGGAAGATCTCCTGGAGAAAGAAATGGCAACCCACTCCAGTACTCCTGCCTGGAAAATTCCATGGATGGAGGAGCCCCATAGGCTACAGTCTATGGGGTCACAAAGAGTCAGACGTGACTAAGTGACTTCACTTTGCACTTTTACTTTTCCTCATAATAAATAGAAATCAATCTTCAGCAAAATACATTAAATATTTTTTTAAGATTGAAAGAGGCAAGACTAAAATAGACCTTGGGAATGGGGACTGGAAAAGGGATCAGACTCTTGCTCATGTACCTCTGGCAGATCTATTTCCTTCTTACTGTGACTGTCTTTCTGTGCTTCCTTAGTTCCCACGCTGGGTGGAAGAGGTTCATCCTAGTTCCTCAGGCCTAGAGCTGGTCAGGCCTAGATGAAATCACCTGGGAGAACTGGCCTCAGCCTGCCTGCTCTTGCTCCATCTCCCGCTCCCTTTCTTTCTTTACCCTCTCTCTCTGAAAGATGCCAGATAGACCCAGCTTTGGTCAGGAGACCACTTGGAACCTATGAACTCTGCTTAGTGAATGAAATGATCTGACTGCTGGTCCTTCCACTGGTCCGTGAGATGTTCACACTGTCAGGCTTTCTCTACAGATGAACAGAAAATTCCATGGTTTAAAGGCAGAATACAAAAACCAAAACTAAATCAAATGATAAACAAAGCTAAAAATACACAAACAAAAACACTAATGCTTTTGCTTCTGATACAACTGTTAATACTGCAAATTGAGAGTCTTGCTAATTTAACATGCCTAAATGCTTACAGACTTACCTGATTTGAAGATCCCTATATACATATTTATATATGTACATATGCACATATGCATATATATACATGTAAATATAAATACAAGGCTTCCCTGGTGGCTCAGTTGGTAAAAAAAAATCTGCCTGCAGTGTGGGAGACCTGGGTTCTATCCCTGGGTTGGGAAGATCCGCTGGAGGAGGGCATGGCAACCCACTCCAGTATTCCTGCCTAGAGAATCCCCATGGACAGAGGAGCCTGGTGAGTTGCAGTCCATCGGGTATCAAAGAATCGGACACGACTAAGCAACTAAGCACACAGCACACATAAATACAAAATTTGCATTCTTTTTGAAAGCTACAAAAAATAAGAATTTAGTAAAGAAATATTTATGTAGCACCTACTGTGTTCCAGACAGTGTCTAAGCTACTAGCCTCTGGGTATACAATGTAAAATAAAACAGGCAATGCTGTTTGTGACTGTTGAGTAGGAAATATCTTCCTATCTATCTGTATATTTATCTGTATGTAATACCTGTATATTTGTATTTATAAATATCTTCCTATCTATCTGTTTATGTAGAAAAATAGACAGGTGACTTAACATCTCTTAAACAAAAGAGTTTAAGGTGGCATATATGTTTGTGATGGAGCAGGAAATGGCATCCCACTCCAGTGTTCTTGCCTGGAGAATCCCATGGAAAGGTGAGCCTGGCAGACTACAGTCCATGGGGTCACAAAGAGTGGGACATGACTGAGTGAGCAAGCACATGTATTTGTGTACATTCTGCACTTTTACACATTGTATTCATGCACACATTCTGGTTTGCTCTGGTGTCCTCTGTGAAAGTAGGTCACTCAAAACTATTGAAGAGCTAATGGACCCTCTTTTCACTTTCAGAATTCCTGAGGTTTATTGAAGGCACACAGTTGCAAGCTTATTTCTCAATTTGTGTTATTATAAAGATATATTCATTGATATACACGAATTAACACAAATGGAAACAGTGTTAAAGTTGAATTTATGTTCATTAGTGGAAAAGCAATGTCGTCACAGTGCTTAGGCCCGCTGGGCCCCTGAGACAGCCCAGATGCTCGGTCATGCTTCAAAGGCTGCTGCCCCTCTGAGGTCAAGGCTTTGGCCTCCTCCACAGGCGCCAGAGCCACAGAGAGACAGCCCAGACTGCAGTCTGCTTTGGGGAGCAAGAGCCTAGAATTTCTCTATAGGAGGAGCCAGCAGGGATTTCATCAAAAGGAGGGACAAATAAGTGTAGATTTACAAAGGTCTGCTCAGGGAAAAATCAAAGATGGACACTAACATCTTTGGCTTCAGTCCTGGATTAACTGTAATAAGAAAGATGCTCAATATGCTCAGTGATACTTTAAAGTTTAGTTCTTGGAGATGATATGGCACTGCATGCATAAAAATATATGTGTGTGTATATATTATTTTTTTCTTTTCAAGACAAAGATATCATGATAATATTGACTTTACATTTGAGTTTTAAGAGGGGTGGGATGGAGAGGCAGGTGAGAGGGAGGCTCAAGAGGGAGGAGACGTAGATGTACCCATGGCTGATTCATGTTGATGTTTGGCAGAAACCAACTCAGTACAGTAAAGCATTTATCCTTCAACTAAAAATGAATAAATAAATAAAATACAGACTCAAAAATTCAAATTTTAGAATTTTAAGTATGTAATATCTATTATTAATGAAGGGAATTAGTATGGGGAATGATAAGTGTATTTGTCCCCCTTCACACTAGATAGCATAGTTCAGTTTTAATACAATTGACTTACTGAGACACAAGCTCCTATTGAAAAGTGATTTTTACCTTTCTCTATGAAAATTGTGGTATTTCACAAATGTAGTTTCTCCCTTTGAAATTTCTGCCCAAGCATTCTAAGTATTCTACATATGCAATGAAAACTAACAGACACACACACACACACACACACACACGCACACACACAAAGGGAGGAAGGTAGATATACATCAGATTGATTGAATTGGTGGCAAATTTGGTAATCAAACTAGTTTCATTAGGTTCATTATTTACTTTGTCTGATACATGTTGTGGCTTACTTGAATAAGTTTTCTACTCAAGTGGATTAATGGCACTAATTTAGATAGCCCTTTTAGGTTTCTTAAGTCACACTCCCTTGCCTGTGAGATGATGAGGTCTTGCCACGTGGGTAGGCTCTGAATTCTACCCTGTCATCAGAAGACTACCTCTCTTTCCTGCATATTGTTGAATTATCCCCGATTGCTGGTCAATATAAAGTTTTGGAACTTAACAAAGCACTTCTGAAAAGAAGACATATAACAGAATCATATCTAATTTGCTTAGGAAGTAATATATTTTCTAAGAGTAAAACTCCTGTATCAGGCAGCATTGCTTGTTTTATTTGTTGGGAATGACATTTAATTCAGATCATTTTCCATGTGGCAGGGGATGTGAAACTAAGTAATGAAGATTTTTCCAAACAGGACGTGGTGTGATACTTTGGATAGTGGGCACACTGACAATAGTTAATAAAGTAAAAACTGCCGGGCAAGAAGAATTTAGAAGGTAAGGGGCCTTTTGAGAGGAAGGCTGAAGCTGTAACTCTACACCACCAGCAATAATGGGTGGACTAAATATCTAAGTCAACTAGAATCTAGTCCTGTGGGAAGCAGTGAAAGGAACAGGTAGGAATTCAGAGGTTTCTCTAAGCCAAAAATGTCATTTGCTGTCAAAGTCAATTTAATTCAAGCAGGAAAACAGTCCATCTGGTATTATGATTTATTTTGAAATTGCAGGAAGATTGTCTTTTCTCTTGTTACTCCCCACATAGTAAATAGGCCCTTAACACTCCTTCTGAAAATCTTAGTAAACACACATTAAAGCTTGAAAGAATTCATAGTTCATTTGTAGTATCTCTCTATTTTTTTCCCTTGTGAGTGAAACAATAATATTCCTGGAAGATGGGAAAAAAATCATGGTGAATTTTATCAGTATAAGAAACTTCCTACAGCAGAGCTTTCATAATCTCAAATGCCATGGTTTGTTATGATTTGATTCTCTCAGTCACATATTCCATTATTGTCTGTTCATGAGTAATCTTGAACTCCTTCCTCCAGAAAGAAACTACTTTCAATAGACATTTTATTGAGCTCATCGTATAAGCAAAATCTTTAGGTCGGGTTCTAATAAAAAGCACCAAACAAGTCTTGTGCCCACAACTTGCTGGCGTGTTTGTTAGCAATTAATGTTAAATGAGGTATTGGGGATATTTTGATGTGATCTGATTCCATTATGCAGATGAGTGGTAACAAAGACACTACGTTTACTATGATATAGTGAGTAACGGAAGATAGAAGCCCCAAAGAATTGCTTGCATGACATTTCAAGTGAAGAAATAAGGAACTGAGATGGATGGTAGATGAGTAATTACTGCTACAGTCTCCATAAGCCATAGTGAAATAAGTTCAGTTGATTCAGTAAAGTCTTAAGTCCACCACGAGTACAAATTCTTAGGTTTTTTTTTTTTTTTTTCATTAATTTCCCTTTTGCCTCACTTTCCATTAACCCCAATCAAGGTATACATGGAGCTACCTATTCCTACTTGACTTCATTTTGACGTTCCATTAATATCCGGGAAAGGTAAAGATCCATTGAAAAGGTGAGAATTGTTCCTAGCCCCGCTTTGGGAGTGTAGCATCCTTGCTTTCCTGAGCTTCTCCTGTCAGTCTCCTACCCTGCTGCCACCTAAAACTAAATAAAGAAGGGACCCTTCAGACCGTCTTCCTTTCAGTCTTGGGCCCCTCAGTTCAGTTCAGTCGCTCAGTCGTGTCCGACTCTTTGCGACCCCGTTAATCACAGCACGCCAGGCCTTCCTGTCCATCACCAACTCCCGGAGTTGGCTCAAACTCACATCTATCGAGTCAGTGATGCCATCCAGCCATCTCACCCTCTGTCATCCCCTTCTATTCCTGTCCCCAATCCCTCCCAGCATCAGAGTCTTTTCCAGTCAGTCAACTCTTCGCATGAGGTGGCCAAAGTACTGGAGTTTCAGCTTCAGAATCATTCCTTCCAAAGAAATCCCAGGGTTGATCTCCTTCAGAATGGACTGGTTGGATCTCCTTGCAGTCCAATGGACTCTCAAGAGTCTTCTCCAACACCACAGTTCAAAAGCATCAATTCTTCAGTGCTCAACCTTCTTCACAGTCCAACTCACATCCATACATGACTACAGAAAAAACTGTAGCCTTGACTAGATGGACCTTAGTCGGCAAAGTAATGTCTCTGCTTTTGAATATACTATCTAGGTTGGTCATAACTTTTCTTCCAAGAAGTAAGCGTCTTTTAATTTCATGGTTGGAGTCACCATCTGCAGTGATTTTAGAGCCCCAAAAATAAAGTCTGACACTGTTTCCACTGTTTCTCCGTCTATTTGCCATGAAGTGATGGGACCAGATGCCATGATCTTCATTTTCTGAATGTTGAGCTTTAGGCCAACTTTTTCACTCTCCACTTTCACTTTCATCAAGAGGCTTTTTAGTTCCCCTTCACTTTCTGCCATAAGGGTGGTGTCATCTGCATATCTAAGGTTGTTGATATTTCTCCCGGCAATCTTGATTCCAGCTTGTGTTTCTTCCAGTCCAGCGTTTCTCATGATGCGCTCTGCATATAAGTTAAATAAGCAGGGTGACAATATACAGCCTTGACATACTCCTTTTCTTATTTGGAACCAGTCTGTTGTTCCATGTCCAGTTCTATCTGCTGCTTCCTAATCTGCATACAGATTTCTCAAGAGGCAGGTCAGGTGGTCTGGTATTCCCATCTCTTTCAGAATTTTCCACAGTTTATTGTGATCCACAGAGTCAAAGGCTTTGGCATAGTCAATAAAGCAGAAATAGATGTTTTTCTGGAACTCTCTTGCTTTTTCCATGATCCAGCAGATGTTGGCAATTTGATCTCTAGTTCCTCTTCCTTTTCTAAAACCAGCTTGAACATCAGGGATTTCACGGTTCATGTATTGCTTAAGCCTGGCTTGGAGAATTTTGAGCATTACTTTACTAGCATGTGAGATGAGTGCAATTGTGCAGTAGTTTGAGCATTCTTTGGCATTGCCTTTCTTTGGGATTGGAATGAAAACAGACCTTTTCCAGTCCTGTGGCCACTGCTGAGTTTTCCAGATTTGCTGGCATATTGAGTCTTTCAGGATTTGAAACAGCTCCACTGGAATTCCATCACCTCCACTACCTTTAGTATCCCAAATAGTGTTCCATGATTCAGACTCATAATTATATCTCCCTTTCTCTAGGATCAGAAGCAAATAAATGACTTAGGTACTAGGGAAAAAAGACTCTGAAGCCCTTACTTCTAAGCTTCAGATCTGGCCAAGGATCTAAACTGGAGGAGATGGAGGTTTAAAGAGAGGATTTCCCAAGAAGAGCAATCTGAGTTAGAAAAGGATAACTAGACAGAGAAGGAGAGTAGGTTTTCCAAATCCAAGTTCTTAAGTGAGGAAAGAACTAGAGACAGTGATGGGTTTATTTGTGTATGTACCATCCTATCTATGGATGAAGAAATCCGTTTCTCAGTAATTCGACGTATAATAATAAGGCATGGAAGAAAATAATTATTAATGTTTTCTGAGACAATCATCATGACATCTTTCAAATGTACATCATCCCCACACACTTAGATCTAGTGTTTCTGACATCTGCTAGTGACTTCTTCTGAGCTCACCAGGGCCTTGGTTTCCTCTTCCTTCCTGAGCATTTTGAGATCTCTTATTCTCTGCTAACTGCAAGGCAATATGTGTTGAAGGTATTTGGGTGAAGTCTATTTAAAAAGAAAAAATATATATACCTGTCATTTTGATGTCTTAAAGAACTTGGATGGGGTGGTTACCAACCTCTGGCGGGAGAGTTCTCTCTTCTTTTCTTCCTTCCTTCAGTGAATTATTTCAATGAAAGTCTTAGTTCCCATTTTGATTCTGAGGTCTCTTTCTTTCCTTAATATTCCTATCTTTACATCCACTTAAATGCTTTAAGAAAGTATTTAAGGAAAATTTGCCATCAAAATGCCCTTGCTAAGTCACTTCAGTCGTGTCCAACTCTGTGCGACCCCATAGACAGCAGCCCACCAGGCTCCCCCGTCCCTGGGATTCTCTAGGCAAAGACACTAGAATGGGTTGCCATTTCCTTCTCCAATGCATGAAAGTGAAAAGTGAAAGTGAAGTGCTCAGTCATGTCTGATTTAGGGACCCCATGGACTGCAGCCCACCAGGCTCCTCCATCCATGTGATTTTCGAGGCAAGAGTCCTGGAGTGGGTTGCCATTGCCTTCTCTGTCAAAATGCCCTAGTCCTAGCATATTCTGATTGAGGTAAAAACAAAAAGAAGAATGGGAGGAATGAAGAAAGAAAGAAGGGAGGAAGAGGGGAGGGAACAATTGCAGAAGAACAGTCCATTTTCCTGGCTGTCGAGCCAACTAACTATAAGTACATTACCTTCCTTGAATTTTGTAGATTCCCAAGCTAGAGTTGATTGTCTCTACTTAACAGATGAGGAAACAAAGATTTATTGAAATTAAGACATTTTCTTAAAGTCACAGACAATATACCAAAGAGAAGAGGAGGAGGATTAGAATTAAGAAGTAGCTGTTTGTCAGAGGACACTGTCCAAAACTGATCTTTTCCAACAATTTTCAAAGATTATGTGGTTTTTGGGAGACATAAGAAAAGGTATTAGGGAAAACTCAGTGAACTCAAGTCCACTCACCCTTCCCCCAAGTAGTCACAAAACACAAAGGAAGACATGTGGGAGAGACTCTAGAATCTCATTCAGGGTGCAAGGGTAAGACAAGTGATTTCCGCTCCAGCATTCAGTCTACCCCCATCCAGGCTACCAGACCACCATCACTGTCAGTTTTGAGGTGTGTGAGAACAGAACCATTATAAGCCTAACAAAAATGGGTGAGAACAGGAACTGCTACTAGGCCCAGCTACGTAATTTGCTGGGCTCCATGTTCAAACATTATTAAGAATTTCAAGACAATAAGAGCAGAGCTTTAAACTAAATGTAGATTTCTGAGCACAGAGCCTTGTGCAATTAATTCACTTGCATGCCCATGCAGCTAGCTGGCCTGGCCACAGGAGTTTTGGATAGACAGTCACCGCTTAGGATCTGCGACTGCTTCCCAGTGCCCTTCAGATAAACAAGCACCTAACAATGTGTGGTCAAATGGCTTGCCTCATCCGTTCTCTCTCCTCTGTGACGAAGGGGTTGCCAGGAGCATCTGGCCTTTGGGTCCTGGCCTTCACTATTTCATCTGCCCCCTTTGGTCAATGTATCCTTGGTTTTTGAGTCGCTAAGTCGGTCTGACTCTTTGCGACCCCAATGGACTGTAGCCCACCAGGCTCCTCTGTCCATAGGATTCTCCAGGCAAGAATACTGGAGCGAGTTGTCATGCCCTTCTCTAAGGGATCTTACTGACCTAGGGATCGAACCTGCTTCTCCTTCATTGGCAGGCAGAATCTTGACCGCTGAGCCGCCAGGGAAGAACCGCCCCCCGCCCCGTGTCCTTGGTAGCTTATCTCAAACTCCATTTTCTTTATAAGTTTTCCTGACCAAACCAGGCAATTGAATTGTTTCCCCTCACATGTCATGCTGTTTGTATTATATGTTAGTCCCTGATGGTGTTTCATGTAGCAGTTCATTTATTTAACCTATTGTATGTCTAATTATTTACTGTATGAGACTTGTATATCGTTCCGCAAATGGTTGTGTATTTCCTCCAGGCTGGGATTCCACCAAACACTTGACATCAGGGTAATGAGGCGAAGGGAGGAAAAAGCAGAGAGGACGCGGCTTCCTCCCTCCCATCTTCAACAGGCTTTCGGGGAGTCAGGAAATAGCAATGTGCCGAAGTCCCTATGGCATGGCCCTGACCTGCATAGCACTAAAATAATTCTGAGTGGCTCCTACAGGAGTGGGCTGATTTCCCTGGAGCTACCCCGCTCAGTATGGCCCACTGTAAAAACATGGCAGAGGCCTGTGAGGGCTAATTGTTTTCTGACAGATTTATAGTTCCGCTTAATCAAATGTCACTGTAAAGACCAGATGGAAGGCTGTGAACCAGAACAGCAAAGAGAAATATGGGCCTTCATTCCCCTTTTTCCCTTTTCTGGAGGACAGGCAAGCCTTGGAGGGGGCCACCGGGAGGTGGGAGCTTCGATAAACTGCTCCCACCCTTCCCTTGTAGGTAGGGTGATGGGGGAGGGGTAGTGAGGATATCATGCAGTGCGCATGAATGTATGTTTCATGTATTAGACAACAGTCCTGTGCGGCACATCCCCCCATGTTCTTTTCCAGACACCACACATCGGGGGCATTACAATAACTGTTCAGCTAGAGAACTCCTTATAATTATACACACTGGAAAGCTCTCTGAGCCACTCTTCTCCCTGCTGCAGGCTACAGGAGGCAAACAGAATACATCTGGTCCTTCCCATGCATTCTGACAACTTTTAAAAAGGCATCAGGGTAATGTTTGCATGCATTATGTAGCTGGAAGAATGAAAACTCCATTACAAGGACTGAAAGGAGGAGGCTGTCTTAAACTGACATCCATCAGGCATGTTTGACATCACCACTTCCAGCACTCAGGTTGCAGGCATCAGGCACAGTATGCAAATATGTGTTGCTTCCTAGTGACAGGGGAGGGTAAAGCCTCAGACAGAAAGATTTAGAATACAGCTACATCTAATGCCCAGAGATATTAAAATACCCTTTCTCTCTTTGTGGACACAAGTGAGTGTTTGGGGCTAATGTAACTGCCAGTGACCATAATAGCATCGTGGTGTCCTATTGATCTGAGGGTTTAATATCCTTATCTAATGGAGTGCAGACCGTATGAGACGTTTATAACCCCTGTGCCTTCTCCCAGCAGATAGTAATGTGCACTTGGCTGTATGTAATTGGGCTGTAATTCCTTTGTGGGCTTCCCGCACATCTTAACGTGCAAAGAAATCGCCCATGATTTAGTAATGTCAGTAGTCTGGGGTGGATTATCTGCATATATGCAACTGTACACTTGATTATTTATAATCTGCTTTGTTAAAACTTTAATGATAATGCAGCATCACTTTTTCTGCTTTAGTGGTATTTTAAACTTTGCTTTAAAAGGTAAAAGTATCTGTTTAATTCTTTAAAACATCTTTTACTAGTAGCTTTACTGCCTCATGTGTTTGGATGGTAAAATATGCCAGACGTTTATGATTTCTTAATAGAATATAAAATCCAAAAGCCAAATAGTTTGGATAAAAATATTGATGTGAAATCTTTAGTGTGATTGTTTTAAGATCTTGGTCTGAATTTTCTTTATATTTCTGTTCTTTTACCAAAGGTTTATGAGTGAACATTTTTCTAAAGAGTGTGTATGTGTATGAGAGAAAAAAGAGAGTTATATTTTGATACTGAATACTATGATCATCTTTATCTCAAAATACATTTTATAATAAAATGTGGAAAGATAGAGCAACAAAATACTCCTTTTGCTATTTAATTTCTTATTAAAATGAAATGTACAAATTGCTTTCATTGCTTCAAATAATAAAGTCAAAGAGTCTAGGTTAATTTCTTCTAAATCCTTTTAAACCCATTCTTCCCCCAGTATTTTTTTTTTGTCTAGCCATAAACAAACAAGACAATCTGAGTTAGTCTCTGTGTGTGCACATTTGCTTGTGTGCACGAATATATGTGTGAGCATGTCTGTGTACATATAGGCGCATGTCTGTATTTGCATGTGCACAAGCTATTTCGAGTGGATTTTTTGTCTGCAGAATTGATTGTGTCCATGTATAGGCATGTGTGTTTGTGTTCATGTGAGCTTGTGTGTTGGTACCCATGCATGTGCATGAATAGGTGTGTTTAGAAATAGAAGCAGTTTGTGCTGAGCACATATTAAGTTAATTTTTATATCAACTTAAATTCACTGAGCACACACTCACATCTCTAGCATTTTATTAAATGCATGGAAGACAAAACTGAGTATGACCCAGTTCTGGACCTTGAGAACATCCAGAACAGGAGAGACAAGTTTGCATACAAAGGGCAATAAGGTAATGGAATGCATGTTTTACTGATTTAATGGACAGAGTGCTTAGTTAGCTGATAGGCTGGAATTATACATTCAGAGGAAGGCTAGACAATAGAGGAAGGTGATGATGATTGTGTAAGATAGCCTTGAACTTTGAATAGAATTTTAGCTTTTGAAGAAAGGAGAGGAAGGTGATTTAGATAAGGGAGTTAGCACAAAAATGGAGTTGTGAAAGTGTATAGTGTGTTGGAGGAAAGGTTATTTATCTGATAGGAGAATAGGTAGAAGGAAATTAAGATGCCTGACTGCCCACTGCCAAACAGAGAGATACAGTGGTGAGAACGGTGGCCTTGGCTTGTCCAGCTGTGAATGTCTCTTTCATTTGCGGACTGCGTAGTTTTTTCATCATGTTACTCATTTATGGCTGCGCTGGGTTTTTCGTTGCTACGCGGGCTTTTCTCTGGGTGTGGCGAGTGGGGGCCGCTCCCTAGCTTGCTGCATGGGCTTCTCATTGCAATGACTTCTCTTGCTGCAGAGCACAGGCTCTAGGTGTGGGGGACTCCAGTATTTGCACACGTGGGCTCAGTAAGGCTCAGTAAGGCTCTGGGGCCTTACTACACAGGCTCAATAGTTATGGCACAAGGGCTTAAGTGTTCCTTGGCATCTGGGATCTTCTCAGACCAGTGATTGAACCCACATCTACATCTCCTGCATTGACAGGCAGATTCTTTACCACTGAATCATCTCATCTAGGAAGCCCTGGCTGTGTGGTTTTGTGCAAATGACTTAATCTTTGTGAGCCTCACTTTCTTTTTCTGATAGTAACTGCAGTGATGATTCATTGAAATAACATACTTCTTAATGATCAGTCTGTTAATAGATATTTGATAAGGAATATTTATTATTATTCTGTGTGTAGCCCAGAGATAATATTAATATCTAGGAGTTATTGAGGTTACTAAATTCCTCTCCCTGGTGGCTCAGATGGTAAAGAATCCGCCTGCAATGCCGGAGACCCAGGTTTGATCCCTGGGTTGGGAAGATCCCCTGGAGAAGGGAATGGCAACCCACTCCAGTATTCTTTCCTGCAGAATCCCATGCACAGAGGAGCCTGGCAGGCTGTAGTCCATGAGATCACAGAGTCGGACATGACTGAGTGACTAACACACGTACACATTGAGGTTACTACATGATAGACACTGTGCTAAATATGCCTCATTCCATTTAATCGTCACAATAGCTTTTTGACATGGTCGTTATTGTTTTCCCCTCTTATAGTTGAGGAAATATCTTAGGAAGGTCACTGAGAAAAACAGAACCACACCTGGTCTGGAGACTGAACATCAAGACTCTCATGAGAAGGACATTGGTAGGAAGTAAACTAGAATGAGAGTCTCAGAATCAAATGGTCAAGTGCTATAGTGATAAGACAAATAATTTGTATTTTCTCCCCTCAGCAGTAGAAAGAAGTGAAATATTTTTCTTGGAGAATTGATAGTATCAGTCATT
Source organism: Capra hircus (assembly GCF_001704415.2). Lineage (NCBI taxonomy): Eukaryota > Metazoa > Chordata > Mammalia > Artiodactyla > Bovidae > Capra > Capra hircus. The sequence goes on from NC_030816.1 coordinate 24,534,455, forward strand.
GATTCATTTAATACCTATGTATTGAATTCAACTAGTAAAATATGCATAGCACTTTTTACTGCTTTTTGAATACAGAGTTCTCTTACTTGCTGTAGTGTGATATTTTCATGTCCTGACTTGTGTTTTAGTAATCTTTGCACCCTAAGTTACTAGATGCCTTTCCCCATGTTAAATACTGAGAGCAAAGTGGTGACCAAAAGCAGACTTGGTCTCTGATCTCATAGAGCACACAAGTTAGTTGGGGGTTGGGGCAAGGAGGTATCTAATATGTACGCAGGGTAAAATTGCCACTGCGACCAGGGTTACAATGGTGAGGTCCATAGTGATGTGAAAGCAGATATGAGGAGAATTGGACTAAGACATAGAGATCAGAAATGTTTTCCTTGAGGAAAAGATGCTTGAATAAAGAGCTGCAAGATAAGTAGAGATTAACTGAGCAGAGGATGGAAAGGGATAGGAATAGCATGTGCAAAGATCATGTGAGGGGTGGAAGAATTTGTGAGTCCAAGGGGCAAAGAGGGGACAGGAGAGTCTGGAGGAAACAGGCCTAAAACAGCACCATCCAATAAAAATATAATGAGAGTTAGACATGTAATGTCAAATTTTTAGTGGTCACTTAGGAAAAGTAGGAAAAAAAGGTAAAATTAATTTTAAGTGCTTTTTTAACCCAACATACCTGTAGTATTATCATTACAAACTATAAGCAATATAAAAACTATCAATTTGACATTTTGCCTTTTTTTTCTTGCACTGTTTGAAAACCAGTGTGCATTTTAAATTTATAATACATCTAAATTTAGATACTAGATTTTCATCAGGAATATTTGATCTGTATTTAAATTTCATAAGATTTATAATTGAAAAAATAACTGCACATGTCAGGTTCTTCCAAACATACTTAAAAGTTCTTGAATAACTGAATCAAGTTTCTATTTTAAATTTAAATTAATTCAAGTTAAATAAAATTAAGAACTCAGTTCCTCAGTTGCATTCATTGCATTTCAAATGCTTGATAATCACAAGAGAGAGTGGTAGCTGCTCAGCTGGACAGTGAGAAACGGGAAAGTAAGACTGGATGGATCATACAGGCCTTGTAAACTTCATTCACATTTTTGTCTTTCTTTCAAAATCAGTGAGACACTCTGAGGAATGCTAAGCATGGGGTGATGTTAGGAGATGTGAGCTTTGAAAAGATCACTCAGCATTGTGGAGAATGACTTGGGGTTGAGCTGGAGGCAAGGAGAAGAGGGTTGATCAATGAAAATGCCATTGGCATAATTTACACCAAAGATAGTGGTAATTTGAACAGGGTTTTGTTGGGAGAAGATCAGTTCAGTTCAGTCAACCAGTCGTGTCCGACTCTTTGCGACCCCATGAATCGCAGCATGCCAGGCCTCCCTGTTCATCATCAGCTCCCGGAGTTCACTCAGACTCACGTCCATCGACTCGGTGATGCCATCCAGCCATCTCATCCCCTGTCGTCCCCTTCTCCTCCTGCCCCCAATCCCTCCCAGCATCAGAGCCTTTTCCAATGAGTCAACTCTTTGCATGAGGTGGCCAAAGTACTAGAGTTTCAGCTTCAGCATCATTCCTTCCAAAGAAATCCCAGGGCTGATCTCCTTCAGAATGGACTGGTTGGATCTCCTTGCAGTCCAAGGGACTCTCAAGAGTCTTCTCCAACACCACAGTTCAAAAGCATCAATTCTTTGGCACTCAGCCTTCTTTACAGTCCAACTCTCATATCCATACATGACTACTGGAAAAACCATAGCCTTGACTAGATGGACCTTAGTCGGCAAAGTAATGTCTCTGCTTTTGAACATGCTATCTAGATTGGTCATAAATTTTCTTCCAAGGAGTAAGAGTCTTTTAATTTCATGGCTGCAATCACCATCTGCAGTGATTTTGGAGCCCCCAAAGTAAAGTCTGACACTGTTTCCACTGTTTCCCCGTCTCTTTCCCATGAAGTGATGGGACCGGATGCCATGATCTTCGTTTTCTGAATATTGAGCTTTAGGCCAACTTTTTCACTCTCCACTTGCACCTTCATCAAGAGGCTTTTAGTTCCTCTTCACTTTCTGCCATAAGGATGGTGTCATCTGCATATCTGAGGTTATTGATATTTCTCCTGGCAATCTTGATTCCAGCTTGTGTTTCAGTTCATAAATTGAAGAGATATTTAAAGGGCAAAATCCAGAGAAGCCGATGTTGTTAAGTAGCTAAGTCTGAACATGATGTTGTTGTTGTTCAGTTTCTTTCCTATCCACAGAAGTTGATAATACATTTGAAAAAGAGGATGACATTGAAAGAAGACCAAAGTTGCTATCTACTGCTGCTTTATCTCTGCATCAGGAATTTAGATAGGGCTCAGTGGGGATGGCTTGTCACTGTTCCATCATGTCTGGAGTCTCATCTGGGGAAAACCAAATGGCCAGAAGTAGTGAGTACAACCATCTGGAGGTTCCTCTTTCTCCTCTCCAGAGGAGAGGGGCTGGGATGAATTAATGACGTAGGCTCAGCCAGAGCTGTCTGCCAGAATGACTATACATGTCCTCTCTTTATATGTCTCAGGCTTCTTCATATCATGGGAGCCTTGAGGTTGCTGAAATTCTTACACTGTAGCTTTCCATGAGCATTGTGTCAAATGAGTTGGAAGCTGTGTGACCTTTTATATTCTAGCTTTAGAAATCACATGCCTTCAGTTCCACTGTATACTACTAGTTGAAAAGGTCACAGGCTTACACAGGTCCTGAGAAAGGGAACAGAAAATCCATCATTCAATGGGAAGAATTTCAAAGAATTCACATCCATGCCATGTGTGTTCAGTCACCAAGTCCTGTCTTACTCTTTGTGATTCCAAGGACTGCCACGTTTCCCTATCCTGAACTATCTCCCAGAGTTTGCTCTATCTCATGTCCATTGAGTCAGTTACGCTATCTAACCATCTCATCCTCTGCCACCCCATTCTCCTTTTGCCTTCAGTCTTTTCCAGCATCAGGGCCTTTTCCAATGAGTCAGCTCTTCCATTTAGGTGACCAAAGTATTGGGGCTTCAGCAACAGTCCTTCCAATGAATATCCATGGTTGGTTTCCTTTAGGATTGACTGATTTGATCTCCTTATAAAATCACATAAATGCAGTTTGGAATATTCTCTTTTCATGATGCATCTGATGAGAAAAGCTGATTTCATTGGAAAAGACTCTGATGATGGGAAAGATTGAGGGCAGGAAGAGAAGGGGACGACAGAGGATGAGATAGTAGGATGGCATCACCATCTCAATGGATGTGAGTCTGAGCAAACTCCAGGAGATAATGAAGGACAGAGAAGCCTGGCATGCTGTAGTCCACGGGGTTGCAAAGACTCAAACACTCCTGAGAGACTGAATAATAAGAAAACCATTTTGTAGTGCCTTTGAGTCATCTAAGAGAGATGTTCAGATATCCTGATCTGGAATTCAGAGGAGAAGTCCAGGATGAGACTATAAATGAACAAATTGTCTGTACTGATGTGGTAATTACAGTATAGATGAGAACCCCTCAGAAGAGAGTCTTGGTTGAATACAATGCCTTGAGGCTTTTCAACCAGTTACTGTTCTGAATGAAGGATAAAAGCAGAACAGTCAGAGCAGCAGGGAGAAAGGCAGGAGGGTGTCATACCTGGGAAGCCAGGAGAAGCATGTGTTTCAAAAAGGAAAGAGTAGTAACAGCTTTAAATCTCCGGAAATGTCAGGAATGATAAAGGCAGATGATGTCTATTGTGTTTGTTGACAGGGTTGTGCTGTTTACCTTTTAAGAATCATTTTGATGTTTTAGAAATAAAGATCTGGATGCAATACAAAAGCGGGGTTGCTGCAGAGAGAAATTAAACTGTACGAAACTAGTGACTGGTCAATTCTTGTTGAAAAGTAGTAGCCACATTTCATCAAAGTGAAAATATTAATTAGATTGTAGAGAGGCACAAACGAATGGATAAAATACATTGTTTTTGTTTTTTTTGAGATGAATATTGCCTTTAGTCTTGTATCTTAAATAAAATTTCACCTATAATATTTAGAGTATTGGAGAAGGAAATAGAAATCCACTCCAGTATTCTTGCCTGGAAAATCCCATGGACAGAGGAGCCCAGAAGGCTACAGTCCATGGTGTCATGAATAGTCAGACACAACTGAGCATCTAAACAACAATTTCGAGTAATAAAAATTTATGCTGAGTTTTTTGTTCTTGAATGGTAAATATAATTTTTTATTTCCTTTGTTCACTGGGTAAATCTACTGTACTTTGTTTTTGTTGGACTGTTTTGACTTTGTTCATGGGTGTATGTGTATATGTGTATATTGCATTATTTTAATTATTATTTGCCTGATTTTATAACTGCCATTTGTCTGGGGTACATCTTTGGTTTCTCATTTTTTGATATTTGTTTTAATCTCACTTAATGCCATTACAAACTGCTTGTGGAATCTTTGTTCCTGACCAGAGATCAAGCCCTAAGCCTTTGGAGTAGGAGCACTGACTCCAAGACCCTAGACTACCAGAGAACTAACCCTAAGGAGAATCAAATAGGGAGAACTCACACAAAGGAAACTAATGGAATACAAGACCCAGAATCACCCAACCACCAGTAGCACCCTGTGCAGAACGCCTTATCTAAACAACAAACAAAACAAAAATACAAACCCAATCATCAGCAGAAGGATTACCACATCACTCAGCCATGCCCATCAGAGGAAGAACAAACAAATAAAAACTCAGCACAAATCTCACTGTATGTGAAGCTTACACAAACCACTGGACCAATCTTAGGAGGGCAGAAACCAAAAGGAAGAAAGAATTCAGCCTTGGAAGTTGGGAAAAGGAAACCTCAAACACAATAAGTTAAAAAAAAAAAATGAAAAGGCAGAGAAATACTACACACACGAAGGAACAAACTAGAAACACAGAAGCCCAAATAAATGAAGAGGAAATAGGCAAACTACCTGAAAAATAATTCAGAATAATGATATAAAGATGATCAAAAACCTTGAAAAGAAAATGGAGAAAATGCAAGAATCAATTAACAAAGACCTAGAAGAATTAAAGCATAAACATACAGAGATAAACAACACAGTTACTAAAATTAAAAATCTCTAGAAGGAATCAATAGCAGAGTATCTGAAGCATAAGAACGAATCAGTGAGCTGGACGATAAAATAGTGGAAATAACTTCTGAAGAGCAGAATAAAGTAAAAAGAATGAAAAGAACTGAGGATAGTCTCAGAGACCTCTGGAACAATATCAAATGCACAAACATTCGAATTATAGGCATCCCAGAAGAAGAAGAGAAAAAGAAAGAGTATGAGAAAATTTTTGAAGAGATTATCGTTGAAAATTTCCCCAACATAGAAATGGAAATAGTCAATCAAGTCCAAGAGGCACAAAGAGTCCCATGCAGGATAAACCCAAGGAGAAACATGCCAAGGCACATACTAATCAAACTAACAAAGGCTAAATACAAAGAAAGAATATTAAAAGCCGCAAGGGAGAAGCAACAAGTAACATACAAGGGAAACCCCATACAATTAACAGCTGATCTTTCAGCAGAAACTCTGCAAGACTGAAATATTGAAAGGGAAAAATCCACAACCAAGATTTCAGTACCCAGCAACAATCTCATTCAAAATTGATGGAGAAATAAAAAGCTTTCCAGGAAAGCAAAAGTTAAGAGAATTCAGTACTACCAACCCATCTTAACAACAAATGTTAAAGGGACTTATATAGTCAAGAAATAAAAGAGAAGAGAAAAGATCTACAAAATCAACCCTAAACAATTAAGAAAATGGCAGTAGGAACATATATATCAAAGTTACTTTAAATGTAAATGGATTAAATGCTCCAACTAAAAGACACAGACTGGCTGAATTGATACAAAAACAAAGACCCATATATATGCTGTCTACAAGAAACCCTCAGACCTAAAGACACATATAGACTGAGTGTAAGAGGATGGAAAAGTATATTCCATGCAAATGGGAAGCAAAAGAAAGCTGGAGTAGCAATCCTCATATTAGACAAAATAAACCTTAAAATAAAGATTACAAGAGATAAGGAAGGATACTACATAATGATCAAGGGATCTATCCAAGAGGAAGACATAACAATTGTAAATATCTATGCACCCAACATAGGAGCAACTCGATACATAAGACAAACACTAACAGACACAAAAGGAGAAACTGACAGTAACACAATAGTAATAGAAGATTTTAACACCCCACTCACACCAATGGACAGAAAATTAATAAGGAAACACAAGTCTTAAATGATACATTAGATGAGATGGATCTCATTGAAATCTTCAGGACATTCCATCCAAATGAAGAATACACCTTCTTCTCAAATGCCCATAGAACATTCTCCAGGATAGACTACATCTTGGGTCACAAATCAAACCTCAGTAAATTTAAGAAAATTGAAATTGTATCAAGCATCTTCTCCAACCACAACGCTATAAGACTAGATACCAATTACAAGAAAAAAACTGTAAGAAACACAAACATACGGAGATTAAACAACACATTTCTAAATAAGCAACAGGTTACTGAAGAAATCAAAAGGGAAATCAAAGAATTTCTAGAAACAAATGACAATGAAAACATGACAACTCAAAACCTATGGGATGCAGTGAAAGCAGTTCTAAGAGGGAAATTTATAGCAATACAATCCTACCTCAAGAAGCAAGGAAAACATCAAATAGACAACTTAACTTTACACCTAAAACAACTGGAAAAAGAAGAATAAAACCCCCCCAAAATTAGTAGAAGAAAATAAATCATAAAGATCTGAGCAGAAATAAATGAAAAAGAAATGAAAGAAGCAATAGTAAAGATTGATAAAACTAAGAGCTGGTTCCATGAGAAGATAAACAAAATTGACAAGCCTTTAGTCAGACTCATCAAGAAAACAAGAGAGAAGAATCAAATCAACAAACTTATAAATGAAAAAGGAGAGTTTAGAACAGGCAACGCAGAAATACAAAGGATTATAAGAGACTACTATCAACAACTATATGGCAATAAAATGGATAACCTGGAAGAAATGGACAGGTTTTTAGAAAAGTTCAATCTTCCAAGACTGAACCAGGAAGAAATAGAAATTATGAGCAACCCAATTACAAGCACTGAAATTGAAGTTGTTATCAAACATCTCCCAAAAAACAAAAGCCCAGGACCAGATGGCTTCACAGGAGAATTCTATCAAACATTTAGAGAAGAGCTAATGCCTATCCTAGAACTCTTTCAAAAAACTGCAGAGGAAGTAACACTTCCAAACTCATTCTACAAGGCCACTATCATCCTGATACCAAAACCAGACAAAGACAACACAAAATAGCCCTGAATTTCCAAACAAGGAAAACTACAGGCCAAAGTCACTGATGAACATAGATGCAAAAATCCTCAACAAAATTTTAGCAAACAGAATTCATCAACACATTAAAAAGCTCATACACCAGGATCAAGTTGGGTTTATTCCAGGAATGCTAGGATTCTTCAATATGTGCAAATCAATCAATGTGATACACTATATTAACAAACCAAAAGATAAAAACCACATGATAATCTCAATAGATGCAGAAAAAGCCTTTGACAAAATTCAGCACCTGTTTATGATTAAAACTCTTCAAAAAATAGACATAGAAAAAAAAATAGACATAGAAGGAACCTACCTCAACATAGTAAATATATGATAAGCCTATAGCAAACATTATTCTCAATGGTGAAAAACTGAAAACATTCCCCCTAAGATCAGGAACACAACAAGGATATCCACTTTTGCTGCTATTATTCAATATAGCTCTGGAAGTGCTAGCTACAGCAGTCAGAGAAAAAGAAATGAAAGGAATCCAGATTAGAAAAGAAGTAAAGCTCTCACTGTTTGCAGATGACATGATACTGTACATAGGAAACCCTAAAGATAGTATCAGAAAATTACTAGAACTAATCAGTGAATTTAGCAAAATTTCAGGATACAAAATCACTACACAGAAATCATTTGCATTTCTATATACTAACAATGAAAAACCAGAAAGAAAAATTAAGGAATCAATCCCATTTACCAATGCAACAAAAAGAATTAAATATCTAGGAATAAACTTACCTAAGGAGAAAGAACTGTATATAGAAAATTATAAGACACTAGTGAAAATAAATCAAAGATGACATAAACAGATGGAGAGATACTCCATGTTCCTGGGTAGGAAAAATTCAATATTGTGAAAATGACTATACTACCAAATGCAATCTATAGATTCAGTGTGATCCCTATCAAATTATCAATGGCATTTTTCACAGAACTAGAACAAAAATTTTCACAGTTCATATGGAAACACAGAAGACCCCGAATAGCCAAAGCCGTCTTGAGAAAGAAGAATGGAGCTAGAGGAATCAACCTTCCCAACTTCAGAGTATACTACAAAGCTACAGTCATCAAGACAGCATAGTACTGGCACAAAAACAGAAATATAGACCAATGGAACAAGATGGAAACCCCAGAAATAAACCCATGCACCTATGGGTACCTTATTTTCGACAAAGGAGGGAAGAACATAAAATGGGGCAAAGGCAGCCTCTTCAATAAATGCTGCTGGGAAAACTGGACAGCTAGGTGTAGAAGAATGAAATTAGAACACTTCCTAACACCATACACAAAGATAAACTCAAAATGAATTAAAGTCCTAAATGTAAGACCAGAAACTATAAAACTCTTAGAGGAAAACATAGGCAGAACACTCGATGACATAAATCAAAGCAAGAAATTCTATGACCCACCTACCAGAGTAATGGAAATAAAAATGAAAGTAAACAGTGGGACCTGATTAAACGTAAAAGCTTTTGCACAACAAAGAAAGCTGTAAGCAAGGTGAAAAGGCAACACTCAGAATGGGAGAAAACAATACCAAATGAAACAGTTGACAAAGGATTAATTTCCAAAATATGCAAGCGGTTCATACAACTCAATGCCAGAAAATCAACCCAGGCAAAAAGTGAGAAAAAGACCTAAACAGACATTTCTCCAAAGAAGATATACAGATGGCTAACAAATATATGCAAAGATGCTCAGCATCGCTCATTATTAGAGAAATGCAAATCAAAACTACAATGAGATTTCACCTCACAATGGTCAGAATGGTCATCATCAAAAAGTCTACAAACAATACATGCTGGAGAGGATGTGGAGAAAAGGGAACACTCTTGCACTGTTGGTGGGAATATAAATTGATATAGCCACTATGAAAAACAGTATGTAGATTCCTTACAAAACTAGGAATAAAACCATCATATGACCCAGAAATCCCACTCCTAGGCATATACCCTGAGGAAACCAAAATTAAAAATACACATGCATCCCATTGTTCATTGCAGCACTATTTACAATAGCTAGAACATGGAAGCAACCTATATTCCCATTCACAGATGAATGGATAAAGAAATTGTAGTACATATACACAATGGAATATTACTCAGCCATAAAAAGGAATGCATTTGAGTCAGTTCTGATGAGGTGGAGGAATATTATACAGAGTGAAATAAGTCAGAAAGAGAAAGATAAATATCGTATTCTAACACATATATACAGAATCTAGAAAAAACGGTACTGAAGAATTTATTTACAGGACAGCAATGGAGAAACAGACATACAGAATAGACTTATGGACATGGGGAGAGGGGAGGAGAGGGTGAGATGTATGGAAAGAGTAACATGGAAACTAACATTACCATGTGTAAAATAGATAATCAATGGGAATTTGCTCTATGACTCAGGAAACTCAAACAGGGGCTCTGTATCAATCTAGAGGGGTGGGATGGGGTGAGAGATGGGAGGGAGGTTCAAAAGGGAGGGGATATATGTACATCTGTGGCTGATTCATGTTGAGGTTTGACAAAAAACAAGAAAATTCTGTAAAGCGATTATCCTTCAATAAAAGAAAATTTAAAAATGTATATAGAAAAAAATGTATACTTTGTTTCACACAATGTTATGGACTTGAGAGGTATAAGCATTGTCAGAAATCTGACAAAATTTTGTTGTCAGATTTGGGAAGATAGCTATGTGCTGCATATTTGATTCTGGGTATGCTTGGGTTGGGAAGATCCCCTGGAGAAGGGATAGGCTACCCACTCCAGTATTCTTGGGCTTCCCTAGTTGCTCAGAAGGCAAAGAATCTACCTGCAATGTGGGAGACCTGGGTTCAATCCCTGGGTTTGGAAAATCCCTTGGAGGAGGGCATGGCAACCCACTCCAGTATTCTTGCCTGGAGGATTCCCATGCAGAGAGGAGCCTGGTGGGCTGCAGTCCATGGGGTTGCCAAGAGTCAGACACGACTGAGTGACTCAGCACAGAACAGCATGACCGACATAGCTTCCCAGGTGGTGCTAGTGCTAAGGAACCCACAGGCAAATGCAGGAGACGTAGGAGACCTGGGTTCGATCCTTGGGCCACAAAGATCCAGGGAGGACACAGCCACCCATCTCAGAATTCCTGCCTGGAGAATCCCATGGACAAAAGAGCCTGGTGGGCTACAAGTGGTAAAGAACCTGCCTGCCATGCAGGATACATAAGAGATGTGGGTTTGATCCCTGGGTCCAAAGGTCCCCTGGAGGAGGGCACAGGCAACCCACACCAGTATTCTTGCCCAGAGAATCCCATGGACAGAGGAGCCTAGTGGGCTATTTCCATAGGTTCGCACAGAGTCAGACACGACTGAAGCAACCTAGCACGCACGCATCCTATAAAAAATGTAGATGTTATTGGTGTGTAATAAAATTTCAACAGTTTTAAAACGGGATTCAAAATTTAGTTACTTAAAATACATACACACAACATACACATAAGCACAAATCTAATATTGTGGGACAAAATATTTTATCTCAACATAAATATGCTTTTTATGTACATTTTGATTTGATACTTTGTATGTATACAGTCAAAAACAAGACCGGGAGCTGACTGGGGCTCAGATCATGAGCTCCTTATTGCCAAATTCAGACTTAAATTGAAGAAAGTAGGGAAAACCACTAGACCATTCAGGTATGACCTAAATCAAATCCCTTATGACTATACAGTGGAGGTGAGAAATAGATTTAAGGGACCAGATCTGATAGATAGAGTGCCTGATGAACTATGGACTGAGGTCTGTGACATTGTACAGGAGACAGGGAGCAAGACCATCTTCATGGAAAATAAATGCAAAAAAGCAAAATGGCTATCTGGGGAGGCCTTACAAAGAGCTGTGAAAAGAAGAGAAGCAAAAAGCAAAGGAGAAAAGGAAAGATATATCCATCTGAATGCAGAATTCCAAAGAATAACAAGAAGAGATAAGAAAGCCTTCCTCAGCGATCAATGCAAGGATAGAGGAAAACAACAGACTGGGAAAGACTAGAGATCTCTTCAAGAAAATTAGAGACACCAAGGGAACATTTCATGCAAAGATGGGCTGGATAAAGGACAGAAATGGTATAGACCTAACAGAAGCAGGAGATATTAAGAAGAAGTGGCAAGAATACACAGAAGAACTGTACAAAAAAGATCTTCACGACTAAGATAATCACGATGGTGTGATCATTCACCTACAGCCAGACATCCTGGAATGTGAAGTCAAGTGAGTCTTAGAAAGCATCACTACGAACAAAGCTAGTGGAGGTGATGGAATTCCAGTGGAGCTATTTCTTTTTTTTTTTTTTTATTTTTTTTTTTTTATTTTTTTTTTTTTATTTATTTATTTTTTTTTTTAATTTTAAAATCTTAAATTCTTACATGCGTTCCCAAACATGAACCCCCCTCCCCCCTCCCTCCCCACAACATCTCTCTGGGTCATCCCCATGCACCTGCCCCAAGCAAGCTGCACCCTACGTCAGACATGGACTGGCGATTCAATTCTTACATGACAGTGTACATGTTAGAATTCCCATTCTCCCAAATCGTCCCACCCTCTCCCTCTCCCTCTGAGTCCAAAAGTCCGTTATACACATCTGTGTCTTGCATACAGGGTCGTCATTGCCATCTTCCTAAATTCCATATATATGTGTTAGTATACTGTATTGGTGTTTTTCTTTCTGGCTTACTTCACTCTGTATAATCCAGTGGAGCTATTTCAAATCCTGAAAGATGATGCTGTGAAAGTGCTGCACTCAATATGCCAACAAATTTGGAAAACTCACCAGTGGTCACAGGACTGGAAAAGGTCAGTTTTCATTCCAATCCCAAAGAAAGGCAATGCCAAAGAATGCTCAAACTACCGCACAATTGCACTCATCTCACATGCTAGTAAAGTAATGCTCAAAATTCTCCAAGCCAGGCTTCAGCAATACGTGAACCGTGAACTTCCAGATGTTCAAGCTGGTTTTAGAAAAGGCAGAGGAACCAGAGATCAAATTGCCAACATCCGCTGGACCATGGAAAAAGCAAGAGAGTTCCAGAAGAACATCTATTTCTGCTTTATTGATTATGCCAAAGCCTTTGAGTGTGTGGATCACAATAAACTGTGGAAAATTCTGAGACATTGGAATACCAGACCACCTGACCTGCCTCTTGAGAAACCTGTATGCAGGTCAGGAAGCAACAGTTAGAACTGGACATGGAACAACAGACTGGTTCCAAATAGGAAAAGGAGTTATGTCAAGGCTGTACATTGTCACCGTGCTTATTTAACTTCTATGCAGAGTGCATCATGAGAAATGCTGGGCTGGAAGAAGCACAAGCTAGAATCAAGATTGCCGGGAGAAATATCAATAGCCTCAGATATGCAGATGACACCACCCTTATGGCAGAAAGTGAAGAGAGACTAAAGAGCCTCTTGATGAAAGTGAAAGAGGAGAGTGAAAATGCTGGCTTAAAGCTCGACATTCAGAAAATGAAGATCATGGCATCTGGTCCCATCATTTCATGGGAAATAGATGGGGAAACAGTGGAAACAGTGTCAGACTTTATTTTTGGGGGCTCCAAAATCACTCCAGATGGTGACTCCAACCATGAAATTAAAAGACGTTTACTCCTTGGAAGAAAAATTATGACCAACCTAGATAACATATTGAAAAGCAGAGACATTGCTTTGCCAACAGAGGTCCATCTAGTCAAGGCTATGGTTTTTCCAGTGGTCATGTATGGATGCGAGAGTTGGACTGTGAAAAAAGCTGAGCATGGATGAATTGATGCTTCTGAACTGCGGTGTTGGAGAAAACTCTTGAGAGTCCCTTGGACTGCAAGGAGGTCCAACCAGTTCATTGTAAAGGAGATCAGCCCTGGGTGTTCTTTGGAAGGACTAATGCTAAAGCTGAAGCTCCAGTACTTTGGCCACCTCATGCGAAGAGCTGACTCTTTGGAAAAGACTCTGATGCTGGGAGGGTTTGGGGGCAGGCGGAGAAGGGGACGACAGAGGATGAGATGGCTTGATGGCATCACCGACTTGATGGACGTGAGTCTGAGTGAACTCTGGGAGTTGGTGATGCACAGGGAGGCCTGATGTGTTGCAATTCATGGGGTCGCAAAGAGTCGGACACGACTGAGCGGCCGAACTGAACTGAACTGGTGCATATAGTTATTTATCTAATGAATTTAAAATATCTGCCATGAATTCCTAGAAACATTAATTGATATGATCTCATATTGGACTAACAGAATTTAAAGAAGATTCTACAAAGATAACTATTTCTAGTATACCTACTTCAAGTATCTTTTAGAGGCTTGTTATACCAATGAAAAATGGTGTTTAATGAACTGATACTATAGTGTCTTCTCTTTGAATGTTGAGAGAAAGCCTTCAAATCTCGGTGCCTTTGTGACTGCTGATCTAGGTAGCGCTTCACTTGAGCCCATCACAGCATTTGTTTTCATGATCTATATTTAGAGCTGCTACTGATCAATACCAGTCCCAAACGAATGATCATGATGGTCACGAAGAATGGGTCATGTGCTCTACAGTATGTCCCCTTTCAATTCATATTCTTGCCAAAACCTGGAAGGGGAATCAGAAATACAAAATAAATGTTTATTTTTCCAGTAAGACTGGCTTCTGTCACAACAAAAAAGCACAGTTTAGTGAAATAATATTAATTATACATAGTCAAATATGTTGTTTCATGAGATAAAGATCAATCAACCATTTGACTGATTTTGTCTTTTTTTTTTAATATGCTGATTAAGTTTCCCTTTATTTTTCAGTTCCTGTGAAAAGTTAGCATTTTTGCCTGACTTGGTAAGATGAGATATCCCAAGATGAAGAGCCGGAAAAGCACAGGTTAATGAAACGATGTTGGCCACTACCTCTATCCTCCCATTTTCTCTCTTCCTCTCCTCCTCCTCCTCCCTCCCTTGTCATTTTCCTTCTGCTGTTTTCTTTTGCACCTCATTACTTTTACCTATTTTTCTTTCCACTATTTGTTTTATTTATTTTTTTCCCTCTTCAATCTGCCTCCATATCCTTTGAGCTTGGCAGTTCATTGAATTTCACTATTGATAACAGATTTTACCGTAGCTGATGAATTTTCTGCTAGAGGTGCTGACTCCTAAGTAATGCACGATGTAGATCACTACCTCTTAGCGTTAGTGATCAAAGCAAGGGACAAACAGGTGAAATCTGGGATTGATTTGCTTTAAAACAATCATTTGACTATTTCAGTGTTTGCTTGCTATTTAGGAAATTTTATGAGCTATACACAGTCTTTCTGAAATATGAGTCATGTATTGGTTTCTCTCAGAAAGAAACAATCTTCCAGGCCTACAGTGTTATCTTTAGTTATTTTTATTATATTGTGATCTACATATATACCACATAAAATTTGACATAAATTTACCATGCTTATACTGGTTGTATAGGAATTTACAAATTGAATACAAAATAGTAAATAAACATGTGAACTTCAAATTTTAATATATGAATATGTTCCTTTGAATCTATTTTTGTCTTTATAATTATCTGTTGCATTTAGTCACCAGATTCAGAATATGTCTGGTAGCATTTCGATAGTATATAAAGCAGTAGTAGTAAATTCAAGCTCTGGATAATCTGGCATTCATCAGAAAGAAGTACTCTAATGTTGTTTTATTATTATTATTATTATTTTTAATTGACAGATAATTGCTTTACAGTATTGCATTGGTTTCTACCAAAAATCAACATGAAATGGGGAGTCCTTGTTAAGTCTATAAAGCTGTCTTCTCCATTTGAAGAAAAAATTAGCATGTGATCTTATTAAAATTTGTATTAAGAGGGTATGTAGTCCAGTTATTTCTGGAATCAGAAACTGGAAAATAGTATTTGAATTTGGTTTCAACTCTTTACAAGAGAAGAAAAATTTTTACTTTTAACAAGGACGTCAGTGGACTATTGATGAAAATCACTAAATATTAGAAATGGATCCTCTTTTGTTTTTGACTAGGAATATTCACGCCCTCATGAAGCTATTATTTGGCATTTAGCCTTGGCCTGAACATTTTATTTTAGGACTAAGCCATTTTTTTGTTTTCCTTTTAGTCTAAAAGAATAAAGACAGTGTATTGAAGTATCACAAACTGTCGTTTTTGCCATGTAGAAACAAAGTCTTGGCTTATTAAAAAATTAGGAAATTAAGTGTTTTATCATAAAAATATTTATCAAATGTAAAGTATTTAGAAGAGGAATTTTGTATTTATTTCTAGCATAATGATTTAGTATGAGAACAGTAACTTAGGTAGACCTGCTTTGCTCCTAGATATATTCATCAGAAATTAAATGTGTTCAGGATCTGTCATGTGCATGCTCGTAAATAAGTACAGAAAGGTGTACACCAAAATCCTGTGGAAAATCTGGTAATACATGGTAATTCAGATAAATTATAATAAACAATTTTTAAAATAAAATTTAATTTGACACTAGTTTTAGATTTACAAAAGAATTGATACAATAGGAGTTCTTCAACTGATACAATAAGAGAGAGTTCCCATACAACCCAACCCCAGTTTCCTCTATTATTAATAGTCTGTATAGATGGGGTACATTGTCCAGTACGTTGAATCAGTACTGATATTATTATTAGTTGTCATCCTCAGTGTATTCAAATTTTTCTTAGTTTTACCTGACGTTTTTTGTCCCAGCATCCAGTCCAGGATGCTGCGTTACATTTTGTTGTCAGGTCTCGTTAGGCTCCTCTTGGCTGTAGCCGCTTCAAATACTCTCCTTGTTTTTGATGACCTTTTGAGTTTGAGGAGAGTGGTCATGCATTATGTAGGACGTCACTCTGTTGGATTTTGTCTGTTTTTCTCATGATTAGACTGGGATTATGAGTTTTGGTAAGGAAGATTGCAAAGGCTAAGAGCCACTCCCATCACATCATATCAAAGGTCTGTACTCTAAGATGACTTATCTCTGTTGCTATTGACCTTGATCATCTCACTGAGGTAGTGTTTGTCACACTTTTCCACTCTACAGTTACTTTCATCCTCCTTTTTACATGTCATTCTTTGGAAGGAAGTGACTATGTGCAGCCCATACTCAAGGCATAGAGAGTTATGCTCTGTCTCCTTGAACATAAATTATTTGGAAATCTCCTGTACAAATTTGTTTCTTCTCCATTTATTTGTTTACTCAGTTATTTATTTATCTTAGTATGGACTCATGGATTCATGGATATTTGTTTTATACTTGGGGTTATAATCCAATAAGCCTTTGGGTTGTTGCTCAGATTGTTCCAACACTGGCCAATGTGAGCTCTTTCAATTGTCTCTTGTATCCCTTTAACAGGCTCCCACCATTGTGTTTGTTTTAGCATTCTCTTACTTTCTGGTCCTACTGATACTCCAAGCTATCTTGTGTATTGTATCTCCTTCCCCAGTCCCAGAATTAGCCATTTCTCCAAGAAGCCTGTAGTTCCTTTTGTTAGAGAATGGTGTTAAAAACTACTTTCTGGGCCCTAGATGTTCTCATCATTACTTAAGTGCCATTGCTACTAGGCCTTAGCTGGCAGAGCAAAGAAATGCGTGTGTCTGTGGTAATCTGTGCATGGAATGAATTTTTCCCTAGAACCTCCAGAAGACATGCAGTTCTGATGACACCTTAATTTTTACCCTATAAGACTCATTTTGGATTTCAAACCTCCAAAACTGTCAAAGAATAAATTTGTGTTGTTTTAAGTCACTAAGTTCATGATAATTTACTGTGACAATAATAGGAAACTAATATAGGAAAGACAAATGATGGTGAACATTTTTTTCGTACATTAATTTCCCTTTATATCTTTGGTGAGATGTCTGTTCAGATCATTTACCATTTATTAAATTAGGCTATTTTTTTAATTGTTGCATTTTTAGAGTTTGTGTTTTTGGATACACAAAACAGATACCTTACCTTTATCAGATACCTTATTCATTAATATTTTCCTCTAGTCTGTGGCTTGTTTATTCATTCCACTAATATCATTTGTAGAACAATTTTAATTTTAATAAAGTCTAACTTTTTCTTTTATGGATTATGCCTTTGTTGTTGTAGCTAAAAGTCATAAACAAATGTAAAAATCATACAGATATTCTTCTAGAAATTGTTTAGTTTTGCATTTATTTCTATGACCCATTTTGAGTTAATATGAAAGGTTTGCACCCAGATTTATTTTCTTGCATATTGGCCAAAATTAGCCAAGCTCCTCTGAGCTTTCTTTTTGAGTAGGTTTTAACCTTCCTCAGACTGTGGATTTTAATACTATTCTCCAAAAAACAAGAACAGCTTTATGTCCTTTTTCCAATGTGCTTGGTTTTTATTTCTTTTTATTTTCTTATTGCATTTATTAGGACTTCCAATAGTATTTTAAGTAGTAGTTCCATATTCCTAATCTTAGGAATATATATGTATGTAGTTACTTATATGATTTGTTTGTAGGTATTCTTGATCAAGTTAAGTAAGGTCCTCTTTATTTCTAATTTACTAAAAGTTTTTATCATGAATTGGTATTAGATTTTGTCAGTTGTTTTATTATGTACCAATTGTATAAGCATATGATCTTTTCCTTTGCAGCTGGTTGATATGTAGTTTATATTGATTGAATTTGGAAAGTTGGACCGGCTTTGCATACTAGGAATAAGTACCACTTGGTTATAGTATATAAATACTTTTATACATTGTTTCATTAAATTTGTAACATTTTCTGAAGGATGTTTGTGATTACATCCATGAGAGATATTGGTCTGTAGTTTTCCTGTCTTGTAATGTCTTTATCTGACTTTGGTTTTGTGTAATGATGGTTCTCATAAAATGAATTGTGAGTTAGGAAATGGTCTCTATTTCTACTTTTTGGAAGAGACGTTGGGGAATTCAAATTCTTCACAGTAGAGTTGTGGACAATTGCTCTGACCCAGACTTCCCATGTGGGAGTGAGCACCTTCCTCATATGAGAAAGACTGTAAATGTTCTGTATTATTCATGGCTGAATGTAATATCTCAATATATTTTCAGTTATATTCTATCGTATGTGATTAAAACTATGTGGAAGGTGATTAATTATTGACTTGATTTGTTTAGGCTCTATTACCTATTTCTCCTTGTGTGAGTTTTGGTAATTTGTGCTGTTCAAGGAATTGATCTATTTTACCTAAGTTATGAACTCTGTTGACATAGAGTGTAGTGTTCATTCCGTTCTTATTTTTTTAATGTCCATGAGTGATGATACATCTTTCATTTCTAACATTGGTAATCTTTGTCTTCTCTTTTTTGACTTGGTTAGCTAGACTAGACCTATTCCAGTGTTCTTGCCTGAAAAATCCCAGGGATCGGGGAGCCTGATGGGCTGCTGTCTATGGGGTTGCCCAGAGTCGGACGCGACTGAAGAGACTTAGCAGCAGCAGCAGCAGCTAGGCTAGAGCTTTTGTGGGTATCCATTTCTCTTGGTGTGCATAGTAGCTTGTTTGTTTATTTTTAGGAATTGTTCCCTTTTATCTAAATTTTCAAATTTATGTTAATAGGGTTGTTTGCAGTTTCTTCTTATTTTTTGATATCTACAGAGTCTGAGTGAATAGCTTCCTGTTTTATTTCATATATTAACAATCTGTGACTTCTCCCTTTTTATTTTGTTCTTCTTGCTAGCATTTATCCCTCTTTGACCATGTGAAAGAACCAGCTTCTATTTTTGCTTGTATCTGTTGCTTTCCGATTTTTAGTTTTATTAGTTTCTGCTCGAATTTTTTATTATTATTTTTCTTCTACTCATGTTAGGCTCAAATTACTCTTTTTTTCTTTAGCTGCCTGAGGTAGAATGTAGGTTATGGATTTTGTATTTTTCTTATTTTTTAATGTACACACTTAATGATACAAATTTCTTTCTAAACATTGCTTTCACTGTAGTCACAAACTTTGCCAAGTTGTATTTTTATTGAATTTAAAATATTTGTAAAGTTAGGATATGGATTTTTAAAAACATTAAAACTGTAATATAGCAATAAAAATTTCTTACAGAAGTATTTTTGGATTCTGAGAATACCCAAGAGTTTGCACTCTCACATTTGAGATAGCTAGTAATCACTAATGACACTTTGTCATGATCCATATTGAAATCTTCTTGACTAGCAAGTTGGAAGTCTGACAAAAACTGTTTAGAAGGATAGCAGCAGAACTATGATTTCCATAGTGAGACCAGAAAATCAGTACTGTGTGTTGATACTTAGTCTCAGAAAAATTTACTCTGCAGAAGGAAACCTTTGGACAAAATGTCACAGAGATGAAATTAGCCATTTTGTGCCAAAGAGCTTCCATATGAGGGCATGCCATGAGAAATGATGATAGTCAGACTTGGGACTCTTTCCAAAAGGTACCAGGTAGGTGATTCCAGCCCTTTCTAGCACTGTAGAAAAGCCAAAAAGTAGAGTGCTTCTTCTTTCTGACAATGAAGAATAAAGAAGTAGTTATACACACTACCATAGGCATGAAACTGTTCTCATAGCCATGTAAGGTTTTTCTCTGATCTACTCACACCTTTCATTACACTTTGCTTCTCCACATAGGTTTTATATTTTCTAGGTCCTTATTCTGTATTGTTATTGAGTTTAAAAATATTTTTTGTATGTATCATGGTAAGCCTCTAAAAATAATTTTTTAATAAAGTAAGTTGGCAATTCCCAATCAATCTCTCCGTCTTTCCATCTGTCTTTCAGTCGGTCTCTCTCTCATGCTAAGTACAGCCTATGTGCAAGGACAATTAATTTTTACTTCATATTTTCCAAGTCCCCTAATCCGCTCACAGTTTTCCCCCATCCACATCCTATTTTCCCTCCATAACCTAGTAAGAAACAGTCTACATGTTGTATCATGAATTGATGCATGTCTTTCTAGAACCTACCATATTTCTAATCCTGCACAAGGGCCTCTCATACAAAAATGAATTAAATGACTTTCTTCTTCCAGAAAATACAGACTTGTTGGATTGACAAGACTAATAAAATAATTAGTGAGTGATATAATCAATATGTTATTAAGCCCTGAGTGGTCAAATAATGACCATAAATGCCATGAAAACTTCATGTAAAATTGTTCACAGTGTTCCTTTTCCTTTGGGGAGTTTAGAAAGAGTCTATTCAAAAGATTCGTCAAGAGCATCTCATCAGCTGTTTTTATTGGAAGGGACAGAAAATGAGTGAAGACTAAAATATCCATGTAATTAATAAACTCAAGATAGGTCAGGTCAATGACCCTGCAAATTGTTTTTTAATGCATAGACACAGCAATTCCTCTCATTTTGTCTCCTTGAATGATTTTTGGAATGTGATTTCTATTGGAAAGGAGAAAAATCATTTTTGACTGACTTTCAGAAAGAGATGTCCCTACCTTGTTCTGTGTGTATGTATGTACACCCTTGCAAGTACACACACATGTACTTACTTATACACATTCACGGAGAGGAAGATCCACTGCTTTGTGCTCAATGTAAATGTTTAACTGTTTATTGAATTTAAATGAATACCAATGTCATTCATCAAAAACCTCTCAGATCTTTTCCTTTACTCTCAAATTGATGAACAATACCTGGTGCTTCCCTGCGGCAAAAAGAAGCCTGAGGAAAGGGTACAATTGTCTTTGCACTGGGTAGAAACTTAGAATGGGACTGACTGCACACAGGTGAAGAATTTGCAATGATGTACAGGGGTGCGCCATGCTGGTGAGTTTCTCAAGTGGATCATCCTAATAGCCTCCTAATAGCTGCTTTAATGTTTCTCCAACTGAAGTTGTATACCACTTTTATGGTTTTTGCCTTGTCTGTGTACCATTTGTGTTGTTATTGATTTGATCCATCCTTTATGTCATAAAATACTTAATACTTTTATTAGCAGCAGGAGTAGCAGTATTACAGGGCATTTTGTGTTACTTCTGCAAATGTAAAACCAGTATCTCATGGTCTGCATTGAAGAACTTCATTTTAAAAAGATTTTTCCTGGGCTTCCTTGGTGTCTCAGGGATGAGTGAAGAGTTAAAGTCATTCAGTCATGTCTGACTCTTTGCGACCCCGTGGGCTATTCTGTCCAAGGAATTCTCCAGGCCAGAATACTGGAGTGAGTAGCTGTTCCCTTCTTCAGGGGATCTTCCCAACCCAGGGATCAAACCCGGGTCTCCCACATTACAGGCAGATTCTTTACCAGCTGAGCCACTAGAAAAGCCCATCAATGCAGGAGACATGGATTCAATTCCTGGTCTGGAAGAATCCCACATGCCAGAGAAGCTGAGTCCATGTGCCACAGCTATTGACCCTATGCTCCAGAGCCTGGGAGCTGCCCCTACTGAGCCCATGTACCACAACTACCAAAGCCCACATGCCCTCTAGCCTGTGTTCCACAGTAAGAGAAGTCACAGCAAAAAGAAGTCTGTATATCACAACTAGAGGAAAGCCCACTCAAAAAAGACCCAGCACAGACAAAAATAAACAAATAACTAAAGTTATTAAAAATATATTTCCACAAAATGTTTGGGTACAAATAGCCAAAATATCAAAAAACCCACCTAAAGTTAGTTGATGGTCCACTAAGGCATGCATGTCACATTTCGGGAAGTATGAACATACAGAATAAGGTCCACGTGACCAGAGCAGACAAAGCCTCGGTGATCCAGCCCTGGTTTCTCCCCAGTGTTGTTTCTTTCTGAACCATTCTTCACATCACAATGCTTAGCTTGCTTGAATAATTCATATTTCCCCAAGCCACCTTGTTTTAGAGGTCTGGCTCATAGTATCTCCAGTTCAGTTCAGTCGCTCAGTTGTGTCCGACTCTTTGCAACCCCATGAATCGCAGCACGCCAGGGCTCCCTGTCTATCACCAACTCCTGGAGTTCACTCAAACTTATGTACATTGAGTCCATGATGCCATCCAGCCATCTCATCCTCGGTCGTCCCCTTCTTCTCCTGCCCCCAATCCTTCCCAGCATCAGAGTCTTTACCAATGAGTCAACTCTTCACTTGAGGTGGCCAAAGTATTGGAGTTTCAGCTTTAGCATCAGTCCTTCCAAAGAACACCCAGGGCTGATCTCCCTTAGAATGGACTGATTGGATCTCCTTGCAGGCCCAGGGACTCTCAAGAATCTTCTCCAACACCACAGTTCAAAAGCATCAATTCTTTGGTGCTCAGCCTTCTTTACAGTCCAACTCTCACATCCATACATGACTACTGGGAAAACCATAGACTTGACTAGATGCACCTTTGTTGGCAAAGTAATGTCTCTGCTTTTGAATATGCTATCTAGGTTGGTCATAACTTTCCTTCCAAGAAGTAAGCATCTTTTAATTTCATGGCTGCAATCACCATCTGCAGGGATTTTGGAGCCCCAAAAAATAAAGTCTGACACTGTTTGCACTGTTTCCCCAACTATTTCCCATGAAGTGATGGGACCATGTGCCATGATCTTTGTTTTCTGAATGTCGAGCTTTAAGCCAACTTTTTCACTCTCCTCTTTCACTTTCATCAAAATGCTTTTTAGTTCCCCTTCACTTTCTGCCATAAGGGTGGTATCATCTGCATATCTGAGGTTATTGATATTTCTCCTGGCAATCTTGATTCCAGCTTGTGCTTCTTCCAGCCCAGCATTTCTCATGATGTACTCTGCATAGAAGTTAAATAAACAGGGTGAAAATATACAGCCTTGAGGACTCCTTTTCCTATTTGGAACCAGTCTGTTGTTCGATGTCCAGTTCCAACTGTTGCTTCCTGACCTGCATACAGGTTTCTCAAGAGGCAGGTCAGTTAGTCTGCTATTCCCATCTCTTTCAGAATTTTCCACAGGTTATTGTGATCCACACAGTCAAAGGCTTTGGCATAGCCAATAAAGCAGAAATAGATGTTTTTCTGGAACTCTCTTGCTTTTTCGATAATCCAGCAGATGTTGGCAATTTGATCTCTGGTTCCTCTGCCTTTCCCAAAACCAGCTTGAACATCTGGAAGTTCATAGTTCACATATTGCTGAAGCCTGGCTTGGAGAATTTTAAGCATTACTTTATAGGTGCCAAAAAACGTTCACTCCTTTGTTTATCTAGAAAGTATCTTCATACCTCAGACCTAGAGCATCATCTTTTCTCTGAACCCTAAGGTGAATTTACTTCTTTTTCTCTGTCTCCTCCTTTAACCCTTAAATGACCTTCCTTGTTAGGGAGTCTTTCTTTCTCGAGCAGATTACAAATGCTTTCTGATAACTTGCAGGCACTCAATGCTTATAGAATGAAAAAAAAAAAAAAGATGGCAGAGTAAGTGATTGAATTCATGGGGGTAATCTCTGTGGTACCCCTTAAGTTAGTGTTTCTCCATACTTACGCAGGGCTCCCCTGGTAGCTCAGCTGGTAAAGAATCTGCCTGCAATGCAGGAGATCCCAGTTCAATTCCTGGATGGGGAAGATCCCCTGGAGAAAGGATTGGCTACCCACTTGAGAATTCATGGGCTTCCCTGGTGGCTCAGATGGTAAAGAATCCATCTGCAATATGGGAGACCTGGGTTCAGTCTCTGGGTTGGGAAGATTGCTTGAAGGAGGGCATGGTAACCCACTCCGGTTTTCTTGCCTGGAGAATCCCCATGGACAGAGGAGCCAGGAGGGCTACAGTCTGTGGAGTCACAAAGAGTTGGACACGGCTAAGCAACTAATCACATGTACTTTCTCAAGCCTGGAATTCTGCAAAGGAGATAGAGAGTTCCTTACTTTAAGCCTCTGTGGTTGTTGTTAAAGTTTAATGCCCCTGGGATTGGAATCAGTCAATCATGTTAAAGTGTTTGAAGATTCATCTGAAGGTTTCGCATACCCTGTCCAGAGAGTAGGTTTTGAGAGGAGGGGATTAGGAGAAAATAGGAATGTGAATGCTGAGGGGAAGATGACACCAAAAAACCATGAAAAATTTGGGAGGAAACTGTCCATTCTGAGAGTTTAGCTATAGACCACCATATTGGTACTTTTAATCAGAGCAGGCTAGAGTGATACAGAGAAGCTTAGGTCATAGAGAAAGTGTTACCCACCACCCCCCCCAGCCCCCCTACTACATGCTCAATCCTGACTCCAGGGCAGACGTGACTATGAAGACAGAGGAAGTTTCATGGGAAGAACACACTGGACTCATAGGAAGTATAGTGATACGTATTTTGAGGAGACTCAGTTCCTGATATTTTGAGCAATAACCAATATGAATATTCTGAGCAATTAAAAAAACAATAAGTAACTACTGTATTTGTTGAAATTGATCTGTGGGGCAAAGGTGTGGTCCCGTGGGATGGCAAAGATGGTAATCTTTTTTTAGATATGTATAACTATAAGTGTCTATGTAGGAGGAATAGAATAAGAAAGAAAGGAAAATTCTATTGGAAAATGTAAAATTAATTTCATAATATCACATTTGAAGATAGTACAAGATCATGCAGTTGAAATAATATTATAGAAAATAGCCAGTGTGCCCCTTTAATTTGCTTTCCTTTTTGGTCTCAGGCAGAAGAAGTAATTCTGGTCTTCAACTGAGAGTTGGAAGTTGTAACGCTTTCAACTTAGAACCAACTTTTAAGTCTATATGTCTCATGTTTTGTTTTATTTAATAGTCATTTAATTTTGGTGGAATAGCTTTGTAGAACCACCTTTCTTTTGTTTCTTACTTCTTTAAAACCATTAATTCTCACAAATAAATGTCTTGGTATGTCAGTAGTACATGTTTAAAACATATAACATCTGAATTGTTTCTATAGTGAACAAGAAAGAAAATAAAGAGCCAGGTAAGAAATCCTCTAAGATTTAAAAAGATTATGAATATTTTATTTCTATAGGAAAATTTGCTTCTTTTCTATAGAACATAAAGTATTTCCTTCTGTAGTCTTAAGGAGGCTGTGAAATATCTGATGGAGAGGCACATAAAGGAGGATTTTTTTCTCATTTAGAAAGACATGAGCCTGTGATAGATAAGCCTAGCTGTTGTATGAATTATATTGCTTCTCTTTTTCTCTTTTAAGAATTTTATACAGAGGGAAAAAATTCTAGAATATGTTTCTATATACATATATATATTTTAATGACCTGAAACTAAAAAAGCACTAGATTGTAGAAACACATGTCCACATTAATGAAAGTCCTTGGAAATAGAAATTTGGTTACCATCACTGCAAGGGGGCCAGCTGTCATAATCCTGGCTCAGTTGGGTCTTTTACTTGGGGGGTCCTATTCATTATCTTTGGAATGCCACATAATAAGTGATTCTCTGAGGATACCATCTAATAAAAATACCATCCAGACATGTTCTGTTATTTCTGCCTCTTCCTTCCTCACCAATTCAAGTCTCTAATTATTACCAGAAATTAAATTCAAGAGAGTTTCTGATGTTGGTAGTATCTACTATTTCCTGTTTGCCATCACAAACTAAATAATGGAAGACTAGCTTATATATCCATATATATATATATTTTTAAGAAAGATTATATTTGTATATTCTAGTATGAACACATAGTACATACTCTCTAAAGTTCCCATTTCTGGTATTGTAGCTTGAATCCTGAATTTTAACTCAGAAATCATGCAGTTATTCAGCATCTGCAATGCCTGCTTCAATAGTCAGTTTCAGAAAAGTATACACGCTTTCAAATGTCTAGGCATTACCTTAGAGCAAACTTTGTTTGCACAGTATTTTACAGTATCCAGCTTCTTTTTATTGGCAAATCCCTTGTCATTATTATTATTTCACACCAAGAGCCCATATCCTGCTACACAACACTGTAAGCAGTAGCGTATGTAAAAACAATCTGTGTTGTGGAATTTATATCCTAAAATTCCTTCCCTTTGAGATATGTGAAATCTGAGCTCCTGTGGTTCTGAGGAGCTTGATACTGTGACAGATTATCTGTGCACGTGTGTGTGTGTCTGTATGTGTGTGTGTGTGTGCGCGCGCGTGCGTGCTGGGTAGCAGCAGTGGAAAGGCAGTAGAATCGTTTGGAATGGAAGGATCCTCATGACACATGGGATGATGGAAGTGAAGCAATAAATTCCCAGACATCCCGAGGCACTTTCCAACATATCCAGAATGATGTAAAAGTCCACTGAAACTTTAACAGATAGAGTAGGAAGAGGGCGTCTAGTCAGAAACCCGTATCTTGTGTTTTGTTATATGCTATGTGGTATGAACATAATATTTGTCTTATTAAATTCTAAGTATGTTTCCCATTCAGGGAAATGTGCAACTAAGCAGACATTTTAAAGAGCTGAAGTATAAAAATATAAAAAGATTTAGTGTCTCTCTCCAGGCCAGATATGTGGAGCTATGACTTATATATAGTGTGTGCTTTAAGTTGAACAGAGTTCCCAGAGCTGCACCACAGAGTAAAATGCTTCCAGGAGGTTTCCATTTCAGCAGCACTGTAAGCAGAGACCTACCACCCCATCCTTCTCTGCTAAAGTATAACTTCAAATTCCAAGCACCTGGGAAATTCCCAGGAGTTCAGTGAGAACAGTAATGGCCTAAAACTTCTCCAGCCAACCCAGAGACCATATTCTCTGCCCTGAGAAACCCCAGTCTTGGAAGAATCCAGTTCTGCCCCTCCACATCTGTGCCCACAGTCCAGCCTGGAGAGCAAAAGCGCAACTGGGGGAATTTATGGCATGTTAAATCCGTGGCCACCCATCTCCACTTGCTTTTAACACTTCATAGAAATTCTAATGAGATTTTTTTTTTGTTGTGAGCATTGCTTCCCCTCTCTCTGGAATGGCAATTTAAAACATTTTCCACTCAACTCACATCTGCAATTTGCTTTCTTCTTGTTCCTGGCAGATGTCTGACTTCACAGAAAATTAAAATAGAAACCATGAAAGCGAACCACTTCAACTTCCTGCTGTCATATCTACAAGTCTACCTTAATTTGCCCCTTTTCCTTTCCCCTCCCCAGCCGGCACAAAGGAGAAAGCACCCCTTCTCCAAGTTACCTCTCCTCTGGACTGACTCTCCAGGCCACTATCGTTCTCCGAAAACAACAGCCAGGTTGCACCCAGCTGACCTCTTTCCTGGCTCACAGTAGAGGCTTCGCCTACAGCACTCCACTCTCTTCTTGTCTCCCTGCTCCATCCAGACTGCAGCCAGAGGGAACATGCAGCACATAACTGGGGTCATGTTACTGTCTTGTGCAAAACATTTTTCATGGCCTGAACTATGTCTAATCCCCAAAGCATTCATATGTTGAAGCCCTAAAGCCTAGGACCTCAGAATGCGACTGTATTTGGAGATAGAGTTTTTGAAGAGGTGTTTAAAATGAGGTCATCATGGTGGCCCCCAATCTAATAGGACTCGTGTCCTTATAGGAAGAGCAGAGTAGGACATAGTCTCTCATAGAGAAAAGACTACATAAAGACAGCCAACAACAAGCCAAGGGGGGAAGCCTCAGCACCCCTGCTAATACTTTGATCTTGGATTTCTAGCCTCCAGAAGTGGAAAAAAGTTTCTTGGTTAAGCCACCCAATCTCTGTGGTACTTGGTTAGGGTTCAGTTCAGTTCAGTCACTCAGTTGTGTCTGACTCTTTGTGACCCCATGAATTGCAGCATGCCAAGCCTCCCTGTCCATCACCAACTCCCAGAGTCCACCCAAATTCATGTGTATTGAGTTGGTGATGCCATCCAGCCATCTCATCCTCTGTCATCCCCTTCTCCTCCTGACCCTAATCCCTCCCAGCATTAGGGTCTTTTCCAATGAGTCAAATCTTCGTATGAGGTGGCCAAAGTATTGGAGTTTCAGCTTCAGCATCAGTCCTTCCAATGAACACCCAGGAGTGGTCTCCTTTAGGATGGACTGGTTGGATCTCCTTGCAGTCCAAGGGACTCTCAAGAGTCTTCTCCAACACCACACTTCAAAAGCATCAATTCTTTGGTGCTTATCCTTCTTCACAGTCCAACTCTCACATCCATACATGACCACTGGAAAAACCATAGCCTTGACTAGATCGACCTTTGTTGGTTAGAGTAGCCCTAGCAAACTCATACACTTCCCAGTGACTGTCAGTCATCTCTAGCAAAGTCTATTCATTCAATGGGCTTTCAAATGAATAGAAAGTCTATTCATTTCTAAGGCCCAGGATGATCTGGCCCATGCTTGCTTCTCTTGCTTTATCCTTGGCCATTCTGCCCCTCTCTCTGTTCCAACCACACTGGCTTCTGAGCTGTTCATTGAATATGCTATTATCTTTCTTCTTCTGATACTCTTAGATGTACTGTTCCATCCTCATGAAACATTTCTACCTGCTCAAGCTACACATTCACCTACTTAGCACACTCATCTTTCAAGTCTCAATATAAACATCACTCCTTAGAGGAACCATCCTTGTTCCCTAAGCCTAGGTTAGGTGCCTCTCTAGTAAGCTTCCATAGCATTCAGTACCTCTCATATCATTCTGTACAGCCCATATCACTCTCAATCATTTGGTCAATATATGTTTTCTCTTAAAGACTGTAACCTTCAGAGACTCAGGAACTTATTCTACTTTGCTCACTGTTCTGTCTGTAGTCCGTGTGCCTATTTTTGTCATATATTTGTACTCTTAGGCTAAAAACAGACAGGATCATAAATCCTGGCAGAAAAGTAGACAGTTATTGTATGGCTTGGGACATGATGTTAGTAAGATTTCCAGTGATTAGCAAATTCCAATGAGGTAGGTATCTGTTCCTGAAGTTGAAATAGTAATGTCATTGCCTAATGAGAAAATGTAGCTTACTGATTCAGTTCAGCTTATCAGAGGCAAAGATTATTTTTTATTTTCTTAAATTTATCAGATGTTTAGTATTTGTTGGACTAGACATACACTAGGTCTAATTTATTTGGGGATATAATTGAAACAATTCTGCAAAAAGTTAGATTTCATATCTTTACCTGGCATTTTTTATTTTTATAGAAACAGTGATGTGTACAAAATTGGGGCACAGTCATAGGGCACATGGTGATGCATGTGTTACTATCATGGGAAGTAGGTTTTGCTGCAGTTCTTCATCTCTGGTTTATACCAGAAGGTTAAAACCCTTATAAGAAGTGCCTAGAGGTTCAGAGTCTCTTCTGTGGTGTGCTGTGGGAGGCAACAGCATGTGGATGTGGAGGAAGCACTGTCAGGGACCACATTCTGAAGAGCGGTACACAGATGCTGCAAGAGTGAGCATGTGGTTTGTGTACCTGGCTCTTGTGGTCAGGAGGGTAAATGTGACAACGAGGCCGTGCCAAGAGAAGTCTTTCATAGCACTTGTGTGATAAGTACAATGGTCCCGTCTATTGGGACTGATATTTTTGATGGGATTGACTATCCCTGAGTGGTGTGGGGACAAAAAGACTAATGTAGCTGGCCATCATGCGCACATTTATTTACATGTCAGGGCTTTTGTTCAGATTGTGACTGAAGCCTATTTGTAGAACCAGGCATAATGAGGTAAACTTCATTGAGATTCACTTCAGGACATACCCAAACAAACAAGATCTTCATTCTGAGCCCATCCAAATGTCTGTAATTTGGTAAATTACTCATTCTGTTTGAATGCATTAGTCATCATTTATGAATGTCAGTGAGATTGAATGGACTTCCCTCAAAGCACTATAGAACATTTCCATTATGCTACAAATGCCTTTTTCTTATCAAGACATATTTTTCTACTGCATTTACAATTTCTGATCCATGAACTAATAGGCATCCCAGGAAATAAAAAATCATGGCCAAAGAGCTAATGGGTATTTATGAAATATTTGTTTTAGATTTGGGCAGATTAAGGTCACATCACATATGTTAAAATGTGTAAGCCTTCATGATCTTCAGATTTAGTCAATACTTACTAAGCATCTTGCAAATCTTAGTAACCTTCAGCATGAACAGCTATCAATACAAAATAAAATAGGAAGAATCTTAAGGAAGATAATACCTCAATAACTCACTTCTTCAAAAAAATATTTAAAAACAATTTGGCATGATGAAAGCTTTTTATTGAGTATATTGACTCGTGGCAAATTATAAAAATATAAAAGGCCTTGGACAGACATAAGACCTAGAAGACTTTTCCGATACCTTGACATTTTGTGTTCTCTTTAAAGTCAAAGAGTTTTAACAAGACAGCAAAGAGAGAAATCTTACATTTTGCCAGTATTCAGGTATTTTCAGTGAAGTTATGTCAATTAAAAATTCCTATTCCAACACACTTTACTTGCTGCATGCCAGCTGCGAGTCTTTATACCACACTGCAAATGCATGATGATGACAGGAGATAAGATAAAGGCTTACCATTGACTTTCTGAGTGTATTTATGTAATTCCCCAAATTCTGATTTTTTTTCTGTGCCAGAGTAATATACTGAGTTCTCTTTTACATTTATTTAAAGAGTGATGGAGACAATGGTGTCTGTAAGTCATTATTGCTCAAATGACTAGAATTTTTGCTTCCCAGGTGGCTCAGTGGTAAAGAATCCTCCTGCTAAGGCAGAAGACTGGGATTTGATCACTGGGTTGAGAAGATCCCCTGGAGAAGGCAATGGCAACCCACTCAAGTATTCTTGCCTGGGAGATTCCATGGACAGAGGAGACTGGAGGCTACAGTCCATGGGGTTGCAAAGAGTCAGACACAACCGAGTAAATGAGCATGCTGCTGCTACGTCCCTTCAGGCGTGTCAGACTGTGCAACCCCATGGACTGCAGCCTACCAGGCTCCTCTGTCCATGGGATTTTCCAGGCAAGAGTACTGGAGAAATGAGCATGAATGCTTATGGATTTGGCGAGGAAACGTTCTTCTCAGGAAAGGATCTTTTAAACTCTTTCCCTGGAAAAAGTTTTTAAGTTGAAGTTGAATTTTTAAAGTTTAACAAGAGAGGTCTACTGATCTAAACATGAACTCCTAATTTTTCCTATATCTCAGAACTTTCCCTATGGTATGCATTGGCAACTCTAGTTTTTCTAAAGAGAAAGTTGGCTATTCTTCTAGAATCTCTGTACAAAAATCTCTTCTTTAATTGACCAATTATATCTCAGCTACACATATGCTGCTTACTTTCTCTACACATTCCTTGAATTTTAAATCCTAGAGGACTTTCTTTCATTATAAGAAACCTGTTTCCCTTTTAGTAATTCAGATTTGAGGATGATTTGATTCACAATTATATGGCTATATACTTTTTTGGCTTAAGCATGTATGTGTGTTTAGCAAGTATTTATTATACAATTGCACTCATTTCACATGCTAGCAAAGTAATACTCAAAATCCTCCAAGCTGGGCTAATAGTACTTGAACCTAGAACTTCCAAATGAACAATCTGGATTCAGAAAAGGCACAGAAACCAGAGATCAAATTGCCGACATCCATTGGATCATTGAAAAGGCAAGAGAATTCCAGAGAAACATCTACTTCTGCCTCACTGAGTACACTACAGCCTTTGACTGTGTGGATCACAACAAACTGTGGACAATTCTTAAGGAGATGGGAATACCAGGCCATCTTATCTACCTCTTCCAAAACCTGTATGCAGGTTAAGAAGCAACAGTTAGAACTGGATATGGAACAATAGACTGGTTCAGACTTGGGAAAGGAGTAGCTCAAGGCTGTATATTGTCACCCTGCTTATTTAACTTATATGCAGAGTACATCATGCGAAATGCTGGGCTGGATGAAGCACATGCTGGAGTCAAGATTACTAGGAGAAATATCAATAACTTCAGATATGCAGATGATACCACCCTTATGGCAGAAAGCAAAGAGGAATTAAAGAGCCTCTTGATGAAAGTGAAAGAGGAGAGTGAACAAGTTTCCTTAAAACTCAGCATTCAAAAACCTAAGATCATGGCATCCAATGCCATCACTTCATGGCAAATAGATGGGGAAACAATGTGAATAGTGACAGAGTTTATTTTCTTGGCTCCAAAATCACTGTGGACAGTGACTGCGGCCATGAAATTAAAAGACACTTGCTCCTTTGAAGAAAAGCATATTAAAAAGCAGAGACATTACTTTGCTGACAAAGTTCATCCAGTCAAAGCTACACTTTTTCAGTAGTCTTGTGTGGATGTGAGAGCTGGACTATAAAAAAACCTGAGCTCCAAAGAATTGATGCTTTTGAACTGTGGTGTTGGAGAAGGCTCTTGAGAGTCCCTTGAACTGCAAGGAGATCCAACCAGTCAATCCTAAAGTAAATCAACCATGAATATTTATTGGAAGGACTGATGCTGAAGTTAAAGCTGCAATACTTTGGCCACCTAATGTGAAGAGCTGACTCACTGGAAGAGATCCTGATGATGGAAAAGATTGTAGGCAGAAGGAGAAGGGGACAACAGAGGATGAGATGGTTGGGTAGCATCACCGACTTGATGGATATGGGTATGAGCAAACTCCAGGAGATGGTGAAGCCTGGCATGCTGCAGTCCATGGGATCGCAAAAAGTCAGACACAACTGAGTGACTGAACAACAAATTATGGTACAGTATTTCATCTTGAAGTTGAAAGACTAGATAGCTCTTGAAGGGGATATGAACCTATCTCATGCAAGCATTCTTAGACTCAAATGCTTCAAGTTTCTGGAGAGCAAAGAAGATGAATATAATGGCTGTGGGCACAGTGGCTTGAGAACTCTCGCCTTGTCTTAAGCACAGTGTCTAATTAACTATAGTCAATCACGGCTATGCGATAACAATACCAGGATTGGTAAATCATCCAGGTTGAAAGAGTGGTCAGAAAATTGGATTTTCACCTGAAAGCTCCAAATATGTAAACTCTAGTAGCTAATTCTAAGTTAAACACTGAGTGAACCAAGCAAATAAGTTAGTTGGTGCCTAGTATGCAATTTCTTTGTAAAACAGAGGCTACATCATATCTAGAAAGAAAATATTATGACTTACCAACTTCATTTAACAACAAAATAAAATGCATATAAGATAAATGTAAATGTAAAATGCACATCCAGATCATATGTTTTGGAGAAATTTCTTGTGTAAAGAATTCCTCCCTACCCATGTCACTTAAGTCTGCTGGTTCTAGAGACAGGTTCCAGTCACCACCACCCACTTCCTTACCTTGACTCCCACCAAAACAGGTGCAGGGCCTTTTGTTTCCTCAATGCTCACTTCTTTGCTCACTGTCCAGGAAAAAGTGTTTTTTGGTTTCTGAATGTCCTGGAATATCAGGAGAGTCAGAGAGGTGATTCAAGGACATTTTCAGATTATGGACAACATCATTCATGCTGGGCACATACAGAGGGAATTGATGGCAGAGAGGCAGATGTCTCTGCCTGACAATAGCAGGAAAGTGGAAAGAATGGCTCTCAGCTTTGTTGGCCTCAGTGCATATGGAACAAGCATGGGCTGGCCAGCTTACATATGACCACTCAGCTCCTGGACAGCCCCAGAGCACCAGTGACCATGAAAACTGAGTAATCTGCTATGCAGATCTAGCTCTTTGCTGAAAAGCTGAGAGCAAGGCCCTTTTGGGGCTTCCCTGGTGGCTCAAACAGTAATAGATCTGCCTGCAAAGCAAGAGGCCCAGGTTCATTCCCTGGGTTGGGAAGATCATCTGGAGGAGGGTATGACAATCCATTCTAGTATTCTCGCCTGGAGAATTTTATGGACAGAAGAGCCTGGCAGGCTACAGTCCATGGGGTCGCAGAGTTGGACATATCTGAGCGACTAACACACACACACACACACACATAAGGCCCTTTGCAGAAATATCCCTCATCTCTGCATCCCTACCTTCCCTCAGACTTCTCCCTCCTTAGCATCTTTCAACATCTGTGTTCTCACCCTACTCCTTTCTGATAAGAAAAAATTTCATGTTCTCACACCAGATGTTTCTACCCCAAATTTGTCCATGGTGTAAGTCTTCTCTATATCCCTGAGGCCTTAGAATTTCTGTAAGAAACTCCAGAAGACTCTCCTTTTCTCAACTTTTTAATTTATCACAATCATCTCTGAGATATTGGGATTGAACCCAAGTCTCCTGCACTGCAGGCAGATTCTTTACCAGCTAAGCCACCAAGGAAGCCCTCTGACACAATGAACACATTGAATAGGCTGTCTGAACGGAGAGGAGGAAAAATTCTAGACATCAAGATAAAAAATAAGTGAAAACTTGTTTTAAAAAGCTGTCCTTGCATAAAATATGTTTAAAGTAGAATACATTTTTGCTTTTATATTTATTGTTATTTGTATTAAATTACAAATCTGACAAAGCAGTCTTTTTGGCCTATGAAAGAAAATCACATATTCAAAATAAAAATTTACTTGCATGGGTGAACTTGCTTTGTGTTTCTTCTCATCCCCTTTATATGATGTAGAGGCTGTTTTCAGCTGTGTATCCCTCCTTCTACTCCTTAGGTAGAAACACAGGACAAATACACTTGAAAATATATAGAAAGCATTTTATTGCCTAACTATAAGCATTATCTATTATTAAGAGTATTACAAGGTATCAAGTGCTTTCAAACCAATGATGAATGAAGTCTGGGTGATTTTAGTACCATATCAGAACTGAACATCTGATAGAGAAGAAGCTGTAATTTTTTTTTTTTTCCTAAAGGGGAAATATTTAAACCTACTATTTTTCTAATGGATGCCTAGAAATCTTACCCCATGATGAAGAAAAAAGAGAAATAAAGGTCTATTTGACTCTATTCTTTATAAATGTTTAAGAAAAAGACTCCAATAAAATTCTCACCTCAGTTACTATATTATCAAAGTCATCACACACGTTTCTTTCACCTGTCAGAAAAACTCTCTTAGCTGTTACTGCCTTAATGCACAAGGAGTTTTAAAAAATGGGGAAGTTGTCTGCTGATGCCTTCAGGAAGCTTTGGCATGATGGTGGGGAAAATAAAATAAGTTTAGGTGCTCATATCTTTGGTTAGTCTCACCTCTTTCAGAGCCCCTGTTAACATCCAACATTATTATGAAGCCTTTAGTTTCCACATTTCTCATCTTAAAATATCACTTGTTTCCCATGATTATAAGTTGTTTGTACGTTTGGTAGAACTTTCACATGCTACACTGTGTTAAGTTATGATTACCTATTAATGTACTCAAATTAGTGAGCATGTGTTATAACAGACTCTATGTGCTAGAATTTTCAACATATGCTGAGATATATGATTTTAATATGCTGATATAGGTAATAGATGTAAGCAAGTTGCTCTGACAGATCATAAGAGAGAGCTACACAAGGCCATGCAGGAGAGATGACCCTTCTGTTCAGCCTTCATAAGTAGGTGATCATTAGCCAGAGTAAGAGGTGAGGACCAGCACATTCTAAATTAGAAAAGCTACATACTTAAAAGAATATCTAGGACATAATATGCAATGTAAGAATACTACATGCAAGGGTTAATAGGGTCAACCAAGTTTGAAAGACTTGATAGCTTATAGTGAGGCTTTTAGATGCTATGGCAGTGGGGCATCTTGGGGGATACTAAGTGGGATGCTCATTTAACCAGTGGGATACTTGTTTTGATTACCATAGTAGAAAACACTCTCTGGCGGAAATGTAGAGATTGCATTGGAAACAGGCAAGGACGCAAATGGGAGGCCAACTATGAAGGTTTGTTGTAATCTAGGAAGAGGCCTGAACAAGGCAATGTCAAGAGAGATGGGGGATATGGGGCAGATTCCAGGACTATTCAAGAGATGTAAATAGTCAACATGACTCAGTGAGTTTTGGATCTGAAAAATAAGGGAAGAGAGTCTAGGTTCCTGGCTTTGACACCTGGCTATACATAGTGGTGCCAAAAACCAGCATAGGAAATTCAGGAAAAGGATGAGGTTTTAATACATGGGATATGTTGAGTGTATTTTTGGACACATCTAGTGCAATTACCTGTGGTTTATCTAAGATTAGACATATATTGAGTAGTTGAGAGCTTGGTTCAGATGTGAGTGAAAGAGGAAAATCTGAGATTTACCAGGTCTTAGCTGAAGCTATGAAAGTGGGTGAGATAAACCAGAAAAATGTGTAGAAGATGTGGTAAAACTTATCTGGGAAACTTTAACATTTAAAGCATAGGCAGAGGAAGTGGTGACTGCAGGTAAAAGTTAGGTTTAAATATCACACATTAGTGCTCTAAAAATCAAGATGTAAGGTGGTATTTCAAATATAAGTGAGACAAATTATCAGCTTCACAGACGAGTGAGGCACAAGAAGGATTAAGGAGAGTTACTGAGATTTAGCATCCTGGTGGCCATTGGTATTCTTGGGTACCTCTTTCAAGATGTAGTAGAGGCAGTAGCCAGACTTTGGGACTTTGAAGATTGATCAGATTGCAAGGGTTCTTAAGTATGGTTATGCAGGTAGTTTCTTGCATGAGAACTCCCACCAAGTAGGCGAGTGTGGGATAAATATACCTACTTGGTCTATTCAGTGAGTCATATGCCCTGTTACAAGATAACATACATCTTGAGGAACTGACAACTTTTGCTAATTTTTTCAGTCATTGATGGGTTAACTGTAGCCTGAGGGAGGATCTCCCAGTAAGTAGAAAAAGGAGAAGGTGGGTAACCGCTAGCGGGATGTAAAATTTATTTGATTTTTAAAGATCAGCTAGTCTTAACCATAGGGGCTTCCCTGGTGGCTCAGGTGGTAAAGAATCTACCTGCCATGCACGAGACCCAGGTTCAATCCCTGGGTCCAAAAATTCCCTGGAGAGGGGAGAGACTACGCACTTGCCTAGAGGCTTGAGCATCTGAGAATTTTGGCACTCAGGGGGTCTTGGAACTAATCCGTTGCAGATGCCAAGGGATGACTGTATATGTATGTGCATCTGTATATATACACATAAATTATATAAATTTATAATGTATTTCTTTGTAAGTTGTAGCTTCTAAACTATCAAAGCTTAAAAAAAGATGAGGGGTTAGATGGCTAAAAGCATATAAAATGGGAAAAGACTGCAGCAATAAATCTAAATGTTCCAGCAATTTCAATAAAATATAGGTGGACTAACCTGCTACGAAAGAAGAATCTATTGAGGTAGCAAATCACAAAAAGATTATCGTATATTACTGACAAGAGAGACACTAAGCCAAGTGATTTAGAATTGCTGAAAATAAAGAGATATAAAAAATACAGTGTAAAATTCTAACCCGTTGTGTACAGAGCAATATTAATATCAGACAAAATAAGATTTAGTGAAAAAAGACTCATACACATAGCTAGAGATAATTGATACTTATATATTAACTTCTAGCAAATGGAGAAATCATTACATATTAAATATTACAGTATAACTTCAAATTATTTAATGAAAAGTGGATAAAATTTCAAGGGGAAATTGACAAACAATAATTATAGTGTGAATTTAACACATGCTTTATAAACCAATAGATTTAGCTTGACAAAATTTAACTCCATAAAAGATTTTAAGTATTGTTTAAATTAGTAAATGGGATAAACTGAAAGTGAAAGCCACTTGGTCATGTCTGACTCTTCGCATCTCCATGGACTGTATAGTCCCTGGAATTCTCTAGGCCAGAATACTGGACTGGGTTGCCATTCCCTTCTTCAGGGGATCTTCCCAACCAAGGGACTGAACCCAGGTCTCCCACATTGCAGGCAAATTCTTTATCAGATGAGCCACCAGGGAAGTAAATGAAATAAATATTGCTACATACATATGTAATAGATTATTTTCTCAAACTGAAATGGACTTTAAAAATGAACCTTTAAGGCCACAAACTCAAAAATTTCTGAAAAACACATAATATACATACTATTTTCTCTGACCACAACGGAATTCAATCAGCTATTAACATACAAAATGGCCAATTTCCTTATCCAATGCTTTGAAAAAAAAAGAAGAAAATACAATTAAATAATTTATGGATTAGAATATTGCACTGGAAATTAGAAAATGCTAAGAACTGAAAGAAATTTAAAATATTCTAAAGCTCCAAACCTTGGCCACCTGATGCAAAGAGCTGACTCATTGGAAAAGACCCTGATGCTGGGAAAGATTGAAGGAAGGAGGAGGAGGGGATGACAGAGGCTAAGATGGGTGGATGGCATCACTGACTCAAAGGATACGAGTTGGAGCAAGCTCCAGGAGATAGTGAAGATCAGGGAAGCCTGGTGTGCTGCAGTCCACGGGCACAGAGTTGGACACAACTGAGTGAATGAACAAGAAATAAAATACGGGCTGCACCTGTGGATCAGAGATTGTTTTGTGCCCTGACTCCAGATCTTAGAGAAAGATTATAACTTTCCATTAGTTAAAAATTAAGAAAATTGGAGAATAACTTATTTAAGCATTCAAGAACTAGAATCAACTCAAGATTTAGAACACAGAAAATAATTAAAAATGTAAATTATTGAAACAGAAACCGTAACCAACAATAATAACACAATAGAAATATTTAAAGAAAAAATCATGTATTTGTAAAGATGAGCCAAACAGAGAAAGCTACAGTGAGATTAATATTACAAAAAGATATAACTATAGAGTGGATATTTTAAGACTTTATAAGGTACATTTTTTGAAAGCAAGACAATTGTATCTAATAAATTAACAAATTAATATTAAATAATTTTCTTATAAGCATAAACAAATAAAATTTAATAAAGAAAAATATTAGTCAAAAATACTTTTTTCTAAAATAAACTAGTTTTAAGTTTTTAGAAATATTTTATCTAACTTAAAAGAAGCAGACAATTACCATATTATAACATTTCCTTCTAAAAAAGAAAAAGAGAAAATTGATTTTATGTAACCTTAACATGCACCCTAGACTCAGTCAGCATAAAATAAAATCTAGTTCAGCCTTCTTATTGAAGATACATTCAGAACTACTTAATAGCCCATGTGCATAATTCACATGTTTGCAAGCTAGCAGGTGGATAACATCAATGTTTGAAACAGGTTGGATGGAGATCAGAATGATAGTTGTAGAGATCATGTCAAATCGGAGCACATACATAAACATGTCCTTGTGAAGCTGTGAGAATACTCAGTTTTGTCAGAATTGACAATTTTTTTTCGGAAAGAATGCTAAATATAGTCTCCTGATTTTTAAATGTTGACAACTTATTGAACTTTGTGTGGGCCCACTGCACATCCCCGTAGGCTAGATTTGGTTGGAGGACCAGGAATGGCTTTGGTTGACTATTTTCCAACTTTGCAATGAGGACCAACAGCAAGCCTT
This sequence comes from Capra hircus, assembly GCF_001704415.2. Classification (NCBI taxonomy): domain Eukaryota; kingdom Metazoa; phylum Chordata; class Mammalia; order Artiodactyla; family Bovidae; genus Capra; species Capra hircus. The sequence continues at coordinate 24,574,047 of NC_030816.1, forward strand.
AGAGAAAGAGTAGATCCATTCATCCTTCCTAACTTTTCAGTGCTTAGATAACCACCAGAGCCTCCAGCTGTGCCCAGAGCCCAGCTTCTGACTGGATCCAGGGAGGCCACTATTGGGTCCGCACTGGAGCTTGGCCTACTTGCCACTCTGCTGTTTGGTTATCTTGTGAGGTCCAATCACTTTTCTTCTTATTTTGCCATTTCTACTCAAACCTATCTATCCTAAAATAGTCTTTTAAAGTCTGATCCTATAGTAGTTTTACTAACATCTTACAGAATTTCTTCCCTGCCTTCTTTTCTTTGAAAGGTCTGATGGGTATGAGGTTGCTCTTTTCCTTTGGAGTAGGTGTGGCCTGTCACTGATACCGTGAAGTTATTTCATGAGCTTTAAAGTAAAAACTAATGTCTGCAAACATCTTCCCTCAAATAAAGATTATCATTCTAGGAGAACATGTAGCCAAAACATTTCTTGCAAATTGAATTCATCAGAAATATCTGGCATTGTTCAAAGCTCTGATGGCGATGCTCTAGTCAGCAGAACATGTGGAACCTATAATCTTTGTGTTCAGCGATTGTTGACCCTTTATTGGTCTATTGCTACATTTGTAGTTTCATTTAAAAGATTTTGATGAATTATTCTTTTTATTTTTGTTATTCCTAGTGAATTGCAATATAGACACACAATATTTCTTTCCATACTTGGGAGTAGGGCCAATAACAAGATACAAAGATTACAATCAGCAACAACTCAAGTACATTCTGTAATAATGCAAGAGGCCTATCAGAACTGCCCTGTAACTTGCCAAGAAACGGCAGCCTTTTGTACAGTAGGAAATCAAGTTACTTTTAAAGCAATCCTTGTGTTACAGGTCTTCTTAATCAGATAATATCTGTACCCAGAAAGGAAAGGGGGAAACTGAGCTTAATATTATTAGCTTTAAACTTGTTTTTGGCTGGTAGTATAAAGATAATTGATGCCAGGGTAATATTCATAGGTCTCAGTTTTCTAGCTTATTCTCTCATTTCTGCATTTCAGTTTGACCACTGTGATACACTCTGTCTCAGGAAATAGGATGGAAAGTACAGTCCTTATTCTAGGCATATTGTGGGAAATCTAGGGGATTCTTAGAGTGTGCATATGCACTTTATAAAAACTATTAAAAGGAAACACTTTTTAAAAATTATGATTATCTGTCCAGTATTTCCCCTCGGGTTTGCTTCCTTCATTATTCTGCTTGCCAAATAAGACCTATAAGAACTTTGAACATTAGTGTGTAGAAATTGACTTGAGTGAGTATATTTTCTATTTTATTTAGCATTCACAACCAAAACAAGGCTATTTTTGATGACTACAATCAACTGCCTTCATGCTCAAGTCTAAGCTTCCTAAATCAGAAAGTGCCAGAAATTACACTTTGAACCTCCAAATAGTGTGAGTTGAACAGAAGTGTATTTTTGGATACCAAATGTGCTCTCATATCCTTCCAACTCTGCAAAATCAAAGAAGCAGGAATTTCATTATCTGGGCGTTCAGCCTTGATCCCTCACAACTGGCCCTGTCTTCCTGTGACCCTGTTCCCCTGCATCAGACAGAGCCATAACTGTGTCTCAGTGTTCATTTCCAGCCTACCACTACCCCTCCCTCCACCTCCTTCCCTCTCCCCCTCCCCTTCCAGCAGGGAAATGCTTCAACAGAGAGAGAGAAAACTCAAAAATAATCCCCCTTTACTAACTAGAACTAAGATGAATTGTGTCAGAGTTCAGAGCCCCCTTGTTGCTTTGGCATGAAATCACTGCCCTTGGTTTCTGCCAAGGCGGGTGTCAGCTGGTGAATTATAACACTGGCAGACAGGACTGAGATAAGCAAAAAATACAATGACAGCTGCTACACAGAACTATTCTTTCTGGCCTAGTGAATACAAAAATACATTGTGTAAATAAAGACAGACAGCTTCATTATGCAATTGTCTGCTACTATGTCACTACTAAAGAGCAAGTATTGATTCTGAAAAATATACCCAGACTCCTCAAGATAATATGGTCTTACTCTGGGCATGCAGGGACACTAAGGAACTGCTACTGCTACTGCTAAGTCATTTCAGACCCCATAGACGGCAGCCCACCAGGCTCCCCCGTCTCTGGGATTCTCCAGGCAAGAACACTAAAGTAGGTGGCCATTTCCTTCTCCAATGCATGAAAGAGAAAAGTGAAAGGGAAGTCACTCAGTCGTATCCGACTCTTAGCGACCCCATGGACTGCAGCCTACCAGGCTCCTTCGTCCATAGGATTTTCCAGGCAAGAGTACTGGAGCAGGGTGCCATTGCCTTCTCCGGACACTAAGGAAAGTAATCATCTAATCGAACTTCTTAACTTCAGAGCTGAACAAACATGGATAGTTATTATGAGATCTCATTACTTTAGTTGTTTGAAATATAACTTTAAAAAAGCTTCTTTTGCATTCAAGTCCTCAATATTTATATGACAACATACATATTTGAAGTAAAATTCTGGGGCTTTGACCAGCTTTTATGAGCTATAAAGTAAGTGTGTATGTTAGTGAATAGACTAACAACAAAGTACTGTACACCAGATACCAAATACCATAGGACAAAATGCCATAAAGAACTGGTGCCTTAGACAACAGAAGTTTCTTTTCTCACAGCTGTGGTGGCTGGGAGTTCCAGATCAAGGTCCAGCAGGGTTATTTTCTGGTGAGGGCCCCCCTTCCTGACTGTGCTCTCACATGGTGGAGAAAACGAACAAATTCTCTCATAAGGATACAAATCCCACTGATCAGGGCCCCATGCATATGACCCTTGCTGCTGCTAATTCGCTTCAGTCATGTCCAACTCTGTGCGACCTTACGGACAGCAGCTCACCAGGTTCTTCTGTCCATGGGATTCTCCAGGCAAGAATACTGGAGTGGGCTGCCATTTTATTCTCCAGCATATGACCCCATTTAACCCTAAATACTTTCTTGTAGGCCCTGTCCTCAAATACAACTGTATATGACTTAACAGCTTCAACATATGAATTTGGGTGGACAAAACATTCAGTCAATACCAGTGTATTTAGGACAATTTGATTTTTGTTATAAATAAACAATTTAATAAACTTAACTGTTTATCTTATGGTTAGTCATTCATAATATAACAAATAGTATTTTTAGCAAGATATTATATATAGTGACTATCTTTTCTTATTTAGTAACACAATACCAGGAATTAAGCAGAAGACGTATATAGCACAGCAGACTTCAAAGTATGGCTGGTGGATAACTATGGGTCCCTAGGGCCTATTTAGCAAGGTCAATCCTATTTTTGGAATAATACTCAGATGCTATTTGCTTTTTTATGCGTTGGTATTTATACTAGTGCATTTGATGTCACTGCCTTGATACACGTGTTAAGGTGCCCACAATTTTATCCTCATCACTTTTGCAACAGCAGTGAGAATACATATATTTATATACATATATATTTATGTATACACACACATACATACACATATATTTCTTTCTCTATGAACTTAGGTGAAACAGTTATCTACTGTAGTCTGAAAGGGGTGCCCTTCTGTGGAAGTGTCCCTATGTAGTCTTTAGGTGCCCGTTGCCTTTGGTGAAAAAGAAGTCTCATTTTTCCCCAAGGTGTGCTGGCAGCTGTCACCTTTGTGGGAAGTGGAGCTGGAGATGGAGGAGCTTATGCCAGAGGCAAGTGTCAGGTGAGACTCCCTCCTCCACTCGTTGGCTATCACTGCCGTACTGAGGGTGAGGTTGGATTCAGGCTGATGGAGCAGAAGCCCTGGTGGTTGGGTCCAGGCTGGCTCGGTTCCCTTTAAGTGTGCATTCTTTCCTCTCCCAGCTGGTGCCCTTTCCCCAGAGGGGAGCAATGCTAGAGCAGGAGGGGACCATGTGGGCTCTCAGCTCATGAGGAGGTGCAGCTGTGGTGGGCTGACCACAGGCAGAGGGCTCCGCTACAACCGACGTGCCGCCTGCGCACCCGCCCGCAGCGGCAATCCTACTGCACTGCGGTCTCCTTGATTCCACGCAGGCGATCACTCCCTCATCGCTTCTTCCAGCCCCCACTCTGTGCCGGAGCCACTCTGCAGGGTGGGTGGGGCCTGAGTGGACTCTACGGAGCACAGGCTGTGGCAGTTTCAGGCTTGTAATCTGTTTGTTTGTTTAATTTTAAGTAATAAAAATGTGTTCACATTTAGAAGAAATGAATTAATATTACTTAGCAAACCACCATTTTCTATATGATCAATGCTTGACATTATAGTCATTCATGAGTATAGGGAATCATTCAGCATGCGATATAATTCAATGTACTTCAAACTAAGAAATTACAAAAAAAAATTCCTTGACAAATATTCAGATTCCACTGAAGTTAAACTTTTGAGGAGCAACCACTCACTGAGCTTTCGGTGTGATATCAATGGTGAATACGCACAGCATTTAACAAGGCTGCCGAATACTCTTCCCTTATCCATCTGCACGTCAGTGTGAGACAGCATTTTTGTTGTAGGCTTTCACTAAAACTGTGTATTTTGACAGACTGAGCAGAAGTTGATTTGGGAAGTCAACTGTCTATTTAGTGAGACATTAGCTTTGGCAAATAAGTAAAACAATTTTACTCTTCTTAGTAATTTCTTTTTCTGTTTTGAAAAGAAAACTTTTTTGGCCAAAATGTGTTATCTATGTTAACATGTAATATGCTTATTATTATTGATTTAAACAAATCATTAAATAATATTTAAAAAATGTTTCAGTTTTATGTAAAACCTTGGGAGAGATAGCTAATATAAACAAAACCTCTTTGGAATACTCAGTACTTTGAACAGTGTAAAGTGTCTTGAGCCAAAACAGTGTGAGAACCACTGGTGTATGGAAAAATAAGAGCATTTGCCAACTGGATATCCCCTTTTAAAAAATAACTTCTGCTAGTTATTTTGTGAGTTGGAGCAGGTTACATCATCTGAACTATAGGTACAATATTCATAAAATAGAGATAATAAAGTCCACTTCACACAGTTTTTATAAAGATTTATTTAATTTGTTTCATGTTTATTTCATGAACATTAAAGCACTTTATAACCTGTTAAGTCCTAAACATTGTCAGTTGTGTGTTGATGTTTGTCTCTAGCATAGGCGTATGGGACTGGCAAGATACTGAAACTCACAGAATTTTCCATTACTTCTTTATTCTTGATTTGTCCCTCTTAATCCTGCTCATCAACAGCAGCAGGACAAAAATGATAAAGGTCATCCTTCTTTTAAGGTGCTCTACAATATGGTTCCAGTTTGTTGTTGCTGAACTCAGTTGTGTCCTACTCTTTGCGACCCCATGGACTGCAGCACCCAGGCTTCCCTGACCTTTACCATCTCCCAAAGTTTGCTCAAACTCACGTCCATTGAGTCGGTGATACCATCCAGTCGTCTCAACCTCTGTGGCCACCTTCTCCTACTGCCCTCAATCTTTCCCAGTATCAGGATCTTTTCCAATGAGTTGGCTCTTCGCATCAGGTGGCCAAAGTTTTGGAACTTCAGCTTTAGCATCAGTTCTTCCAATGAATATTCAGGATTGATTTCCTTTAGGATGGACCGGTTGGATCTCCTTGTAGTCCAAGGGACTCTCAAGATTCTTCTCCATCACCACAATTCAAAAGCATCAATTCTTTGGTGCTCAGCCTTCTTTATGGTCCAAATCTCATATCCATACATGACTACTGGAAGAAATATAGTTTTGACTAGACAGACCTTTGTCAGCAAAGTGATGCCTCTGCTTTTTAACATGTTGTCTAGGTTGGTCATAGATTTTCCTTCAAGGAGCAAGTGTCTTTTAATTTCATGGCTATAGTCACCATCAGCAGTGATTTTGGAGCCCAAGAAAATAAAATCTTGGCCACTTCATCATGGTTATCTGGGTCATTAAGACTTTTTCTATACAGTTTTTCTCTGTATTCTTGCCACCTCTGCTTCATCTCTTCTGCTTCTGTTGGGTCCTTACCATTTCTGTCCTTTATTGTTCTCATCTTTGCATGATATATTCCCTTGGTATCTCTAATTTTCTTGAAGAGATCTCTAATCTTTCTCATTTTATTGTTTTCCTCTATTTCTTTGCATTGTCAGCTTAAGGCTTTACCTCTTCCTCCTAGTCTCTGGAACTCTGTATTCTGGTGGGATATCTTTTCTATTCTTTGGCTTTCACTTCTGTTCTTTCTCAGCTCTTTTTAAGGCCTCTTCAGACAACCATTTTGCCTTTTTGCATTTCTTTTTTCTAGGGGATGATTTTGGTCACCACCTCCTATACAATGTTACGGACCTCTGTCCATAGTTTTTCAGGCACTCTGTCTACCAAATCTAATACCTTGAATCTATTTGTCACTTCCATTGTATAATTGCAAGGGATTTGATTTAGGTCATACCTGAATGGCCTAGTTTTTCCCTACTTTCTTCAATTTAAGCCTGAATTTTGCAATAAGGAGCTGCTGATCTGAACCATGGTCATTTCCAGTTCTTGTTGTTGCTGATTTTATAGAACATATCCATCTTTGGCTGCAAAGAATATAATCAATCTATTTTTGATATTGACCATCTGGTGACGTCCATGTGTAGAGTCTTCTGTTATGTTGTTGGAAGAGGGTGTTTGCTGTGACCAGCATATCTTCTTGGCAAAACTCTGTTCGCCTTTGCCCTGCTTCATTTTGTACTCCAAGGCCAAACTTGCCTGTTACTCCAGGTACCTTATGACCTCCTACGTTTGCATTCCAACCCCCTTTGAAGAAAAGGATATCTTTTATTGTGTTAGTTCTAGAATTTCTTGTAGCTCTTCATAAAACTATTCAACTTCAGCTTCTTTGGCATTTGTTGTTGGGGCATAGACTTGGGTTACTGTGATGTCGAGTGGCTTGCCTTGGTAATGAACCAAGATCCCATTGCTTCATTTCTGCGGTACAATACTGTTCTACAGAAGCTTCCCAGGTGGCACTAGTGGTAAAGAGCCCGCCTGCCAAAGCGGGAGACTTGAGAGATGCAGGTTCGATTCCTGGGTCAGGAAGATCCCCTGGAGGAGGGCACAGCAATCCACTCCACTATCCTTGCCTGGAAAATCCTATGAACGGAGGAGCCTGGTGGGCTGCGGTCCATAGGGTCACAGAGTTAGACTTGACTGAAGCAACTGAGCACAAAAAGTTTTATAAATAGCTCCAATTAACCTGGCCCCAGTTACTTCCACAAATGTGGTGTATCATCAGGAGACGTTCTGGCCAGAGGAGCTCTTCTTGAAGGTCCTGTATTGTGCTCTCTGCTCATGTTCTCTCTGCTTGGGATGGGTCACAGAACTCCTGCAAATTCAAGGCCTGCTTCAAAACCCTTGTGAGGCCATTCTGGCTATTTCCCTCTTCTCTGCATTTGGAAATGTTTTCCCTTTTTTGACTCTGCATATTAATTTAATGTCCTTAAAATGACTTAAGTAGATGTAAAATGTGCTTGTCCTGGTTTACTTGTCTTTGTAGTTATTTAAGCTCAGGCTGCTTCTCTTGGACCATGATGCTCACCAAAGTATTTTATTAAGCTCACCTCTTTTCTTTGTAAGAAATATTGCTTAGGGGAAGCAGTCAATAAATTTTCATTGATTAGAATCAAACTAATAAATATGCCAAACCCGCCAAACTAATAGATGCATCATCTATTTTATACGGTGAGAATAATCTGCTTATAAGGGACAAGATGACATAGGAGGCTCAAGTTCTTGGGAAGTCTGAAAACAGTTCTCTGAGCATGTATTGTAGGGGAAACATCAAAGATTATTTGTGATTTTCTTATGGAAGCAAGTAAATAATGCCCCCCTGTCGCATCTCTCTTATAACTTCCTGTCACTGGTGATACTTATGCCGTGCACCACCTGTGGTACATCTGTACGTCTCCAAGTGGACCAATTCAATGGTTGACTCAATAAGCTGAGCTAAAAAAAAATCATTCAAACTGTTTGCAGTCCATTGTAGAACTTTGTTTTGTTTTGCTTTCTATTTTTTACTTTTCAGGAATTTGTTTTCTTCTGTAGAGATTATTGAAATGTTTATTTTTTCCAGTTCTCAAAGGATCTCTAGCCTTTAATTCATGTTTAATGATGGCCCTTTGAATTCCCTGTTCCTCTTGGCAAGCTGTAAGATTAGTGGGAAGGAGGGCTGACCAACAGAACTTTTTGCAGTAATGGAATTGTTCTCTATCTGTGCTGTCAAGCAAAGAGCCACTGGCTACAGGTGACTTTTGAGCACATGAAATATAGCTAGAGCAACTGGGACACTCAATTTTATTTCCAGTTTGATTAGCTTAAATTTAAATTAAATTAAATTAAATTAAATAACAGTGGCTTAATAACTCTGTATTTGACAGCAGTGGTGTCAATAGTGACTTAACTTTTACCTGAGACAACTGTCCCATGAAATGGTAAACTGAGAGAAAATACTAAAAGTAACTAAAATTACCTTTTTCTCCTTCAAGAAATACAAATAGGAAATGTCTTTTGTTTTTAATCTGAAAGAGCAGGGAAGAAGAATTTATAGACAGAGACAAACAGAGAAAATAGAAATGTGAAAGCAGGTATACAAAATGACCAGTACACAAATGAAAAACTGAAGGAGAGGGAAAGGTAGACAAGGACTCTGGGAATTCCAGGAAGTTAATTTAACTTTCATCCTTCCATGTGTTGCAGTTGGGTTGTGTCTTCAGATTATTATCACTATCTTGTCCTTTTACATTCTTGTCACTCACTTCCCATTGTTCTTTGTTTTCTTTCATTAGCCTTGAAGATCACTGGTTCTATTGCAGGTAATTCTAGAATTTCACTTTGATAAAATGAAATCACAGTGTTGCCATAGTAATATCCAGGAAAAAAAATTCTCACAAGGATGCATAAAAGTCAGTCAAAGGCTACTGTGATTATGGAGTTTTTCAGAAGCGCGAAGAAAGGCAGGCTCACAAAAGTAATATTCTTAATAATTGAGAAAGAGGAAGATATAAAAATACGGTTTTATGGGAAATTCGGATAAATATTAGAGAATCTGCTACTTCATCCTTCATCCCATTTCTTTACTAAGTAATCGATGAACCTGCAAATTTAAGATGTTAATTGCTGACAGGTACATTTAGTAAAAGTCATTAGGTTTCATAAAGAAAAGCTGAGAGTGTTTGCTTCTTGTGAATCTGTACGCTGAGTAGTATCCTGTAGGCTGCACCTGCTAAAGTAGGTAGTGGACCTAATGACCACTTTAACAGTAGATCAATTCCTCAACATTACTGTAAACATCGATAGTGTTCTTAAGGACTACCACTAGAGTCGAGAAAGTGGTAAACTGGAAATACTGTACGTGATCTCAGCTAAACAAATCATATAGCTGAAAACAGAATAAATTTATGTTCCCGACTTCCAAGGATACTCCTTCTTAAACCTTTTCAATACTCTTAAAATCCTTTATGAAGTAATAATCTCTACTATTGCCATAATTTCACTACTATTAAAAAATAGTAAAAGGGAACTTTGAAGCAAACTTCATTATGCATTAAGTCTAAAAGGGCAATATTTCTTAAACGAATGATCCTAGAACTTAGTGAAATAAATTTAGGGGATCTCAATAATGTTTCTCTCTTTAAGAAAAACAGGATAGAATAGACTAGAATGTATTACACAGAGTAAGGATAAATATTATATTATGAACTTTTGTTTCCTTTAAATAAATATATATTTATTTGTATTCTGTTTATGTTGTATAAGGGCTTACCTGGTGGCTCAGATGGTAAACAATATGCCTGCAATGCAGAAGATCTGGGTTTGATCCCTGAGTCAGGAAGACCCCCTGATGGAGGGAATGGCTACCCATTCCAGTATTCTTTCCTGGAGAATTCCGTGGACAGAGGAAGCTGGCAGGCTGCAGTCCAACTCCTTGGGGTTGCAAAGAGTCAGATACAACTGAGCGACTAATACTTTTACTTTGTATGTTTTATAATGTTTTCTGTTATGAGTCACCTTAACTAAGACTGTTCTAAGTCAACATTCAGTTGGTTTAGTGCTAGCTCCAAATTGGGCTAAACCTCCACGCAGAAGCACACGTTGTTGTTTTTCCCTTAGCAATGGAAAAAATGTATTTATAGAAAATGTATAGAAATGTTTAATGTATTTATAGAAAATCCTTGTTGATACTTTGTGGTTAAAAGATGGTGAACTGATGAGGGCTTACTGAATTGAAAATGTAAATACATGAGATATGAGTATTTATCATGAGGTTTCTGTGCTTAATTGGTGCTGGGACCTTGGTAGGCTCTTTCAGTCTTAAAATACCTGCTGTTCAGTTCTGGGAAATCTTGAATTTCTTCTTTGGTAATTTCCTTCCTTCTTTTATTCTCCCTTTATGAAACTTTTATTTGGATGTACCCTTAATGGATTAATAAGCTAATATTATGTCTTTTCCAGTGATGTGTTTTTTGTTGTTGTTGTTATGTATCTTCTGGAAGGTTTCCATGTATTTATCATCTGGAATCATTCAACTGGGTGTTTTATTTCTTCTATCAGCCTTTCAGTATCCAAGGGCACCTACCTTCAATCTTTTTATGTGTTTCTTTTTAATAAGTTTATGCCTCTTGACTGTAAATTTTAAGAGTTTATTGTTTTCTTTCTCCCTCCTTAGGTAGGACAGGTTGGCTCACACTGACCAGAGTTAGGTATTCCCTTTTCTCATGGTCAATTAGGCTTTGATTGTATGCTAGCAGATTTGGATCTGGTTAATTAGCTTCTCCTGCTTACTCCTTGAAATAAAAGTTATGACCAACCTAGACAGCATATTAAAAAGCAGAGACATTACTTTGCCAACAAAGGTCCGTCTAGTCAAAGCTATGGTTTTACCAGCGGTCATGTATCGATGTGAGAGTTGGACTATAAAGAAAGCTGAGCACCGAAGAATTGATGCTTTTGAACTGTGGTGTTGGAGAAGACTCTTGAGAGTCCCTTGGACTGCAAGGAGATCCAAACAGTCCATCCTAAAGGAAATCAATCCTGAATATTCATTGAAAGTTCTGATGTTGAAGCTGAAACTCTAATACTTTGGCCACCTGATGCAAAGAACTAACTCATTTGAAAAGACCCTGATTCTGGGAATGATTGAAGGCAGGAGGAGAAGGGGATGACAGAGGATGAGATAGTTGGATGGCATCACCAACTCAATGGACATGAGTTTGGGTAAACTCCGGGAGTTGGTGATGGACAGGGAGGCCTCGCATACTGCAGTCTATGAGGTCACAAACAGTCAGACGCGACTGAGTGACTGAACTGAATTGAACTGAACTGAATTAGTTTCTCCTGAGGGCAGGCTTTGTTAAGAACAGAGTGCTGTTTCAAGTTTCCAAATGGTTTCTTTGCGTCTCTCCCTGCTGGAAGCTCTAGGAGATCTTTCTCCTTTATTTATTGTTATCATGTGGTTGAGCTCCTGGAGGTGAAACTTAAAAACTGTGGAAGTCTCCCTGACTGGGTCCCCTGGAGTTTTGAACTCTCAGAGTTGTATATACTCTAGCAATTAGGTATTCCAGTTTAGCTTGTCTTAGTCCCAGCAGCACGAGTTACAGCTTTTGCAGCTGTTTCCTGCTCCTGCCTCTCTGCTCTGGTAAGCTGTTTTATGTTCCTTTTTTATTCACCTTGTTTGATGGTAGCAATGTTTTCTTATCTCTAAAATATATTTGTGTGTGTGTGTATATATATATATAATTTTATATTACTTCATCCTCCTTGCCTAATCTTTGTTTCCTTTCTTTTATTCTTTTTCTGTTTGGGACTGTTATTCACATTAATTTGTGTCATAAAATATTAAAAATTATTTATAATTGTTTTCTTATGATTTTAATTGAATTTTGCAGGCCCTCAACACAGCACCCATCCATCTCCCATTTTACATAATCGCAGTAATATTTTAGAGCTTTCTCTGTAGAGGACTTGCATATATTTTGCTAAATTTATTCCTGGATATTAGGTGCTTTTTAATTTGCTTTAGAAAATGGTGTTACTTAAGAAGATTTTTTTCAAATTGTTCGCAATTATATAGTAGTATAATTTGAATTCCTTTATGTGTATTCCTTTATGATTACTTCCTATGCAATCATCTTGTCTGCTAATAAAAATAATTTTTGCTCTCTTAGTAATCCTGATACATCTTTTATTTCTTCTTGACTAATTTCCTGGTGAGGAAAACTATGGAGTAGGAGTAGCAGGCTTTTGCATCTCATTCCAGCTCAAGAGAAAACCAAGTCATTGTTTAGTTGTAGGTTTGGTATTTAGGTTTATTTCTTTTAAATATATTTATCAGGTTAGGGAAGTTTTTTATTTTTCATTTATGGTGCATTTAAAAAGTAATTATTTGGTATGGAATTTTATCACTAGCTTTTCTGAATTTAAAATTATTACATGGCTTTTCTGTCTTATTCTTTAAATGTAGTAGATTAAATGAATTGATTTTCAAATGTCAAACTAATGTTTCATTCTTGAAATAATTCCATTTTGGTTGTGACATATTATTTCTACACATTGCTAGACTTGCTAATGTTTTGTTTATGATTTCCACATATATGATTCATGAAAGTGATTTATGTGTTCATCTGTAATTTTCCTTTCTTAAAATGTCTTTGTTAGACTCTAGTATCAAGTTTTGCTGGTCTCTAAAAGAAACCAGTTAAATATTTTCTCTATTTTTGATCTCTAGAAAAATTTATGTGAGATTGTTTATATCTTAAGTATTTGGTAGAAATATAATAGCATCAGAATCTGGATATTTCTTTATTGGAAGGCTATTAATTATAGATTCAGTTTCTTTAATTGATATATATAGCACAATACTTAGACATGTATTCCTTCTCATATTGATACTGATCATTTGTGTTTTCCTGGGAATGTGTCTGTTTCATCTATTTTGTAAATTTATTGTGCTAAAGTTGTTTATAATATACTCTTTGACTGCTTGGTGACTCTAGAATCTATAGTGATTCCCCTCTTTGTATTCATGATATTAGCTCTTTTTTTTTCTTCTGATATTAGCTCCTTGTTTTTTCTCTCTCTCTTTTTCTTCAGTTGCAACTGGGATTTATTAATTTTGTTAATTGCTTCAAAGAACCAACTTTTCGTGTTTTTCCCCTCTAAGATCTATGTTTTACCTGCTTATTAAATTCTGCTATTTCCTTCTACATAATTTCTTTGATTTACTTCCTTTCATTTTTATTTTATCTCTCTCTGCCCTTGGGTTAATGAAAACTATTAACATTGAACATTTTTAAAATGTGTATCTTCTTAAATCAATTGATGGGGTGTATGGAATGGATAATTTAATAATCTATTAAAAATCAGTAATTAAAAAATTGTATTAATATTTCCTGTGGGTAAATTGCAGTTTTTGGAGATAGAAATTTAAAACAGTCTAACGCAAAGAGTCGGACATGACTGAGCGACTGAACTGAACTGAACTGAACTGAATAATATCATGCAATTGGGAAAAATCTATATAGTTTCAAAAGGTTTTAATTGAGTTAACAGATATATTAGAAAAAAGTGAAGACTAGCAATATTTCTAATATTATAAGGCAGAACTAAATATAGGGATTCTTTGAATTCATAATAATTTGGTATACAGACTGAAGAGGACATTATTACTCAAAATTAAGTTTTAAAAGCTATATATAAATTTCAAATAGTTTGCAATCATTGGCGTGCTTTATATTTTAAAATAGAGTAGAAAAGAACTCAAATTATTAATATTACTTTCAGAAAAGGCAAAAATTACAGACTAGTGTAATGTTCCATATGTAATTTTTAGAATTTATACATTATGGGTCAGTCTCATAAAAATTCTGGAATTGTGAGATGAATTTTTAAAATGTGAATGACTTATACTGAATTAAAAATGTAATATTATCAAATGGAATACTGATTGGATTGCAAAATTAGGAACTAATGAAATTTAAAAATTATTATAAATTCATAGAAATAGCTTAATTTTCATTTTCCACTCTTTTTTCTTTATACTTTGATAATCTTGCTTTTAGTCTCTTTTTTTGAACATGAAGGAGAATCTAAATTATTCTCAATTAAAATATCATTCTTTCAAAGTATCCATCAGTTCAGTTCAGTCACTCAGTCGCGTCCGACTTTTTGTGACCCCATGAATTGCAGCATGCCAGGTCTCCCTGTCCATCACCAACTCCTGGAGTTCACTCAGACTCATGTGCATCGAGTCGGTGATGCCATCCAGCCATCTCATCCTCGGTCGTTCCTTTCTCCTCCTGCCCCCAATCTCTCCCAGCATCAGGGTCTTTTCCAATGAGTCAACTCTTTGCATGAGGTGGCCAAAGTATTGGATTTTCAGCTTTAGCATCATTCCCTCCAAAGAAATCCCAGGGCTGATCTCCTTCAGAATGGACTGGTTGGATCTCCTTACAGTCTAAGGAACTTTCAAGAGTCTTCTCCAACACCACAGTTCAAAAGCATCAATTCTTCGGCACTCAGCTTTCTTTAAGGTCCAACTCTCACATCCTTACTTGACCACTGTAAAAACCATAGAAGTATCCTATGGAAGTAAGCTTTCTCATGAATATTTGTGATGAACACACATTCTGTCCAAAGCATTAGTAATGGTGAGCCCCAGGATCATCCTGGGAGAGAGAATAATTGCAAGAGCTTATCTAAAGTAGGGCTTCCTCTGGTGGCTCAGCGGTAAAGAATCCACCTGCAATGCAGGAGCTGCAGGAGATGTGGGTTCTGATCCGTGGGTCAGGAAGATTGCATGGAGGAGGGCATGGCAAACCACTCCAGTATTTGTGGGCTATAAACTATAGAGTTGCAGAGTTGGACATGACTGAAGCAATTTAGCATGCATACATCACAGCTTGCCCTGAATAGGACCTAGCTTTGCACTGCATTATTAAGGAATCCTTAAGGAAAAAAAAACATGGTTATCTGGACTTGTAATTTATACATTTATAATTTATTTGTGATCAGGTATTTGGTATATGCTTCACAGTGTATCAGTCTGTTTGCATGCAAAATCTCATTTAATGTTCACAAGGAACTGCATAAAGGAGGTATTATTAATATTTGACTGCTTTAACAGATGAGGTCACTAAGGTCTATAGGAATTAAACAGTTGCCCGAAGGCCATTTGTATTGCAGTCTTCCCCCCTGTGGACCTCTCTGGTGGCTCAGACTGTAAAGAAGCCTGCAATATGGAAGACCTGGTTTGGATCCCTGGTTGGGAAGGTCCTCTGGAGAAAGAAATGGCAACCCACTCCAGTTTTCTTGCCTGAGAAATCCCATGGACAGAGGAGCCTGGTGGGATATAGTCCATGGTGTCACAAAGAGTGGGACACAACTGAGCAACTTTCACTTGAGTTGTACTGAGATTTGAATCCAAGAAATCTGCTTAGAACGCTTACTTTTAATGTATTTAAGAAAATACCAAATAATGAAAATAAACATTACAGTTCTCTTATTTAAACTAATGTCATCCTGGAACTCAATGTTATCCCAACTCATTGCGACCCCATGGACTGCAATCCACCAGGTTCCTCTGTCCATGAGATTTTCCAGGCAAGGATACTGGAGTGGGTTGCCATTTCCTTCTCCAGGGGATCTTCCCAACTCAGGGATCAAACCCGGGTCTCCTGCACTGCAGGCAGATTCTTTACTGACTGAGCTACAAGGGAAGCCCTATCTTCCAGGGGAAAGTGTTTCATAGGTCTTTGATTACCATTTAGAACTTTCTGATGTTTGAGATAATCTTAAATATGGAATAGGAGATTTTTCTGAGCTTCTGAGAGTTCGAAGATACCATTGAGGACAAATAGCAATAAATTTTCCTTGCACTATTAATGTCCTATTTAGAAAATATGTTAATTTTGAACAGTATTCTAGTA
Source organism: Capra hircus (assembly GCF_001704415.2). Lineage (NCBI taxonomy): Eukaryota > Metazoa > Chordata > Mammalia > Artiodactyla > Bovidae > Capra > Capra hircus. The sequence goes on from NC_030816.1 coordinate 24,589,986, forward strand.
AAATAGTTGACTCTCAAAGAAATGATGATATTATAGGTATTAACAATAATTTTTTTATTTAAAATACACAGTTCCTCTCAAAGCCTGTTTATTACTGCTGGAATAAATTTTAACATACTTGTAGGACAGATGCACATATGATACAAATAAACTGCATTTTTTAAAGCCCAAGGGCACTCAATACAAACAAAACTTTAATTTTTTATTTATTATTTTCAAAGCTTTATTTTTAAATACCACTCAGACCTCAAGAATTTAGCCTTTTCTCAAGGTCATTTCATACTCGAATATTTACTATTTCTTTCTTTCCTTTAGCCATGGCTGCCATGCCCAATTCCTTTCTTTCAGCTGTAAGCTATTTTTGATGTGTTCAGGGGAAGAATGGTCCCTGGTTAGGTAAGGCTGATGGAAGAAAATCATCATATCCCTCCCAGAAGGGTGTTCCTCAGTGCTTTCAGAAATACATTTTAAGATTAAAAGATATTAAAATCGTGGCGGCTAGTTTAACCATTTTCAAAATATGGCCAAGAATAAAGTGGATTTGGTAGAGGATTTTTTGTTTGTTTTTAATGCTAAAGTTGTATAATTTCAAACTGACTCCTCTGAAGAAAAGGAATTCTCTTTGGAAGCATAAAACTAAGTGTCTATTAACAAGCATCCCATAGGATAGCTTTTTGCAATTTCTGTGTTTTTTGTGGCAGTGAGAGATATAAAATAATGTTCTTGGTTTCTTTCTCTTGTTTATGGCAAAATCTAATGCTGTGTATGCATAATGTTTTTACTATGTCAGTATCTCAGGCTATCCATGGAGTGAATATGTTATAAAGTTTATATATCTTCTTCTAACTAAATTGGAGAGAGTAGATGTAATCATCTCTTGTATTTTATTGCTATTGTAGTCTCACATGATCACTCAATGTGGAATGCAGTTCACATGAGGACTCATATAATTTCTTCCAAATTTATTCAACTCATTTTGCTCTGGATTCACAATGCCATGGCTATTATTCTTAAATATCTTTACCTCATATTATTCCCAATCCATATCCAATTTTATATCCTGCTCAATCTCCTCATAAAAATAAAACCAAAACAAAGCAGTCAGCTAAAGAAGAACATTACTTCCAAGTGATTTTTGTTGTTGTAATAAATGAGTTGTTTTACTATCAATTTTAAGGATAGCCAAACAAAAGAGTAACAACCAGCTAAGTGATCAAGAAGCTGTAATTGCAATTGTTCTTTGCTTTATGCTATTGAGATGCAAGCAGGGTCAATCTGCAGGCCTTTGTTTCTAATATTCACTGGAATCTTTAAAAGTAGTCCTCAGAGTTCTGCAGCATGTTTAGTTATATTTTGTTCAAATATACAGGGCTCACTAAGTCTGCATTTTAGAATGAAAGAGCTGGAAGGCCTCTTAAAACTCACATAGCTTAATATTTCAAACTTAGGACAGTGGAGAATAGAGGCATGTGTATTATGGCTCACTCAACCATGTGGCAGGTCAAGAATCAACCTAGGGTTACTGACTCCCAACCTGGTACTATTAGTAGCATTATTTTACTTCACTAGAAACTAGCATGTTTTAACATGTACACATTTCATGTCCTAGAATGTATATAAATATACTTCGTGCTTTTCTGTCTGTAAATGTACACATGGATGCAAGATCAAAGCAAATGGTTAAATCAGAATGGGAAAGCATGGGATTTAACCAGTGTTTCAAAGGTAACTAAGCAAGGATATACAGGTCAAGTGAAAGGTATTTTAAACTGTGAAGGTCATTATGAGTCCATGTTTTCTCAACAATAAAATCAAGCTTCAAGGAAAGGAAAATATACTCCAGGGAAATCTAGTAATTTGAAAAGCATGAGCCAAGAATGAACAGAATAGTAGCGTTTAAATGGAAAAGTTGCTCCAGGGTCATCTTTGATGAGAATAGATGAACTGTGTGTTTTTGTTCTGCAGACTAATAGTCAAAATAATTCATAATGTGGTGTTGAAAAATGAATGTAAAATAATAAATTATTCATATGGACTATGAGAATCACTGCTTAGAAAATATAAATATGTTTATATTTGATTCTTTTTCTTTCTCAAGAGATCTCTGCTTGAATAATTCATTCAACCTAGTACTTCTGTTCATTCTTACCTGGGAATATGTCTTATTGTCTGAAGTACAATAATACTTTAAAAAAATTTTATAAGTATATATAAAATATGCAGTTAAGCTCTCTAGTCTTTCTCCTCATATTTAATATCATAGCAACAACTTCTTTCCAAAGCCCTTTTCATTTGAGAACCTTGAACAGTAAATTCTCTAGGAGTGGTGTTGTATAGACCACTGTATAGACTAATAAAGACATCTTGAAAAGCATTGATTTGATCATTTTTCTAAGTGATATAAAAAGTATCTCACACATATCTACAAATTAGAAGACCAAATACACAGTATAATAATAAATTGTACAAACTGGGATTCTTCCAACTAGCCCTCATGTGTGCTAAACTTGAAAATAACTGAATTTTTGCCTTCCAAGATTTGTTTTGCTGTGTGTGTGTGTGTGTGTGTGTGTGCATGTTTTTAAGATGTTCAGTGCTATTAAATGATCCCTATCTCCAGAGAAGGATGACTTCACAGACTAAGCATTGTTTGTGTTGCTGTTATTTAGAGGGGTGGTGGGAAGTTCCTTGCCCAATTCCTGCTTCGTCAGTGTCCAAAGTAGTTACTGTTTCCTCTGGACACAAATATTCTGAAGATCTTCCCTGTCCTGTTGCCTTGTGTGTGCCTCAGAGGAATAGAGTGGACACTCCCTTTCACTCTCCAGTCGTACAGAAGATTGGGATGGGGGGACAGTGGAGGAAAGCTCAGTGTCCCAGAAGCTCCCTTCAACAGCTGGACTTTTTCTCTCTCTACATTGCTAAATATATCTCCAATTGTTTAAAAACCTGCAACCAATGATTTTTTCCAAAATCTAAGTTTGTCCTTTAGCGATTATAGATTCTTTTATAAGAAAATAAACTGATCATGTAAAACTCTTGGTAGCGAGCAACAAAGATTGAGAATATCACCTGTTTTTCTTTAAAACTATATTATATTTGATGTATTTATCATTTTTAAAGACTCTAAGAATAAATCAAGAGGTATTTTCCAATTAAATCCTACCACATTCACTCTTTCAAAGCACTTGTGACCTGGTGTAAATAAAAATTTTCCTTTATAACACTTATCTGAAAGACTCAAAACAGTGTGTGATTGTATCATTCTCTCAGTTAACTTAATAAGTCTTTATTGAACTCTTATTATGTGCTAGGCACTACTCTGAGTGCTAATAATGTGAACATGAAGAAAACTGGCCTCAGAGCTTTCTAATACAATAGACAAAAGTTTACTATACCGATAACAAGGCTTTCCAGGTGGTGCTAATAGTAAAGAGTCCACATGCCAATGGAGGAGACTAAGAGACATGGATTCAATCCCTGGGTCAGGAAGATCCCCTGGAGAAGGGAATGACAACCCACTCCAATATCTTGCCTGGAGAATTCCATGGACAGAGGAGCCTGGTGGGCTATGGCCCATAGAATTGCAAAGAGTCAGGCATCACTGAAGCAACTTAGCATGCATACCAATAATATGAATTAGTATAACATAAATTTTCAACCTGTGAAAAAATGCCAGTACATATGAGGCAGAGAGGCAGCCTAGAGAGGAGAGAGATGAAGAATGATAGAGTCAGGAAAGGCCTTTTGAGGAGGACATGTCTGAACAAGTTTTAGGCTATTTGCAACCCCATGGACTGTAGCCCATAGCCACCAGGCTCCTCTGTCCATAGAATTCTCCAGGCAAGAATACTGGAGTGGGTAGCCAGTCCCTTCTACAAGGGATCTTCCTGACCCAGGGATCGAACCTGGGTCTCTTGTGTTGCAGGCAGATTCTTTACCATCTGAGCCACTAGGGAAGTCCATGTTGAATAATTATTTGGAGATAAGTTGATAAACTAGAAACAATTCAAGCAAAGAGATCAGGTGAGGCTCTATCAGTGGACCATAGTGGTTCCAGAGGGCTCAGGCCAGGAGTTGGACTTTATCAAGTAGATAATGAGGAATCAGGCAGCAATCTTAATAGAAGTGATGCTGCCATTTCTGTCTTTAAAAGACCCATCTGTTGGCAGTGTGAATGCTAGTTTGGAAAAGAGTAGGAGAAAGAGATTGTAAGCAAGGAACTCCTTGGCCACACTTATCAGAGTCTAGTGATGGTAGGGTGATTTATTGAACGTCTCAGGGGAGCAAATTGCAGATGGTACTAGAGTCTGTACTGCAGAGACCCATGTATTAAATCAAACCAGTGGGAATTTTATTCACATGTGTGTTCCCTCCATTATCTGAAACCAAAAAACAAGGAAAATGCTGCTTGAGTCTTAGAAAAGATCATTTCTTTTTTCCCTCAAATTACAGTCATTATACTCCATGGAAAATACTGGATAGAGATTTTTTTGACTTGTGAGGAATAGACTCGATATAATAAGGTGCATTTTGCTAATCGCAGGCTCTCTTACACACTAATGGACAAGCTTGAAAGGATCTAAACACTGTTTCACTGGCTCTTTATTAAGTAGCCTGCAGTGTAGATAATCATTTTCGCTGACTCTGACATGCAACCTAGTAGAACCAGCCTGGAGAAAATCGTAGGTTGAAACGCCAAAGTCTTAGAAGTGAAAATTACAAAGCTGAGAGTACTTTGAGCCAGTTAATCTATTCAGTACCAACTCAGTGTTTGACAATATTATAAAGGAGCATGACTGCAAATAAAAACAACTCTAAAAATACATTTCTGTGTTTGGCAAATTATTACTTTTACTATGGCTGCTTAAATACCTCTTTGTGCTTCGTTGCTCTCTCTCTCTCTTTTTTTTTTTCTTTTTTTCTGGCATAGGTTTAGCATGTACAATAGTATATTGACATTTACATTTGTAAGGTCATTGAACATCTGTACAGAGTCATGCATGCTCATGCCAGTACATTTTGTCTTATAATAATATGATTTATATAGATACATTTATATATTTAATCATTTCTTATGTATTTGCCAGAAGACAACTCACCATATACCTCACCAATGACTTTTCCAACTGGCGACAGAAATAAAGCCAGATTATCATGTAAACTGTAAGATAAGGATAATTTCTGAAGTGAGGATATAATACAAAAGTAAAGCCCATGCTAAATTTTCTCTCCTGTTCAGTGTATAGTTCCTCCAAAGTCACAGTTGCTGTAACAGCTCTATTTCAGAAGTAATCGCAGGGTTCAGATAATATATTAACAATTTCCAGCATTTACTGAGTCCTTGTCATATACCAAGCTTTTTATCACATACTTTGTACATTTTACTCTATTTAATTATTATATCACAATGTGGGTTTATGATCATTATCCTTATATGGGGAAATAGTCATAATAATTTAGTAAATTACCTAATAATTTTAGTAAATATTGAAGCTAGTTTTTCATAGGAGGAAACAACCATTAGTCAAAATGGTGTCAAATGTGCATAGGAAATAGTGTGTGTCTGTTTGTGTATGTGGGTGGTATGTATGTGCATGTTTATATTTGTGGTCTATATCAGTGTGTGATATGTGTGTTCCATGTTGGGGTCAGGTCTCGAGAGAACAGAGGGGAAGTTTCTCCTCATCTTTAGAAAGCTGGTGTTGGTGTGATCCATCCCTGTAAAGGGGGATTATGTCAGTATTTACCAGACTATGTCCAAATGAATTGTAATTTGAAAAATAAGTTTATTTGTAATCTAAATGTACATTTCATAGGCATTTCCCCCTTTCTTTCTTCTCATCATTCCCCCAGGGGCAAACACGTGTCATCTGTAGCTCTACCCAAGGCCACAAACCAAATAATTCAATTCTCTAAATGCCTGGTGAGGAACTTCCTCATAAAATGACCACATTAAAATGAAGCAGACTCAGGAAATTTGTGGACCTGTAGAATGCACCTAATTATGTACCTAGAGGCCCAGCTTGTGCATATGGATTGTGTCATGTATAAACTTAGTTGGCAGCTCAACTTGCTGGGGATGATTTATTCAAAGAGAGGGGACAGGACTACAGCTTAAGGAAGATGTTGTTTCCAGCAAGTCATGGAGTTTTGAAAATGGCTTGGCTCCTGATTGCAACATCTCTCCCCTTACACAGGTGTGTTTTGGCAGGCTAACACCTCTAGACTTCTCATGGAGGGTTACCTTTCTCCTCAACTTCAAATATTCTAGTCACACTTGCACTTCTAATTTTGATCTTTCTCCAGATGGAAACTTTTATTTGACAGAATTCAACTTATATAAACAAATGTGAATATTAAACTTCAAATAAAAGACTAGAAATAAATTTAGTAGACTAAATTTATTTAGTAGACTCTCCACGACCTTGGAAAATATCTGCCAGTTGGCAGCAGCCTCTTTGTATAATCATGCTGTTGACCTCAGCTACACCTTTCCAAGAACTCAAGTGATAACAGAACTCCTAAATGGGAAAGGGACTGCTCAGCTTAAATATTTTGTTTTCAGTTCCCTCACACCTGCTACTGGACTCAAGGAGGAGGTTTGCAAACACAGAGAGATACAGTGGATAGATCTTAGGTCAGGGCTACAAAAACAAGCACTGTTTGTTTGTTTTGCAACCACAAAAAAATGGCCGCTTCCTCTCTCAAGAGCTGTGATAAGCACTCCTGGAGGTGTGTGTTGGGCTCTGAATGAAATTAATCTTTTCATCTTAAGTCACAAAAAGCCTACAGCCTTCATTGTTAGTACAAGTTCACACCCAATTTCCTCAGTGCTGCTCCTTTTTCAAAAGCCTCCTTCCTCTTCCTTCCGGTTCCAATAAACCTGAGGAGGATAAAGACATGAAAACCTCATGCACCCAGGCATGTGTGTGAGCACGCACACACACATTCTCCCCCACAGTGATACCAGTATTCTCAGAGATTCACATTTCAGCTTGCAAATGGATTATTTAAAGCAGAGAAATATTAATGAAACACGTGTATTTCTTTCTCTCCTCCATGCCAGCAGTATAAGAGTAAACTTGAGTTTATGGATAGGAGGAAAAGTAAACTCAATCTTATGGAAATACTCCGTGAAGTTCTTTGCCTTTTTGTTGCAGCAAATATTTATTAAGTGGGGCAGATTTGTTTGTTTTGTATTAGAAAGTTGTCAGTTCAACTTTGTAATATATATAAAGAAATTAGTACAGATTTGCCAGTTCTCAGAAGAAAGGTAATTCTTTTAAGGTGTAGATTTGAATGTGAATTTTTCTAGAACAAATCGTTGGGGATTTGCTTATTATATTGACTTTCCTGAGAGATATCTTAGGAGATAAGAATTAACTTTCCTGGGAGGGAATAGACAATAATTGATAAGTACCATAATATAATTGGAAAAGATACTGGATTCCTAACAGAATTTTTTTTTTTTTTTACTTTTTGTTATATAATCGAGTATAGCTGATTAACAATACTGTGATGAGGGACTCAGTCATACATATACATGTATCCATTCTCCCCCAAACTTCTCTCCCATACAAATTGCCACATAACATTGAGGAGAGTTCCATATGCTATACAGTCGGTCCTTGTTGGTTATCCATTTTAAATATAGCTAGCAGAACTTTTGTGAGAAACAATTTTGTGTGTCTATGTTTCACTTGTAATTCACCAAAAAAATACAAATACTGGAAGATGTTATTGACTCTGATAGTATTCAAAGAAGAAAAAGTCCAGGTAAACCTATTTTAAATCATTCTTGTCACCATTTTCCTAGAAACTTGAGCCACTTTTTCTTGACAGTTCTCAATCATTGACATAACATTAACAATATCAGATCTGATCTAACATGTATAAAGAAAGCATGATTTTTTTTCCTATATCTGTGCTGCATATGTGGCTATTGAGTTTTTGAAATATGACAAGTTCAAATTCTATGTCCTATAAATGTAAAATACACATTGGATTTCAAAGACTGAAAATGAAAAATATACATTATCTTGCTTATAATTTTTGATGAAGATCAAATGCTGAGTAATAAATTTTATTTAACCCAATATATATATAATGCTACTAAAATTAATTTTATATTTAACTCTACTTTTAAAATGTGTGACCGCTAAAAATTTAAAATTGCATATGTAAATCACATTCTGTTTCTATTAGAATAATGCTACTCTAGGCCATTCATTTTAATTTCTATGTAACATGACCAACTATGAAGGTATATTTTATAAAATAGGTTTTGAAAATTTTTCTTTTTCCAAAATATAAAACTTGAAATTTATGGTTAGATATATGGTGCCACTTTAATTTCCCTATAGACTTTCCAGTAATTATACAGAATGAAAAAGTTAAATTTAATGGAAATTTGCCTTTTTATATGTGTTTAATATTTCTTCATATTGTATGTGTCTATGTTTCTAGAATGACTAAATAGTTATTCTCTGTATTGTCAGATTAAGTTTTTACTCAAAATTACTTAGCTCAACTTAGCTAAGCCAAGCTAAGCCACATTACTTAGCTAATGTCAGCTTAGCTCATTTTCATTGTAGCACCACTTTCTGAGATTCTTAGATATTCTTTTAATCCTAAGATTAATAGTAGATTTGACTTATATTAAGATAGATTTTAAATAGCAGCTCTATTGAGACTGGCCTTCTCTGTCCTGGAATGGACATAAGCAGTGAATCATGTCTCTCAGTCAATCAACAGTATCTGTTATCCTTTCTGTAAGGCTTGGCTCTCAGCTAATGCTGTTGAATAAGTAGAATAAGGTACTGGCTCAAACTATTAAGAAATTGATAGTTTCATAGTTGAAGAGACAAAATGATTTACACTGAAACACATGAAATAAAACATGATAGGGAAACAATATTAAAATCAACATTTCTGGCTTCTCTTAAAAATGGAAATCCTGGCCTATATTGTTGTTGTTCAGTCATTAAGTTGTGTCCAACTCTTTGCGACCCTATGAACTGTAGCGAGTTCAGCTTCCCTGTCCTTTACTATCTCCCTGAGTTTGCTCAAACTCATGTCCATGGAGTCAGTGATGCCATCCAACCATCTCACCTTCTGTCATCCCCTTCTCCTTTTACCCACAGTCTTTCTCAGCATCAGGGTCTTTTCCAATGAGTCAGCTCTTCTCATCAGGTGGCAAAAATACTGGAGTTTCAGCTTCAGCATCAGTCCTTCCAATGAATATTCAGGACTGATTTCCTTTAAGATTGACTGGGTTGATCTCCTCGCTGTTCAAGGGACTCTAAAGAATCTTCTGTAGCAACACAGTTTGAAGGCATCAGTTCTTTAGTGCTCAGACTTCTTTATGGTCCAACTCTCATATTTGTACATGACTACTGAAAAAACATATTTTTGACTAGACAGACCTTTGTAGGCAGAGTAATATTTCTCCTTTTTAAATATGATGTCTAGATTTGTCATAGCTTTTCTTCCAAGAAGCAAGTGTCTTTTAATTTTGTGGCTGCAGTCACCATAAACAGTGATTTTGGAACCCAAGAAAATAAAGTCTGTCACTGTTTCCACCTTTTGCCCATCTATTTGCCATGAAGTGATGGGACTGGATGCCATGATTTTAGTTTTTTGAATGTTGACTTTTAAGCCAGCTTTTTCACTCTCCTCTTTCACTTTCATCAAGAGGCTCTTTAGCTCCTCTTTGAATTCTGCCATTATAGTGGTGTCATGTGCATATCTGAGTTTGACATTTCTCCCAAAAATCTTGATTCCAGTTTGCGATTCATCCAAACTGGCATTTTGCATCATATACTCTGCATATAAGTTAAATAATCAGGTGACAATATACAACCTTAACAACTCCTTTCCCAACTTTGAACCAGTCCATTGCTCCATGTCCAGTTCTAACTGTTGCTCCTACCTACAGGTTTCACAGGAGGCAGGTAAGATGGTCTGGCATTCCCATTTCTTTAAGAATTTTCCACAGTCTGTTGCGATCCACACAGTCAAAGGCTTTAGTGCAGTCAATGAAGCAGAAGTGGAATCTTTTCTGGAATTCCTTTGTTTTTATATGATCCATTATTATGCAAGCCATTGACTGAAGTTAGTAGCTACTGTCCACATTAGATGGGTATACAATGAGCAATGTGCTAATTTGCATTGTCTGGCCCATGTAGATATTTGAGTTCAGTTCCTGTTTGAGATAATTATTAATGCCCCTTTCAGCTGCCAGCTGTGGTTATGAGGTTCTTGACCTAGTAGCTTAGAAGTCTTCCTCAAAGGACTCTATTGTCAAAGTAGAGTTGGATCCCTTCTCCTACATAGTAATATGTACTGAAAGAACATAATCCTGTAAACATTCATTTCTTCCACTAGTTGTAGGAAGACTATCAGAGGGCAGTTAAAATAATAAGTATTATTGAAAATCATTTATTATCTGAATGAACTTCTCATGATAATAAAATTAACTCAATATTTAACAGATCTGGTTTCTACTGCTAGTGTGAGATACTGTTTTTGAGTAAACAAACACAGGCACAGGGTTATTAAAAATGTTACTGAGGCATTTTTGTTATTTTACAAGGGATAATCTGTGTGGTAAAACATTGTGATGTTATTGTTTACTAGCTCATTCAGAATTGTCATAAGATGATGTGATGGAAAACTAATTTGCCAATATTTTCTGTATGCTGTTGGATATAAAGAAATGTGTTTGAAGCTTTTAATTTTAATTAGATCCCATTTGTTTATTTTTGCTTTTATTTCCAGTATTCTGGGAGATGGGTCACAGAGGATCCTGCTGTGATTTATGTCGGAGAGCATTTTGCCTATGTTCTCCTCTAGGAGTTTTATAGTTTCTGGTCTTACGTTTAGATCTTTAATACATTTTGAGTTTATTTTTGTGTATGGTGTTACAAAGTGTTCTAGTTTCAGTCTTTTACAAGTGGTTGACCAGTTTTCCCAGCACCACTTGTTAAAGAGATTGTCTTTAATCCATTGTATATTCTTGCATATCACACCAGTCAGAATGGCTATGATCCAAAAGTCTACAAGCAATAAATGCTGGAGAGGGAGTGGAGAAAAGGGAACCCTCTTACACTGTTGGTGGGAATGCAAACTAGTATAGCCACTGGAGAGCAGTGTGGAGATTCCTTAAAAAACTGGAAATAGAACTGCCTTATGACCCAGCAATCCCACTGCTGGGCATACACACCGAGGAAACCAGAATTGAAAGAGACACGTGTACCCCAATGTTCATCGCAGCACTGTTTATAATAGCCAGGACATGGAAGCAACCTAGATGTCCATCGGCAGATGAATGGATAGGTAAGCTATGGTACATATACACAATGGAGTATCACTCAGCCATTAAAAAGAATACATTTGAATCAGTTCTAATGAGGTGGATGAAACTGGAACCTATTATACAGAGTGAAGTAAGCCAGAAAGTAAAACACCAATACAGTATACTAAGACATATATATGGAATTTAGAAAGATGGTAATGATAACCATGTATGTGAGACAGGGTTATAGATGTATAGAACAGTCTTTTGGACTCTGTGGGAGAGGGAGAGGGTGGGCTGATTTGGGAGAATGACATTGAAACACGTATAAGATCCTATAAGAAATGAATCGCCAGTCTAGGTTCGATGCAGGATACAGGATGCTTGGGGCTAGTGCCCTGGGATGACCCAGAGAGATGGTATGGGAAGGGAGGTGGGAGGGGGTTTCAGGATTGGGAACATGTGTACACCCATGGAAGATTCATGCTGATACATGACAAAACCAATACAGTATTGTAAAGTAAAAAAAAAAAAAAAAAAATGAAAAAATAATAAAAATAAAACAAACAAACAAACAAAAAGAAATGTGTTTGTCACATAAAACTCTATTCAGTTCAGTTCATTCACTCAGTCCTGTCTGACTCTTTGTGACCCCATGAACCACAGCACACCAGGCCTCCCTGTCAATCACCAACTCCCAGAGTCCACCCAAACCCATGTCCATTGCATCAGTGATGCCATCCAACCATCTCATCCTCTGTCGTCCCCTTCTCCTCCTGCCATCAATCTTTCCCAGCATCAGTCTTTTCAAATGAGTCAGCTCTCCACATCAGGTGGCCAAAGTATTGGAGTTTCAGCTTCAACATCAGTCCTTCCAATGAACACCCAGGACTGATCTCCTTTAGGATGGACTGGTTGGATCTCCTTGCAGTCCAAGGGACTCCCAAGAGTCTTCTCCAACACCACAGTTCAAAAGCATCAATTCTTCAGCGCTCAGCTTTCTTTATAGTACAACTCTCACATCCATATATCACTACTGGGGAAACCATAGCCTTAACTAGATGGACCTTTGTTGGCAAAGTAATGTCTCTGCTTTTTAATATGCTATCGAGTTTGGTCATAACTTTCCTTCCAAGGACTAAGCATCTTTTAATTTCATGGCTACAGTCACCATCTACAGTGATTTTGGAGCCCCCCAAAATGAAGTCAGCCCCTGTTTACACTGTTTCCCCATCTATTTGCCATGAAGTGATGGGACCAGATGCCATGATCTTAGTTTTCTGAATGCTGTGTTTTAAATCAACTTTTTCACTCTCTTCTTCCACTTTCATCAAGAGGCTCTTAAGTTCTTCTTCACTTTCTCCCATAAAGGTGGTGTCATCTGCATATCTGAGGTTATTGATATTTGTCCCAGCAGTCTTGATTCCAGCTTGTGCTTCTTCCAGCCCAGCGTTTCTCATGATGTACATGAGAAATACATGTACATATAGTTAAATAAGCAGGGTGACAATATACAATCGTGATGTACTCCTTTTCCTGTTTGAAACCAGTCTGTTGTTCCATGTCCAGTTCTAACTGTTGCTCTCAAGAAACTTGTATTCACATCTCTTTCAGAATTTTCCACAGTTTATTGTGATGCACACAGTCAAAGGCTTTGGCATAGTCAATAAAGCAAAAATAGATGTTTTTCTGGAATTCTCTTGCTTTTTCACTGATCCAGGGGATATTGACAATTTGATCTCTGGTTCCTATCCCTTTTCTAAAACCAGCTTAAACATCTGGAAGTTCACAGTTCATGTATTGCTGAAGCCTGGCTTGGAGAATTTTGAGCATTACTTTACTAGCATGTAAGATGAGTGCAATTGTGCAGTAGTTTGAGCACACTTGGCATTACCTTTATTTGGGATTGGAATGAAAACTGACCTTTTCCAGTCCTGTGGCCACTGCTGAGGTTTCCAAATTTGCTGACATAAAAGCAACATGTTAATGGCTTGGGGTATTTCAGCCTAATGGATGATGGAATTCCATCCTGAAAGAAAAATAGACAATAGAGAAAATGACTCCAGTAATATGTAGAAATAACTATATTATTATAAGAATATTTGAATTTTAATCATATTAGCCAAACAATTAGAAGAATTATTAAATCAACATTATGTCACTTAAAAAAATTATTTCTACAATGTATATCAATGTTTGAGATGATTCAATTCATATTTAGAAAGCACTTTTTAGAATTTCTACCATTAATCAACAAATACATATTGATAATTTAAAGTTGGTTCAAAGAAAACACTATTAATAATGAAAAGAACATTCTAGACAGAGTAGGAGAGTTATCTAATGGAGAGGGCATGACCAGGCTAGGTATGAAGAAATTCAATTCTAGTTTGAGTTGTTTTCTATGTATTAATTTGCTAGCTCCTCATTAGTCAAGGGCTGATAAAGAACTTAACAACCAATTTTTATCTACTCTCCCTAAACACTGAATATCTTTTGGATTACGTGAGGGATACAGTGAAAACCAAGAATTAGTCCCTTTGAAGAAGTAAACACTATGTCGGGATTCAAGTAAACAGAAAACAGATGCTGCTTGGTAACAGGTAATCAACTGCTTTAGGATTTTAGCAAAGTTTAATTGAAATTTCTAACACTAAAGTGGCCTGAGATAGCTTCATGGATGAACAAGGACTTGATGAAGACAAGCATAAGGTTGAATAATAGTGTTTGCATATGGCAGAAATGGTATAAATACCAGGAAAATTTAGGCAGAAATTGCTTTTCACCTGGCATTTCCATAATTTATGCTCTTTCTACAACTATGGAAAATTATGCAATAGAATTCTAAAACTACTTTTTTACCTGTGAAAAGGAGATACTATTTTACTTAGTTTTTCTGATTCCTTGCAATACAGAAAGTTAGAAAGTCAATTTCATTCCACTCAATTCTTTCACTGGTGGAAAAAATTGAGACCTAAGGATGAGAAGTGATTTGCTCAAGATCTCTCAGTTGCTTCTAGATGTCCATAAAGTGCGTAAGCCACAGAAGTTGGTGAGGGACAGGGAAGCCTGGTGTGCTGTAGTCCATGGGGTCGCAAAGAGTCAGACACAACTGAACTGAACTAGACAACTGATCCTGGTTGCATTATACAGTGATAGATTGAGTATGTATACAGATCATCATAAGATATGGCCTCAAAGATATTTAGGGGAAAGATGGCAAAGACTTTTATGTGGACATTAAATGCTATCAAAAGAAGAGAACTTTATTGGATATTCTTATTTTACGTTTCAGTATTTTTATTTTGATTTATATAGATGAGTGGTGAAGATTGGGCATGGTATTTTACAATGTAGACTTTAAAAAATGTTCATATAGCCCTCATGTATAACACCTATTTTGGTCTTTACTTTTAAAGCCATCTTTACTTTTTTACCATAAGAATCTCAAATTAGTTTTATATTATTTATACTTCAAGTAAAAGTCTATGTTCTACTATTAGGCCCAGCTTCCCTGGGCCTTTTCCCAACTGTATATGCTCTTTCTCTGAAAACGCCTGCACCTTAGAGCAGCATCTTATTCCTTGCACGTAGCTTGGGTGGAAAAGGTCAGGCAATGGCCATAGGGGAGTGTTCTACAGCCTCACTATTGGACTTTGTCCTTCTTGTAGCATCTTGAAAGGGGAAATTCTGGGAAAAGGTCAAACACAGATACACAAGGAAGCAGCTCTCTTCATCAAAAGAACTCACACTTGCCATGTAGCAATGTACATTTGTGGATCGGGCCCCCAAAGATCAAATGGAACATGCACTTGATCTAATTCTTGCAAAAGATTGTATTACCACATTTAATGGGAATGCTGTTACATAAGAGTTGCCACCATAGTCAAAGGAGATGGAATGTCATTGTGTATTAATTTGAAAGCTACATCACTGTCAGTTAAAGGGACAACTTTTTACTTGTATCTTCAAACAGTCCAAAAAACTGGTAGCATATATGGCCAGTAGAATGAGAAACAGCATTGGCCATTTGAAATCTGTGCCTTTGGCATTATTTGGAAAGCTTCTTGTAATATTCATAACACAAAATTAAACAAGGCTTCAGTTTTGACTATGAGAATTTTTTAAGTCAATTATGCTGGTGTATTTATACTTTTTTGTGTTAGTATCTTGTGATGAAGTAGATTTTCTCTCTAGC
Source organism: Capra hircus (assembly GCF_001704415.2). NCBI lineage: Eukaryota > Metazoa > Chordata > Mammalia > Artiodactyla > Bovidae > Capra > Capra hircus. The sequence goes on from NC_030816.1 coordinate 24,605,480, forward strand.
TGTTGAGTCAGTTCTGTCTGATACCACGTTAGGTAACCCTTTTGATAATGATTTCTGCTGTTCATAGTGCTAAGACGTTAATGAATGCTAAATGGATGTGAATTGATGAGGATGATCAAGTTTAATTTGTCAGTGGCATGAAAAGTATGAGGAACCAGAACTTCACAATAAAGACATGAAAGCATATCTTTACCAGACTCAGCTAAGTGTTTACCTTAAATTTGACATTTGCTTTGGATGAAGCTTGCAGACAATAACAAATGTAATTTACTTGCATCTTTTATTCATTTATGACACACAAATATATTCCACAAAGGTCTTAAGGAAGAGTGCTCCCATAGAAGAGTGTCTGGCAACAATGCTGGAGATTATAATTGTGTTCTCTGTTCTACCTGTGGCATTGTGTAATTGAATTATGGAATTATGAAGATAGCAATAGAATTTTCTGTGGGCCTGCAATGATTAGGCTTTTCAGAATTTGTTTATGTTGTATCTTTTATCAAAAACACACTGAGGAAATGCTTTTTCTGCCTGCATTATGAACTTGATTTCTCTGTTGATAGTTCATCAATATTAGTCATGGAGAAACAGATTTTTTTGTATGTATTTGTATTCATTTCTCTCCAGAGTGGCTGTTATATCTTGAATATGCCAGCTGTCTCTTGGGCCCACTTCACAAAATGAGGACCTTGTCTCAAAGGATAGTTTTTTTTTTTTTCCCCATAAAGTGGAAGTCAAGTTCTTTTCCCTTCATTATTTGAAAAAATTAAATATTGTGAAGGAAAAACATTTTCTTTTCAAGTTATTTCTCTCACACAAATGGCACTTAGTTCAAAGATTTTTACATTTTTTCCCAAACGTAGATGAGTAGCACAAAGGAATCTGACTTGAATTTGATATATTTACATGGTAAACACTGCAAAGCAAATGGAATTGTCTTCAACAATGGCATATAATAAGACTTTTATATCAATAAAAGACTATAAAACAGAATCTGTGATTCCTAGAAATTCTTCATGCTTAATTTTACTTCTACAAATAGCAAATGGATGTCTTGCTGAGAGGAAACATGAAACATACTGGATTTGGACAAGGATAATTATGGTTGGTGTGAAACAGAATTTCCCAGGTTTTTTTTTTTTTTTTTTGGCCTACAGTGTGAATCCTGAATCAGGGGTAGCTAATATTGAAATCTACATACATTTGAAGATAAGTGAGATGTATGGTTTGTAGAAAGTTCACACTTTTAGTTAAAGTACAGTGGATTAACAACTAGGACAGTAAGTTTCACATGTCACTACTGAGACTAGTGAGCTTAGGAGAGAGCAGCAGAAAGACCTTAGGTTTGCACAAGTGTGAGAGATGAGTGAGAATAGGATTGCTTCTCAAATTGTCAGATCTTTGTTGAAAGCGTCAATACTCCTCTGTATAAATTAATGGCTGACTGATAGAAAGTTCTATAACCAGAGGGTAAAAGTATCATCTCTAGAACCCAACTACCTAGTACACTTGGGGATAAATTCAGGATATACCTCACAGCTAACCAGTAAGAATCCAGGGAAGAGAGCTATACAGGAATATGATTCAATGGAAATTAGAGCCTACTTCACAGGAAGAATTAAGAATGATTTGCCTATTCAAATTGTCCTGATTTGCAAGTCCTTTGCCTCTAAGACCAATTAAACAGTGGAATAAGAATGCGTATCATACAGAAAAGTCATCATGTTTGATCCTCAGGAGGGAAAATCCTCTTTGGTGGTGTTATTTATATCTAGAAAAGTGGTATCTGTCAATTGTTAGGACCCTGTGCACAGATATTAACTGCTTCAACACCTAAGAAATTATTTCGGCCTCTTCAAGTTAGACGATCAGAATGGGTCTTGAAAATCTTTTTTTTAGAGTTCAAAGCCAGGGCCATGGATGATTTGAACCACATGATCTAATTAGGAAATCACTGCTTCCCTGAATCTACCTCCTCAGGTCCATATGAGTAAATGTGGCCCCACTTCCATCAATATAATGTGCCTTTTTTGTCTTTTTTTTTTTTTAAGATTCGGGGTAACTTTTAGTAAGATATAGCTTTTAATTTTGTGTATTATAAAAATGAGAATAAAATGACTGCATGTTACAGTTAGGTGAAATGTGTAAGTGTTTGAGATACCAGATATCAAGCACAGCATCATTAAACTAAGTTAACAGATTTCTCAAGACCCACACAATTATTGATACTCTTCAGAATAAAAACTTTCTTAGCCAGGATGGGAGTAGAATGCAGTAAAGAAAACTCTATCTTAATCAGCTGGATTATATCATACTGTGAAATCTAGAGAATTCCTCTCATGTCTTTTGAACAATGAAGAAAACCCTAAGTAATAAAATAGTGCTTAAAGGTATATAATTATCATCCTCATGTGTAAAAGTTAAAGTTTATTGGGAGTTTTTTTTTTCATGTGTCAAGCACCATGTTAGGCACTTTATAAGACAAATTTTAGTCTCAATAATTTTATAAGATATATTCTAATATCCATCCATTATTTTTTCATGAGAAAACTGAGGCTCAGAAAGGTTAAATAACTTGTTTAAAATCAAACAACTACTGAGATTCAGAGCCATGTTTCCAACTCAAGATTGTTTCCTGACGCTGAAATCTTGACAACTTTCATACGTTGACTCTTCTGGAAACCATAAAGATGGAGATTTGGTTTCACAAAACATGAGCAGTACATGAATGTCTAAAACACTGCAAATAATGAAAATGATACTATTTGTCATTAAGTGTGTACTTGATGTTTCCTAGACATATTGTTTAGATTTTATGTCAATAATAGTTCATGCACCCCCATTTTATACATGTTAGACCTGAGCCTTTGTTTCAAATCTAAGTATAGTTGATTTATAATGTTGTGTTAGTTTCTAGTGTTGGAGAAGGCAATGTCACCCCACTCCGGTACTCTTGCCTGGAGAATCCATGGATGGAGGAGCCTGGAGGGCTGCAGTCCTTGGGGTCGCAAAGAGTCGGACACGACTGAGTGACTTCACTTTCACTTTTCACTTTCATGCACTGGAGAAGGCAATGGCAACCCACTCTAGTGTTCTTGCCTGGAGAATCCCAGGGACGGGAGAGCCTGGTGGGCTGCTGTCTCTGGGGTCGCACAGAGTCGAACACGACTGAAGTGACTTAGCAGCAGCGGCAGTTTCTAGTGATAGCAGTGTGATTCAGTTCATATATATATATATATATATGTATATATTCTTTTCTATTATGGTTTATTATAAGATATTGAATATAGTTCCTTGTGCTACACAGTAAGACTTTACTGTTGATCTGTTTTTATATCATGTTTTGTACCTGTAAATCCCCACCCACCTCGTCTTTCCTCTTTGGTGACCATAAGTTTGTTTACTATGCTTGAGAGTATGTTTCTGTCTCGCAAGTTCATTTTTGTAATGTGATACAACTGAGTTTCAGTGTGCCAGAGTGGCTTGTCCAGCTAGTAAATGATAGAATTCATATTTGAAAACCAAGTTTGCATAATTACAAAATCTATCCTCTTCCTGAAAGACTATTTGCAAATAATCATCCAGAAAAAAAAAAAATTTGCTTCACTTGTTGTGAACAAATGGTTAATAATTTTCATTCAGAAAAATAAAACACTGAAGATGGGGAAAGGTACAGAATTATAGAATGCAATATTAGGAAGCAAGAAAAAGAAAAATAACTAATGGTCAATATAGAAATATTTTAAATTTATATAGAGATCAAAAGAAATGCAAACAAAACCAGTAAGATACCATGTCTGAACAAAATAATTCAGGCAGAGTCATTATTTTATGTTTCAATAATATCTAGTGACAGTTAATATTCAAGAAACAGATATTCAAATACCTTGTTCATAGGGAGTAAGTTGATATAATCTTTTCAAGAAGAGAATTTGGCAATATTAATATGAAGCCCTAAAGTGGATGTTGACTTTGACTCAGTATTTCCATTATTACTAATTTGTCTTATTTAACAATTATTTGATACAATAGAAATTACAGTATTTTTTTTTTAGAATGGTGGAAATCAAAAGCAAAGTAAATAGATAGTAATAGGGATTGGTTAAATTAGGGCACATTTATTAAATATAATATGATACAGATTTTACAAGTGATAGTGCAGAAATACACTGATGTAAGTAGTCATAATAACAGAAAATAAGGACACTTAAACAGTGTGTACACTTGGGCTTCCCAGGTGACACTAGTGCTAAAAAAAAAAACAAAAACAAAACAAAACAAAACAAAAAAACCCCACCTGCTAATTCAGAAGAGACATGGGTTCAATCCCTGGGTTGGGAAGATTCCCTGGAGAAGTGTATGGCAACCCACTCTAGTATTCTTCCCTATGGAATCCATGGACAGAAGAGCCTGGTGGCCTATGGTCCATAGGTTCACAAAGAGTTGGACATTCTTTTGTGTGTTGTTAAAAAGTGTATTCATAGAAAATTCTGAATGCATAAATATAAAGCATTAACTTTTTTTTTTGAGTAATGGTTTTCCGGATCATTTTCTTTTTTATGCTTATTAAAAGCATAAAATTTCTAATTTTTCTTGGTTGAGAATATTTAAAAATTGAACTAAAAGAGTCTAGTACACATGAACCAACACATATATGAAAGTCTCAAATTTAGTAAGGAAATGAAATTATTACCAGATTTTCCAAATGGAAAAAATTCTTCTGGATTTCCAAACAATTTAATGTATGATAAATTAGCTTCTAGACTACAATCTAAATAAGAAAAGAAGACATACAGATGGCTAACAAACATATGAAAAGATGCTCAACATCACTCATTATCTGCTGCTGCTAAGTCACTTCAGTCATGTCTGATTCTGTGCAACCCCATAGACGGCAGCCCACCAGGCTCCCCTGTCCCTGGGATTCTCCAGGCAAGAACACTGGAGTGGGTTGCCATTTGCTTCTCCAATGCATGAAAGTGAAAAGTGAAAGTGAAGTCGCTGAGTTGTGTCCGACTCTCAGCGACCCCATGGTCTGCAGCCTACCAGGCTCCTCCGTCCATGGGATTTTCCAGGCAAGAGTACTGGAGCGAGGTGCCATTTCCTTTTCCGTCACTCATTATCAGAGAAATGCAAATCAAAACTATAATAAGGTACCATTTCACGCCAGTCAGAGTGGCTGGGATCCAAAAGTCTACAAGCTATAAATGCTGGAGAGGGTGTGGAGAAAAGGGAACACTCTTACACTGTTGGTGGGAATGCAAACTAGTACAGCCACTATGGAGAACAGTGTGAGGATTCCTTAAAAAATTGCAAATAGAACTGCCTTATGACCCAGCAATCCCACTGCTGGGCATACACACCGAGGAAACCAGAATTGAAAGAGACACGTGTACCCCAATGTTCATCGCAGCACTGTTTATAATAGCCAGGACATAGAAGCAACCTAGATGTCCATCAGCAGATGAATGGATAAGAAAGCTGTGGTACATATACACAATGGAGTATTACTCAGCCATTAAGAAGAATACATTTGAATCAGTTCTAATGAGGTGGATGAAACTGGAGCCTATCATACAGAGTGAAGTAAGCCAAGAAGAAAAACACCAATACAGTATACTAACGTATATATATGGAATTTAGAAAGATGGTAATGATAACCCTGTATGTGAAACAGCAAAAGAGACACAGATGTATAGAACAGTATTTTGGTCTCTGTGGCAGAGGGCGAGGGTGTGATGATTTGGGAGAATGGCACTGAAACATGTATAATATCATATAAGAAATGAATCACCAGTCCAGGTTTGATGCATGATACAGAATGCTTGGGGCTGGTGCATTGAGATGACCCAGAGGGATGGTATGGGGAGGGAGGGGGGAGGAGGGTTCAGGATGGGGAACACGCGTATACCTGTGGCGGATTCATGTTGATGTATGGCAAAACCAATACAATATTGTAAAGTAATTAACCCCCAATTAAAATAAATAAATTTTAAAGATAAATAAATAAAAAGGGTTGATATAATTTATCTAGGGGCTTCCCAGGTGGCTCTAATGGTAAAGAACCTGCCTGCCAATGCAGGAGACATAAGAGACACAAGTTTGATCCCTGGGTTGGGAAGGAAATCTTTCTATCTAAGTAGCTTTCTTCCCTCCTAAGTATCTAAGGAAAGATACTTACTCCAGTAATTTTCTAGAAAAGGAAATGGCAACCCACTATAGTATTCTCGCCTGAAGAATTCCATGGACAGAGGAAACTGTTGGGCTATAGTTCAGGTTGCAAAGAGTCAGACATGACTGAAGTGACTTTGCACAGCACATAATTTACCTGAATACTGATGGGCACTAAAATATTATGTTTCTTTATTACTTATATGAAAACTATTGAGATTAAAAGAGTAGATGTTTAACTGAACAGTCATCAGTTTAACAAAAGAAGAAACTAACATCATGATAAAATATATCCCATAGATAACAGCAGGGTGGGTCAATTCTTGTTTTGATGATTAATCCTGCTCTTGTCCCCCATTGTATAGACTGTCTCAACATTATTTACTGACATTTTTCACCAGCAATGGATTAATTTTATTTAAACAATAATTCTTGCATTTCATATTAAAGATAATTTGATATTCTCCAAATAATTTTTAACTTTAGGAAAGCAATAATAGTTGCTTTTTAAGTTAATGAAAAATCTCACCTATTAATTATACCCTCATATGAATCATCTTGAATATATATTACAGTTATAAATTTTTTTATTTGATAGTCTCAGAAGACTTTTTCACAGTAATCCAGATTTTAATATTCTTGTGGGATAACAGAAGAATAAAATTTGATATTTAGGTTTATTTTTAAATTGAATATTCACAAATGAGAACTAAATTAAAGATATTACTTTTGGTCTCTGATTCCTCAGCTGACAAGATTTATCATCTCTTTCTCCATTCTATCATCTATCTGTCTTTAGGAAAGCAATCTTCCATTTATTTATCATATATTTATGGTATATATAACATTTATTGAGTGTTAGAAATAGAAAATAAATGGGTATATACATTTCTCTGCTAACTGGAAATGCTGCTGCTGCTGCTGCTAAGTGGCTTCAGTAGTGTCCGACTCTGTGCAACCCCAGAGACGGCAGCCCACCAGGCTCCCCCGTCCCTGGGATTCTCCAGGCAAGAACACTGGAGTGGGTTGCCATTTCCTTCTCCAATGCATGAAAGTGAAAAGTGAAAGTGAAGTCGCTCAGTCGTGTCTGACTCTTCATGACCCCATGGACTGCAGCCTACCAGGCTCCTCCGTCCATTGGATTTTCCAGGCAAGAGTACCGGAGTGGGGTGCCATCGCCTTCTCCGAAATGGAAATACAATTACATATAAAACACTCATTTTTGAAATTTTATATTATTATGAAGGAGAATAAAAGTTTCTTGGATAAAAAACATGAATTTTTTAAAAAAGTATCTATTTTTAAATTGAAGGATAATAGCTTTACAGTATTGTATTGGTTTCTAGCAAATATTAATATGAATCAGTCATAGATTTAGTCATGTCCCCTCCTCCCTCCCTCCCCATCCCACCCCTCTAGGTTGTTACTGAGCCCCAGTTTGAGTTCCCTGAGTCATACATGAAATTCCCTTGGATATCTAATTTATACATGGTAATGCATGTTTCTATGTTACTCTCTCTGTACATCCCACCCTCTTCTTCCCCCTACCCCAGCTGTGTTCATAAGTCTGTTCTCTATGTCTGTCCCTCCATTTCTGCTCTGCAAATATGTTCATCAGTACATTCTTTCTAGATTCCACATGTATGCATTGCTGCTGCTGCTGCTGCTAAGTCACTTCAGTCGTGTCCGACTCTATGCGACCCCATAGATGGCAGCCCACCAGACTCCTCCATCCATGGGATTTTCCAGGCAAGAATACTGGAGTGGGTTGTCACTGCCTTCTCTGATATGTATGCATTAGTATATGATATTTGTTTTTCTCTTTCTGAATTACTTCACTCTGCATAGTAGGATCTAGGTTCATCCATCTCATTAGAACTGACTCAAATGTGCTCCTTATCATGGCTGAGTAACATTCCACTGTATATATGTACCACAACTACTTTATCCATTCATATGTCAGTGTACATCTAGGTTGCTTCCATGTCCTAGCTATTGTAAATAGAGCATCAATGAACGCTGGGCTTCACTAAGCCCTGTTTCAATAATACATGAACTGTGACATTCCAGATGTTCAAGCTGGATTTAGAAAAGGCAGAGGAACCAGAGATCAAATTGCCAACATCTGTTGGATCATTGAAAAAGCAAGAGAGTTCCAGAAAAACATTGACTTCTGCTTTATTGACTATGTCAAAGCCTTTGACTGTGTGGATCGCAACAAATTGTGGGAAATATTTAAAGAGATGTGAATACAAGACCACCAGACATGCTTCTTAAGAAATCAGTATGCAAGTCAAGAAGCAACAGTTAGAACCAGACGTGGAACAACTAGTTCCAAATTGGGAAAGGAGTATGTCAAGGCTGTATATTGTCACCCTGCTTATTTAACTTATATGCAGATTATATCATAAGAAAAGCTGGACAGGATGAAACACAAGCTGGAATCAAGATTGCTAGGAGAAATATCAATAACCTCAGATATGCAGATTATACCAGCCTTATGGCAGAAAGTGAAGAAGAATCAAAGAGCCTCTTAATGATTGTGAAACAGGAGAGTTAAAAAGTTGACTTAAAACTCAACATTCAGAAAACTAAGATCAGGGCATCTGGTCCCATCACTTCATGGCAAATAGCTGGGGAAACAGTGGAAATAGACTTTATTTTTTTGGGCTCCAAAATCACTGCAGATGGTGACTGCAGCCACGAAATTAAAAGACATTTGCTCCTTGGAAGAAAAGTTATGACCAACCTAGATAGCATATTAAAAAGCAGAGACATTACTTTGCCAACAAAGCTATGGTTTTTCCAGTAGTCATGCATGGATGTGAGAGTTGGACTATAAAGAAAGCAGAGTGTCAAAGAATTGATGCTTTTGAACTGTGGTGCTGGACAAAACTCTTAGAGTCCCTTGGACTGCAAGGAGATCCAACTGGTCCATCCTAAAGGATATCAGTCCTGAATATTCATTGGAAGGACTGATGCTGAAGCTGAAACTACAATACTTTGGCCGCCTGATGTGAAGAACTGACTTATTGGAAAAGACCCTGATGCTGGGAACGATTGAAGGCAGGAGAAGGGGATGACAGAAGATGAGATGGTTGGATGACATCATCAACTCAAATGGACATGAATTTGAGTAAACTACAGAGTCGGTGATGGACAGTGAGGCCTGGTATGCCGCAGTCCATGGCATGGCATTGCAAAGAGCTGGACATGACTGAGCAACTGAACTGAACTGTCTTTTTCAATTTTCATATCCTCAGGGCATATGCCTAGTAGTGGGAATGCTGGAGCATATGGTGGTTTTATTCCTAATTTTTTTTTTAATGAATTTTCTCCCCAAACAGTCTGTACTTTCTCTTTCTTGAAAATGCTTATAAAAATTTGAGAAAAAATTAATAGTGATAAGCAAGTATCAGTTTTATCAATTTTAGAAATACATATTTTCTCTCTTCCTCTGTTTCCTCAATGTTTGTTTACAAAATAATTCCATAAATAATTTTTCTTTTGTAACTATATGGAATGAAGGATATTAAATAAACTTATTAAGGTAATTATTTCATAATATATGAAAGTTAAGATATCATGTTGCATACCTTATATGTACAGTACATAGTACTATGTGTTAATTATATCCCAATAAAGCTGGAATAAATAGAATTACCTCATAAGTATGAATAGAGTTCTGAAGAGTGTCCTGAGGAATTTTTTGAAAAAAGATGATTCTTTCTTTCAAAGAAAGGTAAACTACAAAATTAGAAGAATAATATCAGGAAGAAGATTTTGTCCTTCAGTTCAGTCTCGCAGTCACGTCCTACTCTTTGCGACCCCATGGACCTCAGCACGCCAGGCCTCCCTGTCCATCACCAACTCCCAGAGTTTACCCAAACTCGTGTCCATTGAGTTGGTGATGCCATCCAACCATCTCATACTCAGTCATCCCCTTTTCCTCCTGCCTTCAATCTTTTGCAGCATCAGGGTCTTTTCAAATGAGTCAGCTCTTCGTATCAGGTGGCCAAAATATTGGCGTTTCAGCTTCAGAATCATTCCTTCCAATGAACACTCAGGACTGATCTCCTTTAGGATGGACTGGTTGGATCTCCTTGCAGTCCAAGGGACTCTCAAGAGTCTTTTCCAACATCAGAGTTTAAAAGCATCAATTCTTAGGTGCTCAGCTTTCTTTATAGTCCACCTCTCACATCCATACATGATACTGGAAAAACCATAGCCTTGATTAGACGGATATTTGTTGGCAAAGTGATGTCTCTGCTTTTTATATGCAGTCTAGTTTGGTCGTCACTTTCCTTCCAAGGAGTAAGCATCTTTTAATTTCATGGCTGCAGTCACCATCTGCAGTGATTTTGGAGCCCAAATAATAAAGATAGCTGCTATTTCTGCTGTTTCCCATCTATTTGCCATGAAGTGATGGAACCGGATGCCATGATCTTAGTTCTCTGAATGTTGAGCTTTAAGCCAACTTTTTCACTTTCCTCTTCCATGTTCATCAAGAGGCCCTTTAGTTCTTCTTCACGTTCTGCCATAAGGGTGGTGTCATCTGCATATCTGAGGTTGTGGATATTTCTCCCAGCAATCTTGATTCCAGCTTGTGTTTCTTCCAGTCCAGCGTTTCTCATGATGTATTCTGCATATAAGTTAAATAAGTAGGGTGACAATATACAGCCTTGATATACTCTTTTCCTATTTGGAACCAGTCTGTTATTCCATGTCCATTCCTAACTGTTGTTTCCTGACCTGAATACAGATTTCTCAAGAGGCAGGTCAGGTGGTCTGGTATTCCCATCTCTTTCAGAATTTTCCACAGTTTATTGGGATCCACACAGTCAAAGGTTTTGGCATAGTCAATAAAGCAGTAGATATTTTTCTGGAACTCTCTTGCTTTTTCTATGATCCAGTGAATGTTGGCAATTTGGTCTCTGGTTCCTCTGCCTTTTCTAAAACCAGCTTGAACATCTGGAAGTTCATGGTTCACGTATTGCTGAAGCCTGGCTTGGAGAATTTTGAGCATTACTTTACTAGCATGTGAGATGAGTGCAATTGTGTGGTAGGTTGTGCATTCTTTGGCATTGCCTTTCTTTGGGATTGCAATGAAAACTGACATTTTCCAGTCCTGTGGCCACTGCTGAGTTTTCCAAATTTGCTGGCATATTGAATGCAGCACTTTCACGGCATCATCTTTTAGGATTTGAAATAGCTCAACTGGAATTCCATCACCTCTACTAGTTTTGTTCATAGTGATGCTACCTAAGGCCCACTTGAGTTCACATTCCAGGATGTCTGGCTCTAGGTGAGTGATCACACTATCATGATTATCTGGGTCATGAAGATCTGTTTTGTACAGTTCTTCTGTGTATTCTTGCCACCTCTTCTTAATATCTTCTGCTTCTCATAGGTCCATACATTTCTGTCCTGTATTGAGCCCATCTTTGCATGAAATGTTCCCTTGGTATCTCTAATTTTCTTGAAGTGATCTCTAGTCTTTCCCATTCTATTGTTTTCCTCTATTTCTTTGCACTAATCACTGAGGAAGACTTGTCTCTCCATGCTGTTCTTTGGAACTCTGCATTCTAATGGGTATGTCTTTCCTTTTCTCCTTTGCTTTTTGCTTTTCTTCTTTTCACAGCTATTTGTAAGGCCTCCTCAGACAGCCATTTTGCGTTTCTGCATTTCTTTTTCTTGGGGATGGTCTTGATCCCTGTCTCCTGTGTAATGTCATGAACCTCTGTGCATAGTTCATCAGGCACTCTGTCTATCATATCTAGTCCCTTAAATCTATTTCTCACCTCCACTGGATAATCGTAAGGGATTTGCTTTAGGTCATACCTGAATGGTCTAATGATTTTTGCTTATTTTCTTCAATTTAAGTCTGAATTTGGCAATAAGGAGTTCATCATCTGAGGCAAAGTCAGCTGCCGGTCTTGTTTTTGCCGACTATAGAGAGCTTCTCCAACTTTGGCTGAAAATATAATCAATCTGATTTTGGTGTTGACCATCTGGTGATGTCCATGTACAGAGTCTTCTCTTGTATTGTTGGAAGAGGGTGTTTGCTATGACCAGTGCATTCTTAATAGTGATGAAAATTCTATCATGAAATTCTTAACACAAGGGCAGAGAACTTGTAATTAACCCTAGACTTCTAACCCATAGTTTCTTTCATTTAGGTAGAAAATCAGTTGGTCCTCAGCGGCCTCACATCTATGATGTTATGCTTCAGTCAGTACAATAATAAACTGAAGCTGTTTTCTCATAGTTGACTATCTGCTCATACTGGGGCCTCCCATATCTCATAAATGATTTGTTCCTCTTCTGACATGTGTTGTTCAGATACCTACCCTCCTTTCACCATAGCTGGAAAGTGCTGTGTTGGCAGGCAGTGTTTGGGAGTTAGTGCAGACTGTGCTTTCCTCTTGAGCTGAAAACAGAGGAACGGAACGTGTCTTCCTGCAGCCCTGAGCTGCCCTCCTGGTAGGACACGCTCTGCAGCTGCAAGGCTGGCCACCTGGGCCGGCGGCCCTGTTCAATAGCTGGATATCCTGTTCTGCTTTTTCTGCTGCTGAGCTGTCCAGGATGATCGCCTGGGAAGTGAATTGTGACTTTCCAGGGTTTTAAGCTTGCCAAGATTAGTTAGGAAAACACAGTTTGGGGTTATACAAATTCCAAATCTTCTGGCACTCTTGTTACCTGAAATTTGAGAGAAGGAAAAAGTATTGGTGGGAGTTGTGAGCATAAGTGTCTTCTAAAGCAAGGAATTTTGTTGAAAAAAGATAAATTATCAGTGAGTATATTTTGTATGCAAAACACAGGGGCCCTATTGAATTTTTTTAATTATATATTTAAAAATTATGAGGTCCCTCTGAGCTGTGTGGAGTAACATAAGGTAGAAATTACTCTCCAGAGGTATTTTGGCAAAACAAATGCTGAATGTTAGAGTTAAAAGACATCTTTGAGTTTTGGTTGAATAGTAAATGGACTTAGGTTTTAGAAGGATAGTCTTACTTTGAAATTGTGTTGATATTCCAGGAAAAAAAGGGAAAGAAAAAAAATGTTTTGAGGGGAACAGTTGCTTGTATGCTCTCTCACCTGCAGTCCTGGTCCTTCTCATGATGTGCTATTGCTGAATAAATTCAAGTGACAGTTGGTTTGGGAAGACTCTTAGATCCCACAACATCAAAAAGTCTCCTTCAGCCTCACTTGAAAAGTGAGGATAAAGTCCTGAATCTATTGTGTCAGAAAATCAAGTCTGACAAAATTATTTGTACTTAATATATATAGACTATTGATGGCCCTGTTTGTAGCTGCCTCTTAGGGAACAATGTTTTCATTCAGTTTCAAATCATGTTTTGAAGTCCTGAGCTTTCTCACTGACATGTCTAAATTTTTGTGTTTGCTTTAAGATAGACTATTTCTTTCTCTATTTCTTTGATTTGGGGAGGGTTGTTAATGAATGAAATCATTATCTCTGCCTTGAGGATGTCAGTTTATTCAGTTACTTGGATCTGTTTGGAAAAAGAATATCATTTTCACACAAGGTTAAATCATTGATACCAGATCTTGTGATAATCAGAATATTTAGCATGAATAGAGCTTAATAATTTAAAAATTACTAGTATGGCATTTTAAAAGTGAAAGAATGTAAACATAGCATTAAATAAAGAAAATACATTAATCTCCCCCACACACCTTTTTTTTAATCATCCCCACCCCTGCTGCTATCCTACAGCCACACACTCTGGTTCTGTGCTGAGAAATTTCAAGGAGAAGCTCTGAGTGGGTGTTTATGGGAGGATTTTCTTCCCCTCCTTAATCATCACTTCACTTTTTGCTGTGCCCAGTGAGAATCATAATGACTAATATTTTGAGAGATATAGAAATATCAAGAAACCAAGAATTCACTAAAGGCTGATATTAATTTGTAAGTCTGCAGTTTTACATGTGAGTCAGATAATCCGATCTTCATTTAGGCCTTGCAGTTCACTTCGCCATTTCTAAACATAGAATATGAAAACCAAATTGTGGTGGAAAAAAAAAGCATATAAGTTTTCATAGATACAAAGAGGAACAGTGATTATTTACCACCACCAAACATGATAAACTTAATTCTGAAACTAAGATATTGGCCTTCAATATTCTTTCCACTAAATTCACCATTATCATATGGAAGCCTAAAATATCTAAGCATTTTTATGGATTTTTACTTTTCTATTATTTTAAGACCTATGGTTAAAATTGAAATTTACTGTGATTATAATATATTAGCATCAAAAATTATTTTTCATATCTACACCTAAGTGTATGTTTTGAAAAGTCAGTATGTAAATGTAAATTTCTTAAAGACTCTTGCCAAGAATGAAGTTTTACATCCTGTCATTCAAACTATGTGTAAGGTTTGCTCAGATTTTCAATTTAAATTTTGAGGAACTGTTTTATATATGTAAGAATGTATATATAAACACACACACAATCATGTGTGTATAAATATATAAAAGAAACTGAGTCTGGACCTTCAAAGAGGTCAAGTGTTTTAAAAATTCATATTTTGATTTTATGTACAGCTGCAGTTTCCCCTCTTCAGTTTTTGGTAGAGCTGCATCTTCTGTTTTTAGCGAAAGCAAAACAAAGTTTATGGTGAGTCTGAATGTTACTTTTCATTTAGTCTCTAATTAGGAAGAGTGTAGATGTGTGTGTTTATCTACCAATATAATTAACCATGATATTAGATAGTTTTCGAGGTCAATGTCAATTTTTGAATAGAACAGTCTTAGTTTTACTTATGTTTTCTAATAAAGAGGATTAGTTTTAGAATAGCAACATTAATACAGGTGATATTTGCTCAGCATGAATGTAGTATGAGTAATATAAGTCACTATGTCTTGGAAACCTAATTCCTTACATACCATTAAATAATTTAAATTGAATGATCTTTGATTGTCTTGCTTCATTCATTTCATTCATCCATTCAGCAAATCTTTATTGTCCAAAAAAGATTATTTCAGTTTGCTCAAATCACAACTATGGTTATTGTTTGACCGTAACCACAGAAAAATTTTGTGACTAGCTTTATGTTAGAATCTAATGTATTGCTTATCCTAAATTGCTGACATTATGAAGCTAAGGAAAGCAGACTATTTTAGGATTGATTATGGATGGTATCTATATATTTAAGGCACAAATATTACAAACCATATATCTAATAAAGGATTAATAACCAAATATATAATACATAAGGAACTCATACAACTCAACAGCCAAAAACCAAATAACCCAATTAAAAAATGGGCAATGGGCCTGAATAGACATTTCTCCAGAGAGGACATACAAATGGTCAACAAGTATATGAAAAGATGTTCAACATCACTAGTCGTCAGAGTCAAATCCAAGCCACAGTGTGATTTCAGCTCATACCTGTTAGGTTGGCTATTATTAAAAACTCAAAAGACAGCAAGTGTTGGTAAGAATATGGAGAAAGGATAATACTTATAGACCATTAGTGGGAATATAAATTGGTACAACAATTATGGAAAATGCTATAGAGTTTCCACAAAAAATTAGAAATAGAACTGCCATAAAATCCAGCAATCCCACTTCTGGGTATATATCCCCAAAAATTGAAATCAGGATCTTGAAGAAATGTCTGCTCTCACATGCTCACTGCAGCATTATTAACAATAACCAAGAGGTGGAAGCAACTTAAATGTTCATGAGCAGATTAATAGACAAAGAAAATTTGGAGATATATATATATATATATATATATATGAATATTACTCAACCATAAAAACAAAATTCTGCTATTTTTGACAACATACATGAACCTGGAAGACATTATGCGATGTGAAATAAGACAAAAAAGACAAATGCTATAGGAACTTACAATGTATGGAAAATTTGAACTCACAGTAACAGAGACTAGAATGGTGGTTTAGCCAGCCTTTAGGGGTGAGGGAAATGAGGATAAGTTGATCAAAGCTAAAACCTTTCAGTTATAAGATGAATAAGTTCTTGAGACCTTATTATAGCATGTTACTATGTAAAAGAATCTGTTTAAAGGACATTTTTATAAAAATAAATATGTATTTTTAGGCTTGAAGCATTGGGTAAGACAGCAGAAAATCTAATACAAAATAGTCCTTAATTTCAACTTCAATTTTTTTTAATGCTAGTAAAGAGATGCTCAAAATTCTCCAAGCCAGACTTCAGCAATACATGAACCGTGAACTCCCTGATGTTCAAGCTGGTTTTAGAAAAGGCAGAGGAACCAGGGATCAAATTGCCAACATCCGCTGGATCATGGAAAAAGCAAGAGAGTTCCAGAAAAACATCTATTTCTGCTTTATTGACTAGGCCAAAGCCTTTGACTGTGTGGATCACAATAAACTGTGGAAAATTCTGAAAGAGATGGGAATACCAGACCACCTGACCTGCCTCGAGAAATCTGTATGCAGGTCAGGAAGCAACAGTTAGAACTGGACATGGAACAACAGACTGGTTCCAAATAGGAAAAGGAGTATGTCAAGGCTGTATATTGTCACCCTGCTTATTTAACATCTATGCAGAGTACATCATGAGAAACGCTGGACTGGAAGAAACACAAGCTGGAATCAAGATTGCAGGAGAAATATCAATCACCTCAGATATGCAAATGACACTACCCTTATGGCAGAAAGTGAAGAGGAACTAAAAAGCCTCTTGATGAAAGTGAAAGAGAAGAATGAAAAAGTTGGCTTAAAGCTCAACATTCAGAAAGTGAAGATCATGGCATCTGGTCCCATCACTTCATGGGAAATAGATGGGGAAATAGTGGAAACAGTGTCAGACTTTATTTTTTTGGGCTCCAAAATCCCTGCAGATGGTGACTGCAGCCATGAAATTAAAAGACGCTTAGTCCTTGGAAGAAAACTTATGACCAACCTAAATAGTATATTCAAAAGCAGAGACATTACTTTGCCGACTAAGGTCCGTCTAGTCAAGGCTATGGTTTTTCCAGTGGTCATGTATGGATGTGAGAGTTCGACTGTGAAGAAGGCTGAGTGCCAAAGAATTGATGCTTTTGAACTGTGGTGTAGGAGAAGACTCTTGAGAGTCCCTTGGACTGCAAGGAGATCCAACTAGTCCATTCTGAAGGAGATCAACCCTGGGATTTCTTTAGAAGGGATGATGCTAAAGCTGAAACTCCAGTACTTTGGCCACCTGATGGGAAGAGTTGACTCATTGGAAAAGACTCTGATGCTGGGAGGGATTGGGGGCAGGAGGAGAA
The DNA here is from genome assembly GCF_001704415.2 of Capra hircus. Lineage (NCBI taxonomy): Eukaryota > Metazoa > Chordata > Mammalia > Artiodactyla > Bovidae > Capra > Capra hircus. The sequence goes on from NC_030816.1 coordinate 24,622,923, forward strand.
GGGGACGACCGAGGATGAGATGGCTGGATGGCATCACGGACTCAATGAACGTGGGTCTGAGTGAACTCCGGGAGTTGGTGATGGACCGGGAGGCTTGGCGTGCTCTGATTCATAGGGTCGCAAAGAGTCGGACACGACTGAGCGACTGAACTGAACTGAACTGAAGAGGGCAAAATATTAAAATAGATTTATATGAGTGAAAGGAAATGTAGAAAGAAGTCATCACAAGAGTTTTCATTTGGAATGAAAATTATTACCAAGGATTTGTCCTTGTCTCATTTCTTATTTTATTAAATTCATGACATTATTGAACATTGTGTCCTATTCCCCTGACATCCTACTGAGTGAAAAATGATAGAGCTCAGCTAATGATTTGATTATGGTCTAGTATTGTATCTGATATGTCAAGATTAATGTTAACGTTGGTACAGAATTTATGGATCTGTAGACAGTATTTAATTTTTGGAAAGAAATCTTTTATCAAAATTATTAATCATTTATTATTGTCAACACAACTGTGTGACAGGTTTCATTACACTACAGTAAAAGATGTTGAATGTAAAATCTCTTTCTAGCCTGACTGTCATGCAACACTCAAAGCATTTGAGGAGAAACAAGTTTTATCTGTCTTTTCAGAAAGGTTTACACCATCATCAGTTTTGTATAAAGAGAACCCTTGTGTCTGTGGAGAAAAGGTGCCTGTAGGTAAAATGGGCATCAGGGTAAATGTGTCTCCATGAGATCACTGGGGCCAGGAGTCAGATTACTAATCTCCTTTTATTGATTTTGATGATTAATAGAATGTAATTTTTAGAACAATTTAAATTTGACAGAAAATTGAGCAGAGAATTCCCTTAACTCCCGCTTACCCCAGCTTATAGATTCCCCCATTTTTCTTTTTCTTTTTTCATTAAAATGTTTTCTTGGAGTTTAGTTGATTTACAATGTTATGTTAGTTTCAGGTGTACAGCAAATGAATTAGTTATATACATCCTAATATCCACTCTTTTTTAGATTATTTTCCCGTATAGGTCAAGTATTGAGTAGTTCCCTCTGCTATACAGTAGATCTTTGTTATCTATTTTATATACAGTAGTATGTGTATGTCAGTCCCAATCTCCCAGTTTAACCCTCCCCCTTTCTTTCTCACTGAGTAACTATATCATATATTATTTGTCTTTCTCTGACTTACTTTATCAATCTGACAATCTCTACATCCATCAATGTTGCTGCAACTGGCATTATCTCATTCTTTTTTATGGCTAATATTCATACCATGTCTTCTTTATCTATTCCTCTGTCAATGGACATTAGGTAGCATCCAGGTCTTGGCTGTTGTAAATAGTATTGTAATGAACATTGGGTGCATATATCTTTCCAAATTACAGGTTTTTTTTTTCACCAAATATATGCCAAGAAGTGGGATTTCTATATCAGATTATACTTCTATATGTTTTTTTTTTTAAGACACCTTCATACTGATCTCTGTAATGGTTTTATCAATATACATTCCCACCAGAAAGGTGGAAGAGTTTCATTTTCCCTATACCCTCTTCAGAATTCATTGTTTGTAGATTTTTTGATGATGGCCTTTCTGACTAGTGTGAGATGATACCTCATTATAGTTTCGATTTGCTTTTCTCTAATAATTAGTGATATGGAGCATCTTTTCATGTGCTTTTTGGCCATCTGTATATCTTCTTTGAATAAATGTCTGCTTAGGTCATCCACCCATTTTTCGATTGGGCTGTTTGTTTTTTGATATTGAGCTGAATGAGCTGTTTGTATACTTTGGAGATTAACCTTTTGTTGATTGCTTCATTTGCACATATTTTCTGTCATTCTAAGGGATGTCTCTTTGTTTTGTTTATGGTTTTCTTTGCTATGAAAAATGTTTTTAAATTTAATTAGGTCCCATTTGTATCCTTGCAATGTTACCAAATTCATTGGTGAGCCCTAATAGTTTTCTGGTAGCATCTTTAGGATTTTCTATGTATGGTATCATGTCATTTGAAAAGAGCGGTAGTTTTTCTTTTCCAGCTTGGACTACTTTTGTTCTTTTTCTTCTCTGATTTCCATGCAGGTCTTCCAAAACTAGCTTGGAAGGGCTAAGACTTCCAAAACTATGTTGAATAAAGAGGGTGAGAGTGGACATACTTGACTTGTTCTTCATCTTAGAAGAAGCATTTTCACAATTGTGAATAATGTTAGCTGTGGGTCTGTCATATATGGACTTTATTATGGCTAATTGTTTCCCTGTGCCCAGTTTCTGAAGAGTTTTTATCATAAGTGAGTGTTGAATTATGTCAAAAGTTTCTCTGCATCTATTGAGATGATCTTATGGATTTTATCCTTCAGTTTTTTAGTGTGGTGTATCTCCCTAATTGATTTGCATGTACTGAAGAATGCTTGGATCAAAAAATTCTTAAAGAGATGGGAATACCAGACCACCTTACCTGCCTCCTGAGAAATCTGTATGCAAGTCAAAAAGCGACAGTTAGAACTGGACATGGAACAACAGACTGGTTCCAAATCAGGAAAAGAGTATGTCAAAGCTGTATATTGTCACCCTGCTTATTTAACTTCTATGCAGAGTACATCATGAGAAATGCTGGACTGGATGAAACACAAGCTGGAATCAAGATTTCTGAGAGAAATATCAATAACCTCAGATAGGCAGATGACACCACACATACGGCAGAAAACAAAGGAGAACTAAAGAGCCTCTTGATGAAAGTGGAAAAGGAGAGTGAAAAAGTTGGCTTAAAACTCAACGTTCAGAAAACTAAGATCATGGCATCCGGTCCCATCAGTTCAGTTCAGTTCAGGTCAGTCACTTAGTCGTGTCCGACTCTTTGCGACCCCATGAATCACAGCACGCCAGGTCTCCCTGTCCATCACCATCTCCTGGAGTTCACTCAGACTCACGTCCATCGAGTCCGTGATGCCATCCAGCGATCTCGTCCTCGGTCATCCCCTTCTCCTCCTGCCCCCAATCCCTCCCAGCATCAGAATCTTTTCCAATGAGTCAACTCTTCACATGAGGTGGCCAAACTACTGGAGCTTCAGCTTTAGCCTCATTCCTTCCAAGGAAATCCCAGGGTTGATCTCCTTCAGAATGGACTAGTTGGATCTCCTTGCAGTTCAAGGGACTCTCAAGAGTCTTCTCCAACACCACAGTTCAAACGCATCAATGCTTCAGTGCTCAGCCTTCTTTACAGTCCAACTCTCACATCTATACATGACCACAGGAAAAACCATAGCCTTGACTAGACGGACCTTAGTCGGCAAAGTAATGTCTCTGCTTTTGAATATACTATTAAGGTTGGTCATAATTTTTCTTCCAAGGACTAAGCGTCTTTTAATTTCATGGCTGCAATCACCATCTGCAGTGATTTTGGAGCCCAAAAAAATAAAGTCTGACACTGTTTCCACTGTTTCCCCATCTATTTCCCATGAAGTGATGGGACCGGATGCCATGATCTTCGTTTTCTGAATGTTGAGCTTTAAGCCAACTTTTTCACTCTCCTCTTTCACTTTCATCAAGAGGATTTTTAGCTCCTCTTCACTTTCTGCCATAAGGGTGGTGTCATCTGCATATCTGAGGTTATTGATATTCCTCCTGGATATCTTGATTCCAGCTTGTGCTTCTTCCAGTCCAGCGTTTCTCATGATATACTCTGCATAGAAGTTAAATAAGCAGGGTGACAATACACAGCCTTGACATACTCTCTTTCCTATTTGGAACCAGTCTGTTGTTCCATGTCCAGTTCTAACTGTTGCTTCCTGACCTGCATACAGATTTCTCGAGGCAGGTCAGGTGGTCTGGTATTCCCGTCTCCTTCAGAATTTTCCACAGTTTATTGTGATCCACACAGTCAAAGGCTTTGGCCTAGTCAATAAAGCAGAAATAGATGTTTTTCTGGAACTCTCTTGCTTTTTCCATGATCCAGCAGATGTTGGCAATTTAATCTCTGGTTCCTCTGCCTTTTCTAAAGCCAGGAAGTTCACGGTTCACGTATTGCTGAAGCCTGGCTTGGAGAATTTTGAGCATTACTTTACTAGCATGTGAGATGAGTGCAATTTTCCCATCAGTTCATGGCAAATAGATGGGGAAGCAGTGGAAACAGTGACAGACTATTTTGGGGGGCTCCAAAATCACTACAGATGGTGACTGCAGCCATGAAATTAAAAGACACTTTCTCCTTCCAAGAAAAGTTATGACCAACCTGGAGAGCATATTAAAAAGCAGACATTACTTTGCCAACAAGAGTCCATCTAGTTAAAGCTATGGTTTTTCCAGTAGTCATGTATGGATGTGAGAGTTGGACTATAAAGAAAGCTGCATGCCTAAGAATTGATGCTTTTGAACTGTGGTATTTGGGAAGACTCTTGGAGTCCCTTGGACTGAAAGGAGAACCAACCAGCCCATCCTAAAGGAAATCAGTCCTGAATATTCACTGGAAGAACTGATGCTGAAGCTGAAACTCTAATACTTTGGCCACCTGATGTGAAGAACTGACTCCTTGGAAAAGACTCTGATGCTGGGAATGATTGAAGGCAGGAGGAGAAGGGGATGACAGAGGATGAGATGGTTGGATGGCATCATTGACTCATTGGACATGAGTTTGTGTAAACTCTGGAAATTGGTAATGGACAGGGAGGCCTGGCATGCTGCAGTCCATGGGATTGCAAAGAGTCAAACCAACTGAGTGACTGAACTGAACTTAATTGGATCCCTGGGATGAATCCTATTTGATCATGATGTATCATCCTTTTAATGTATTGTCAGGTATGGTTTGCTAGTATTTTGCTGAGAATTTTTGCACCTAAGTTCATCAGTGATGTTGGACTATAGTTTTCTTCTTTTGTGGTATCTTTATCTGGTTTTGGTATTAGAGTGATGCCAGCATTGTAATGAGCGTGGGAATGTTTCTTTCTCTGCAAATTTTTGGAAGAATTTCAGAAGCATAGGTGTTAATTTTTCTCTAAATTTTTGATAGAATTTGCCTGTGAGGTCATCTGGTCCTGGACTTTTTGTTTGTTGGAAGTTTTCAAATCACAGTTTCTATTTCAGTATTTGTGATTGGTTTGTCTATATCTTCTGTTTCTTCCTGGTTCAGTCTTGGAAGTTTGTACCTTCCTAAGAATTTGTGCATTTCTTCTAAGCTCTCCATTTTTTAGGTTGTAGAGTTGTTTGTATAGACTCTTATGATCCTTTGTATTTTCTGTGGTATCAACTGTAACTTCTTTTTTCATTTCTAATTTTATTAATTTGAGCATTCTTTGTATTTTAGAAGGACAAGAAAAAAATCTTTAAAGTGTTTAAAATTTTTTGACAGTTTCTTTTGTACATATTAATTTATAAAGTATATTCCATGTCTATTGGTTTGAAAATAAGTTCTTTTTTATGTTAAACTCACCAACAAGGATGTGTCTATTCAACATCCAATATGCCAGTTAAAGATATTAACTAAAAACCTGCAATAGTTTAAGTACAGCCCTATCCTTAGAGTAAAATTCTAAACTGAGATGTAGTTTTTCACCCTGATTACTTTAGTAGTTGGTAACAATTGTTATATAATTGTAATGACATACCTCTTAGCAAATTCACTGTTTTTTAATGTATAGAGTAAAACAAATAAGTAGATAGCAGAAACAAAAGGAATCTTCTTGGCAATCTGAATTAAAACCCTCTTCTATTACCTTAAAGAAAACTAGCTATTACAAGTGAAAGAAGCAAATTTATTTCTCAGGATAATTCATCTTGAAATGAAGTGTTTATGTAAATATGAGTGAAATCATATATGCTAAAATAATATGAATTAAATGCTCTTGTGTATAATTTAAAAAATAATGTCAATATACTTCAAACTAAACCCTAGTGGTCTTGAAGAGTTAATGTGTTTTTAAAAAGAAAAAAAAAACTTAATTTAACCCCAGGGAATAACTTATGCACTGGGAAAATTGGGTTGAAAAAATGAAAATTTATATATGAAAGCCAGTTTTTAATGAGTACAAGCATAAAAATCTATAGAATACACACAAGATACCAATTCAAGTTTTAGTTAAATTCTTTTGAAAAGAGATCATCTTGATTAGATTTAAGAAAATGACCCAACAGGGAAATTATGTGTATATATTCTGAAACAATAATTTATGTTAAATGACTTTCTGTATGACATGAGAATAAATTAAGCTAGAGGATTTGAGATTTACATTGAGCATGCACTTGTTCTGATTTTTTTTTTTATCCAGTTGATGACTTCCTAATGTGGCAAGTCTTAAATCTCTTCTTAAGAAGAAATGTTTCCTGTGCTTAATTGTAAAGTGAATTCTCCTTTCCCTATCAATATCAAATGAAATGGATGACAATGGAAAAAGATATAAACAGTATTCTTGCTATAAATAAGCAGTTTATATAAAAAATATACTATGAGCAAAAGCTTGCTTTAACTTAATAAAAATTGAGGATCAGTGCCTAATCTAAATATTAGATAAACACTGGATTTTGCAGAAAATAGGAAAACACCATTTATTAAAATGACAGTTCCATAAAGTTGTGAATGATTAATCTAGACTAATACATCTATTGCTATACCTTCCCTCAAAGATCAACCATAGCATCTGAACACTATTTCATGTCATTCCCTGAGGGCCATGATCTATCTTGATGTGTACTCACTTACAATCTGCTCTTCCCCTCTTATTTATGATTTAATTCTGGCATATTAATTTCATCATGGATATATATTCTTTCTTCATTAACTCTTGGATCTCTCTCAGGGTTTTAGTTTAATGTTCCTACTAGCTCTTATATTCCCAACTCCACATTCAACTAAAGACTCGTGGTGCTTTTCCTTCTGAGTATTTACAGAACTTGCCTTCTGTCCTTCTCATTATCACCAGTTTCTTAGTTCACAATTTCATCTTCTCTTACTTCAAATATTACAACACTCTGCTCACTAGTTTTCTTGCCAAAATCCTTCTCAACATTTAATCTATACACTATGTTTTTCTAGAGTAATCTCTCTGAAAGAAAATATTTATTAGGTTCCTGCTTAAAAAAATTTGATACTTTCCTAAGCCTTTTTGAATATTATGCAGACTCCATTGCATTTTTTGTGGCCTGGCTCTGGCCTTATCTGTTTATGACTGTCTCCAGAAGGACCACAATACTCCTGCCATACTGAGCTACTTTCTCCTCTTTGAACATGTATTGTTTCATAACTGTGTGCCTTTGCAATTGTTGTCTTCTCTGTTTAAAATAGCGTTCTTTGTCTGTGAGAAATTTAAATACATTCTTGAAAAGTAGAAAAATAAAATTACTAAATAATCTATCTCATTTCACTTGAAAACAAATTTTTAACTAAATTACTGCTTTCAAAAATTGTACAGTCAGAAATAAAATCAGAAATAGACATGGTTGCCTAGTATATTGCAGCAGAAGGCATATAGTTGATTTGGGCTAAAAATTAATATTAAGGGATTAAGCAATTAAGTGTACATATTACTTGGAAAATGGTTATTAAATTGTTAAAGTAAAACCAACAGGCCCATTACAGAATGCTTCAATATCTCTAACAGTACTTATTCAGAGTTATGTAAGATGGTGAAGTCTTAATTTGTTTCAATAAACAATTCATGAATCCACCATGATGTCAACATATCAAAACTGTAGGAGTGATTTCTTACCATACCAAGGTTAAAAGAATATCTTCACTAATAACAGTAGTAAAATTAGTCATTAATTAATGTGAAATACTTAAAAAAAAAAACCCAAAGATCTTAACTGTACAGTCGCAGTTATATAAAAGCTATACTTTAGCAGGAATAATTTCAGAAGCTTTTGCCATTTATAAAATCATTTTGTAGTTTTGTAGTTCAAATATACATGCATTAGAAATATTTTACTTCAGGAAGCTCTGGAAACAATGTTTTGATATTTTATTTCATTTCACTTATTCTTCCCGTGGATTATTTTTATACTTATTAAATTCAGAGTCAAAGAATCAAGTCTAATAACATTTTTGTGTTTTCTGTTCTGTTAATAGAGACAATTATAGGTTATTACCTAGTGGAATTCTGGTTTCTAATATTCAAGAGAACATTTTGTGTCTAAGAGACTGAGAATGATAGAGAATCTAGATATTCTTTCAGCTCACTAAGTCTGCACATTAAATAATCACGAAGCCATTTAAAACCACCAATGGGTTTTTTCATAAAATGCCCCTTTCAAGTGTCTGTTCTTCCTTCCTTCCATTTTACAGAATTAGCACATACCCTTTTGTTCTGGCCTTTGTATTTCATTGGCCCCAAGTGCAACTCAGATATCACACCTATTTTAGCTAAAACATGAGACTATTCTGTAATGTGAGTAAACTCAGATTGTTAAGTAGCTCCTATTACAAAAATTCCTGCTTTGCTATTTTTCTCAAGGATAGCAAGAGTTGTTAGCATTCCAAAAGAAAAAGAAACTATAAGGGGAAAAGCAACTAGTCCATCATGTTTTTTAAGTCTAGTGTGGTGAAAAGGAAACAGTTTTTACTTGACTTGTTGAGTGGATCATTTTTATAAATCATTTGAATGATCTCAATGTATATTGAATACATATATAATGTATATATTAATTTTTGAGGTATCATTTTAGGAGCTTAGAATTAAAAGTTGAAATAATTGCAAATAGGGGCAAAATAGGTGATTTAGAACATTTCTTCTGAAAGGCTTCCCCACCCTATGCTTCACCTTACATGAATTCTAGACTAAAAGAGACTCTGTTGATTTTACTTGGATTATTTATGGCAACACAATCTGTTTCTGACTTCTTTGGGTGGAGAAGTGTTTGAGGAATATTTTTTATTCAATTTTTAAAATTGCCGTATCATCCATCTCTTTTTTCCATCTAATATATACACTTGTATTCATATCAAATAGGGCCTAAAGTTCAGTATCTCAAAGTGAGATAGCTGCTGCTGATGCTGCTAAGTCGCTTCAGTCGTGTCCAACTCTGTGCGACCCCATGGACAGCAGTCCACCAGGCTCCTCCATCCATGGGATTTTCCAGGCAAGAGTACTGGAGTGGGGTGCCATTTCCTTCTCCACAAAATGAGATAGAACTGTCCTTAAAAATAAAAATAGCACTCACTGTAGGATATACTATGCATATATTTACTTATTTGCTTGTTTTGCTTTCATTAGATGAAGTAGGATCACCAAGGGCCTATGCCATGAGCAGGCAGTCTGTCCTAGTTATTCTCTCATGGGCACCTTGGGTAGTTGCCTTAGGTGGAGAGGAGAGAGGTGCAATGGCTTCCAGAGAGTTGAAAGGGTTCTAACAACTTCCAGGGGAACCTCCTAGGATGTAATTTATATGCATAGAAAATCCACATCATTTTTCTTAAAGATCAAAATGTACAACCTATCCCCAACATATTTTAAAGCATTATTTATTATCATAGATGTTAGAAAAGGAAACACTTATACTATCGTTTTCCCAGATGTATATTTTTTCAAGGTACCCTGACAACTTTGCCTAGTAGGACTCTAAATGATTCCAAGGTGATATTTTTAATCATCAACTTGAAAAAAAATTAAATTGCTCATGCTAAGCTGCTTCAGTTGTGCCTGACTCTTTGCAACCCTACGGGCCATAGCCTACCAGGCTCCTCTGTCCCTGGGATTCTACAGGCAAGAATACTGGAGCGTGTTGTCATTTCCTTCTCCAGGGGATCTTCCTGACCCAGGGATTGAACCCACATCTCTGTGTCTCCAGCACTGGCACCATCAGGGAAGCACCATCATTTAGTAGAACTCTAAATAATACCAAGGTAGTTTTTTTTTTTTTTAATCATCAACTGGAAAAAATTTTAAATTAGCATTGTAAGTTTTTACCCTGATATCCGTAATTAATCCCTCAACTTTACTGAAACCAGTTTATCTAAAATAGTCTTCTGTGCTGATAGTCTTCAACATTTGCAGGGCAGAATAACTCGAATTCCTTTGTTCTCTCTTCCAGTCAAATTTCTTGAAATTATTAGTTTTGAGTATCTTTCTTCTTTGAATTGTATATATATATTTTACCATATTTTAAAGTTCAGAGTATCTACATTTAATAGTAGAAATCTCATTATTATTTTGTTAAGAATTATTATTGAATTATGTATAGATCAGTCAGTTATTCAATTACAACCTTGTACTGCAAGTACCGAGCAATGCGTCATTCTAATGAAGTAGTTTAATCTTAAATATAATTTTATTTCCTTATTTTCTTTAAATTCACTAAAAATTTAAATGTACTTCTTATTTGTTTATGTACTCATATTAAATACATTTACTATTCCTGCATTTAACTGATATCTTTTGAAGGTTAGTTATATCACTATTCTAGGCATTTCCACAGGGTAATTTGAGGAGAGAGTATGTAAGCGTTACCAAGGAAAGTTAACTTGAAATCAAGTTGCCTGTTATTTTGTGGTGCAGGAACTGGAAAACCAAGATATATGGTTCTTTTGTCCATGTGCACATTTTTCTATTGATAATGAGATATATTGGGTTTGGATTAAAGAATTGGACTGCTTAACATTAAAAAGAAATATCTTAAACCCATGCAATTAAATGTTCTCAAGTTGTTCACTAGAATTTGACAAACTTTGGATGTGATAAGTTTATCTTCTTATATGGGGAAATAAATTTTTAAAAGGCTGATTCAGAACAATTGTAGACTAAACACTTTTCCTACAAGGAATTCCAACTTCATAAGAAGTTAAATCACAATGTAAGTTGTTAGTTATTGTAAGTTGTGTCAGTTACTATATTCCAGACAGCATGTCCTCTATTGAAACCACTTCTGAAAAGAATAGCTCACTTTTATGGCTACCTAACCTATTCTGCAATATCAAATCCATCTCACAGAAGCTAAAATTCAACTGAAAAATAAAATGACACAAAGAATACTTCAGAAGTTGAATTGTGGTGAAGCTACTCAAGTGTATGTGTGTATCTCTCTGTGTGTGCATTATAGATAGAAAATTCCTGTTTTGTACTGGACTGTAACCTCCCACAGAGTCTGAATTTAGCTCTTAACTGGGAAAGAAATAGGAGACAAAAGACACAAGTCTAAAACAACAAACATTCACATAAATATCAAAGTTAAAACCTTGGGGACTTTCACATTTTTACAGAAGTATGCCTGCTATTTGCTATTACCTTAGGTTAATTCCAGAGAAGGCAATGGCAACCCACTCCAATATTCTTGCTGGAAAATCCCATGGGCGGAGGAGCCTGGTAGGCTGCAGTCCATGGGGTCGCTAAGAGTCGAAAATGACTGAGTGACTTCACTTTCACTTTTCACTTTCATGCATTGGAGAAGCAAATAGCAACCCACTCCAGTGTTCTTACGGGGGAGCCTGGTGGGCTATTGTCTATGGGGTCGTACAGAGTCGGACACGACTGAAGCGACTTAGCAGTAGCAGCAGTAGCAGTAGGTTAACTCAAGTATCTTTAAAGGTTTTTTAAATTTCTATAGGGGTGAGTGTGTGTGTGTGTGTGACATATATCTCATGAGACAACCCACTAAATTCTCCTTAGAGCTTTATTTACATGTTCTGTATTATTTCAATCAACATAAAAATAAGAGTGGAACTAAACTGATCTTAATTCGTGAGTGAAAGTTCGACTACTGACATAACAATACATCCAGTAAATACACATCAAAGACAAAGCCTAAGCACTTGAAAGTTAATGTTTTATATATATATATATATATATATATATATATATATATGTTTGTTAGACTTCAGTGTTGGGTAGACATACTGAAAGTTTTTATAATGGAATACACATACAAACACATAAACATATACACACGCACACATACTCTTGCATGTTTAGGATAAGCTCCCAAAATTCAGATGAATTTCTCAATGAAAAATTCTCAACTCAAATATACTGAACTCAAGTATTAACATGTTTCTCTTTTCTGTGACTAAATATCTATGCAGAGTATAGAGACAATATTGCACTTACTTTTTTGTGAGATTTAGCACCCTGGAAAAATATTGGAGAAGACCTATATTCTTTCCTGCTTTTAAAATTTGTGAGACCAATTTTATGCCACATAAGATTCAATTTCACAGTCTCAGATGCCCCCGAAATGTTTTCGAGATTCATTCCCTGAACAAGACAGATTGTCTGTCCTCACCAGGTGACAGTTTCATGCTCAAATACTAAATATTCTCAGACAAAATAGTAACAACAATATTTTTCAAGCAACTGTAAAATACTTGATTTTCTCACAAAGAATCAATTGTGGCATTTAGGAGTCTTTATAGTCAAGCCATGCTATTGCACAGTTAGTTATACTCTTTTATGTTGAAACTAAATCTCTTTTTTTCTGTGTCCTCTGTAAAAAGAAAGTTTCTGACAAATGGTAAAACTACATGTATTTTTTGAATGAATAAATGAACAAATAGCCAATTAAGTGTTTTGCTTGTGAACCTCTGTTGGCCAATATTTAACTATAAACGTAACTCAAATGGAAGTTTCTCATTTTCCATATTTTTATTGCATTGAGCTCTGTTGTAATATACTAAATATAACAGAGCAAGATACTAAACCTGAAAATTTCACATGTAAAATAAAGCTCCTCAATTTTTTTTGCTGCCCCCCAACTCATAAACTCCTATTTGCCCTTTCCTGGTCTCCCTCCAGACTTACTCTTTCTAGCCCAAGGCTTTCTTGTGCACTGACTTTCAGGCTCCTGACCTAAGGCAACTTGGTTTACCAGGGATTCTGTTTCCTTTTCTGCGATTGCAGTTACTACTTCGATCTAAGTATCAAGTGTCTCCGAGCTTAAAGCAACAGATCTGACATGGTTACACACCTTGCTGCCTGTCCTTCTTCACTTTTTATACCTCAGCTAGTTCCAGATTTCTCCCTCATTATCCCATTTAAGCTATTTGTATAGCTTCATTACTGACCCCTCTAGGGTACATTTTCCAGTTTTTATCTTACTTGATTTCTCAGGGTCATTGACTGGATGAACAAAGACATTATTTCCCTTGCTGGAAACTTGCTCTCAGAAAAAACATCTGGTCTAGGTGCTTCTAATTTGCTATGTATGGCTTTTCAAGTTTGTGTAGACTCATCATTTCATGTACTCCTTAAATACTATTCCTTTCCCTTCCCCACCAGAGTACTGCAGTGAATATTCTCATAAATAGGATCATGAGTCTTCATTTCTTGTCATCTGACAAACTCTCTCTGTGAAGGCTTCCATACTGACAACAGCTTCCATTGCCCCTGGAAGGAAGGTTGACTTAAAAAATTTGAATTCCAAGGCCAGAGTTCCTTCCTGGGACAAATGGGGCAAAGTGGAGTCTTAGAGTCCCAGAAGTACCTTTCGGCCAACTGCTTTAGCTTCTCAGAGGTAGATACCACAGCTCTCCTAAATCTAACTGGCTTGCCTGAACACTTCATGTTTTTGATGTTTTTTTCCTACTCAAGTATATGAGATTCAAAACAAAAGTTAAAAATCCTGATTTTAAATTGTCTATCAATATTAGGATTTTTAACTCCATTTTATAAATAGCAGTAAAACTTACAGTTTTAATTAAATGAACATAAGCATAGATTGGAGAAGGCAATGGCAACCCACTCCAGTACTCTTGCCTGGAAAATCCCACGGACAAAGGAGCCAGGTGCGCTGCAGTCCATGGGGCGCTAAGGGTCGGACACGACTGAGCGACTTCACTTTCACTTTTCACTTTCATGCATTGGAGAAGGAAATGGCAACCCACTCCAGTGTCCTTGCCTGGAGAATCCCAGGGACGGGGGAGCCTGGTGGGCTATCGTCTATGGGGTCGCACAGAGTCGGACACGACTGAAGAAGCTTAGCAAGCATAGATTATAATATGTTACATTTATATAAGTTTTTTTATTTTCAAAGGATATCCTCACATCTAGTCAAATTCTCATAACCACCATATAGCTTTATTATTATTTATTGTAGGAAACTTAGGCTTCTAGAAGCTTGGAGGCTTGCCAAGGTCCACACTAGACAGTGATAGAGCAAGACTTAAAATATTTAGGAAAAATTAAATATCCCTGCATAAATATTATACAGTCTATAAGTGTTACTAATCACAAATTAATCAAATTCTGTACCATACCAATCACAAATTAATAAAATCCTGTACCATAACTAAGAATACATTTCCTTAAAGACGTTACAAAGAAGGAAACGTTGTTTCTTATTTTTTTTTTTTACTAACTGGTCCATTTTTTTGATAAGAGTAATAATTTAGCCCTAAGGCATAAGAAAAAGTGAAAGATTAAAGATGTAAATCAAAGACCATGTATCACCTATAACTTATGTTTTTTATTCTAGATAATCAATAGTATGTATGCTTTTTTTTTGCATGAGATTCAAAATAAATACAAGCTGGACAATATGTATTTAAAATTGGAAATAGAAAAGACCTTTATTTACTTTTTTTCTCTTTAAGGATTAAAAAGCTCCTTCCCTAAGATTCAGAGAAGTTTCCTGACCCTGGTGGCTTTTGCCCAATTTGCTCATATGGCGATGGCCTTTTGATATCCATTCCACAGGTTAAAACACCAAACACGTGGTTTGCTAGTGTCCTGCTACCAACCAACCAGGAAACATAATCTCTGAATGAGTCAGGAGCCAAGACCCCAGCAGTTCTTCAGAGTTATGCTGGAATGAAAGTCCCAGCTAGCAGTGAGAGGGCAGCAGCATTCCTCTCTGGCGCCTGCTGAAACAAATCTTAAGAACGGTAATGGCCTTGTTTTAGGGTTCTAAAACTATCAGTCTGGGATCAGCAGCCTGCTCTGAGAGGGTGGAGATGTCAAATTCCAGCTGTCACAACTCGCTTCTGTGAGAACCTCATGCTCAGTCAGTCTGAGACTGGGAAGACAAACTTGGTTAAGACTAGGCACCACAACTCTTTTTATAGACAGACTAAACCCAAACCACAAATCTCCCTCTTGAAAACCCCAGCCCTTCCTTCCTAGTTTGGAATACAGGGTCAACACAGGGTTATCTGTAGGTTGGGTGTGAGCACCCAAACAAAATATTTAGCCAACTGCATGACTAGTTTGTGGTTTCAGGTTTTCATTTCAAAATCTTTGCAGCCCATTAATCACTAACATGAGAGAGTCTTCATCAAGAAAGAGTTCATGCCCAGTTCACTCATTGGGCTACAGAATCAATGTTTGTATTTTCAAAGCACAGAGAGAAAAGCAATAATTGACCAAATTGTATCAAAGTATGCCTAGAATTTGGGACCTCCAAACAAAGATTTTCCTCTGGACAAGATTTTCATTTATCTATACATAACTCTACAGTAGTTACTTGGGTGATATTTGTTTTCATAGGGAGGAAAAGGTAAGGTTTCAGTTCCACGTGTGCTTTTCAAGAACCAGAACCATGACTAATGAGTTGCTCATCAACAGGAATAATAGCTGAGCTTCAAAAATTTAGCAATGTTTAGCTGGTTAGCTGCAGCGAACCTTACAATAAAAGTATTTATGGGACCTGACTGATCTCTGATTACACTCCTTAAACAGAATTTCCTAAATTATTATCAAGAGCAGTTAAGCAATAGTTAAAAATAAATGAATTCTTAATAAGTGCAGTGGACTGTGATGACCTTTTACTTATGTTAATGCTTTTAATCCTCAGAATACTATTGTAAAGTGGCTATTTTCATAAGGTCTGTTTTGTTAATGATAAATTTTAGGCCCAGAGAAGCTAAATAACTTGATCAAAGTATCACAGGTAGAAAAAAAAAAAAAAAAGACAGGATTCAACCTTGATGTTGTGATTTAAAATAATAGAAAGCAATATACAGCAGGCTATGTTTTTTCTTATGGAACTTAGTTTTTTGACTTCCCTGTCAAAATTTGAGAGGGAGCTGCTTATATATTGGGTATGTCTATGAAACAATAGTATGTTTGGATTTTCAGTAACATTGCTCTTCCCATTATTGTAATTTAACATTTTTGTCTGAGGGGTCATTTTATAAGTCAGCCGCAGTGTTGATACCTTTGGTCAGTATTTCAGATGATACATGAGGTTAGCAGTCAGAAGGCCTGGGTTTTAGATTCATCTCTGCCACAGACAAAGTCTTGGTCCTTGAGGAATCACTCAACGATTTTGATCTTGTTTTATCTCTCTTGTGATCATAAGGCTTGCCTTATTTTGCCCATTTGATGGAACCGCTTTATACGGTAGACACAAGAAATCTGTTAAAAGAATTGTGTCCATCACCATCAAATTCAAAGTCATATAGATATTATCCTATGATTTCTTTTAGAAGTTTTCTAGTTTGGCAATTCACATTTAGCCTACAGTGAAGTTAATTTTTATGAAAGATTTAAACTTCTAGATTCTCTTTTTTGCATAGGGTTATTCAATCATTAGTATAATTTGTTGAAGAGACATTAATGTCTATGCTGTTTTTTCAAAGATAAGTTAACTGTATTTGGTAGATCCATTTCTGGGCCCTCAATCCTGTCTCATTGATCAAAGCCTAGTCTCTAATCAATCAATCAGTCAGCGCTACAACTTGATCACTGCAGTTTCATGGTAAGTCTTAAAAGCTCTCCAACTTTGTTCTCCAGAATCTTGTTAGCTAGTCTAGGTCTTTTAAATAGTCATGTAAATTTTAGAATAAGGTTGTAAGTATCTGAAAAATGGCTAGCTGAGATTTTGTTTTGGAGTATATTGAATCTATAGAACAAGATACAAAGAATTAATATTTTAACACTATCAAGTCTTTCAAACAATGAACATAAAATGGCTTCATTTATGCATACCTCTTTCATCAGTTTTATAGTTTTTGTATATGGATTCAGTACATACTTTGGTAGATACTTAAGTACTTTGCTTATAAATACTTATCTTACTTGTATCTGGGCTTCCCTGGTAGCTCAGCTGACAAAGAATCCACCTGCAATTTGGGAGACCTGGGTTTGATCTCTGGGTTGGGAGGATCCCCTGGAAAAGGGAACAGCTACCCACTCCTGCATTCTGGCCTGGAGAATTCCATGGGCTGTATAGTTGCAAAAAGTCAGACACAACTGAGTCACTTTCACTTTCACTATTTTACTTGTTGATACTATTGTAAATGTCATCTTTTTCCCTACATTTCAAATTCTAATTCTTCATTGCTGGTACAGAGTAAAGCAAGTGACCTTTATATATTCACCTGTATCTTGCAGTCTTGCTATTCATTCATTATTAATTCAAACACTGTTTTCTTTTTTATCAATTCTTTAGCATTTTCTACATATAGATATATGTTATCATATATAATTCTTTGCATACATTATTGGGGCCATCCCTGGTGGCTCAGTGATAAAGAATCTGCCTGCCAATGTAGAAGACATGGGTTCGATCCCTGGATCGGGAAGATTCCCTGAAGGAGGGCATGGCAACCCATTTCAGTATTCTTGCCTGGGAAATTCCATGTACAGAGGAGCCTGAAGGGCTTCAGTCCATGGCATTGTGAAAGAGTCAGACAGACTTAGTGACTAAACAACAACAAATATATTATTGGATTTAAAAGCTTATATTTTATTGAGGAATTTTGTTTCTATGTTCATGTAAGATATTAATTTGTAGTTTTTCTTTCTTAGGATGTTTCTATTATAGTATTTAAATGTATCCAAGAGCTAATTCTAGTGTAAATCAGGATGCTAAATCCAGTAAGCAAAACTAACTTATGCATGCAATCAAAAGCACATTTTAGGTAGTTTTTTATTCTCACTTGCTGATCCATATTAATGTTACCTCTATTTGGCATCCTTATCTCACTAGAACATAGCCAAGAACTTAAAGGCAAGTATAAAAAGTCTTTGATGGTTTACAGTATATATTTATTTATGAAAATACAGAGGAGATTCCCATCAGAGCTTATTTACTTCTTTTTAAAATTATTTATTTTTAATTTAAGGATAATTACTTTACAATATTGTGTTGGTTTCTGCCATATGTCAGTACGAATCAGCCATAGGCATATATATATCCCCTCCCTCCTGAACCTCCTTCCCACCTTTCACCCCATCCTACCCCTCTAGGTTGTCTCGGAGCATCAGATTTGAGCTCCATGCATCGTAATGCAAATTCACACTGGCTATCTAATTTTCATATGGAAATGCATATGTTTCAATGACACAGCTTGTTTACTTCTATTTCGTATAGAGTATTAACAATCTTGGTAACATGACCTTTAAGTTCATAGTCGAGAAAACACAAATAATTTGATTGAGGCTGGGAATACCAAAATAAATAGTTACAGAAGTGAAAAGTTGTAACTGCCAGTTTCAGAGCACTCACCACAAGAACAGCTGGTATAGGGATAAGATTAAAGACCTCTCCCATCTCATCAGACAATAGAACTACTACTGTGTTATAACTATACACATTAATTGCTTTCACATTAGTATCATTAAGTTCTTAAGAAAAGCTGGAACTGCATCTCAAATATTTTCATTCAGCATACCCATCCATTTTAGAAGAGATATATACATGATGAAGTTGGAAAAAAAACACTGCCATAAATGTGATAAACAAACAAAAAAAGATAAATTGTAATCTAATAATATTTCCTTTATCTTCAAAATACCAAGGCAGAGTACATCTTCTCTATATTTCTGAATATAGTGTTTCTTCTGAGCCTTTTCTTTCTAAGGAAGCAAACTCAAATAGACAATATAGGAATGAGTAGTGACAGGCCAAATAAATGTTACCATTCACCTTCCATTCTCATAGGACCAAGTCATCTGAGTCAAGTGGCACTTGATGCCTTCACTTCTTTCCCTCTAGTTTTCTGCTCAGTCAACAGTGATCTGGGTGTTACCTTCTACTACTTAAGTAAACTTACTATTGATTCAAAAACACAGTTTCTCATCATTCTATCCCTTGAACTTTTGAAGTATTCAACATTATTGACCACTTTCTTTCTTCAATGCATTTTTCCCTTGGTTTCTTGGACATTAGACTGTCCTGGTTTTTACCTATACCTCTGGCCAAATCCTCTTGGTCATCTACACAATCTCTTCCTCTTACACTAATTCATAGGTGTATACATCCCTCTTTCCTAGAATTTTATCCTCCCCAAATTAATTTTATCATGTCCCTCAACTCATTCTTCTAACAATATTCCCTACTGTATTCATTTTCTATTGCTGTTGTAATGATTTACTACAAACTTTGTGGCTTAATACAACATGTGCTTATTGTCATAATTCTGGAGACCAGAAGTCTGAAGTTGGTCTCACTGAGGTAAAATCAAGGTGTTAGCTAAGCTATGGTCCTTCTCCCTGCTCAGTTCTGTGGGGGAGAAACCCATTTCCTGTCCTTTTCCAGCTTCTAGAAACTGCTTGAATTACTTGGCTCATGCTCCTTTATTCCAATGTGTAGCATCTTGAAATATCTCTTTGATTTTTACGTCCTTTTCCTGCCTCAGTTTTTTCATGTTAAATACTCTTGTGATTACATTGGGCATATCAGGATAACCCAGAATAATCTCTTTATTTTAAGGTCAGTTTATTAACAACCTTAATTCCACAAACAACCTTCATCCCCCCTTAACATATTGTATAGAATATCATAGGCTTCAGGACCTAGACATAGGAATCAGGACCAAGACATATTTGAAGAAGGCCATTTTTCTGCTTATCACACTTACTCCAAGACAAAAGCCTGGAGGTTTTCCTAGACTCCTGTTCTTTCTCAAATCTGAACACAGAGTGTTGCCAAGACTTCTCAGTGCTACACTCTGATTTTTCATAAATCATCCTCTCCTCCACACAATCTCTGATTCTTTCTTAAACACAGAAGCTCATGTTTTCAGCACCGCTTAGTCAGGTAACAGAGGTACCCTTCTGCTTGCTCTCCTTGTGGTCAGTCTTGCAACATCTTTGCTCCCATCATCCCAACATCCCTGTATATTTAAACCTCTGCCTTCTGCTCTGCAGGTAGATAGATATATAGATATAAATATTGATAGAGATATGTATTTTAAGATTCAGAGTTAACCATTTTATTTTCATTAAAGCTTTCTTTTAGTGGGTCTCTACAGCTCAGACTCAGACAGTCATATTTGAGACACACTCAAAGCACACTTGCTTGGTTCCTGCAAATCTATTTGTGCTCACACCCTGCACACTCTCTGCTGCAGCATATTCTATTCAGTTCCTGATTAGGCGATGCTACTTGTGGTTTATTGGCTCATGTACTTTCTGAATCTTCTATATCACGTGCTTTCCCTCCTCTGACATCTTCATTTCCAGTTAGCACACTCATCATTCGGGACACAGCATGAACAAATCTTTCCTTAGAAAGACTCACCTGCCCTGCCTGGTTGGAGAGTTAGCCCTTAACTATGCTCAGAGAATAGTGCATTTCTAGCAGATACCCCCATCTACTGTGTTATGATCTGGTTTACTTATCTGTCTCCTTTATGATCTTCTTGAAAAGAGGAACTTTGACCTTCATTTGGTACCATCAAAGCTACAGAGTGATTGGTAGAAAGCAGATACACAGAAACTGCTTAATAAATGAATGAATCCTGGGGGTAGTAATCTATCCTAGGAGCTAAAGGAATATTTCATATTGAGCTTTATGAGAACAGTACCAAAGTTACTCTATTCTTCTAGGTTTTCCCCAGGTAGAAGCAGAAATCCTAATTCTTGTCATCCTAAGAACTGGACCAGCATGTAGTTGCTTCCTATAAGAGGAGGTCAGGAAAATATTTCTTCTAGTTCTTGTTTAGAGCCCTAGACCATAAAGTAGGCTTATGAGAAGTAGCAAGGATGCATGCACCAGATAAATGTTACACAGTTGAAATGACATTTCCCTCTCATCTCAATTCTTATTTGGCTGCTCATGGTCACTGGGGTGTTTATTCAGCCTCAGGGCTGGATTCATTCTGCTGCCATCTGTCTTAGTTATAAGTACACTACAAGTTCCATATGGCTTCATAATTCCAATGACCCTAAAGCATTCTCATATTTCACAGGGCCAGTTGAGATAAATGACTTACTTGATTTGTTTTGGGTTTGGAATAACTAGGATATGAAATTAATAGTACTGAAAATCTCTCAAAATGCTTTTCCTTTAGTGGGGGGGGGTGTGGATATTCTGGACAATTGGCATCACTGTCACACCTTCTCACATATCACATCTCTATCCTCTGAATGGAGAAGACATGTTTGTTTATGATGTAATGAGAAGTGGATTACATTTTTATTTTTAGTCTAGAAAGCTAACACTGGATTCATGTGCAGCTGTTTCTTTCATAGTAAAAATTACTAATTTTTTTAGATGATATTGATGATGATGGTGGAAGCGCTATTGAACATTCCCAGGGTAACTCATGATTAGAAATTACATATACATTTATTCAATCAAATATTTTAATTCAATGCAAATATTTCTCAATCACATGAATTGTTCTTTCATGAGAACCCTTTGAATCTTCATTTCCCTTGCTTCTTTATGTGTTTCTTATCTGCTCTACAGAGTCCTAATCCTTGATTTATGTAACCATCTGCATTGCCAATTATAACTAAACTGGAGAATTTTTAAACTGTGACACTTGGTCTCAGCATCCATGTACTGTGTTCCAGGCCTGATGGGGCCTCCGTTTATTACCAGTTCCTTCCTTGTCCTTCAAAAGCTTCTATCCTGTTGCCCTCAACAAAGATTCTGAAGCCCTTCCATTCTTTCCATCACCCCAAATCTTACTTTATTCTCCCACATCCTGACTCAACTTCCCACTTCTTACAGCTACAGACTACTCAGTGGAGTCACCTCATCCTTATCCTCTTTATTCAAATCAAGAAGGATTAATTATCCCATTGAAAGCTAATCCATCCAACTGCAATCTCTCTTATACTTCTCATTTTCTCAGGGGTCCTTGTTTTATCCGCTGCCTCCTTTGGAATCATGACCCACTCATTTTCACTAAATTCTTTTCTTCCTCAACAAAACATTCAGGTCAAAATATCCTTTCTATGTAACCATAAAACATAAATTCTCTGCAAATTCTTCTTTTGGCGTACTTCCATGTGTTTGTCGATCCTAACTATTTTCTAGGTAGCCTTTCTCTCCTCCCACTCTTCCCTAGTCCTGACTGTATGCTATCTTCCTGTGCTTGCCTTGCCCTACCTTTCATTATGTTACAATCTAATTTCCATTCTGATTGAATCTACCGTGAACTCTTTGAGTCAAGGATAGTGTCTGTTTTCTCTGAATCCTTAAAGCTAAACATAGTAATGCCTGAGAAGGTTACTCTAATATAGAATATAGAATGCCAACCAGTCCATTCTGAAGGAGATCAGCCCTGGGATTTCTTTGGAAGGACTGATGCTAAAGCTGAAACTCCAGTACTTTGGCCACCTCATGCGAAGAGTTGACTCACTGGAAAAGACTCTGATGCTGGGAGGGATTGGGGGCAGGAGGAGAAGGGGACAACAGAGGATGAGATGGCTGGATGGCATCACAGACTCGATGAAAGTGAGTCTGAGTGAACTCCGGGAGATGGTGATGGACAGGGAGGCCTGGCGTGCTGCGATTCATGGGGTCGCAAAGAGTCGGACACGACTGAGCGACTGAACTGAACTGAACTGATGCCATATGTTAATATTGCTAAAATGTAAACTAAAAGGAGGTTAATGACTCTTGGAATTTGCTACCCCATTTGAGATACATCCCTTTTGAGCCCTAATTCCTCTGCTAAGGATTGAAATGATCCTCTTTCAATATTTTTCAGCAAAATTCACTGTGGTGACAGCCAACTGTTAGTGGCAGTCACCGCATAATGGTCACCTGAGAGCACAGTTATACTTTCCATGCTGAAATTGTGATACAATTGGCTAGGGCCCTCACAAAAAACTCTTTACCTATATTAGAGTTTGGAACGTAAGATGAAATCTCCAGTTGCGTTTTAGGAAGACTTTTGCATTTTGGTTGCACGAATG
The DNA here is from genome assembly GCF_001704415.2 of Capra hircus. Taxonomy (NCBI): domain Eukaryota; kingdom Metazoa; phylum Chordata; class Mammalia; order Artiodactyla; family Bovidae; genus Capra; species Capra hircus. The sequence goes on from NC_030816.1 coordinate 24,645,933, forward strand.
GATAACAGAATTTACATTTGGAACTCTGGCCTTTTAGAAACATTGTGGTGGGGGAGGTGGGATGGGTTGCATGAGTTGATTGCAGCTCCCAAGGATTTCAAACGGTGGATAGACTGCAATTTCTGCATTTGACACACAGAGTGCTTTCATATCCACTTAAATAATCATGGGCAGGAATGTGAAAAAGAAGCTGAAGAGGAACTCATGACACTGAGGTTTTGGAAAAATGCTATGCTGGTGAAACATTAGCAGCCTGGCTCAGTTTGGGATTTTAACTATTTGTTGCTGCCATTCCTTTGGTTATGCTGGTCCTACTCACAATTTTTATTTTCAGAATTGGCTATAACTATCACTGCTAGGTTTCCTCTGGTCTCATAAAATTCAAAATCAACAGTTAAGGTATCATCTTTATTTTGAAAAACATAACCAGTTTAAACCTATTAACAGCTATCATAGTTACTTTTTTACATAGGCATTTTTAAACTTACGGTTTACTGTGATGATAAAGATCACATTCTTGTCTTGTTTCCAGGTAAAACAATGAGCATACCAAAGGCATTTGATAAATTATTTATAATATCCTCCATAGGCAAGAAAGCAACAAGAATAATGGGCTCCAGTTTTTTATAAAAGTAAATAAGTCATAGTGATGTTTTATGACTTACTTGTGGCACATGCCCTACAGATTAGTAACAACCAAGGAAGAAAATTGGCAGCCACATAACCACTTGCAGATTCTTGAACATACCAAGCCCAATGGCAGGCATGGTAATAAATCACTGAGTCAGGAACATGATTTCTTCAAATATTTCCAAGTGGAATTTTCCTCAGATACAATATTTTTTTTTTCACAAAAAGAAATAGGTATGAAGAATAAAAGTTTGTCTGAGACAGTTTTATACATTTCTGTGCATTTTCAGATTATTTACATATTTATTCATTCAAAATAGATAACACATGCACACAGTAAACCAAAGCATTAAGTACAAGGTGTTTCCAATGAAAACATATCTCTGTCACATCCTTCCCTGCATGTTACATCTCTCCACAGAGTCGACTAGTTATGGGTTCTTGACGTATAGTTGACTTGTGTCTGTATGTGTATACATACATTTTTCCTTGTTCAAGAGACTTGAATATGTTCCAGTCTCAACGGAGAATTTTCAGCCACTAAAAGAAGGCTGATCTTAAAATAATATCTGCTTTCTTTTCAAGGGAAACCACAAACTTAGAGCCATTATCAATCCTAACCAGTTACCTGTCTTTAAAGAGAAACACATTTGTTTCAGTCAAAGCCTGTTGTACTTATAAGGAACACATAAATATTTAAAGAAACAGAAAAAGCTGCAAAGTAACGAGAGTAATATTGGCCGAGCTCTCACAGTGCCTCTCGTGTACAGTATTAGATGCCTCTTGCAGAGTCATTCTGGGAAAGTTTTTATAGAAGTCTGTTTATGAAGTAATAAATTTAAAAATCAATAAACTTAATGGAAGTACTGAATGTCCTTAACTGTATGTTAAAAAAGAAGTTGTTGTTAAAGTATTACAACATTTTTGTCAAGAGAGAATAAAGTGAAATAGAAAAATTACTTCATTTTTCACTTCTGGAAACCCTCTGTTTACTTGAATTTTTTTTCGTTTTGTATCTAATATGAATCCACAGGCAAAATAGAGGATCTAGATAAATCAAGGAAGAGGGTGTCATGTAGGGTTTTATCATCTAATTATGAATATTTAGGGTTGAGGATTTACTCGATGGAAATAAAATAGCATTTTGGAAAATCGAAAGCTTAGAAAAATCTTGTAAAAGAACAGTGAATTAATTGGAAATATCTTCAGCATTTAAGCAGTAAAAGATTAATGCAGAATCACTGCATTAATCATTAAAGGATAAATGGATCTTAGTAAAACTTTAGTTCTATGCTCAGGGTTTGGTCATGATGGTTAAATAAGCATTCCAGTTGCTTTATTTGGGGTATGTTTTCTTTGGCTAATTTTATATAATAAATTGTGAAATTATGAACATTAATTTTTGTTTTGGCATGATTTCTGAATCTATTTTCTAAAATTGTAATTACAAAATTATAATTTATATTAAATTTATTAAATAATATTTTCCCATAGTTTATAATGCTTTCTTTCCCATATATCAAATATTTGACATATGCTACCTTCTTATATTGAATATTCTTTTGTGGGCCATTGTTACGTAAGAATAATACAACCAGAACATTGTATTTTGCCTTAAAATGAGTTGTAATATGTGCCAAAGAGATAATATAGTTTCTTTCATTCAGTTCAGTTCAGTCATTCAGTCATGCCCAACTCTTTATGACCCCATGGACCACAGCATGCCAGGCCTCCTTGTCCATAACCAACTCCCAGAGTTTACCCAAAATCATTTCCATCAAGTCAGTGATGCCATCCAACCATCTCATCCTCTGTCATCCCCTTCTCCTCCTGCCTTTAATCTTTCCCAGCATCAGGGTCTTTTCCAATGAGTCAACTCTTCCCATCAGGTGGCCAAAGTACTGGAGTTTCAGCTTTAGCATCATTCCTTCTAAAGAAATCCCAGGGTTGATCTCCTTCAGAATGGACTGGTTGGACCTCCTTGCAGTCCAAGGGACTCTAAAGAGTCTTCTCCAACACCACAGTTCAAAAACATCAATTCTTTGGCTCTCAGCTTTCTTCTCAGTCCAACTCTCACATCCATACATGACCACTGGAAGAACCATAGCCTTGACTAGAGGACATTTGTTGGCAAAGTAATGTCTCTTCTTTTCAACGTGCTATCTAGGTTAGTTATAACTTTTCTTCCAAGGAGTAAGCGTCTTTTAATTTCATGGCTGCAGTCACCATCTGCAGTGATTTTGGAGCCCCCCAAAATAGTGTGACACTGTTTCCACTGTTTCCCCATCTATTTCCCATGAAGTATGGGACCAGATGCCATGATCTTAGTTTTCTGAATGTTGAGCTTTAGGCCAACTTTTTCACTCTCCTCTTTCACTTTCATCAAGAGGCTTTATAGTTCCTCTTCACTTTCTGCTTAAGGGTGGTGTCATCTGCATATCTGAGGTTATTGATATTTCTCCCGGCAATCTTGATACCAGCTGGTGCTTCTTCCAGCCCAGCGTTTCTCATGATGTACTCTCCATATAAGTTAAATTGGGAACAAGTTTGTTGTTTCATGTCCAATTCTAACTTTTGCTTCCTGACCTGCATATAGGTTTCTCAAGAGGCAGGTCAGGTGGTCTCACATTCTCATCTCTTTCAGAATTTTCCACAGTTTATTGTGAGCCACACAGTCAAAGGCTTTGGCCTAGTCAATAAAGCAGAAATAGATGTTTTTCTGGAACTCTCTTGCTTTTTCCATGATCCAGCAGATGTTGGCAATTTGATCTCTGGTTCCTCTGCCTTTTCTAAAACCAACTTGAATATCAGGAAGTTCACGGTTCATGTATTGCTGAAGCCTGGCTTGGAGAATTTTGAGCATTACTTTGCTAGTGTGTGAGATGAGTGCAATTGTGCGGTAGTTTGAGCATTCTTTGGCATTGCCTTTCTTTGGGATTGGAATGAAAACTGACCTTTTCCAGTCCTGTGGCCACTGCTGAGTTTTCCAAATTTGCTGCTCTCACAGAATCATCTTCCAGGATTTGAAATAGCTCAACAGGAATTCCATCACCTCCACCAACTTTGTTTATAGTGATGCTTTCTAAGGCCCACTTGACTTCACATTCCAGGATGTCTGGCTCTAGATTAGTGATCACATCATCATGATTATCTTGGTTGTGAAGATTTTATTTGTACAGTTCTTCTGTGTGTTCTTGCCACCTCTTAATATCTTCTGCTTCTCTTAGGTCCATACCATTTCTGTTTTATTGAGCCCATCTTTGCATGAAATGTTCCCTTGGCATCTCTAATTTTCTTGAAGCGATCTCTAGTCTTGCCCATTCTGTTGTTTGCCTCTATTTCCCTGCACTGATCACTGAGGAAGGCTTTCTTATCACTTCTTGCTATTCTTTTGAACTCTGCATTCAGATGCTTATATCTTTCCTTTTCTCCTTTGCTTTTTGTTTCTCTTCTTTTCACAGCTCTTTGTAAGGCCTCCTCAGACAGCCATTTGCTTTCTTGCATTTCTTTCCATGGGGATGGTCTTGATCCCTGTCTCCTGTATAATGTCACGAACCTCATTCCATAGTTCATCAGGCACTCTATCTATCAGATCTAGTGCCTTAAATCTATTTCTCATTTCCACTGTATAATCGTAAGGGATTTTATTTAGGTCATACCTGAATGGTCTAGTGGTTTTCCCTACTTTCTTCAATTTAAGTCTGAATTTGGCAATCAGGAGTTCATGATCTGAGCCACAGTCAGATCCTGGTCTTGTTTTTGTTGACTGTATAGAGCTTCTCCATCTTTGGCTGCAAAGAATATACTCAAACTGATTTCAGTGTTAACCATCTGGTGATGTCCATGTGTAGAGTCTTCTCTTGTGTTGTTGGAAGAGGGTGTTTGCTATGACCAGTGCATTTTCTTGGCAAAACTCTACTAGTCTTTGCCCTGCTTCATTCTATATTCCAAGGCCAAATTTGCCTGTTACTCCAGGTGTTTCTTGACTTCCTACTTTTTTTTTTTTTAATTTTTATTTTTACTTTATGTTACGTTACAATACTGTATTGGTTTTGCCATACATTGACATGAATCCACCACGGGTGTACATGCGTTCCCAAACATGAACCCCCCTCCCACCTCCCTCCCATAACATCTCTCTGGGTCATCACTGTGCACCAGCCCCAAGCATGCTGTATCCTGCATCGGACATAGACTGGAGATTAGATTCTTACATAATATCTTGACTTCCTACTTTTGCATTCCAGTCCCCTATAATGAAAAGGACATCTTTTTTGGGTTTTCGTTCTAAAAGGTCTTGTAGGTCTTCATAGATCCATTCAACTACAGCTTCTTCAGTGTTACTGGTTGGGGCATAGACTTGGATAACTGTGATATTGAATGGTTTTCCTTGGAGATGAACAGAGATCATTCTGTCATTTTTGAGACTGCATCCAAGTACTGCATTTCAGACTCTTTTGTTGACCATGATGGCTACTCCATTTCTTCTAAGGGATTCCTGCCCACAGTAGTAGATATAATGGTCATCTGAGTTAAATTTACCCATTCCAGTCCATTTTAGGTAGCTGATTCCTAGAATGTCGACGTTCACTCTTGCAATCTCCTGTTTGACCACTTCCAATTTGCCCTGATTCATGGACTTAACAGTCCAGGTTCCTATGCAATATTGCTCTTTACAGCATTGAACCTTGCTTCTATCACTAGTCACATCCACAACTGGGTGTTGTTTTTCTTTGGCTCCATCCCTTCATTCTTTCTGGAGTTTTTCTCCACTGATCTCCAGTAGGATATTGGGCCCCTACTGACCTGGGGAGTTGGTATTTTTAGGCCCAAGTGTAACATTTTTTGAGCAATTGTAGAAAGAGTATTGTATTTTTAATCTTCATTTCCACATGGTTTAAGTTTGAGAATATCATATTGAGTGAACTATGTCAGAGAAAGACCAACATATGATATCATTTATGTGGAATCAAAACATAACAAATTCATCTTTAGTTCAGTCACTCAGTCCTGTCTGACTCCCTGCGACCCCATGGACTACAGCAAGCTGGGCTTCCCTGTCCATCACCAACTCTTGGACCTCGCTGAAACCCATGCCCATTGAGTCAGTGATACCATCCAACCATCTCATCCTCTGTCACCACCTTCTCCTCCTGCCAGCATCAGTGTCTTTTCCAATGAAACAGTCCTTCGCATCAGGTGGCCAAAGTATTGAAATTTCAGCCTCAGCATCAGTCCTTCCAATGAATATTCAGGACTGATTTCCTTGAGGATTGATTGGGTGGATCTCCTTGCAGTCCAAGGGACTCTCAAGAGTCTTCTCAAACACCACAGTTCAAAAGCATCAATTCTTTGGTGCTCAGCTTTCTTTATAGTCCAACTCTCAGATCCATATATGACTACTGGAAAAACCATAGCTTTGACTAGATGGACCTTTGTTGGCAATGTAATGTCTCTGCATTTTAATATGCTGTCTAGGTTGTCCAACACAACCTAGACAACAAATTAGGTCAGCAGATCTAATTTGGTCAACACAAATTAATCTGTGTACAAAACAGAAACAGACTTACAGATATAGAAAACTTAGTTATGCTTACTGAAGGGAAAGTGTAGGGGAGAGATAAATTAGGAACATGGGACTAAAAAACTAGTGTACATAAAATAGATGAACAATTTTGTTATTGTTGTTGTGTAGTGGCTAAGTTGTGTCCAACTCTTTTGCAACCTCATGGACTGTAGCCCACCAGGCTCCTCTGTCCATGGGATTTCCCAGGCAAGAATATTGGAGAGGGGTTGACATTTCCTTCTCCAGGGGACCTTCCTAACCCAGGCATCGAACCCAAGTCACCTGCAATGGCAATCAGATTATTTTTACTGAGCTACCTGGGCAGCCAGATGAGCACTCAAGATCTACTCTATAACTCAGTAAACATGAACAATAAAGATATACTCCACAACACAGGAAAATGTACTTAATATCTTGTAATAACCTATAATTGAGAGAATAATCTAAAAAAAAGTGTGTAACCAAATCATTTTGCTGTACAACTGAACTAACACAATACTGTTAATCAACCATACTTCAAAAAACAAAGCAAAACATAAGTAGACATTCTGCAACCCAGAGAAGGGCACTCGCAAGGACCTGGCAATGCTGACTGACACCTTGTTCTGACTTTCAGCATCTAAAACTGTGAGAAATAAATTCCTGCTGTTTATAAGTCACCCAGCCTGTGATACTTTGTTTTAGCAGCCCTAAATTGCTAAGACAACAAATATGTTATCTGTAAGTATGCACAATTTTACTTCTTTCTCTTTCATCTGCTTGCTGTTTATCTCCATTTCTTGCCTTTTAAAATAGCTAGAACGAGCAGTGCTGTGTTAATTAGGAGTGGTAAGAATGAGATCTGTCTTTGTCTGTTCTCAGCCTCCTGAAATGCTGATTACATTATGCTAGTTGACAAAGGTGTTGAGTTTTTGCATACCTTTATTGCTTTTTCTACCAATTGTTGACAGAAAGGTTGAACTCTCCAAATATAATTGTGCATTAATCAGTTTCTTCCTTCAATTCTATTGGTTTTGCTTTATATATTTTACAGTTCTGGGTTTTTTTTTTTTTTTTTTTTTTGGTGCAAACTTGTTTAAACTGTTATGTCTTACTTGTAGATTGACATTTTTTTATTACATAATATCCTCCCTACTTCTGGTAATTTTCTGCGCTCTGAAGTCTGCTTTATCTGATATTAATATAGTTATTCCTGCTTTCTTTTGATTTGCGATTACACAATAGCTCTTTTCCCTCTCTTTTTACTTTAGTTTGCCTATAAGTTCTTTTTATACTGTATCTGTTTAAGCTGTGTTTTTGAAACTGTCTTGTTATTTATCTATTTTGATCATTTACATTTATTGTAATTATTGACATGTTAGACCTTAAATATCTTTGTTTTCTATTTCTTTCCCTTGTTCATTTCTTTGCTTTCTTTTGCTTTATTTCTCTGCTCTCCTATAGGCTATCAGATAACTTTTTAGGTTCTTATTTTGATTTATCTATATTCTTTTCTTAGTTAAAAGATGTAGCTTTATTTAAGTGGTTACTCTGTGTATAATGTTACATATAGATAATAGAGTCTATTGGTTTTGTCATTTTCTCACTTTGTGAGGTGTACAAAGTATCTTTGTCTTTGTGTCCCTTTTTCTTACCTATTTATAACATAATTGTCCTAAGTAATTATTTTTTGTTCGGAATATGTCTTAAATATTGCATGTACTTAGAACTGCATCAGATCGTACTCCAATTTTTGCATCAATTGATAAACATAATTTAGAAAATTTATGAAAACAAGTAAAGTCTTCATTTACCTATAATTTTTCTTACTGTGTAATTTCTTCCTGATTTTCCATGGACTCTTCTTTTATCATTCCTTTTCTGTTTAGAGAAATTACTTTAGTCATTCTTTTAGTTTAGATTTGTTGGGAAAAAAATTCTTAATATTCCCTTATTTTGATTTCCCCTTATTCTTAATGGATATAAGATTATAAAATGAAGTTCTTTTCTTTAGCACTTGCAAAGTGTTTTGCCACTTACCCCTAATCTCTGGTTTATGATGAGAAATCTGTTATCATTGAATTGGTTTCTCTTATAAGTAAGATATTGGTTTTTTTTTGTTTTTTTTTTTTGCTTCCTTTTTTGTTTGTCTTTACTTTTCAAAGTACAACTGTGTTATAGTATAGATTTCTTTTGGTTCATTCTATTTGGAGGTTCTTCAGTTTCTTGAATTTGTAAGTTTATATGTTTAATCAAATTTGGGGTCTCTTTCACTTCTCTGTCCAATTTCCAGTGACATAAACATTAAAAATGTTAATAGTCATACAGTATCCTAAGGTTCCACTTCTATATCTTTTAATCTATATCGTCTCTGTTGTACAGATGGCATGATTTCTATTGTTTTGGCTTTCAGTTCACTAATTCTTTCCCTTCTTCTCTTCATCCTTCTATCGAGACCATTAGTTAAGTAATTTTATTTTGGTTACTATATTTTTTGCTGTAAAGTTTCTGTTTTGTTTTTATTTATATTTTCTATTTCTTTCCTGAGACATTTCACTTTTCCCTTTACTTCAAGTGTGTTTGCTATTAAAATATCCTTATGATGGCTACCTTCAATTATTGTAAAATAATTCTTATACCACTGTCATCTTGACGTGGGTATCTATTGATATTTTTGAGTCAGTTTTAGATGTTACTGGTCTTGGTATGATGTGTGATTGTTTATATTGAGGCTTAAAACTTTATGACATCATGGTGATAAACCCTGGATCTAATGAAAACCTTCTATTTTAGCTAACTTTGTCTGACATGACTCCACCAGGAGAAGGGGATCTCTTCTTTGTCACTACCAGGTAGGGGCAGAAGTTCAGGTTCCACCATTAGGAACAGAAGATCAGGTTCCCCATTCAGCTTTTGCTGATATGAAAGGGAAATTGCTTATCCTTCTGTGAAATGTGAGATTTCTGGCTCCCCACCAGACTTCCCTTGATACTTTCCAGGCTAAAAGGCATAGAAATGCCTCATTACTACTCTCCATGTAGCCACCAGCTACATCATTGGTTGGGGGGGGGGTGAAGGTGGTACTCCTTACATGGCAGTGGTGAAGGTCCTGGGCTGAGAGGTCACAAGAGTCCTGACTCTTCTGGATTTCCTTCTACATTGTCCCAGCAGAAAGAGGGAGGGATGACTTATTAATACTGAATGGAAGTGAAAGTCCTGATGGCCCCATGGTCCCTACTGACACCATTTATTGGGGGACAGATGATCTTATTAATGCCTAATGGGGTAAAAGTTCTGGCACCCTACTTAGCCATCTCTGATACCACCTAGGTGATCAAGGTAAAGTGGATGGGGTCACCTCTTTGCACTCTGGCAAAGATGGAAATCTAGGCTGACTGTATTGCCTTTGTTGACGTGAATGTGGATGGGGCCACATTTTATTTTTCCTGTGGTGTTAGGTTGAATAGGGTTATTGTCTAAAATTTTATGTTGCCTCTTTATTTCCTTTGGTTGAGAGAATTGTTTTTGTTGAAATTAAAAAAAAATTATTCATCTGTCCTGCTTTTATTGATGTATCTGTGTTGTAGGCTTCTTTAGCTCCAAGTCTGATATAGATGAGGCAAATAAAATAAAATAAAAAAATCAACACAAGGAACTCAGTCCTAGATGGTGTGCAATCTCTGCTCCACTTTTCAGAGTTTTCTTATGTTTGTTTTATACACTATGTCCAAGATGTTTAGTTGTATTTAGCAGGAGAAATAGGAAAGTATGTCTATTTCATCTTCCCCAAACCAGATGTCTGAAACTTTTTTTTTAAATCCATAAAGTATAACAGTTTAATATATATATTTTTATCATTAGGAGAAAGCTAAACACATATTTTGGTAGTGTAGCAATCCAGTATTACTTATGATAACAAGTCTGTCACAGAATTACCTAAACACCAATGAAATAATCACAGATCTCATTCAGAAATGTCCAATTTCAATCTGGAAATGAGCTAACAAAAAATTGACATCAAGTCCACCATAGAAAGGGTCCAAGGTCTGGAAAGTATGATGATTAAAGAATCTCATGGGGGTATCATTTATCTTTCTCTATTTTAAAATTGCACTAACATCCCTAGCCTGATCCAGTATGATTTCATTTGGGAGGAGTACAACTGCAAAGATAAAAACCCCAGAGTTTTAAATTTGTTAGTATGTTTTACGTTATTGTTCTTTTACTTAGTTTTTTTTTTTTTTTTCTCTGTGTCCCACTTGGGCTGCTATAAGAGTGAAGACTTGCTCAACATTCCTTGGCTTATGCCCTCTGTTTTTTGTTTTTTTTTTCAAGCAACAGCTTGTTGGAAAGGAGCATGATACCTGTGAAGATGTCTCTCATTATTATTTAGCACATGGATGTGGGCTTGTGGCCTGTGGGGTGTGTACACTGGGGCCAGGGGAGCCAGTGGAAAGCACTGCCTGTGGATGTGTGTGTCTGGAAGGTCTTTCTCTCTGCTTGGAAGTCAGTACTCAACCACGAGCCTGTGCAGATGGCCACTGAAAGGGCCACACCTAACTCTATTCAGGTAGTTCCATGTTATCAGCTGTGGAACAACATTATTACCATTATTTCCTGTTTTTTCCTACCTATTTCCATTTACTAACTAAAGAAAACTTTTATTTCAGTAATAAAGTATTCCATCCTTAACTAGATAAAAGAATGGAATCCAATCATTTCTTTAGGAAAAAAATATGTAGTGCAAGATAAATTCAATCTTGGAATGCTCAGACAGGTCAGAATATGAAATATTTTGAGACTGAGAGGCATTCACAACTCACACACACACACACACACACACACACTTCAGTCTGTCACATCACATATATTCAGCAACATCCTATAGGCAACTTTTCAAATAATTTTTAGAGGCATCCTCCTAGAAATTGTTAACCATTGCCTGTGCTAATTTTCCTTCTTGCTCAAAGCATCAAATGTTTATTTAAATTACAATCTCTTTGAAATGAACAGCAGATTTTCAAAACAGTGAACTCTTAAAGTTCTTTTCCATATGCTCAGTATACTTTTGGGAATCATCGGTATTTAAATTGTCTCCATTGAGAAATCAGTTCCTATGGAGGTAAACATAGAAAATTATTTGTATCCCTTTACCATATATCTGTGCTGCTAAGAACAACAATAGAAAACAGAACAAATCATAATATTTATATGTTTGATGCAAGTCATTACTTTAAGCTGTATTGACATCTAACTAGTATGCCCCAGTTTCCAGCCACATAAGAAGACCAGATATTACTTTTGAGTGAAGTTTACTTTCAGAAGTACCAGCAGAGAGGAAGGACATGTAATTTGGACTTTGTTTTAGATATTTTAAGATAACTCCATACGTATTTTAGAAAACCGCATATGGAAGATACATCTATCAAGATAGACATGTGTAAGTTATGATTAATAGCTTTTTAAAACCACTCATGTAAGAAATGAGAGGAAAAAAAGGACTAATTGTAAACAACTTTTTTCCTTTCCCCAAACTCTAACTCTATGCCTGATTAATGGGTCCTTGAACGTGAGGACTCATTCTGAGCATCAGGACTTGGCATACACAAGACTTCACCCTCTAGGAGTTTTCATTAAGATTAGATTTCATACACTGTTTCAACTTTGTAATAATTGCTGGAGTCAGGCACTTAGATTTTCTCTTGTCTGGATACTGAAATTGTTGATTAGAGTATAATCTGAAATAGAGAAATTATTAGAGAAATGAGTATCTGTTCTTTCAACAGGCATTTTGCGAAACAGGACACATGATCAGCTGATGCTAATTGTTAATAAAGTACAAAGCTAGGCTGAACTGGTGTTACTATTGGTTTCTTCATACAACTTATGAGATGTTAACATCCAATTTTAAGAAACATTTCTTCACTTCTAGAAAGGAAAATGGAAATACGCTCTCCTTAAACATAAAGGTAGCAAATGCCTTGCCCACCAAAGATTCAAATTCGATTCCTATTTAACTTGTGTCTTGAGAAGAAATGGCAGAAAGAGATGCAAGGCCTAAATCAACCCAAAAAATCCAGTCCCATTCTAGAGCACATTGTAGCAAGTTTCTGTTTATATGCCTTAAAATAATTTCTCAGTCTGTAAAACTTAGTAATATGCTAATAATTAGATGTCAGACAATTTGTAAGTTATGGAAGATAATAAAAATAGCTTAGTAATGTAATCATAAAACTTTCCATTTTCAAAAGTGCTTTTATATGTATAATCTCTTTTGTTCCTTATCATAGCCTACTAGAGAGACAAGGAAAATCTCATTTTGCTCATCTTTCAAAGGAAATTAATATTCACAAGCTGATTGACACAAATAAGAAAACAGAATCAGTCTGGTAACCAGGCTTTCTGTTTCCTACTGGTAGTATTTTAATTGACAGGTTACTTCTCCTCAGTTCCAAAATAAAACTGTTTAAGGCTAAGTTCCCTAGAAGTAGAATATTTTTTAAAAAATATTTTGCAGATGACTTACCAAGGGTAAATTCTCAGGAGAATCTTCTAGGGTGATGAGGAAAGCAGAGTAGAGCAGGGGAAGAAGCAAGGAAAAGATAGGGGCCCAGGAGAAGTCTAGCCTCAGCCTGATCCTGTGCTTTTGTGTAAATTGTACCTGAGGTTTCCCACTGAAAGTCTTCCCTGGTGGCACAGAGGTAAATCATCTGCCTGCAATGCATGAGATGTGGCAGGAGACATGGGTTTAATCCCTGGGTCAGGAAGATCCATTGGAGAAGAAAATGGCAAGCCACTCCAGTAGTCTTGCCTGGGAAAGGCCATGGATAGACAAGCATGGCAGGCTATAGTACTTAGGTCTAATATCTGGTATTAAAGTTTGTTTGCTAATACAAATTTGTCAGTAAGGAAGGGAACTTGATGTGAAGATGTTTTTAAGGAAAGAAAATGTAAATAAGTTGTTCAATCACTAATCCCATGTCTCTTTGCAACCCCATGGACTGCAGCACACCAGGCTTCCTTGTCCTTCACTATCTCCCAGAATAGGCTCAAACTCATGTCCATTGAGTCAGTGATGCCATCCAACCACCTCAACCTCAGTTTCCCTATTCTCCTACTGCCTTCAATCTTTCCTAGCATTGGGGTCTTTTCCAATGAGTCGGCTCTTCACATCAGGTGGCCAAAGTATTGGAGTTTCAGCTTTAACATAAGTCTTTCCAATGAATACTCAGAGTTGATCTCCTGTAGAATTGACTGATTTGATCTCCATGTTGTCCAAGGGACTCTCAAGAGTCTTCTCCAGCACCACAATTCAAAAGCATCAGTTCTTTGGTGCTCAGCCTTCTCCATGGTCTAACTCTCATATAAACACATGACTGTTGAAAAAACCATGGCTTTAACTATACAGACCTTTTATGGAAAATTGATGTCTCTGCTTTTTAATGCACTATCTAGGTTTGTTGTAGCTTGCCTTCCAAGGAACAAGCATAGATAAACTCTATTGAAAATAATTGGGTATTCCCAAGTGGCTCCCCTGGCTCCCTAGGTAAAGAATCCGCCTGCCAAGCTGGAGATATGGGTTTGATCCTTGGATTGGGAAGATCCCCTGGAGAAGGAAATGGCACCCCTCTCCAATATTCTTGCTTAGAAAATTCCCATGGACAGAGGAGCCTGGTGGACTATAGTCAATAGGGTCTCGGAGACGCAGACACGACTTAGCAACTGAGCATACATACATTTCCCACTGAAAGGTAAGACAGCTGTTGTACTGCTTTTTCCTATCAAGCATTCACTGGCTGTGGACACCCATGACAGTGGGATGTGTTGGGGTAGGGCAAGTCTCCCAGGTATAGCCATGGGTGATGACTCCCAACCTAAACTAAGGACCATGCTCTGAAGAGGTGTGCACGTGAGAAGCAACAGATGGGGAGGGAGCACCAGACCACTGAAGCACACAAGAGAATCTGCCACAGAAAACCAATTACAATTATTCTTTGAGAACTATTTCATTTTTCCATTCATTTTATGAATCATTTGAAACATACACTGAAGTAGAGAGTAAAGCATAATGAACTCCTATGCACTTATACCCACATAAGTAATGATCAACATTTGGCTTATATAATTTTCTCCATGAACATTGTTTTGAAATATAGTGCTTGTTATTCTGTGTCCAGGACACCAATGTACATAGCATAGTTTAAATAATTATTTTTGATTGGAATATTATTAAGGAACAATTTAGTGTGCTATATTGGAACTAGGATATATGATGTAAGTGTTTTAGTTCCGCAAAGTTAGGGAACTGGACAGATTACCCGTGATTATTTTTCATAGCTCAAACACTTGATAGTTTCCTAACCAAAGGTAGCATAGAATAAATTGTTTATACTCTCAAATGCATTCAGAAGTGTTGCATTAGTCCTCTGCTGACTCTTGAACCCAAGACAAACTCCCACGTACAGCTTGTGCAGAGTGGACTTCTGCAGACCACCACAGGAACGATGGGCATGCCAGTTCGAGCAAAAGGGCAGGGGGGTCTTAGCAGATTCCTGTGGTTCGTAGGATGAAATCCACACTCTTCAGTGGGATGTGAGGGTCTACACGAGCCCACCACCGCATCTCTTTTCTGCTTCTCCTTCCTTAAGTCTCCCACATCTGCACTGTGTGCCTGGCATACTAAACTGCTACTCCTAAGTCAACATGCCCTTTGGCGTGACTCTGAGCCTTTCAACCTTCTATTTCTCTGCCTACACTCAGAGTCTCCACATTCCTGTGTGGAAAAACTAGTAATAGTACAAAATATCATCTACCCTCAGAAATATTTTTTACCTCCATTATTTCCTCTTTCTATACCTTCCTTTTCCTTCTTTTCCTCTTCTTTCCACTCTTACCTCATCGTTTCTTAGGAAAAAAGTGGTTTCTTTATATCCAGTTAATATAATCTATGTGCCTAGAAAAATCTAGGCAGTGCCTCATTGCCTTGTTTTCATTTGCGTGAATCAGAAAACTAAAAAATGGTGGCCAGTAAATTATTGTTATAAATGAACAGGTGAATGTAGCTCCCACCTTTGATTTCCTTGACATTTAAAATACATGTTTACTATGTATTTTTTGGTGATTATTTGCTTCCATGCCTATTTTACCTATTGTGATGAGTAATTTTATGTTTCAATTTTACTGGGCTAAGGGATGTCCAGATACGTGGTAAACATTATTTCTGGGTGTGTCTGTGAAGATGTTTATAGAAGAAATTAGCATTTGAAACCATAGGCTGAGTGCAGAAGATCACGCCCACCCCTGTAGGCGGGCATCATCCAGTCCACTGAGAACTGGCTTAGGCTAAGCCGTAGGCTACTGAACTCAGGTTGAATTACACCACCAGCTCTCCTGCTTCTTCAGTTTACAAATGGAACATTGACAGAAAAACTAATGTCTCAGTCTCCACAATCGGCTTCTGTATGCATTTGATCCCTGAATAAAGTGGGGGTTAGGGGCACGAATCTGCACAGTAGAAAATCCACATGTAGCTTTACAGATGGCCCTCTGTATACACAATTCTGTATCCACAGATTCAGCCAACCACGGGTCATATAGTACTAAAGTATAGACTTATTTCTTAAAATTTGCTCACAAGTAAAGCTGCATTAATTCAGTGTTGCTCAAGGACCACCTGTATATCACATTTGTTCCATGTCTATGAAGAATCCTAATATACCTATTGTCTTAATTTGTGTTTTCCAGAAACAGATAAGGATTCTAGAACAAGTAGCTTATTTGTGGCATGATAGCAGGAAAGATGAATAGGGGAGTGGAGACATGAGATAGGAAAGGAAAAACCAACTCTGTGGGCAATTAGAGCTTCAATCTGGTGAGGAACTATGGAGTCTGTAGAACATGGGTTACAGTGCTATCCCATCTGCATTGATTGGTTTGGGATTGCTTCTGAGAAGCATTAATTTCCAGCATGTTGGCCTACTGCACATGGGCGGAGCAGGATTTGATGGCCAGGAAAAGCCCTTTGATAAAGAGAGTCAAGTGCTGGCTGCTAGAAGTTAGTCAAGCATGGAGGAAACAGTAGCACCAAGGGCATCAGGTGTGACAGTGAGAGCGTCTGTTTCACTTATGCATTGTGGGAGTTGCTGGATTTTAATCAAGATCTATTTTGCTTTTGTCTTATGCTTTGTCTTAGGTCTTATGCTGTCATACCACAGAGCACCAAAATAAATGCCGTAAAATGAATGACTAAATTGATAAGTGAATGGTATGATGAACAGCTCTACTAAGTTACAAACATGGTCAATCTCACCAGGTTTCAGGATCCAGTGAGGAAACCTCAGACCAACAACACTGTCCTGAAATATAAGTTATTCTCCCTTTCTGATAGATTTCAAGACCCTCAAGCTGAGTCCTTCCCAATGCACATGTACCACTCAAATGCTACCCCTGCTGTTTGTGGTAATTCTACTCTCCAATTGTGGCTTGTTAGCTGAAACCATAAAAGATAATCATAAGAGACCTTGATATTGGTACCCTAACACGTTCCAAAATTTTTTCCAAGCCCACTTTCCATTATGTTGCCAATGTGTGGTTATTTTGCGTGGAATGCAATCCATATGGCTCATTTACGTTTACCTCTCTCAATACTGCTTTATAAAACAAGTTAATGTCCTGAGGAGCATTTTCAAAGATATTTTAATTTGAATAAATTTCTCTTTGCCTTGGCGATAACTTGACCCAGAAAAATGAAGTTGATTTTGCGGATTTTGAGTATCAAAAGGTTTTAGGATTAAGCTAGGTATGCATTTAACACAACCCAGATTCTGCCATCAGTGCTATATAAGGCAATGGGGAGCTTTGCTCACAGTTACTATATTTGGAGAATGAGTGTGATTATAATGATTTGGTGTTAAAATTTTTGACTAGGAAAAAAATGCATTGTAGCAAACCTTTTACTTGAAATGAAAGATATGTGAGTTTGGTTTCTTTGAGATATTTGGTATAAGATGATTTTTTAGCATATGGTGAAAATATTAAACAAAACTGCTCATGGATCTTGAAAAAGTAGACAGCAAAACAAAAAGCTTGCCTTCAATTTTATGTCTTATGTTGAATTTTATTAGCATATATATCTTCAGAAACATATAAAAGGTGTTTCTGTACATGCTTACATGCACACACTTACATATACAGGGGAGAAACTTGTATTTGATTTTACTTGTGAATATAATATTGTTGCTGTAGGCAAAGATATACTGTTGTATTGTAAAGCTGATATGCTTAGTAGCAAATACCATGTGCATGCTCAGGCACTTTAGCTGTATCTGGCTCTTCTCAACCCCATGGACTGTAGCCCACCAGGCTCCTCTGTGCATGGGATTTTCCAGGCAAGAATGCTGGAGTGGGTAGCCATTTCTTCCTCCAGGGGATCTTCCCGACCCAGGGACCGAACCCAAGTGACCTGCATCTCCTGCATTGTCGGCAAACTCTTTACTGCTCAGCCACCAGGGAAGCCCTAGTAACATCACAGGTAACACACCTCTTTTATTTGTCTGAAATCTGTGATAGTTGAAGATTTTATGTTAAAATTTATCTCTTACCACTTTCTTATGAAAAAAATTTCAAATATATAGAAAACCTAAATTTACAGTGAATGCCATATGGCCATCACCTAGATCATAGCATTAACATTTTACTGTACTTGATTTATGGAAAAGGCAATGGCACCCCACTCCAGTACTCTTGCCTGGAAAATCCCATGGATGGAGGAGCCTGGTGGGCTGCAGTCCATGGGGTCACTAAGAGTCGGACACGACTGAGCAAATTCACTTTCACTTTTCACTTTCATGCATTGGAGAAGGAAATGGCAACCCACTCCAGTGTTCTTGCCTGGAGAATCCCAGGGACGGGGGAGCCTGGTGGGCTGCAGTCCATGGGGTCAACAAAGAGTTAGACACAACTGAAGTGACTTAGCAGCAGTACTTGATTTATCACATAACTACACATCTCTAACCTTTCCATTAATCTTCAGTTTTTTAATGATTCATTTAAACAAAAATTGCAAATCTCAGTACTTCTTAAATACTTCAACATAATAGACTTCATGATAGATTATCTTTGAATGTTTTAGAAGATTAATAATGAATATAATTTTAACACTATTGCATTTTATTGCCTTTCATAGTTTGCAAAATAAAATAAAAATTTTATGAAACTCACAATAAACATTTTATGTTTCTATTTTTAGAAAAGAATGGAAAAGAATATAGCATTTGTCATAGTTTATAAAACTAATATGTAATAGGTCCTATAAATCACAAAGGTGTCTCATGCCTCACAGTCCAATCTGTTGCCAAATATACTATGTTAGTTACTTAGTTGTTTCTGACTCTTTGTGACACCGTGGACTGTAGCCCACCAGGCTCTTCTGTCAAGGAATTCTCCAGGTAAGAATACTGGAGTGGTTACCCATTCCTTTCTCCAGGGGAATCTTCCCGACCCAGGGATCAAACTTGCGTCTTCTGCATTGCAGTCAGATTCTTTACCATCTGAGCCACCAGGGAAGCCCAAGATTGAGGTATTTATGCTAAAGATATATAGGCAATTTTGTTTAAATATGTAGGTATTCTTAGACTATACTATGATTTTTTTAAGATTCACTTAAAAAATTAAGATTCACTAATTCTTTCTAAGATTTCTTAAGGTTTTTTCTTTTGTTACTTTTTCTAAGAACTTCCATTACCTATTCTTTTAGGGCAGGTCTTCTGGTGACAAATTCTCTTAGTGTTCCTGCATCTGAGAATTTCTTGATGAAACATCCTTCATTCCTGAAGGATATTTTGCTAGATGTGGAAATCTGGGTTAACAGTTCTTTCAGCACTTGAAATGTAGTGTCACTTCCTTCTGGCCTCTTTTGTTTCTGATTAGAAACTTGTTTTCATCCTAATTATTTTTCTACTTCTGAATTGCAATTCCATACTCTTTCTTTTCTTCTTCTAGGACTCTAAAGCCATGGATATTCGGTCTTTTGTTTTAGTTCTATGAGTCCCTGAAGCTCTATTTATCTTTTCTGCTCTATTTTCTGTTGTTCAAATTGGATAAAGTCTATTGTTCTACTATCAAGTTCATTGATTTTCTTCTGTCCCTCTATTCTGCTATTGAGCCCATTCTTTTTTTTTTTTAATTTAAGGATTTTCTTTCTAAAATTTCAATTTGATTCTTTTTTGTATTTTCATTTTTTGCTAAGATTTTTCTATTAGTTCATTTCTTTCAAATGTTTCCTTAGTTGCTCATGGAAGCATTTTTATGATGGATACTTTAAAAACTTTTCTAATTCTAAGGTTAATTCTAATGTTTGTATCATCTTGGCTTTGTTATACCGAAAACCAAGATGATACAAACGTCTTTTCTATTATCTTTTCACATTCAAGTTGATATTTTTCTGGTCTTGGCATGTTGAGTGATTATATATATATATATATATATAATAAGACAGGAGATTTTGGATTTTATTAAATATCTCACATTACTTTGGAGGGAAAGAGTATACTGTCTTGTTACTTCCAAGGGGGTAGTAATTGATTTCCCTGCCTTGGGCTCTGTTGGTACCCCAGTGGGTGAGGAGGCCTCATTATAGCTGAGCTTTGATGAGAGTTCAGGCTCTCTGTTAGGTTTCTAATGACACCACTTTGATTGCAAAGGGAAATTCCTGGTTATTATACCCCATATATCTTCCACTAACCCTGTGGTCAGGGAGAACTTACTCTTACTGAAAGGTAAGCAAAGTTCCTGTTTCTTACTTGGCTGCCTCTGATATTCTCCTTGCAGGAGGGAGAGAAAGTGCTACCTTGTTACTTCTGGATGGAGGTAGATGGTTCCCCTCTGAGGTCTGTACTGACACTGCCAGTGGGGAGTCCTCATTATTTCCCAGTGGAAATTAAAATCCCACCTTCTCATGTCTGTCTTCTTTGATACGACACCTCTGACATCAGCTTGGTGGGAGGGAAGTTTTCGTGTTACAGTCAGGGCAGTGGTGAAACTTGAATCTCCTTATTTGGCCTTTGCTGACATGGAAATATAACCACGTCTCTGTGTTATTTCATTAGAGTACAGCAGTTACCGTCTAAAAGTTTTCTATCTTACTAGAATGCCCTTTTCCTGGACCTATGTCTAAAAGAGCCGGCTTTCCTGAGGCTAACATTATTATTATTATTTTTTTTTTCTAAACCATTGGCTGGCATTTTCATGTTACTTGCTTCCTCAGTGCCCAATCTCTCTATAAATGAAAATCTGTGGAATACATCATTGCGTCTTTTCTTGGATGCTGGGTATCCTAGCTAGTCTGCCTTCAGAGTGCTCTTATGTTTGTCTCACTTATAGTGTCATTGGTATTTAGCTATACTTAGCAGGGAGAATAAGATGTCTACCACACTTTACTGGAACTCAAGTTTGTTTTAAGAGAACCATAGAAAGGAAAAAAAAAGGAAAAAGTATCTTCTAAAGAGACCAGGCAGATCATCTCTGTTAATATTAATCAAACTTGTAAAACTTGTGCATAAAATGGTTAGAAAAGACAGATGGAAGAGAAAGCTATAAATAATAATTAGAAATCAACTGGGCTTCATGTCTAGTGTCTTTTAAGAAAAGTAACCAATATGAACAGATTTTGTTTTAGTATATGTATATCTTAAGGAAAATGACATAAACCAGAATATGTCAATATAAAACTAAATGTAAATATTACTTTCTAATATTTTTTAGAAGGGGTAATGTTATGCTTAGAGATATATATCTTTCCTGAGCCCAGTGTATCTTAGGAGCAAGTCATAAATACACTGCTTTCTTTGGGAGCAAATGTATTCTATCATAGAGCTGCACATTTTTCCCATTCTCTAAAATCTCTTGGGCATTTTTGGTCGTAAATAATGTCAACTATTCAAATAACATTGTTTTGTGGTCATACCTATGATATTTTAGTAGCAGTGGATTTTGTTGGTCAGAAGGCCCATACTCTTTTAATTTTGGTAGCTATTTCCTAAAAGGTTGTCCTAGTTTATGCTTCCATTAATAGTATATGGAGGAGAGGGGAGGGAAAGATGGCGGAGGAATAGGACGGGAAGACCACTTTCTCCCTCACAAATTCCTCAAAAGAACATTTCAACGCTGAGCAAACTTCACAAAACAACTTCTGTAGGCTGGCAGAGGACATCAGGCAACCAGAAAAGCAGACCATTGTCTTCAAAAACAGGTAGGAAAAAATATAAAAGATGAAAAAGGAGACAAAGGAGGTGGGGAGGGAGCTCCGTCCCAGGAAGGGAAGCCCATCCCTGGAAGGGAATTTGAAGAAGAGAGGTTTCCAAACACCAGGAAACACTCTCCCTGCTGAGTCTGTGGCGAGCCTTGGAAACACAGAGGGCAACATAACAGGAAGGAAAAACAGATAAATAATTAAAACCAACAGATTAGAAGCCCAACAGTAACTCCCCCAGCGGAAAAGCAGCACAGACGCCTGCATCCGCCATTGGGAAGTGGGGGCAGGGCAGGGACGCGCGGGAGGCGCGGGCTGCAGAGCTTTGTAAGAATCGGGCAGGAACGCCCCACGCGCAACCAGAACGATCTAACTTGGGCTAGCAAACCAGACTGTGGGATAGCTACCACGCGAAAAACTCGAACATAAGACACCGCCAGGACCGAGCACAGAACAAAGGACGGAACGGAAAAAGCCAGCTACCATCCCCTGCCGGGGACAGGCAGCCAGAGCCGTAAGGACTGGAAAGGGGCAATTGCAGCCCCGGAGAGACTTTACTTACCTAACTGCAAGCAGGCTCCTTTGCTAAGACTTCTGGGGGTGCTGGACAGTCACAGTCTGCCTCACGGGGTGCGCCAGCGGTCCACCCAGAATGCTGAGCAGCAGCAGCAGAAAAGGTGACAAGCCGCGGCGATCGCGCTCGCCAAACTCCTGAGCAACCCGGACCTGGGAAGGGCACAAAGCGCAGTTCCAGCCGAATCTGTGCCTCTGAGGGCTGCCTGAGCACCGAACCTGAGCGGCTTGGACCGGGGAAGTGCACGCAGCCTAGGGCCGGCCCCAGACGGTTCCCGGCTGAGCATCCTAGAGCCGGAGCGGTTTGTGCGCTGCGAGAAAGGACAGGTCAAGCCGGGCAGAGATACTGCGTGCACACGACAGTGCTATTTGTTAGCAGCAGCCCCCCTCCCCACAGCACAAATGAACTAGTGAGCCTAAAAAACCAGCAAACAGAAGAAGTTAAACAGAGGGAACCACCTTGGAAGTGATCCCACACGGCCCATAACACCAGAAAGGGCCAGAGATATTTTTAATATTTTTAAAATCATTCCTTTTTTTTTTTTTTGCCTTTTTTTCTAACTTTTTTTAATTGTTAAGTCTTCTATTTCTCCTCTAATTTTTATTTCTATAACCTATTATTACTATATATATATATTTTTAAGACTTTTTTTTTTTTTTAAGGCAAACACCATATACAGTCTTTGGATGGTTGTTGATGTTTTTTTTTTTTGATTGTTTGTTTGTTTGTTTGTTTTTTAATAATTCTTTTTCTTTCTTTTTTTTTTTTTCTTTCTTCCTTCCTTTTTCCTTCTGCTTCTCTTTAATATTGTATCTTTGAAAATCCAACCTCTACTCTAGATTTTTAATCTTTGCTCTTAGGTTTTTGTTGTTAATTTTGTACATTTAAAAACCCAAACTTCACTACCCCAGTTTACCTGAGAGCGAGATTACTGGCTTGACCACTCTCTCCTCCTCTGGACTCTCATTTTTCTCCACCAGGTGGCCTCTGTCTCTTTTCTTCCCCATCTCTCCTCAATCCAACTCTGTGAATCTCTGTGTGTTCCAGACGGTGGAGAACACCTAAGGAACAGGTTACTGGCAGGATTTGTCTCTCTCCTACTCATTCCTCTCTCTGATCCTCCTGGTCACCTCTGTCTACTTCCTCCCTCTCCTCTTCCCCGTATAACTCTGTAAATACCTCTGAGCGGTCCAGACTATAGAGCGCACATAAGGAAGTGACTACTGGCTAGCTTGCTCTCTTCTCTTTTGATCTCACCGCATCTCATTCCAGTTACCTCTAACTACCTCCTCCATCTTCTCTTCTCCTTATAACTCAGTGAACCTCTCTGAGTGTCCCTCAATGTGGAGAAACTTTTCATCTTTAACCTAGATGTTTTATCATCGGTGCTGTAAAGATGGAGAAGTCTAGAGGCTACTGTAAAAATAAAACTGAAAACCAGAAGCAGGAGGCTTAAATCCAAAGCCTGAAAACATTAGAGAACTCTTGAATTCAGGGAACATTAAGCAATAGGAGCCCATCCAATGCCTTCATACCTACACCGAAACCAAGCTCCACCCAAGGGCCAACAAGTTCCAAAACAAGACATACCACACAAATTCTCCAGCAACACAGGAATACTCCCCTGAGCTTCAATATACAGGCAGCTCAAAATTATCCCAAAACCATTGATGTCTCGTAACCCATTACGGGTCACTCCATTGCACTCCAGAGAGAAGAAACCCAGCTCCACCCACCAAAACTCCAACACAAGCCTCCCTAACCAGGAAACCTTGACAAGCCACTGATAGAACCCCACCCAAAGTGAGGAAGCTCCATAATAAAGAGAACTCCACAAATTACCAGAATATAAAAAGGCCACCCCAAACGCAGCAATATAACCAAGATGAAGAGACAGAGGAATACACAGCAGGTAAAGGAACAGGAGAGTTGCCCACCAAACCAAACAAAAGTGGAAGAAGTAGGGAATCTACCGGAGAAGGAATTCCGAATATTGATAGTGAAAATGATCCAAAATCTTGAAATCAAAATGGAATCACAGATAAATAGGCTAGAGACAAGGATTGAGAAGATGCAAGAAAGGTTTAACAAGGACCTAGAAGAAATAAAAAAGAGTCAAAATATAATGAATAACACAATAAATGAGATCAGAAACACTCTGGAGGCAACAATTAGTAGAATAACGGAGGCAGAAGATAGGATTAGTGAAATAGAAGATAGAATGGTAGAAATAAATGAATCAGAGAGGAAACAAGAAAAACGAATTAAAAGAAATGAGGACAATCTCAGAGACCTCCAGGACAATATGAAACGCTCCAACATTCGAATTATAGGAGTCCCAGAAGAAGAAGACAGAAAGAAAGATCATGAGAATATCCTTGAGGAGATAATAGTTGAAAACTTCCCTAAAATGGGGAAGGAAATAATCACCCAAGTCCAAGAAACACAGAGAGTTCCAAATAGGATAGACCCAAGGTGAAACACCCCAAGACACATATTAATCAAATTAACAAAGATCAAACACAAAGAACAAATATTAAAAGCAGCAAGGGAAAAACAACAAATAACACACAAGGGAATTCCCATAAGGATAACAGCTGATCTTTCAATAGAAACTCTTCAGGCCAGGAGGGAATGGCAAGACATACTTAAAGTGATGAAAGACAGTAACCTACAGCCCAGATTACTGTACCCAGCAAGGATCTCATTCAAATACGAAGGAGAAATCAAAAGCTTTACAGACAAGCAAAAGCTGAGAGAACTCAGCACCACCAAACCAGCTCTCCAACAAATTCTAAAGGATATTCTCTAGACAGGAAACACGAAAAGGGTGTACAAACCCGAACCCAAAACAACAAAGTAAATGGTAACGGGATCATACTTATCAATAATTACCTTAAACGTAAATGGGTTGAACGCCCCAACCAAAAGACAAAGACTGGCCAAATGGATACAAAAACAAGACCCCTCTATATGCTGCTTACAAGAGACCCACCTCAAAACAAGGGACACATACAGACTGAAAGTGAAAGGCTGGAAAAAGATATACCACGCAAATAGAGACCAAAAGAAAGCAGGAGTGGCAATACTCATATCCGATAAAATAGACTTTAAAACAAAGGCTGTGAAAAGAGACAAAGAAGGCCACTACATAATGATCAAAGGAACAATCCAAGAAGAAGATATAACAATTATAAATATATATGCACCCAATATAGGAGCACCGCAATATGTAAGACAAATGCTAACAAGTATGAAAGGGGAAATCAACAATAACACAATAATAGTGGGAGACTTTAATACCCCACTCACACCTATGGACAGATCAACTAAACAGAAAATTAACAAAGAAACTCAAACTTTAAATGATACATTAGATCAGTTAGACCTAATTGATATCTATAGGACATTTCATCCCAAAACAATGAATTTCACCTTTTTTTCAAGTGCTCATGGAACCTTCTCCAGGATAGATCACATCCTGGGCCATAAATCTAAACTTGATAAATTCAAAAAAATCGAAATCATTCCAAGCATCTTTTCTGACCATAACGCATTAAGATTAGATCTCAATTACAGGAGAAAAACTATTAAAAATTCCAACATATGGAGGTTGAACAACACACTTCTGAATAACCAACAAATCACAGAAGAAATCAAAAAAGAAATCAAAATATGCATAGAAACTAATGAAAATGAAAATACAACAACCCAAAACCTGTGGAACACTATAAAAGCAGTGCTAAGAGGAAAGTTCATAGCAATACAGGCATACCTCAAGAAACAAGAAAAAAGTCAAATAAATAACCTAACTCTGCAACTAAAGCAACTAGAAAAGGAAGAGTTGGAGAACCCCAGAGTTAGTAGAAGGAAAGAAATCTTAAAAATTAGGGCAGAAATAAATGCAAAAGAAACAAAAGAGACCATAGCAAAAATCAACAAAGCCAAAAGCTGGTTCTTTGAAAGGATAAATAAAATTGACAAACCATTAGCCAGACTCATCAAGAAGCAAAGAGAGAAAAATCAAATCAATAAAATTAGAAATGAAAATGGAGAGATCACAACAGACAACACAGAAATACAAAGGATCATAAGAGACTACTATCAGCAGTTGTATGCCAATAAAATGGACAACGTGGGAGAAATGGACAAATTCTTAGAAAAATGCAATTTTCCAAAACTGAACCAGGAAGAAATAGAAAATCTTAACAGACCCATCACAAGCACAGAAATTGAAATGGTAATCAGAAATCTTCCAGCAAACAAAAGCTCAGGTCCAGACGGCTTCACAGCTGAATTCTACCAAAAATTTCGAGAAGAGCTAACACCTATCCTCCTCAAACTCTTCCAGAAAATTGCAGAGGAAGGTAAACTTCCAAACTCATTCTATGAGGCCACCATCACCCTAATACCAAAACCTGACAAAGATGTCACAAAAAAAGAAAACTACAGGCCAATATCACTGATGAACATAGATGCAAAAATCCTTAACAAAATTCTAGCAATCAGAATCCAACAACACATTAAAAAGATCATACACCATGACCAAGTGGGCTTTATCCCAGGGAGGCAAGGATTCTTCAATATCCGCAAATCAATCAATGTAATTCACCACATTAACAAATTGAAAAATAAAAACCATATGATTATCTCAATAGATGCAGAGAAGGCCTTTGACAAAATTCAACATATATTTATGATAAAAACTCTCCAGAAAGCAGGACTAGAAGGAACATACCTCAACATAATAAAAGCTATATATGACAAACCCACAGCAAACATTATCCTCAATGGTGAAAAATTGAAAGCATTTCCCCTAAAGTCAGGAACAAGACAAGGGTGTCCACTTTCACCGCTACTATTCAACATAGTTCTGGAAGTTTTGGCCACGGCAATCAGAGCAGAAAAAGAAATAAAAGGAATCCAAATTGGAAAAGAAGAAGTAAAACTCTCACTGTTTGCAGATGACATGATCCTCTACATGGAAAACCCTAAAGACTCCACCAGAAAATTACTAGAGCTAATCAATGAATATAGTAAAGTTGCAGGATATAAAGTCAACACACAGAAATCCCTTGCATTCCTATACACGAATAATGAGAAAGTAGAAAAAGAAATTAAGGAAACAATTCCATTCACCATTGCAACGAAAAGAATAAAATACTTAGGAATATATCTACCTAAAAAAACTAAAGACCTATATATAGAAAACTATAAAACACTGATGAAAGAAATCAAAGAGGACACTAATAGATGGAGAAATATACCATGTTCATGGATCGGAAGAATCAATATAGTGGAAATGAGTATACTACCCAAAGCAATTTACAAATTCAATGCAATCCCTGTCAAGCTACCAGCCACATTTTTCACAGAACTAGGACAAATAATTTCAAGATTTGTATGGAAATACAAAAAACGTCGAATAGCCAAAGCAATCTTGAGAAAGAAGAATGGAACTGGAGGAATCAACTTGCCTGACTTCAGGCTCTACTACAAAGCCACAGTCATCAAGACAGTATGGTACTGGCACAAAGACAGACATATAGATCAATGGAACAAAATAGAAAGCCCAGAGATAAATCCACACACATATGGACACCTTATCTTTGACAAAGGAGGCAAGAATATACAATGGAGTAAAGACAATCTCTTTAACAAGTGGTGCTGGGAAAACTGGTCAACCACTTGTAAAAGAATGAAACTAGATCACTTTCTAACACCGTACACAAAAATAAACTCAAAATGGATTAAAGATCTAAATGTAAAATCAGAAACTATAAAACTCCTAGAGGAGAACATAGGCAAAACACTCTCAGACATAAATCACAGCAAGATCCTCTATGATCCACCTCCCAGAATTCTGGAAATAAAAGCAAAAATAAACAAATGGGATCTAATTAAAATTAAAAGCTTCTGCACAACAAAGGAAAATATAAGCAAGGTGAAAAGACAGCCTTCTGAATGGGAGAAAATAATAGCAAATGAAGCAACTGACAAACAACTAATCTCAAAAATATACAAGCAACTTATGCAGCTCAATTCCAGAAAAATAAACGACCCAATCAAAAAAATGGGCCAAAGAACTAAATAGACATTTCTCCAAAGAAGACATACGGATGGCTAACAAACACATGAAAAGATGCTCAACATCACTCATTATCAGAGAAATGCAAATCAAAACCACAATGAGGTACCACTTCACACCAGTCAGAATGGCTGCGATCCAAAAATCTGCAAGCAATAAATGCTGGAGAGGGTGTGGAGAAAAGGGAACCCTCCTACACTGTTGGTGGGAATGCAAACTAGTACAGCCACTATGGAGAACAGTGTGGAGATTCCTTAAAAAATTGCAAATAGAACTACCTTATGACCCAGCAATCCCACTTCTGGGCATACACCCCGAGGAAACCAGAATTGAAAGAGACACATGTACCCCAATGTTCATCGTAGCACTGTTTATAATAGCCAGGACATGGAAACAACCTAGATGTCCATCAGCAGATGAATGGATAAGAAAGCTGTGGTACATATACACAATGGAGTATTACTCAGCCGTTAAAAAGAATTCATTTGAATCAGTTCTGATGAGATGGATGAAACTGGAGCCAATTATACAGAGTGAAGTAAGCCAGAAAGAAAAACACCAATACAGTATACTAACACATATATATGGAATTTAGGAAGATGGCAATGACCCTGTATGCAAGACAGAAAAAAAGACGCAGATGTGTATAACGGACTTTTGGACTCAGAGGGAGAGGGAGAGGGTGGGATGATTTGGGAGAATGGGAATTCTAACATGTATACTATCATGTAAGAATTGAATCGCCAGTCCATATCTGACATAGGGTGCAGCTTGCTTGGGGCTGGTGCATGGGGATGACCCAGAGAGATGTTGTGGGGAGGGAGGTGGGAGGGGGGTTCATGTTTGGGAACGCATGTCAGAATTAAAGATTTTAAAATTTAAAAAAATAAAAAATAAATTTAAAAAAATATAGTATATGGAAGTGTCTCTCCCACAACTCCAGCTGTCATTATCAGTAAACATAATCTATTTTTAAGTTATTATATATATATGTATATTCATAAAATGGCTGAAAATCATATATTATTGCAATTTTTTAACTTGTATTTAATTAAGATTTAGTCTGCATTTTTTTTTCAGTGTTTTACCACTTGTAGCTATTCATCTGTAAACTTCTTATTGAACCATTTTTAAATTGAGCTCTTCATCTTATTTATTCTCAGGAATTCTTTTTCATAAGAGACTGTCTTATCTTTTGATTTTATTTATGACCTTTTTGTTAAATTGAATGTTAGATTTTTTATTCCTAGTCATATGTGAAGGTCTCATACTTCATAGCTTTTGGGTTTTATTGATTTTCTTCAAATGTCTGAGATTTTGATTGAAATCACACTGAATCTTTAGGTCAATTTGTAGACATGACATCTTCCAGTATTGAATTTTGTACATTATGTAACTTTGCATTTTAAAAATTTTATTTATGTCCTCTCAATCATATGTTATAAAATTTAGTGTAGCAAATTGCACGTCTTTCCTTAGATTTATTCCAATGAACAGGGTTTTAAAAGATATTGTAAATGTTATTTTTAAAATGTAGTTTTTGGATAACTTTTTGCTGCACATAAAAATAGGATTGAATTTTGCTTGTTGACTTTGCGCTCAGGTTTTTATGGAATTCACTTATTAATCTGCATATTCTGCTTTCACAGCTTTTGCGTTTTCTATGTTTAAAAACATACCAAGTGCAAATATTACTGATCTTATTTCCTCTTCAGTCTTCATATCTTTCATTTTCTTATTGCACTGCAAGTCTGCAGTGCAACGTCAAATGGAAGCGTTGATGTGGTACATCCCAACCTTTCCTGATTCCACAGAGAATGTGTTCAATAAGTTACCAATAAGTATAATGTATGCTGCAATGTATTTCACTTGTAGATATTCTTTATCAGATAATGAACAATTTTTTAAGTTGATATGAGTTTTTATCATGAATGGATATTGTCTTTTGTCAAATTCCACATCTGCATTTCTGAAAAAAATATATTTTTCCTTTGTGTGTGTTAATGTGGCAAATTGCATTGATTTATTTTCATATGTTAGATCATCTTTGCATTCATGGAATAATAATCATTCTTACTGGTGATTTTTTTTAGTGTTTGTGTATCTCAGTCATATCAACTTCAGAGATGATTTGTAAGTGTTTATTCTTTCTTCCAAAGCTTCCAGGAAGCTTTCATTACCAAAGCCAACTAGACCTGGGATTTTCTTTTTAGAACAGATTTAGATAATGAACTTAATTCTTTAATATGTATGTGTCCTTTAATATGTTTTTCCTTGTCTTGGCTATAGGAAATTTTATTTTTCAAGGAATTTATCAATTTTGCCTAAATTTTCATATGGATTTCCATAAAGTTTTTCATTATATTCCATTGTAGGCTTTTTTTTTGTTTTTTGGTAGTCAACAGGTTCTCTAGTGATTTGTTTTTTAATAGAAAGCATATTTTTGTCTATTAATGAAGTCTTGATAGATGTCACAGATATAAGTATTACTACATTATAAAGTGAACTTTCCTTTGTGATTCTTGTCTTGGCTGAGTGAGCCTCAGTAAGCTTCCTAACAATAAATATTACAACAGCCATTCATAATGGGAGTCTCTTTTACAGGCTATAATTAAATTTTAATATAATCTATTGCTCATTGTATAACATGATACTATGAAATAAATAGGACCATTTGAAATAAATGCCTATTTAGTCAGTGTTTCTTTCTGGTTTGACAATTGTTTTGCTTCCACAAACATGCATAGGTAATGCTTTGTTCATGTATTGAGTAACTTCATGGAAAAATACAATTTTTGTTTGTTTTTCTAAATGAAATTTGTTAAACTTTGATAAGGCTTTTAAGTACATTTAACTGTAGAAAATATCAACTTTGCAGAGTTTCTACTTATTGCCCATTGTTCTTTTTAAAAGCATTTGTATTTTTCTGAATTCTGAGTGAGAAAAAAGAAATGTTGGGTGTTATACTTTTTTCCAATGATCTTTATTATTATTATTATTATCAGCTATATTCCCTGTGTTGTACAACACATACTTTTAGCTTATTTATTTTATATATAGTAAAAAATAAGTCTATATTATTATACTGATGAAAAATCTGATATCTAAAACAGCTAGAAGATAGTGATGTTGTTGTTCAGTTGCTAAGTCATGTTTGACTCTTTGTGACCCCATAAGCTGCAGCACAGCAGGCTTCCCTGTCCTTCACTATTTCCTGGAATTTGCTCAAATTCTTGTTCGCTGAGTTGGTGATGATGTTGTGAAAGTGCTGCACTCAATATGCCAGCAAGTTTGGAAAATTCAGCAGTGGCCACAGGACTGGAAAAGGTCAGTTTTCATTCCAATTCCAAAGAAAGGCAATACTAAAGAATGCTCAAACTACTGCACAATTGCACTCATCTCACATGCTAGTAAAGTAATGCTCAAAATTCTCCAAGCCAGACTTCAGCAATACGTGAACCGTGAACTCCCTGACGTTCAAGCTGGTTTTAGAAAAGGCAGAGGAACCAGAGATCAAATTCCCAACATCTGCTGGATCATGGAAAAAGCAAGAGAGTTCCAGAAAAACATCTATTTCTGCTTTATTGACTAGGCCAAAGCCTTTGACTGTGTGGATCTCAATAAACTGTGGACAATTCTGGAAGAGATGGGAATACCAGACCACCTGACCTGCCTCTTGAGAAATCTATATGCAGGTCAGGAAGCAACAGTTAGAACTGGACATGGAACAACAGACTGGTTCCAAATAGGAAAAGGAGTATGTAAAGGCTGTATATTGTCACCCTGCTTATTTAACTTCTATGCAGAGTACATCATGAGAAACGCTGGACTGGAAGAGACACAGCTGGAATCAAGATTGCTGGGAGAAATATCAATAACCTCAGATATGCAGATGACACCACCCTTATGGCAGAAAGTGAAGAGGAACTAAAAAGCCTCTTGATGAAAGTGAAAGAGAGGAGCGAAAAAGTTGGCTTAAAGCTCAACATTCAGAAAACGAAGATCATGGCATCTGGTCCCATCACTTCATGGGAAATAGATGGGGAAATAGTGGAAACAGTGTCAGACTTTATTTTTTTTGGCTCCAAAATCACTGCAGATGGTGACTGCAGCCATGAAATTAAAAGACGCTTAGTCCTTGGAAGAAAAGTTATGACCAACCTAAATAGTATATTCAAAAGCAGAGACATTACTTTGTTGACTAAGGTCCGTCTAGTCAAGGCTACAGTTTTTCCAGTGGTCATGTATGGATGCGAGAGTTGGACTGTGAAGAAGGCTGAGAGCCGAAGAATTGATGTGTTTGAACTGTGGTGTTGGAGAAGACTCTTGAGAGTCCCTTGGACTGCAAGGAGATCCAACCAGTCCATTCTGAAGGAGATCAGCCCTGGGATTTCTTTGGAAGGAATGATGCTAAAGCTGAAGCTCCAGTACTTTGGCCACCTCATGAGAAGAGTTGACTCATTGGAAAAGACTCTGATGCTGGGAGATATTGGGGGCAGGAGGAGAAGGGGACAACCGAGGATGAGATGGCTGGATGGCATCACGGACTCGATGGACGTGAGTCTGAGTCAACTCCAGAAAATGGTGATGAACAGGGAGGCCTGGCGTGCTGCGATTCATGGGGTCGCAGAGTCGGACACGACTGAGCAACTGAACTGAACTGAGTTGGTGATGTCATCCAACCATCTCATCCTCTGTGGTCTCTTCTCCTCCTACCCTCAATCTTTCCCAGCTTCAGAGTCTTTTCCAATGAGTCAGCTCTTTGCATCAGGTGGCCAAAGTATTGGAGCTTCAGCATCAGTCTCTTCCAAGAATATTCAAGGTTGATTTCCTTTAGGAGTTTCTGGTTTGATCTCCTTGCTGCCCGAGGACTCTCAAGAGCCCTTCTCCAACACCATAATTCAGAAACATCAATTCTTCAGCACTCAGCTTTATTTATGGTCCAATTTTCATATCCATACATCACTACTGGAAAAGCCATAGCTTTGACTATACAAATCTTTGTTGGCAGTGATGTTTGAGTCTGGGGTTGGTTAGAATCTTGAAAAAAAAAAAAATCTTTGACCCTTTTAATAAATCATTTAAGAAATGCCATGACCACATCTCTGCCTGCATGATACTAGAATAATCTACTGAAACACAAAAAAGTGTCCATCCTTGCTCAGTACAAACTGGAAACATATTAACAAAAATGATGTTTACATTCATTGTTTTGTTTAAAATATTGAGAGAACAAGTTATGTCTAAACAAACGTTACTAGTTCAGTTCAGTTCAGTCGCTCAGTCGTGTCCGATTCTGCGACCCCATGAATCGCAGCATGCCAGGCCTCCCTGTCCATCACCAACTCCCGGAGTTCACTCAGATTCACGTCCATCGAGTCCGTGATGCCATCCAGCCATCTCATCCTGGGTCGTCCCCTTCTCCTCCTGCCCCCAATCCCTCCCAGCATCAAAGTCTTTTCCAATGAGTCAGCTCTTCGCATGAGGTGGCCAAAGTACTGGAGTTTCAGCTTTAGCATCATTCCTTCTAAAGAAATCCCAGGGTTGATCTCCTTCA
The DNA here is from genome assembly GCF_001704415.2 of Capra hircus. NCBI lineage: Eukaryota > Metazoa > Chordata > Mammalia > Artiodactyla > Bovidae > Capra > Capra hircus. Next base: position 24,679,574 of record NC_030816.1, read on the forward strand.
GAATGGACTGGTTGAATCTCCTTGCAGTCCAAGGGACTCTCAAGAGTCTTCTCCAACACCACAGTTCAAAAGCATCAATTCTTTGGCGCTCAGCCTTCTTCACAGTTCAACTCTCACATCCATACATAACTACTGGAAAAAGCATAGTTGCTAACTCTTGGTTAAAAACTGAAGCAAATGATTGAAGTGAAGTGAAATGAAAGTTGCTCAGTCCTATCTAAATCTTGGAGTTCTCTAGGCCAGAACACTGGAGTACGTAGCCATCCATTCTCCAGGGGATCTTCCCAACCCGGGGATGATCAAATCCAGGCCTCCCACATTGCAGGTAGATTCTTTACCAGCTGAGCCGTAAGGGAAGCCCAAGAATACTGGAGAGAGTAGCCTATCCCTTCTCCAGTGGATTTTCAGTTCAGCTCAGTTCAGTTCAGTTGCTCAGTCGTGTCCGACTCTTTGCAACCCCATGAACCACAGCACGCCAAGCCTCCCTGTCCATCACCAACTCCCGGAGTCCACCCAAACCCATGTCCTTTGAGTGGGTGATGCCATCCAACCATCTCATTCTCTGTCGTCCCCTTCTCCTCCTGCCCTCAATCTTTCCCAGCATCAAGGTCTTTTCAAATGAGTCAGCTCTTCGCATCAGGTGGCCAAAGTATTGGAGTTTCAGCTTCAGCATCAGTCTTTCCTATGAATATTCAGGACTGATCTCCTTTAGGATGGACTTGTTGGATCTCCTTGCAGTCCAAGTGACTCTCAAGAGTCTTCTCCAACACCACAGTTCAGAAGTATCAATTCTTTGGTGCTCAGCTTTCTTTATAGTCCAACTCTCACATCCATACATGACCACTGGAAAAACCATAGCCTTGACTAGACAGACGATTGTTGGCAAAGTAATGTCTCTGCTTTTTAATATGCTTTCTAGGTGGGTCATAACTCTCCTTCCAAGGAGTAAGTGTCTTTTAATTTCATGATTTTCATGACCCAGAAATTGAACCAGAGTCTCCTGCATTGCAGGAGGATTCTTTACCAACCTAGACATCTGGGAAGGAAATGATTAGGCAAATAATGTTAGTCATTTTTTATACTTTAAATAATAGTCTGGACTATTTTTGCTTTGTTTTACTAAACAGAGTAATTATATGGACCTGAGTAAGCATAATATGAAAAGCTCTTTTCAGAGCTACTGCAATTCATGTTTTTACCCTAGAGAAGAGTCAGGATGACTAGGAGACAACAATGACAGTTAACTTCAGATTATGAAAACAAAAGAGGAGTCTATGTAGAGTTCAATGGTAGCATGAAATGTGAAAAATAGATAAGGATACTTCAGATTTAGAAATATGTAAACTTTTAAATGCAAATGTAAAGTTTATGAGAACTCTATCTTGAACTCACTGCTCAGTGAATTTTTTCTTGGTCTTTAGCTAGAAGATAAATAAGAGTTAATTTTAGACATCAAGTAATACTGATATAAACATGATTCCTTTGACATGTCAGATGATAAAAGAAATGATTACAGCTGCAGTATGAACATGTAGTCTTATCTCCAGATAGAAACTTTAGAAAAAATACTCTATTTCTAAAACACAGAATTTCTGTCCTGTGAAATTGAGATGATGACATAAACTTTATGAAAGATAGCAGTCTTACCTACTATAGTTTCAAAGTCACTTTTGGAGAATAAATATTTGAGGAATAGAAACTGTCTTACATTTTGAAATGAGGGTTTAAGAATTTGTAAAACACGAGATCTGTTAGCAAGGATATGAGCTTCATGAGCCTATGTATTGTTGGTGTAAGCATATAATAGTACAATTACTTTGGATATCTGTCTGGCAGTTTCTAATAAAATTTAACACACTTTCCCTCTCATGCAACAATTCTACTCCTAAGTATATACTCAAATGAAATGAATATATAGCATACACACAGATACATGCATATAAACACATGAAACATGTACAAAAATTCTTAAAGAAGTTTTATTCATAATAACCTCAAAGATAAAATGTCTCAGATATCTACCAAAAGGAGAATGGATAAACAAATTATAGCATATTCATACACTGGAACAATTTACATCCATAAAGAAAGAACATACTACTTATATACACCATGACACATTGTAAAATTTAAAAAAATACTATGCTAGATGAAGAAACCTGAAACCAAAGTGAACATTCTGTATGATTCCATTCTTATGAAGTTTACAATTGGAAAAATTAATAAATAATAGTTGAAATTCAGAGCAGTTGCTAATGGATTAATTTGAAAGAGCATGAAATAATTACTCTGATGATAGAAATGTATATCTTGAGGTGGCTGATGGTAATAAGCAGTGTGCTTTGGTACATACTTTAACAATTGGCCCTCTGAAGGGAAAAGCCCTAATTTGCAGCACAGATTTCTGAATTTTCAGTATTTTCACTGCAGTCAAATTTCCAATGTGTCTTTACTGAAGCAAAGCTGGAGAAAGATGTACACATCTTGGAAGGACTGATATTGAAGCTGAAACTCCAATACTTTGGCCACTTGATGTGAAGAGCTGACCCATTTGAAAAGACCCTGATGCTGGGAAAGATTGAAGGCAGGAGGAGAAGGGGACAACAGGGGATGAGATGGTTGCATGGCATCACCGACTCAATGGACATGAGTTTGAGTAAACTCCAGGAGATGGTGATGGAGAGGGAAGCCTGGCATGCTGCAGTCCACGGGGTTGCAAAGAGTTAGACGTGACTGAGCGACTGAACTGAACTGAACTGAACTGTGAGCCAGCAGGAGTAGGCCTTGGTTCATCACTAGTTGCAAGGTATATAAATTTTTAAAAATCCATCAAGCTTCACACTGAAAATTTGTTACTGTATTTAAATAATATCTTAAAATTGTAAAAACTTGCAAAAAAGAAAAAAAACATAGAAAATTCTTCTAGCCCCCTTTTAGTAACCTGAAATCTAACAGTGAAAGGTCACTTATTAACAGTGACATTTCTAAGACACACTGATGAAGATCTAAGCTTGTTAAATTATTTTCAGTGAGTCATAAAGATGAGTAAGCCTTGGTCCTTATCCCCAAGGAGCAATTAGAGAAATAGAAGAAATACATTGAATAGTTTCAATGTACAGTAAGAAATGTAAATAAAAGGTACATGCATACATTCATACCAAGTACCTGATTGTAAGACACAGCTGATAGAAAAGGAAAAGATAAATCTTCACAGTATTTTCCCTTTAATTTCTTGCTGTAATCAAAACCTTATTCCCAAGTTAGCCTGGGTAAAAGCAGTTCAACATTTTTCTAACTCTTCAATGATGGTCCATGACTTGTATTTTTATACTGCCATGTACCCATGATTTTTAAAATATTTTTATTGGAATATAGTTGATTTACAATATTGTGTTAGTTTCTGCTGTAAAGTGAATCAGTTATACATATCATACACCCACTCTTTTTTTTTAAGATTCTTTTCTCATACAGTCCATTACGGGGTATTGAATATGGTTCCCTATGCTATACAGCTGGTTCTTAGTTATCTGTTTTACATATAGTAGTGTGTATATGTCAATTCCAATCTCCCAGTTTAGCCCTCCACCCTGTATCCCGCAGTAACTCTAAGTTTGTTTTCTGGATCTGTGACTATTTCTGTTTCATAAGTAAGTTCATTTGTATACTTTTTTTTTTAGATTCCATATATAAGTGATATAATATTTGTCTTTCTCTGTCTCACTCCCTTCAGTCTCTAGGTATGACAGTTTCTAGATCCATCCATGTTGCTGCAAATGGCATTATTTAGTTCCTTTTTTGGCTGAGTAATATTCCATTGCATGTATATATGTGTGTATACATATATATATGTATGTATATATATAGATATATATACATATATATACATATATATGCATGTATATATGTACATATATATATATATATATCATATCTTCTTTATCCATTCCTCTGTTGATGAACATTTAGATTGTTTCTGTGTCCAGGCTTTTGTAAATAGTGCTGCAGTGAACACAGATGCATGTATCTTTTTGAGTTATAGTTTTTTCCACTTATATGCCCAGAAGTGGGATTGCTGGGTCATACAGTAGGTAGTTCTATTGTTAGTTTTTAAGGAACCTCCATACTGTTCTCCATAATGGTTGTACCAATTTACATTCCCGTTAACACTGCAGAAGGATTCCCTTTTCTCCACACCCTCCCCGGCATTCCTTGTTTGTAGATTTTTTGATGATAGCCATTCTGATCGGTGGGAGGCGATACCTCATTGTTGTTTTAATTTGCCTTTCTCTAATAATTAATGACATTGAGCATCATTTGGTGTGCTTTTTAGTCATCTATATGTCTTTGGAGAAATGTCTGTTAGATCTTCCACACACTTTCTGATTGGGTTGCTTGCTTTTTGATACTGAGCTGCTTGTGTATTTTGAAGATTCATCCCTTTTTAGTTGCATCAATGCAAATATATTCTCCTGTTTTGAGAATCGTCTTTTTGTTTCATTTATGATTTCATTTGTTGTGCAAAATTTTTTCAGTTTAATTAGCTCCTATTTGCTCATTTCTGTTCTTATTTTCATCATTCTAGTAGGTGGACAAAAAAGATCTTGCTGCAATTTATGTCAAAGAGCATTCTGCCTATGCTTTCCTCTAAGAGTTTTGTAATGTTCAGCCTTACACTAACCCTGATACCTAAACCAAAGAAAAGGAAATTACAGACAAATATCACTGATGAACATAGATGCAAACATTTTCACCAAAATTCTAGCAAATAGAATCCAGCAACACATTAAAAGAATCATACACCACGATTAAGTTGGCTTTATCCCAGGGATGCAGGGATTCTTCAAAACAGACAAATCAGTCAAGGTGATACAACATCTGATCATCTCAGTAAATATGGAAAAAGTTTTTGACAAAATTCAACACCTGTTTATGATAAAACTTCTAGAAAGTGGACAGAGAGACACTACCTCAACATAATAAAGGTCATATATGAAAAACTCACAACAAACATCACCTACCCATGATTGTAATGTATAATTCTGTGCTTTTTAAAGTATCTGCCTCTAGAGCACATACTATATTCACTGAGGACTTTCTACCTGTTTACAGTAACCTTCCATCCCTCAAATCTTATCATCACAGGAAGTTATTTCAGGGTCCTTGAGGATCCCAGTCCAACTCAGGATCCATTTAATCCCTATGACCTTCACCTTGATTCTATTCATGTATACAGCAGCATTATTAATTAAAAATTCTATAACATTGAACTCAAGTGTCCAACTTCCTGATCTCAAACTTATGTTTCCAACTTTTTCCAGAAACCTAATTTTTTAGGTTTTATCAGAAATCTTTTTTCAGAAACCTAATTTCTGACAGCTATTTAAAGTATCCTAGATTTCAAAAACATTTCCAGCACTTGCTCTTGACACTTAAAGTTTATCTTGAGTTAATAGTTCTATATCATGATTTCCTACCCTCCTTTTCCTTATCTCTGGCCCCCAAGATTGATTTCTTATTTCTTTAATTATGTGACACTGGAAACACACAAAGGTTTTGATCTGTATTAGTTAAATAAATAAAAGCACTTGATATAAGAAATAAGCACATAGTGATTCTTAACACATGATTCTAGAAAGAAACCATGGCAAATTGATTGTGAGTTAAAATTACACTTTAACACACTGTACTAAAGTGAGTAAATGTACCTTTTCAGGAAAATTACAGTATGCCTGTATAGTACTCATCTGAATTAATTATGATAATGTATTCAACCTTATATAATATACTTTAAAACTGGTAGTCCCTTTGTGTTCTAATATTTTCAAGTTACATTTGGAAATGTCTTTAAAATTTCCAAACTGAACTTGCATGTATTGTTTAATACCATGCATTACCTGCCTTTAAGTTGTCCATAACAGATGAAGGTTCACAAATCTGTTAACAGTTCAGGAAAGGTGGATATTTAAATGTTTAAATTTAAAAGGTAGATATTTAATTATTAATGTACATTTCCACTTACAAGGTGATGTCACCTTGCTGACAGTTTACATTGCTTTTCTTGTTTTTGTTTTTAAGACTCAGTACTATAACATTATATGTTCATAATTTTAAAGAATTGTCCATCCTGCCCTTAAAGTAATACTTCAGTTTAAAGTGCATTTTGAGATTATTCTCAGTAATTTGGTTATAACTATTGGAACTATTTCACATTCCCCAATGTTTCAATATCACTTACTTTCAAACTGAGTTACTGTACTTAACTTATATGGATTATCCCCCAACTCCAGACTAGTGTAAATAGACACCTAGAGATACACAAAGTATGTTTATTTATTAAGAATAATTAACTTTAGTCTAATCAAGGAATATTAAAAATAAAATCTACTTAATTTGGAATATTTTTTACCTTCTCAACCATCAAATTATAACAATTCCACTTATGAAGATCTGAAATCTTTTTGCTGTTAAGAGTATATTGGAGTATAATAACAGGAAATAAACAGCTATTCTACCTTGATAGTTGATGGAACTACTTTTTGTAAGAATTGGTCTTTTTCACCATGAAATGATACAGTTAGCATAAGCTGAGAGTGAGTTGTTGGCACATTCAAATGTGTTCACACCCAATAATACCAGAGTGCGTTGGTAGGACTATGATCACCAAAATATGAAAATGGTATATTTGATTAATGACAAAACAATTTATTATTTATGAAAACTCCTAAACTAGGTGTGTCTCTATAATAATGTTTTTATTTTGTTTTCAGCATGTGGTTAGATATTTATGGAAATAAATAATTTCTATCACCAAACGGCTTTTCAAATATAATGACTTTCACTTAAAAACAAATTAAGTCTGAAGTTTACCATATATATTCAAGGAAAGTTTGTTTTGACATCCCCAAATTATAGTACAATTAAAGATCTCACTTTGTTATCCAGGGGTTAAATGCCAAAAACATTTGTTTGTTTTTTTTGCTTTGTTTTAGATGTTAGTTTATGTGAATTGCTTAAGTCTGCAAAATTCAGAAGGAAATCTCTGCAGTACAGATTTTGTTAAAAGATTTCCAGTATTTCCTGCATCTGTTGGGTGGAAATGGTACTGTTTTACAACTATTTCAATAAAAAAACAGAGGTGGATAGAATATAAGTTTAAACAATGGAAAAAATGTTGGTTATTTTTAAAGTTAAAAAATGTGTTTTATACTTGGTTCCTGACAAGGTGAAGCTGTTAGTTACTTCTTATCCTGTCTAAATTCCTACAGACCCTTAGTCCTTAAGTTGGAGGTAACTTGAAGGAAAGTTTTAATTCATTATTATGTGTGCATTCATATGTAGAACTCAGTTTCTAATAGTTTTAATTCCCAGTATTTTAAATTGTTCTATTAATCTATAAACCATGATTAATTAGGGAAAATTCTATTTTGTAGTATTAAGTTGCATTATATCTCCACTGTCACTGAAAATAGCATAATTTAAAATTCCATTGAAATTAATGCTTAATCTGTATGATTTCATGTAACTCCATAACAAGAATAAAGAACACATAATAATAGAGAGGCTTTCCAGGTAGCACTAGTGGTAAAGAATCCACCTGCCAATGCAGGAGAAATGAGACAAGGGTTTGATCCCTAGGTCAGGAATATCCCCTCAAGAAAAGAAAGACAACTCATTCCAGTATTCGTATCTGGAGAATTCCGTGAACAGAGGAACCTGGTGAGCTACAGTTCACTGGGTTGCAGAGGTGACTTAGCACTCAGGCACACATAACAAAAGAGAGAGACAGACTTCATTTTTGATGATTGATCACTGACAGATTTCAAGCCCCATCTTCTCCAGCCCCCTCCTTTTCTTTGCACTATCTAAGTGAGCTGATAACGTTTACACACATTCTGTCTTTTGGTACCAGCAAGAATTTTAAGCCTTGCAACACTCCAACTCAATCAAGTTCTGGAACTTTTCCCTAGCCACAACTCCTAGCCACTATAAAAACTCAATCTACACGTCCTATCTCATTCAACCCACTTGAACCCACTTATACCTCCACTATTCTCTCCTTTAGTTTGCCTCTTTGAAAAGACACATACATTTTTACTTGGCTGCCCATGACAGTATCTCAAATTCTGCCATAATACACAATGTTTGCAGACAAGATCTTAACCACATCCAACTTTTTCTGGAAACACAGGTATGATATTGCAGTAATGACCTCAGCCCCACAATTGGATTCACCCCTCTTTCCTTTGAGTATTCTTTGGCATTGCCTTTCTTTGGGATTGGAATGAAAACTGACCTTTTCCAGTCCTGTGGCCACTGCTAAGTTTTCCAGATTTGCTGGCATATTGAGTACAGCACTTTCACAGCATCATCTTTCAGGATTTGAAACAGCTCTACTGGAATTCCATCACCTCCACTAGCTTTGTTCGTAGTGATGCTTTCTAAGGCCCACTTGACTTCACATTCCAGGATGTCTGGCTCCAGGTGAGAGATCACACCATCATGATTATCTGTGTTGTGAAGATTTTTTTGGAGTTCTTCTGTGTATTCTTACCACCTCTTCTTAATATCTTCTGCTTCTGTTAGGTCCATACCATTTCTGTCCTTTATTGTTCCCATCTTTGCATGAAATGTTCCCTTGGTATCTCTAATTTTCTTGAAGAGATCTCTAGTCTTTCCCATTCTGTTGTTTTCCTCTATTTCTTTGAATTGGTCGCTGAGGAAGGCTTTCTTATCTCTCCTTGCTATTCTTGGGAACTCTGCATACAAATGGATATATCTTTCCTTTTCTCCTTTGCTTTTCACTTCCCTTCTTTTCACAGCTATTTGTAAGGCCTCCCCAGACAGCCATTTTGCTGTTTTGCATTTCTTTTCCATGGGAATGGTCTTGATCCCTGTCCAATGTCACGAACCTCAGTCCATAGTTCATCAGGCACTCTGTCTATCAGATCTAGTCCCTTAAATTTATTTCTCACTTCCACTGTATAGTCATAAGGGATTTGATTTAGGTCATACCTGAATGCTCTGGTGGTTTTCTCCACTTTCTTCAATTTCAGTCTGTATTTGGAAATAAGGAATTTATGATCCGAGCCACAGTCAGCTCCCAGTCTTGCTTTTGCTGATTGTATAGTGCTTCTCCATCTTTGGCTGCAAAGAACATAATCAATCTGGTTTCGTTGTTGACCATCTGGTGATGTCCATATGTAGAGTCTTCTCTTGTGTTGTCAGGAGAGGGTGTATACTATGACCAGTGCATCCTCTTGGCACAACTCTATTAGCCTTTGCCCTGCTTCATTCTGTACTCCAAGGCCAAATTTGCCTGTTACTCCAGGTGTTTCTTGACTTCTTACTTTTGTATTTCAGTCCCCTATAATGAAAAGGATATCTTTTTAGGGTGTTAGTTCTGGAAGGTCTTATAGGTCTTCATAGAGCTGTTCAACTTCAACTTCTTCAGCATTGCTGGTTGGGGCATAGACTTGGATTACCATGATAGTGAGTGATTTGACTTGGAAATGAATAGAGATCATTTTGTCGTTTTTGAGACTGCATCCAAGTACTGCATTTCAGACTCTTTTATTGACTATGATGGCTATTTCATTTCTTCTAAGGGATTCCTGCCCACAGTAGTAGATATAATGGTCATCTGAGTTAAATTCACCCATTCCAGTACATCTTAGTTCGCTAATTCCTAGAATGTCACTGTTCACTCTTGTCATCTCCTGTTTGACCATTTCCAGTTTGCCTTGATTCATGGACCTAACATTCTAGGTTCCTATGCAATATTGCTCTTTACAGCATTGAACCCTGCTTCCATCACCAGTCCCATTCACAACTGGGTGTTGTTTCTGCTTTGGCTCCATCCCTTCATTCTTTCTGGAGTTATTTCTCCACTGATCTCCAGTAGCATATTGGGCACCTACCGACCTGGGGAGTTCATCTTTCAGTGTCCTATCTTTTTGCCTTTTCATACTGTTTATGAGGTTCTCAAGGCAAGATACTGAAGTGGTTTGCCATTCCCTTCTCCAGTGCACCACATTCTTCCAGATGTTCAAGCTGGTTTTAGAAAAGGCAGAGGAACCAAAGATCAAATTGCCAACATCTGCTGGATCATTGAAAATGCAAGAGTTCCAGAAAAACATCTATTTCTGCTTTATTGACTATGCCAAAGCCTTTGACTGTGTGGATCACAATCAACTGTGGAAAATTCTGAAAGAGATGGGAATATCAGACCACCTGAGCTGCCTCTTGAGAAACTTGTATGCAGGTCAGGAAGCAACAGTTAGAACTGGACATGGAACAACAGACTGGTTCCAAATAGGAAAGGGAGTACATCAAAGCTGTATATTGTCACCCTGCTTATTTAACTTATATGCAGAGTACATCATGAGAAATGCTGGACTGGAAGAAGCACAAGCTGGAATCAAGATTGCCAGGACAAATATCAATAACCTCAGATATACAGATGGCAGAAAGTGAAGAAGAACTAAAGAGCCTCATGATGAAAGTGAAAGTGGAGAGTGAAAAAGTTGACTTAAAGCTCAACATTCAGAAAACTAAGATCATGGCATCCGGTTCCTTCATTTCATGGCAAATAGATGAGAAACAGTGGAAACAGTGGCTGACTTTATTTTTCTGGGCTCCAAAATGACTGCAGATGGTGACTGCAGCCATGAAATTAAAAGACAGTTGCTCCTTGGAAGGAAAGTTAAGACCAACCTAGACAGCATATTAAAAAGCAGAAACATTACTTTTCCAAAAAAGGTCTGTCTAGTCAAGACTATGGTTTTTCCATTGATCATGTATGAATGTGAGCCTTGGACTTTGAAGAAGGCTGAGTGCTGAAGAATTGATGCTTTTGAACTGTGGTGTTGGAGAAGACTCTTGAGAGTCCCTTGGACTGCAAGGAGATCCAATCAGTTCTTCCTAAAGGAGATCAGTCCTGGATGTTCATTGGAAGGACTGATGCTAAAGCTGAAACTCCAATACATTGGCCACCTGATGCAAAGAGCTGACTCATTTTAAAAGACCCTGATGCTGGGAAAGATTGAGAGCAGGAGGAGTAGGGGACGACAGAGGATAAGATGGTTGGATTGCCTCACCGACTCGATGGACATGGGATTGGGTGGACTCCAGAAATTTGTGATGGACAGGGAGGCCTGGTGTGCTACGATTCATGGCATCACAAAGAGTCAGACGCGTCTGAGCAACTGAACTGAACTTCTTTGCTTATACTAACCTCAGCCCTGTATGTGTATTTACTTCTCATGATGATATCAGCTTCACAGCTGGATTCACCTCTGATGATGACATCAAAAGTTGGATTCATTGTGGGTATACTCACCTGCAAACTTGAGTCCCATTATAAAACCCATGAAATAAACATTTTCTGCCCCCTATGTTCCCTTCTACTCCTCAACTTTCAGGAACGACATCTAAGCAAAACACTTTACTGAAGGCTCAGATGGTGGTTAGCATTTTTGCCAGTAAAATATTTTTAAAATTATGGTTTATACTTTTTAAGACATAACACTATTGCATGCTTGATAGACTACATTATAGCATAAACATGCTTTTATATGAACTGGGAACCAAAAAAAAAATGTGTAATGTGTGTGACTTGATTAGTCATGATATTCACTGTATTGCAGTGATTTGAAATTTACCCCACAAATCTGTCAGAAATAAGCCTGAACCTAGATTTTGTTTTGTCATATTTTGTCAGTTCTTTTGTTTCTGAATTCTGGCAACTGCCAATCTTTTTCTTTTCTTCTTCTTGCACCGTATCTGAAAACACTGTCATATCCTCACCTTCCTTTTCTGATTTTGTCTTTCTCCTCATCTCTGGTACAGTCTGACTGCTTCCCTTGGCTTTTAGCTTCATCCATCCATCCTTTCTTCTGTGGGCATTTGCTCCCCAATCTGCATGGATTTCCTGTATCATATTGCCTTTTCTCCTCTACACCCGTCACCTACACAGTGCCTTCTTGACATACTAATTTCTAGTCTTAGTCCTTTTTCTTCTGCCAAACCTAATGTCCCTGAAATTTATCACCAATAACATTTTCCTCTCTCAACTTTTGTCTCTGCCAGGAGTTAGGAAGTTTGTCTGTCTCTGGTGGTATCACAGTATGTAGTGTGTACTTGTTATTTATAGCTAACCAGCAGGTGTTCACTCTTATTTTCAAAAGCCCTATTTTTCCATGAGATAACACCTTGTGCAATCTTAATCCATGCAGTTTTGAGATGAGAAGGTGATCATACCTCAGTATCTTGGAAGACCAAGTGGAACCCCTTGGAGCTGACAAAATTTAAATAGAGAAGTTTTTGGAAGTATAGGAAAATAAATAAATTATTTCCTGGGGACTGTGTAAGATTAGACCTAAGCTTAGAGAGTCATTGTAATCAACCCCTGGAAGAGAGCATTCTCCTTGTCTCTTCACATCGTATGCAGGGGGATCTGGACTCGATTTATAAATCTGTAAATCATTACCCAGTGTACTGTGTGTAAGCCAAAGATGTAAGTGAACTCATTGAGGGACTGACTATCTGCAGAGTGAGAAATTTTTCCAAATGGAACTTTGGAGGAGTGTCCAGTATTTCATGATTAGGTGGAGGGAGATAAACCGCTAGAAGAAAAGAGAATGGCCAAGATAACTAGGGAAAAAACTGAGAGAGATACCTAAAATAAGGCAGAGAAATATTTTAAGAAATGAGATATGATCAACAGAATTAAAATCTGCTGAGAGACCAAGCAAATTGAAACTGAAAACTGGCTGGTTTGTGGTGATTTTGGCAACAGATATTGCAATAAATTGATGAAAGAATGAGACATGAGGAAAAGATGACAGTAATACAGCTAGTCTTTCATAAAGCTTGACTCTAAAGGGAGGAGAAAGGTAAGGGAGCATCCAGAGACTGAAAAAGCCTCAGAGACAGAGAGATTTTTTTGAGGATGAAAAAGATTAATGTATGTTAGAATGTTGATATAAAAAATGGGTGATGTGACAGAGGGGAGAGATAGAGAGAAAGGAAGTTGAGGATGAGAAGGAACAAAGGAAGAAAAAGTGAAAAAAGTCTTATTTGCTGGAATGAAGTCTCTTAACATGCAGCAGGAATAGATTTTAGACCACAAGATGAAAAAAGGATTGTCCGTCTTCTCAACCCTGCATCCCCTGTCCCCACCCTGCTCCTAGGACTGAGATTTATGGCTAGTCAGTTTTATTGTAAAGTTATCTCCAATCCTGCATACACCAAATAGTTCCTTACCTTTTCTCTGAGAATCTATTTCCTACTGTGTCTTATCTCGATACCACCATATATTTTGCATCTACTTTCCAAGTCAATAATCTTGCATTCATTCTTGAAATTTTAATATGTCTTATTCTTACTAGCTCATTAATCAAAAATATTTTTTGTTTTAAGTCCTTATCCTTATTTACTGAATGGACTCAATCTCTGCGTGTGCTAAGTTGCTTCAGTCATGTCAGAATCTTTGCAACCCTGTGAACTGTAGCCTTCCAGCCTCCTCTGTCCATGCGATTCTCCAGGCAAGAACACTGGAATGGGTTGTCTTGCCTTCCTCCAGTGAATCTTCCTGACCCAGGGATCAAACCCACATCTCCTTCATTGCAGTAGAATTCTTTACCCACTGAGATACCTGGGAAGAACAATCAAATCTCTAAGAAGCATCAAAATTCTCTTAAGAATCTCTAGTCTCATTTACAGACCTTCACAAGCAATCCTTTCTCTATTCATTTATGTTTGAAGAAATAGATTGACTTATGTTGTAGAATTGCTATATATAAAATAAAATCTTAAAACTGGTCCCTTGGTATTTTCATCTCCGTTATATCTTCTCTTTCCAGATTTGTAGGCTCTTCATTGTGTCTCTAAGGCCTTTCATAGTCAACATCTGTCTGTCTAATAGTCTTCTCTTCTGGAAATGCTTCCCATTCAGTTTCTCTCCAACATTTTATGTGGTTGGTGTTAGAATTACCATGTTTTTATATGATGTTGATTTCTAGAAATAGTTAATCAGATCTGAAGTACTCTAAGACCTATTACAATACATGACTATTTGGACCAAATTGACGAACTGAAGGAAATGGTTTTTCTTTGATGGTGTTCTTTTAAGAAGAATTCATGGTCTGTAGAATAATTTGGTATGTAGTCAGAGACTACACACACACACACACAAATACACACACACCACACACACATGCACATATACACTCTCAGAAAGAGAGAGAGAGAAGGATATAGAAGTTGGCACACACAGAAAGACAAACTTTTGTGAAATTTTTCAGGTTACTTTCAAGTCCTTGATATTGTTTGTTTGTAACACTCAGCTTTAACTGTATGCCTACTGTTACTAAGGTAATGCTCATTTCTTATGACTATTTCAGAAGATTTTCTGTTACTTGCAACATAAAACCAAGTTTCAAGGTACTGTAGTTGCAAGTTATTTTCTGTTTACTTGCAACTAAAGGATTTTTGAATAACAATCTCTATTTACAACTTTTGGTTGAGAAATATGAAAAAATAAACCTGTTGTACCTTCAAGTTTGTGATAACAAAATATTTGTGGTAACAAACAAAGCTATTACTGTCTAATAGCAACGAATGTTTATATCTCTCCTTTTATAGATGAGTTGAGCATCACAGCGGGTTTATTCACCATGTGATCCAGACCAAAGAAATAATTGTTATTTAGGATATGCCATTCTCATGGCAGAGGGAAGAACAAATAATAGAACTATGAAATAACTCCAAAACTTCTGTCATTCATGGCTTCATCTCTTATTCTATTGGCTAAACCAATCACTTGACAAACCTTGTCACTATGATGCAAAGTATTTTCATTCAGAAGGAAGTTCTGTAAGCCATACATCAGTGAACATGATATGACTCTTGTAAGAAGGATGATGAATAATTACTAACAAGAATACAAGCTACCAAACCTAGTTTTTCCCTACATATTCCATGTTCTAGATTTACATTTTCCATTCATCAAGCCAATTCATCAAAGAGTGAAATAAAATTTTATTTCTCTTACCTGATCACAGATACATATCAGAACAAAACAATAGGATCTGTACTAAAGCCTTCCCAGAATTATTTCTGATGTTAAAATAGAGGTTGGTTTAAAATACACTGGAGTTGTTCAAATAATAAATAATAGGAAAAGTAAGTGAAATATCTCAGTGTGAGGGAAATACATTTTGAGTTAATTTTTTATTTTATCTATCTTATAACTAGTTAAAATATTTCCTATTTTCCCTTAAGCTCCATGAGAGAAGATATTGAGTTGGCCCAAAAATTCATTTGGGTTTTTCCATAAGATGTATTGGGAAGTCTGAACAAACTTGTTGATCAATCCAGTACAAGAAGCAGGAAGCATGGCATAATAATCATAGGTCCCTTACTTTGGAGTTAAACCACCTGGATTGAAATTCTAGCTCTGCTCTTTCCTAGCTATGTGACCTAAGTTCTTTTCCTCTCAGTATCTGAACTTCAACCAAATAATACCTTTTCATGGGGTTAATAATTAAGCAAGTCTAGAAAAGGCAAATAACTTAGAACAGTATCAAGTATGGATATAAATCTTTGTTACTGTTATTATTATAGAGACTAAAAGTCTTGCTTACAATCACATTCCCAGGGCTTAGCATAATTTCTGTTTATAGCAGGCACTGAAAATATTTATGTATCAAGTGGATGGAAGCCTGTATAAATGAATGGATGATTATATCTTTATATATATTTTATGCATTTGAATGTACAGCAATATTGTGTGTGTATATATATATACACACACATACATGTAATTGTTTCATCTTTTTATGGTAATATATTAAGGCAAATACATTTAAAATGTAGAAGTAGTAAAAGTCTTACATTTTTAAAGCTACAGAATCATTAATTTTGCAAGATGTCAGAATGTGAAAGGAAATTATCAGTGAAAAGCCATGGAGATGTCTCTGTGTAATGGGGGACAAAGAAAGGAGGAATGGCTTTTATTCTTCTGTCCTGTCACTTTATTTTATATCAGCTGCTTAAAAGGTAGCACTGAAGCGTGTGATTGGTTTCATAAGAGCCTCAAGAATGGTAAAAGAAAAATGACTGTTGCATATTAAAGCAAAGGTCCAGGAGATTGATCAGACTAAAGGAGAGTGAGGAACAGACATATCTACATTTTATTGTGGATACAGGTGCCTCTTTATTATCCTGAAGCTGACAGCCAAGATGACCAAAGAGTATTAGGCCACTGCTTGTGTACAGATGATTCTTTGTGTTAGACACATATTTGTAGTTTTAGGGAGCTTCAGCAGTGACAGCCAGCTGGAAACGTCTCATAAACAGAATCATCAAATACTTATGCTAGAAGGAAACTCAGGTTGTCTGACTTTGGGTCCAGCAACCTGTCCTTGTTCTACAATAGCTTGGTCTGGTTCTATGGAGCCTGTTAGGCTAAAGAAGAAAATAGTTACCAAATGTGAAAAATGACATTCAACAGTTTGAGCATATAATATTATTCAGTCAAATTCAGAGAATCTTTTTCGTTTACTGTATTTGAAAGTGAAAGCCATATTTGACTCTTTGCTACCCCATGGACTACACAGTCCATTGAATTCTTCAGGCCAGAAAACTGGAATGGGTAGCCTCTCCCTTCTCCAGGAGGTCTTCCCAACCAGGGGATTGAACCAAAGTCTCTCACCTTGCAGGCAGATTCTTTACCAGCTGAGCCCCAAGTGAAGCCCAAGAATACTGGAGTGGGTAGCCTATCCCTTCTCCATCAAATCTTCTCAACCCAGGAATCGAACCAGGGTATCCTGCACTGCAAGCAGATTCTTTATCAACTGAGCTATCAGGAAAGCCCTTGTTCTCCTATTTGTGTGTATGTGTGTGTTAGTTGCTCAGTCGTGTTTGCTCTTTGTGACCCCAAGGACTGTAGCCCACCAGGATTCTCTGTCCATGGAATTCTCCAGGCAAGAATACTGGAGTGGATTGCAATTTCCTCCTTCAGGGGATCTTCCTGATTCATGGATCTAACTCCTGTCTCTTGTGTTCTTTACCACTGTGCCACCTGGGAAGCCCTATAATAGTAATTAGAGATTTATTTAATAAACCTTCAGGAAACAGCTTAAGATTAACCACTGGAAAATGACTTTTTTATTTTTTTATTTTTTGCTTCTTAAAAGATTACTTAAGTCAAATTTATACACAGTAAAATGTCTCAGTTAAAGCATCCAGTTCAGTGAGTTTGCTGTTGCTGCTTAGTTGTTTCAGACAGGTCCAATTCTGCCTGAGCCTATGGACTGCAGCCTGCCAGGCTCCTCTGAATATGGGATTCTCCAGACAAGAATACTGGAGTGTGTTGCCATGCCATCCTCCAGGGGACCTCCCTGACCCAGGGATCGAATCAAGGTCTCCTGAATTGCGGGCAGATTCTTTACTGTTGAGCCATCAGAAAAGCCTTCAGTGAGGTTAGTTGTTGTTCAGTCACTCAGTCGTGTCCATCTCTTTGTGACCCCATGGATTTCAGCACGCTAGTCTTCCCTGTCCATCACCAGCTCCTGGAGCTTGCTCAAATTTATATCCATTGAGTCAGTGATGCCATCCAACCGTCTCATCTACTATCATCCCATTCTCTTCCTGCCTTCAATCTTTCCTAGTATCAGGGTCTTTTCTAATGAGTCAGCTCTTCGCATCAGGTGGCGAAGAGTTTCAGCTTCAGCATCAGTCTGTCCAGTGAATATTCTGCATTGATTTCCTTTAGGATTGACTGGGTGATCTATTTGAAGTATAAGGGACTCTCAAGAGTCTTTTCCAACACCACAGTTCAAAAGCATCAGTTCTTCAGAGCTCAGCTTTCTTTATGGTTCAGCACTCACATTCAGCAAAAGTCCAAATTTGCCAACAAAGGTCCATCTAGTCAAAGCTGTTATTTTCTGGTAGTCATGTATGGATGCGACAGCTGGACTGTAAAGAAAGCTGAGCACCGAAGAACTGATAGTTGTGAACTGTGGTGTTGGAGAAGACTCTTGAGAATCCCTTGGACTGCAAGTAGACCATACCAGTCAATCCTAAAGGAAATCAGTCCTGAATATTCATTGGAAGGATTGATGCTGAAGCTGAAACTCCAATACTTTGGCCACCTGATGTGAAGAATGGACTTATTAGAAAAGACCCTGATGCTGGGAAAGATTGAAGGCAGCAGGAGAAGGGGATGACAGAGAATGAGATGGTTAGATGGCATCACCGACTCAATGGACATGAGTTTGAGCAGTCTCTGGGAGTTGACTGAGCAACTGAACTGAACTCACATCTATACATGACTAGTGAAAAAACCATAGCTTTGACTGTACAGACCTTTGTTGGCAAAGTAATGTCTTTGCATTTAATATGCTGTCTAGTTTGTCATAGCTTTTTTCCAAATGGCAACAGTCTTTTAATTTAATGACTACAGTCACCATCTGCAGTGATTTTGGAGCCCACAAACTAACATCTGTCACTGTTTCCATTGTTTCACCATCAATTTGCCATATAGTAATGTAACCAGATGCCATGATCTTAGTTTTTTGAATGTTGAATTTTAAGCCAGTTTTTTTTCACTCTCCTCTTTCACCTTCATCTAGAGGGACTTTATTCCTCTTTGCTTTCTGCCATAAGGGTGGTATCATCTTCATATCTGAGATTATTGATATTTCTCCCAGCAATCTTGATTCGTTCTTGTGCTTCATCCAGCCCAGCATTTCTCGTGTGTATTCTGCATAAAAGTTAAATACGCAGGGTGACAAAATACACCTTGACATATTCCTTTCCCAGTTTTGAACCAGTCCGTTGTTCCATGTCCTATTCTAACTGTTGCTTCTTGACTTGCCTACAGGTTTCTCAGGAGGCGGGTATGGAGGTCTGGTATTCCCATCTCTTTCAGAATTTTCCACAGTTAATTGTGATCCACACAGTCAAAGGCTTTAGTGTAGTCAATGAAGCAGAAGTAGATGTTTTTCTGGAATTTTCTTCCTTTCTCTATGATCCATCAGGTGTTGGCAATTTGATCTCTTGTTCCTTTGCCTTTTGTAAATCCAGCTTGAACATCTGGGAATTCTTGGTTCACATACTGTTGAAGCCTAGCTTGGAGGATTTTGAGCATTATTTTGCTAGCATATAAAATGAGTGCAATTGTGCTGTTTTGAACATTCTTTGGCTTTACTTTTCTTTGGGATTGAAAATAAAACTGATCTTTTCCAGTCCTGTGGCCACTGCTGAGTTTTCCAAATTTTGCTGGCATATTGAGTGCAGCACTTTCACAGAATCATATTTTAGGATTTGAAATAGTTCATCTGGAATTCCATCACTTTCACCAGTTTTGTTCATAGTGATGCTACCTAAAGCCCGCTTGACCTCATACTATAGGATGTCTAGCTTTAGGTGGGTGATCACATCATTTGATTATCTGTGTTATTTACTTCTTTTTTGTATAGTTCTGTGTATTCTTGCCAAACCTTAATATCTTCTGATTCTGTTAGGTTCATACCACTTCTGTCCTTTATCGTGCCCATCTTTGCATGAAATGTTCCCTTGGTGTTTCTAATCTTCTGGAAGAGATCTCTAGTCTTTCCCATTCTATTGTTTTTAGGCAAACAATAGAATCAGCCATCTAACCATGAAGAACAGCATATAGAATATTTCTTTTACCCCAGAAAAATTTCCTCATGTCTTTTTCCTTTAGTTCCTTCCCGCAACCCAAAATCAGCTGCTATTTTTACTTATTCTCAAAGTTCACAGAATTTACATCATGCAGTATGAAATATTTTCTCTCTGTATTTACTCACTCAACATAATGTTTTTGAGATTTTTTTCCCCCTCAAATTGTTGCATGTCACTGGTTCATTCTTTTTAATTGCTCAGTGGGATTCTGTTACAAAGTGTCACACTTATTTTCTTCATTTTTCCATTGCTGGGTACGTCATTCTTTTGCATTTATTATTTATTATGACTGAAGTTTCTATGAATGTTTTTTTATTGGTATTTTGTGGATGTATGTTTTCTATTATTCTTAGGAGTAAAATTGATGGGTCGGAGTGTAGGTATGTTTTTAATATGGCAACCCACTCCAGTGCTCTTGCCTGGAGAATCCCAGGGATGGGGGAGCCTGGGGGGCTGCCGTCCATGGGGTCGCTAAGAGTCAGACACGGCTGAGCGACTTCCCTTTCACTTTTCACTTTCATGCATTGGAGAAGGAAATGGCAACCCACTCCAGTGTTCTTGCCTGGAGAATCCCGGGGTCGGGGGAGCCTGGTGGGCTGCCGTCTATGGGGTCGCACAGAGTTGGACACGACTGAAGCGACTTAGCAGCAGCAGCAGCAGCAGTTACTTTTCAGAGTGGTGATAGCATTTTACACTTACGCAAACAATATATGCAAATTATGATGACTCCATATCCTCCGTATGTTGGTATTGCCAGTCTTTTACATTATAAAGAGTTTGAGTATGAGACAGTATCTCATAATGCTCTTAATTAACATTTCTCTAGTTACTAATGATGGTTAACATCTTAACAGATGTTTATGTTTAGATATTTTCATTTTTATGCATGTGTCTATATTATATCTCAATTTAACTTTTATATATGAAATAGAGATCAAAGTTTTAGATTGAAGTTGGTTCTGTTTTTAAACAAAATCCATAAACATGGTATATATCTCTATTTATTTACGATTTCCTTAATGTCTATTATGTTGGAGAGGTTTAGTATAGGGATCTTGAACAGAATGTTTAAATATATTGCTAAATAAATTATGTTCTTTTAAATGTTATTGTAGATTCTGTTTTTTCTTATTTCATTCTCAGTTGTTTATTGCTGGCATATAGAAATTAAATTGCTTTTGTATATTACATTCCTTAAATCTAACTAAAATCATTTTGATTTTAGGAGGTTCTAAATGACTTTATCACTTGGGAATAATGGTGTAACCACCACTGCAATCAAGTATGTTGTTAAATATGTGTGCAATCAACTAGGCCATAACCATAAATATTTACTTCATGCTACTCCTATATTTTCATAGCTATTCTCTATCCTCTAGCCATCCCTAATTCCTGCCAAACACTAATCTGTTTTCTACATCTATAATTTTGTAATTTGATAGACATTATATGAGGGAATCATATAGTGTGTGATCTTTCGAGATTTTCTTTTTGACTCAGTATAATGCTTTTGCAATATATTCTAGCTGCTGTTTATATAAACAGTTACCTTTATTCCTGAGTAGTATTCCATGATATAGACATGACATTGTATTTACTTGTTTACCTGTTGAGAGACATTTTGATTGTTTTCAGGTTTGTTTTTTTTTTCTACCCCATATATAGCAGCTGTAAACATTCATACACAGGATTTTTCATTTATTTGGGAAAAATGCCCAGCCGTGTGATTCTTGAGTCATATGATAAATGTAGTATAATGTTTCAAAGAGACTGCCAGACCATTTTTCACAGTGGCTTATCCATTTTACATTCCTATCAGCAATGTATGAGGGACTCTATTTTATTGTATCTTTGTCAGAATTTTATGTAATCACTATTTTGCTGTTTTAGTTCTCTAATATATGTTTTGCAAGATTACGTCATGTTCATATTTGCCTTTTCCTAGTGACTACTGAAGTTTAAGATCTTTTCATGTTTTTTTCTTTTTTCTTTTTTTTTCCCATTTACATACCCTCTTTGGTGAAATGTCTTCTCATGTACTTTGCTCAATTTTCAATTATATTGTTTGCTTTTTACAGTTATATTTTAAGGATGCTTTCAAAATCCTAGATACGAATCATTTGCCATGTGTCATTAACAGATATTATGTAGTCTTTGTATCTACTTAACAGGGTCATTTGTAGGGAAAAGATTTTTAATTTTAATGAAGTCCTTTTTATCAGTTTTTTCTTCTTGTATGCATCATGATTTGCATTATTTCTAAAAATTATTCCCCCAGCCTCAGCCTTTAAAGATTTTCTAACATGTTTTATTCTGGATGTTTCACTTTTAACTATGATCCATTTAGAGTTAAGCTTGTATAAAGTGTGAGGTTTAGCTAGAGAGTCCTTTTTTTTTTTTTAACCTATATCAGGCAAAAGACTATTTAAAGGCTATTTTCCCTCTTCCTCCATTGAATTGATTTTGCACATTAATTAAAAAAAATGTGTTGGCTATACTGGTAAATACATCTGTATTTTAAATTCTGAATTCTTTATTTTGTTCTATTAATTATGTGCTTATTGCTCTGCCAGCACTACTGTTTTGATTAGACTAGCTATATAAAAGTCTTAAAACTGTGCAGAGAGATGCTTTCAACTTTATTATTCTTTTCTTGTTGAAACATCTATTCTACATTCTTTGCTTTTGTAAGATTTTAGAATAATTTTATTTAAATCTATAAAATATCTTGCTCTAATTTTGGTACAGATTGTCTTGAACATATATCAATTTAAATAAATTTAGTATCTTTACAGTGTTAAGTGTTCCAGTCCATGAACATGGTATGCATCTCCATACCATTTAGATCTTCTTTGATTTTTTTCCAATAAATGTTTTATTTTTCAGCATGCAAGTTCTATACATCTTTTGCTTATTTATTTTTTGCTGTTCAGTCACTCAGTCATGTCCAACTCTTTGTGACCCCATGGAGTACAGCATGCCAAGGTTTCTTGTCCTTCACCCTCTCTCCCATCTCTTGCTCAAACTCATTGAGTTGGTGATGTCATTCAACCATCTTGTCTTCTGTTGCCCCCTTCTCCTCCTGCCTTCTATCTTTCCCAGCATCAGGGTCTTTTCCAATGAGTTGGCTCCTTGCATCAGATGGTCAAAGTATTGGAGCTTCAGCATCAGTCCTTCCAATGAATATTCAGAGTTGATTTCCTTTAGCATTGACTGGCTTGATATATGGGGCTTCCCTGGTGGTGCAGAGGTTAAAGCATCTGCCTGCAATGTGGGAGACCTGGGTTCGATCCCTGGGTCGGGAAGATACCCTGGAGAAGGAAATGGCAACCCACTCTTGCCTGAAGAATCCATGGACGGAGGAGCTTGGTGGGCTACAGTCCGTGGGTCACAAAGAGTCAGACACGACTGAGTGGTTTGATATACATAAATAGTTATGTAGTTTACTTAGCATTATTTATTTAGAAATACCTAAGTATTTCAAACTTGATTGATCTATTGCTCTTACTATTCATCTACTCCATTCATCTATTTCTCATACCCTCATTCCCTACTTCTGGCAACTACCAGTCTGTTCTCTATATCAGTGAGCTCAGTTTTGTTTTATTTTGCTTAGATTCCAAATGGTAAAGAAATCACATGGCACTTGCCCTTATCTATCTGACTTTTTTCACTCACTGTAATACTTCAAGGTCCATCCATATTATCAGAAATGGTGAGGTTTTATTTTGCCTTTTTTGTGGCAGAATAATATTCCATTTGTGTGTGTGCATGTATGTGTATATTTTTTAATCCATTCATTCACTGATGGACAGCTTTAGGTTGTTTCCATATTTTGGCTATTGTGAATAATGCTGCAATGAATATAGGGTTACATATATCTTTTTGATTTAGCATTTTCATTTTTGTCAGATAAATACTCAGACACGAAATTTGCTGAATCATATAGTTGTTCCATTTTTAATTTTTTAAGGAATCATCATAGTGTTTTCTCTTTTGGTTACACAGTTTACTTTCCCACCAACAACTCACAAGAATTCTCTTTCATTTACATCCTCACTGACTCATTATTTGTCGTCTGTTTAATAAGTCATCCTGATAGGTGTTAAGGTCCTATCTCATTGTGGTTTTAATTTGCATTTCTCTTATGGTTAGTGATATTGAGCATCTTTTTATGTACCAGTTGGCATTCTGTATGTCTTCTTTGGAAAAATGTGTATTCAGATATTCTGCTCATTTTTTTAAAAAGAGGATTGGTTTTGTTTGATATTTAGTTCTATACATTTTTCATATATCTTTGATGTCACCACCTTATTAGATATGTGACTTGCAAATATTTTCTCCAATTTAGCATGTTGGCTATTTATTTTGTTGCTGGTTTCCTTTGTTGTACAGAAAGCAAAAGTGAAAGTGAAGTCTCTCAGTCCTGTCCAACTCTTTGCGACCCATGGCCTGTAGCCTATCAGGCTCCTCCATCCATGGGATTTTCCAGGCAAGAGTGCTGCAGTGGATTGCCATTTCCTTCTCCAGGGGATCTTCCCAACCCAGGAATTGAACCCGGGTCTCCCACATTGCAGGCAGACTCTTTACCGTCTGCGCCAAAAGCTTTCTAGTATGACATAGACCCACTTATTTATTTTTACGCCTTTTACTTTATGGTCAGATTTTAAAAAATCACCACAGTCTGTGTTGCCTATATATTCTTCTAGGAGTTTCATGGTTTCAGGTATCACACTCAAGTCTTTAACACATTGTGTCTTGATTTTTGTGTATGGTGTAAGACAGTAATCCAGTTTCATTGTTTTGCATGTGGCTGCCCAATTTTCTCATCACTAATTTTTGGATAGACTTATTTCCCTATTCAATAGCCTTGACTTGTTTGTCATCAGTTAATTAACCATATACACATGGGTTTATTTCTGGGTTCTCCACTGAGTTACATTTATCTATGGGTCTGCTTTTACATCAAAATTCCAGACTACTTTAATTACTATAGCTTTGCAACATAGTTTGAAATCAGGGAGCATGATGCTTTGTTTATTTTCACTATTTGTGTGGGGGAGTCCATACAAATTGGGGCATTATTCTATTTCTTTGAAAATCTTTATTGAAATTTTCACTGGGATTGCATTGAATCTCTAGATTCTTTTGGTAGTAGGGAAATTTAACAAATATTGGATTTTTCTAATCCATAAGCTTGGAATACCTTTGATTTATTTGTGTTTTATTAAGTTTCTTTCATTAATGTCTTATTTTCAGTATAGATCTCTCATCTCTTTGATTAAATATATTTCTAGGTATTCTATATTTTTTGATGCATTTGGAGATGATTTCTCTTTATGGTAGTTTATTATTTGTGCATAGAAATACAACAGATTTTTTCATATTGATTTTATTTAATTTTTTTTAATAATGTATTCTATATTTCAGAATAGTCAGTTACATATTGTTATAAACACTGTTGTCACTAATACATTCATTTAATTTTTAATATTTTAAGATGGATTCTTTTAATAGTTTGATTCCAGAAGTCTATAATAATGTGTATATAAAACGTGGATAAGTTGAAATATTTCTGTGAACATTCTTTTTTTTTTTAATTTTTTTATTTTTTTAAATTTTAAAATCTTTAATTCTTACATGCGTTCCCAAACATGAACCCCCCTCCCACCTCCCTCCCCATAACATCTCTCTGGGTCATCCCCATGCACCAGCTCCAAGCATGCTGTATCCTGCATCAGACATAGACTGGTGATTCAATTCTTACATGATAGTATACATGTTAGAATGTCATTCTCCGAAATCATCCCACCCTCTCCCTCCCTCTGAGTCCAAAATTGATTGCATTTTTGTTAGTTCTAACAGTTTTTGTTTTTCTTTTTGAGAATTCTTTAACGATTTTATGTATAGTACCATGTTGCCTGCAAATGATGACATTTTTATTTCTTCCTTTCCAACTTGAATGCTTTTTAAATTTATTTTTCTTGCTTCATTGATTTTTCTGGGACTTCCAATACTATGTTGAATGAAAGTAGAGAGAGTTAGCATCCTTGTCTTATTCTTGATGTCAGAGGAAAGAGTTCATCTTTTCCTCACTGAGTATCATGTTAGCATTAGACTTGTCTTTTATGACCTTTATTAGATTTTAAATGGTTATAAATGATATCATATTTTAAATTTTGGTTTCCATGTATTTATTGGTCATTTTGGAAATAAAATTAATTTTGTTATATTGATTTTATATTTTGTGATCTTTATGAAATCAGGCATTCTTTCTAGAAGTGTTTTCATAGAATTCTTATGATTTTCTATATAAATAATTATGTCATCTGCAAATAAGGACAGTTCATGTCTTCTTTTATGATCTTTATGCCTTTGCTTCCTATTATTTCCACCTCTTGAATGGTCAAGAATCTCTAGTAATATGTCATATAAGACTGGATATTTTACCATGTTCCAGATCTTAGGGGAAAAGCTTTCAGTTTTTTACTACTACATATGATGTAAGATGTAGTTTTTTTGTAGTTTAGGAAGTTTGCCTCTAATTTGCTGTGAATTTCTATCATGGCCAGGTATTAAATATTATCAAATGCTTTTTATATCAGTTTGTAATGAGAGTGTGTTTTTTTTCTCCTTTGACTTGTTAATATGGTAGATTATGTTGATTGGTTTTCAAATATTAAGCCAGCTTTGCATCCCTGGATTAATCTCACTTTTCATCAAGTATAATTCTTTTTATATACTACTTAATTTCATTTGCTATTATTTAGTTAAGGAGCTTTGCACCTATGCTCATGAGAGATATTAACAGTTTTTCACATCTTGGTACTGCCTTTGTTTCTTTTTGTTATTAGAGTAATACTGGCTTCATAAAACAAATTGGGAAATGATACCTTTTGCGTTTTCTTCAAGAGATTATGTATATTGGTGTTAATTCTTTAAACATTTGGTAGAATACTCCAGTGAAATCACACAGGATTCATTTGGAGAATTTTAAGATTTTGAATTTATTTTCCCTGATATTTTTAGAGCTACTCACACCTGGGCTACCAGATGCTGTATGGTTTTTTAAAGAACTTCCTATTTTGGGGGGCTACAATTTTCTTCCAGAAAAGGCATTAATTAAAATGGAATAATAAGCCTGAAATTACTTTAATTTTCTCACTTCATATCTAATGTTTTGTTATCCTTCTGTAGCAATAGTTTCCAAACATTGTTTTTTTCATAAGATAGAAATGTTGAAGTCCAATGTAGAAAACAGATGAAAGAAGTGATCGGGACCAGAGGAGTTCCGTCTTGTGTTTTCTCATAAGGTGTCTCTGAAATGGACAGAACTCTGTGAGACACACTTGCCAATAACTTTTGTTTAGGAAAATAGGTTACTGTACAGGGAGTCAGCAGGCTTGCCTTCTAGAATCATCTCTGCCATAAAATTTCTGACCTCAATTATAGCTCTTCATTTATCTATATCTCAGTACTCTACAGAATAGAGCATTGAAATTGATCAGACATTCATACTTGGGATGCATGTAATGTATGAAGTTACATTTAATATTTTGCTTGCCTATGGATATATGTATTTTTCTTGGTATAATATCTAGAACTTTCATCAAGTTTCCAGCAAGTTCTATGCAAGTACATTTCCTAAAAATGTTCAGGAAACCTGGAATTAGAAAATGTTCTCTGTTCTATTCTAGAGCTAAAAATCTGTGATTCTATGTTCATTGTGAGTATAATAAAGCCAGGGTATAGAATGACTTTGAGTTTCTAAAATGCTATGATTTTAATTTGCTTTTATTCATATTCTTATTTGATTTTGTTAACAGTCTGATAACATTGCAGGGCAATTTTTTAATCTATTCTATAAGAAAGAAAAAGGTAAGTCCAAGGAAGAGAGACTTTTATAGGGAAGCCGACAAATGAACACAGACCTTCTGGCTTCAGATTCAAATTCTTTTTTCCCTATCTCATCCTGCTGCCCCATATACTCCATATAGGGAAATTTTGAAAATCATTTTGGGGATAATTTTATGTTAAAGCAATCTGTGCTAGTTCAATTTATTTAGTGTCATATGAGGTTCACTAAAATTCTGGGCCTGTTTTTCCAGTATCTTCTATGTAATAAAATAAAAGACATAACATTAAAATTACCTGTAAGTTAAGCAACAAGGACCTACTGTATAGCACAGGGAACTCAGCTAATATTCTGTAATAACCTAAATGGGAATCGAATTTGAAAAATATGGGTACTTGTGTGGGTATTACTGAATCACTTTGCCATACACTAGTAACTAACACATGCTTGTTAATCAAGTCTACTAAAAATAAAAAAATAATTTTAATGCCTAATCTGATAGACTTTTAAAAATAGTAAAATAAATAAATAAAGTTGAAACCATTCTGCCATCTAGAGTGTATGTAAAATCAGATGCAGGAAAAAAAAATCTAAAAGCTCCACTTAAAGCCTTTTGATTTATTATAAGGAAAATTATTTTTAAAAAATTCTTTTGTATTTTTTAAATTTTATACTCTTAGGAAACATTTTAATAATTTTATGTTATAAATATAAATATTAAATTTCCTGTTTCCAGCTACTTGCTTCTAAAAACTCAGAGAGCATTACTTCTTAAAATAATGACAGAGAATTATTGCAAATTATAAGTCTTAACAGGAATTCAGAAGATAAATTGAAGGTCCAAGGGAGGTGATGCAGAAACATTTCACTGCTTTGATATCCCTATTCCTGAAACGAGTTAAATCTATTCTTAAAAGTTCTCAATAAAAAAAGCTATGTAGCTTAATACTCTACCAGATTCCTAAAAGTTGTTTGTGGAAAGAATTTTGCTGACAAGAATATTTTTTCTCTCTTTTTAAAATTTTAACTCAGAACTCTATCCTGCTGAGTAGACTTTAACAGGAACATAGAAACACAAATTCAGACTTATTAAAAAAAAAAAAAGACTATTCAGAAGATATACTCTGTGAAGTGAATCAAAGAATAGAGTTACTAAATATACTAAAAGGTTTTTAATGAGCTTTTCTCTTTCTACCTCAGAGAATATCTACACTTCATAATTAGAAGTTAATGGAGAAGGTTATATAACTGCCTTCACAAAGACAGCCTGAAAGGATTAATTGTATATTCATGGCCACCTATCTTGGTATTGCTCATAAAATTTCTGAAATAATATTCATCTTTTAATATTCTGTGCATATTTCTGATAAAGCTATTTGTATTATTCCTGCTTTGAAATAAAGCAGAATGTGCTTAAGTTTGTTTTCATACTTTTAGAAGAATTGTGAACTAAGGTTAACTACTTTTTACAGATAAGTTTTGAGATAATCAGATTTGAATATATACAACTATCCCATATAAAGAAACTATCATAGTTTACAGAGAGCCGTTTCCTTTGAGCTTCATTGCTGATAAAAAAAATTTAGAGGGAGTTGCCTTTAAGCTTAAAAAAAAAAAGAGAGAAAGAGAAAAATTCCACGCTTGGGCTGACATCTGGTAAGTAGGAACTCATCTGCCCTTTGAGCAATGGAATCTGAACTTCAGTGTGTAGAGGTTACAGTGAGTCCAAATCTTTTAAAATTCTCTTTGCTTCATTCAGTATTCAGAAATCCATCACAGTGGAGCTATTGTTGTTGGTATTGCTCAAAAGCTTCAATAAATATGCATGCCAATATTTGTGGGAAAGGTTAGTAATCTTCCTATTTCAGAAGAAATAGGAATACATTTCTTCAAACTGGTGGAAAACTACCCGAAGCTGTTATTTATTTTTATTGTGGTTAAAAGCACATCACATTAGAAAATCTACAATTTTAACCACCTTTTAAGAGTATAGTTTGGTAGCATAAAGTATATTCACATTATTGTGAAAGCTATCTCCAGAACTTTTTCATCTTGTAAATTTGAAATTCTCTCAGATGGTAAAGCGTCTGCCTACAGTGTGGGAGACCTGGGTTCGATCCCTGGGTCAGGAAGATTCTCTGGAGAAGGAAATGGCAACCCACTCCAGTACTCTTGCCTGGAAAATCCCATGGACGGAGGAGCATAGTATGCTACAGTCCATGGGGTCGCAAAGAGTCGGACACGACTGAGTGACTTCACTTCACTTCACTTCACTTCACTCATTAAGCAACATTTTCTCCTTTCACCTTCTCCCCAGGCCCTAGCAACCTCCATTCTACTTTCTATGAGTTTGATTACTTTGTTCCCTATGTAAGAGGAATCATATAATATTTGTGCCTATGGCTTATTTAATTTAGCACAATATCCTCAAGGATCATCCACATTGCACCATGTGGCAAGATTCACCCCCCCCTCCTTATTTTGTAAGGTTAAATGATGTTTTGTGTTGTGTATATATCACATTTTGTTTATACATTCATCTGTCAGTGGACATTTGAGCTGCTTTCACCTCTTGGCCTTTATGAATAGTGGTGCTCCAAAGCTTTTATTTTCTTTAACTTTTCAAATTTAATCTAATTGTTTGGCTTATGACAAAGCAGGTGTGGGAGAATATATTTTTTCAGTTGGCTAGGAATTTTGTCTTCCTGTAGAGTGACTCAGAATAGTAAATATGTATAAATGAATGTTAATAAATGAGTCAGGTACAGTTTTTCCAAGAGCAAAATTAAAGAGGGAAATACTCCAGTAGAGACTATGGGAATTGGAGGGAAAATGGAAATTTGGCTTGTTGGGAAGGGAGATGAGAAGCAGGGTTGATTTGCTTGCCTCAATATTCGGTTCCCCATGCAGGCCTAGGAGATGAGTCCTTTGGTCCATGAAAGTTAGGAATTTAAAAAATGGGGACTTCACCTGAAGTGGGAGCCATTTCATCAATGAAATGGCAGACAAAAATAAGTCCGCATACCTGTTTAGGAAGATAATATAAGGAAGGCTTTTGCTCTGGTTAGGAAAGGTCAAGTGTCTTCTAGGAATGTCTAATGTTTTGCCTCTTCTTATGTCAGTTTGATGTTTGAATTTATACAACTAAGCTGAGAAAATGGCACAACAAGGAACCCCCAACACACTAAATATTGACAAAGATACGGAGGAAATGTAATTCTCATACACTGCTAGCGGGAATATAAAATAGTATAACCTATGTGGCAAATAATTTGGCAGTTTCATAAAAAAGTAAAACACCTACCATATAATGCAGGCATTCTACTCCCAGGTGTTTATCCAAAATATTTAAACATTTCTTCCCATAGAGGTTTGTACATAACTGTTCATAGCAGATTATGTGTAATAACTTCAACTGAAAACAATTCAAATATCCATTGGTAAGTGAATGTATAAACAAACTGTGACATGTCCATGAAGTGGATACTACTCAGAAATAAAAAGGAATAAAATATTGATGTGCTCGATAGCCTGGATGAATATCAAATTGTGACATTTTCAATGAAGTGAAGTGAAGTCACTCAGTCGTGTCCAACGCTTTGCAATCCTGTGGACTGTAGCCCACCAGGCTCCTCCGTCCATGGGATTCTCCAGGCAAGAAAAATATTAAAACCATTACGCTAAGTTTTAAAAGCTATGCAAACAATAGTACCTACTGTATGATTTCATTTATATAAAATTCTAGAACATGAAAGCTAATACAAATACAGTTCCTCCTCTGAGAAATTACAGATTAGTGGAAAAGGAAGATCTATTTAATAATTATATACAAAAATAATTTTCAGATAGATTAGAGACCAAAGCACAAACATTTGCAACTCTTTAAAACAAAATAAGATTACATAACAATGACCTTAAGGGAAGGAGAATTTTCTTAAACAAGACATTAAATGTGTAAATCAGAGGCCAAATAGAAGCATTAAATTTTAAATCTTTTGTTTAACAAGGATACCATAAACAATGTTCATGGATTCTCAAGGCAAGAATACTGAAATGGTTTGCATTCCCTCCTCCAGTGGACCACATTTCATCCTATATGTGTAGGTATCTCAAATATATATAAATACGTGTGTGTGTGTATGTATATATATTCCCCACAAAGAATTTGGGTCTATGAAATGTGAAGAAACCTACAAATGATTATGAAAACAAGAACAGAATGAAAAGCAAAAAAAAAAAAAAAAGTGAACAATTTACAAAAGAAGAAACCTAAATAGCCAATAAACATGTAAAAAGTTGTTTAATTTCATTAGCAATCATAGAAATGCAAATTGATATATATATGTTTCCTAATAGATTTTTAACCATTTTTTATTGAAATATAGTTAATTTGCAATGTCATCTTAGTCTAAGATGTACAGCAAAGTGATCCAGTTATATATAAAAGAATCTGAAAAAAAGAATATATATAATATAATATATATTATAATATATAATATATATAATATAAATATAATATAATATATTCTTTTTTCAGATTCTTTTCCATTATAGATTATTATAAGATATTGAATATAGTTCTAATATAGTTCCCTGTACTGTACAGTATGTCCTTGTTTATCTATTTTATATATATTAATATGTATATGTTAATACTAAACTCTTAATTTGTTACCCCTCCTCCTCCCACTCTTCCCAATGGTAACTATAAATTTGTTTTCCATGTCTGTGAGTCTATTTCCATCCTGTAAAAATTTTATAATTCCACATATAAGTAATATTATATAATATTTTTCTTTCTCTGACTTCACTTAGTATTATAATCTCTAGGTCCATCCACGTTGCTGCAAATGGCATTATTTCATTATTATGGCTGAGTAATATTCCATTACTCAATGAAGAATCTGCCTGCAATACAGCAGGTGAAAGAGATGCAGTTTTGATCCTTGGTTTGAGAAGATCCTCTGGAAAAGGAAATGGCAACTTACTCCAGTATTCTTGCTGGGAAAAATCCCATGGACGGAGGAGCCTGGAGGATCCCAGTCCATGGTGTCATAAAGAGTCAGACATGACTAGCATTCAGCACACACTGATCACACAAATACACACACACACACACACACACACACACACACACCAACCACATCTTCTTTACCCATTTATCTATCTGTGAACATTTAGATTTCTTCCTTGTCTTGGCTATTATAAATAGCGCTGCTGTGAACACTGGGGTTCATCAGTTCAGTTCAGTTGCTTAGTCATGTCCGACTCTTTGTGACCCCATGAATCACACAGCACATCAGGCCTCCCTGTCCATCACCATCTCCCGGAGTTCACTCAAACTCATGTCCATCGAGTCAGTGATGCCATCCAGCCATCTCATCCTCTGCCATCCCCTTCTCCTCCTGCCCCCAATCTGTCCCAGCATCAGAGTCTTTTCCAATGAGTCAACTCTTCGCATGAGGTGGCCAAAGTACTGGAGTTTCAACTTTAGCATCATTCCTTCCAAAGAACACCCAGGACTGATCTCCTTCAGAATGGACTGGTTGGATCTCCTTCCTGTCCAAGGGACTCTCAAGAGTCTTCTCTAACACCACAGTTCAAAAGCATCAATTCTTTGGTGCTCAGCTTTCTTCACAGTCCAACTCTCACATCCATACATGATCACTGGAAAAACCATAGTCTTGACTAGATGAACCTTTGTCGGCAAAGTAATGTCTCTGCTTTTCAATATGCTATCTAGGTTGGTCATGACTTTTCTTCCAAGGACTAATGTCTTTTAATTTCATGGCTGCAGTCACCATCTGCAGTGATTTTGGAGCCCCCCAAAATAAAGTCTGACACTGTTTCCACTATTTCCCCATCTATTTCCCATGAAGTGATGGGACCAGATGCCATGATCTTTGTTTTCTTAAAGATTATGCTGTGAAAGTGCTGCACTCAATATGCCAGCAAATTTGGAAAACTCAGCAGTGGCCACAGGACAGAAAAAGGTCATTTTTTATTCCAATCCCAAAGAAAGGCAATGCTAAAGAATGCTCAAACTACTGCACAATTGCACTCATCTCACATGCTAATAAAGTAATGCTCAAAATTCCCCAAGCCAGGCTTCAGCAATACGTGAACCGTGAACTTTCTGATGTTCAAGCTGGTTTTAGAAAAGGCAGAGAAACCAGAGATCAAATTGCTAACATCCACTAGATCATCAAAAAAGCATAAGAGTTCCAGAAAAACATCTATTTCTGCTTTATTGACTATGCTAAAGCCTTTGACTGAGTGGATCTCAATTGGGCTGCATACCTCTCTTCAAATTATAATTTTCCCTGGATATATGCCCAAGAGTGAGACTGCAGAATCCTATGGTAACTCTATCTTCAGTTTTTTAAGGAAGCTACATACTGTTCTCTATAGTGATTGCTGCATGGGCTTATATTCCCACCAACAGTGTAGGATGGTCCCTTTTTCTCCACACCCTCTCCAGAATGGCTTTTCTGACTGGTATGAGGTGATAACCTCATTGCAATTTTGATTAGTGTTTCTGTAATAATTAGTGATACCAGGCATCTTTTCATGTACTTTTTGGCCATCTGTATGTTTCCTTTGAAGATTTTCTTGTTTTTCTAATTCATTGTCTAGTAATTCGTGTGGCAAAGTTAAACAGCATTTAACCAGGACTCAAGAAACTGTTCTTAGCTACTTTTTTGTTTAGTTGCTCAAACCTGTTCAACTCTTTTGCAACCCCATTAACTGCAACCCGCCAGGCTCCTCTGTCCATGGATTTTCTGGGCAAGATTACTGGAGTGGGTTGCCATTTCCTCCTCCAGGGGATCCTGCTGACCCAGGAATCCAACCCACACCTCCACATCTCCTGAATTTCAGGCAGATTCTTTACTGCTTTTTTTTTTTTTTTCACCTTGTGAAAATTTCTTAAGCTCTTCATACTTACCTTTTTTTTTTTTTTTTAAATGCAGACTTTGGAATAGCTCACCAATAACCATCTTTCTAATACTAAATGTTTCAAATTTCCATTTTAACATTAATTCATACTGTTAGTCCTAAGGGAATTATTATAATTCTATCTACTGTGTTGACACAGTCTCATTGTGACAAAACTTTAAGATGCCTAGCTTGAGGTCTCAGATATTATTTGCTGACATTAATTCTCTGAAGACACACTTATCTTTAGTTTATCAACTAAAGGTATGTTCAGAGAATTGTTATCAGAATACAGTTTAAAATGTACACATATATTCTTGTAAATTAAAGATTCATGTCTAAAGATTTCATTATGAATCAGTCAATTTTCAAGCTGTTCAGGGAATTTAAGTACTTCTAGGAAAAAGCATTAAATTTTCGTCACAGCATGGTTCTTCCTTCTCCAGACTATATTTCATTGACATGCCATAATTAACTGGTTTTTAAATAAAATGTTCTCTTTGTATTTATCAAGCTGGCAAGAAATTGATCTAATTCATTATTTAACTTTTTAACTTGAAATAACTTTTAGAGAAATTTTTAAATATTTCTTTGTCATATGATTTATAATTTCCTCAAAAATACAAATAGTTCAAGAATATTTGGGGTATTAGAGTTGACTATTCTTTAGCCTAGTATAAATAGGAAAGCTTACATTTTGTAATATTTCTTTAATGAAATATGTATTACATTAACTTGTAATGAGATGATTTCAAAGATAGAGTTGCAAATACCAAACAATCTGCTACAGATTAAAACTAATCCCTTCCAAATGGTTGGAAACTCTGTTATACACTCTAGTCATCACTACCACCCCACAAAAATAATTCTGGGATTTACACAAAAATATACTTTTTTAAAATTTAAAAATAATACTGCAACTTCAAACCTTGTTAAGTGTGTAAGTAACTGTATTAAAATGTATCTAAAAGAACCCTTCCCAAAATTTCCTGAAGTTTTAGTCCTTATCATACCAATATAAGTAAAAGGATTTCTGGGAGAAATCTGTTCATAAGTAAGTCTTTCTCGTAACCAATTGGGGTTTTAAATGAATTAATTCATAATATATAAATCCAAAAGAACAATGCAGGGAGTTTTACAAGGTATATAGCATAATATTCTTGTACTGATCTCTTGCTTAATACTTGTGTAGCAAAATATGTGTTTTTACAGTTGGCAGATTGGCAGAATTCCTATTTATGGTACAAATGAGCTATGTATTAATTTTCACTGATTTTTCAAAAAATTATTCATATTGTAAGATTAATTTACAAATGTAACTTATTGAAAACTAATTATTTTAAATATTTAGTTGTATCAATATTTCATCATGTATCTGCGATTCTTCTGAATACATTTGTTAATGTTTCACCTCTCAGTCTCAATTTTCCAACTAAATTTAAAGCCTCAGCTATCCTCTGAGGTTCTGGGAAAATAAAAGAAACAAGTTCACAATAGTTTTAAAACAGACAAATTTATTATTTTGAAAAAACTTATTTTTCACAAATTCATATAGAAAACCTGAATGATGACCAAATATAGGTTTTTACTTTTTTGCTTGTGACTGAGTATAAAATTTAATTACCCAAATTCTAAATTTAATAAGACAAGAAATTTTAGGATTGTTCTCAGTTTATTTACCTAGAGGTTAAATGGTCAGTAGAGGTGAGAAAATATGTATTAGCATAACCTTCACAATGTTGTGTCCAAATCTGTTATGGCAACTGTATTTGCTATCACGATTATATGATTTAATTAATGTCACAGTAAACCAATTATTATTACAAAAAAGACTAATGAGAAATAGTGACAAATGGAACAAAGTTGTTATTTCTATGAACTCAGTTAAAATTTTGGAAATATTACCAATATTAAGATGAGTTGCTAAAAAATGTTAAATTGACTTTTGATTAGAGAATTATATAGTTTAGAGGGAAATATTGTAAAAATCTTAAACCAGCCTACATCCAGAGGGCTTCACAAGTGTCTATATTTAATTGCTTGTTCATCTTTAACAGTCTGGTAATCACAGATGATGTTTTATGAGTGTGACTTATGCACAAAGACTGGGAACTCCAATCATTGGATCTTCACCCAAAGGCTCACCCATGCATTAAAAGAAGATGAATGAATGTACCTTTTTTATATACATATATATATAATATGTGTGTTTCCAATCTTGATAGACTTGAAAATTAATCTACCAAGAACTGTTTCTAATCATTTGAGAACAGAGGGTATCTATTTTAAATGCCAGGGGAATTATGAATATAGAAAATGGGATGGTGAAGAAAGTCCTTGCACCTTTACACATCACTTTCTGTATTTGTCCTGATAATCTCTTAGGTGCTGTTTTAAATTCTTTAAATATATGAATATACTAAATACCCGCAACATCCCTTTTAGACATATGAATAAGAAAGTTGCCTAAAGTAACACTGCTGATAAGTGGCAAAGCTAGTGTTTGTATTAAGGGAGTCTGCCTCCAGAGCCTGAAATCTTTTCATTTTGTAAGGGGGACTTTTTTTTCTTTGTGTTTTACATTTGTTTTGAGGTACAAAGTACATAAAGTATCCACAAAGAAGATATACAGATAACAAATAAGCACAGGAATGTATGTTCAAAATCATTACACATTACAGAAATTCACATAAAGATTATAAGATATCACCCCTATCAGAATGGGTAAGAGGAAAAAACAATGATAACTTCAAATGCTGACGAGAATTCAGAGAAAGTGGATCACTCACACATTGCTGGTGGGAATTAAGATGGTTCAGATCTCCAAGGAATAGTTTGGGAATCTTTCAAAACTGAAAATGAATGTAACATAAAACTCAGAAATTACACTCTTGGGCATTTATCTCAGAGAAATGAACTTATTTTTAATCATGTTTGTAGCAGCTTTATTCATGATAGCCAAATCTAGAAACTACCCAAGTGTCACTCAGGGGGTAAATGATTAAACAAACAGTGGTATATTCACACATGGAATACTACTCAGAGATAAAAAAGGAGCAAACAATAAGTGGGCCTTAGAAAGCATCACTACGAACAAAGCTAGTGGAGGTGATGGAGTTCCAGTTGAGCTATTTCAAATCCTGAAAGATAACACTGTGAAAGTGTTGCACTCAATACGCCAGCAAATTTGGAAAACTCAGCAGTGGCCACAGGAATGGAAAAAGTCAGTTTTCATTCCAATCCCAAAGAAAGGCAAAGCCAAAGAATGCTCAAACTACCACACAAATGCACTCATCTCACACGCTAGTAAAGTAATGCTCAAAATTCTCCAAGCCAGGCTTCAGTAATATGTGAACTGTGAACTTCCAGATGTTCAAGCTGGTTTTAGAAAAGGCAGAGGAACCAAAGATCAAATTGCCAACATCCGATGTATCATCGAAAAAGCAAGAGAGTTCCAGAAAAACATCTATTTCTGCTTTATTGACTATGCTAAAGCCTCTGACTGTGTGGATCCCAAGAAACTGTGGAAAATTCTGAAAGAGATGGGAATACCAGACCACCTGACCTGCCTCTTGAGAAACCTACATGCAGGTCAGGAAGCAATAGTTAGAACTGGACATGGGAAAACAGACTGGTTCCAAATAGGGAAAGGAGTACGTCAAGGTTGTATATTGTCACCCTGTTTATTTAACTTATATTCAGAGTACATCTTGAGAAACACTGGGCTCGAAGAAGCACAAGCTGGAATCATGATTGCCAGGAGAAATTCAATAACCTCAAATATGCAGATGACAACACCCTTATGGCTGAAAGTGAAGAGGAACTAAAAAGCCTCTTGATGAAAGTGAAAGAGGAGAGTAAAAAAGTTGGCTTAAAGCTCAACATTCAGAAAATGAAGATCATGGCATCTGGTCCCATCACTTCATGGCAAATAGATGGGGAAACAGTGGAAACAGTGTCAAACTTTATTTTGGGGGGCTCCAAAATCACTGCAGATGGTGATTGCAGCCATGAAATCAAAAGACACTTAGTCCTTGGAAGAAAAGTTATGACCAACCTAGACAGCATATTGAAAAGCAGAGACATTACTTTGCCAACAAAGGTCCATCTAGTCAAGGCTATGGTTTTCCTGTGGTCATGTATGGATGTGAGAGTTGGACTGTGAAGAAGGC
Organism: Capra hircus; assembly: GCF_001704415.2. Taxonomy (NCBI): domain Eukaryota; kingdom Metazoa; phylum Chordata; class Mammalia; order Artiodactyla; family Bovidae; genus Capra; species Capra hircus. The sequence goes on from NC_030816.1 coordinate 24,718,247, forward strand.
TGAGCGCCAAAGAATTGATGCTTTTGAACTGTGGTGTTGGAGAAGACTCTTGAGAGTCCCTTGGACTGCAAGAAGATCCAACCAGTCCATTCTGAAGGAGATCAGTCCTGGGATTTCTTTGGAAGGAATGATGCTAAAGCTGAAGCTCCAGTACTTTGGCCACCTCATGCAAAGAGTTGACTCATTGGAAAAGACTCTGATGCTGGGAGGGATTGGGGGCAGGACGAGAAGGGGACGACCCAGGATGAGATGGCTGGATGGCATCACAGACTCGATGAACGTGAGTTTGAGTGAACTCCAGGAGATGGTGATGGACTGGGAGGCCTGGCGTGCTGCGATTCATGGGGTTGCAAAGAGTCGGACACGACTGAGCGACAACTGAACTGAACTGATGAGGATTCCATCATCCCTTTCCTAATCAATACCCAGTCGCTCAGACTTCTATCACTATTCTGACTTACATTACCACTGACAAGTTTTTGTTGATCTTGGAACTTTGTAGAAATGGAATCCAATGGTATACTCTTATGCATCTGGCTTTCATCCATACAGTTGAATGCATCAGCTATTGTTCTTTCCCATGGCTATGTGGAAGTCCACTGTGTAAATACATCACATATTTTTTTACTTTGCTATTGATGGATATTTGGGTTGCTTTTCCGTCTTTGGCCATTTTGAATCAAACAGCTATGATTGTTCTTACACGTGTGTTTTGGTACACATATATATTTTTTTCCTTGGGAATGTGCCTTGAAGTGAATTGCTTCAGTACATACAGCCAAATAATTTTGGATCAATTACATTTCCACTTCCACCTGCAAAGTGTGAGTGGTCCGATTGTTTTCCAGCTTTACTAGCACATAGAAACTGCTATCATAACCTGAATGCTATACATAGGAGTAAGGAAAAGATATGAAATAAGCACAAAAGAGAGGAGAAAACAGAAAGTATACTTGGAAAGTATAGTAGGATTGATGGCATCTGTAAATGTCCATTTTGAAATTTCCTGATACTAGTTTTAAAGGAAAATGAGTAGTCCTGATTGTGTGGTTCACTCCATAAAAATTTATCCACTTGAGTGCTAGTGTTGCTCATTGGATTCAATCAACAGCAAGTTGAACAAATTGGAGGCCTTTGAAGTTTGTTTTTGTAGCTAGGAGGTTTGTGTATGGTGACAACAAGGACAAGTAATGCATGCTTGAAAAAGTATGAGTTGCTATCCTTTGGGGTACTGTATATTTCTCGCTTAAAAATATCAATATCTTCGCTGTATCTTCTTAAACTTTCTAATACATCTTTTAGAGAGTGTGCAAATCTATGGTGTTGATAAGAAAACACTTTAAAGAATCATGGCAGATAAAGGTGCAGTAATATATCATTGTTTATCCATTAGTATCTCCCATTTTGCTTGTATGCTGCTTGTGCTTTTTACTTGTAGAGCCCATTGTTCGATATTCTGTATATAACCTCACACCGTTTACAGTTTATATATTCTATAGTATATCCATTATGTTCTCTTTCAAAGCTTTTAAAAACATAAAAGTAGATAGAATTGTTATCACAAATCTCTGAGTCCAGTTCCCCGCATGTTTTTAAAATCTGTGCTATAATCCTGCCATTTGGAAGTTTTCTTTGAGAATTCCATTCAGAGATGCCATTGCCTTTTCATATTTTACCCACTAAGGAGACTTAGCCAAGAAATGTCTTTCAGGAAAAAAAAGAAAAAAGAAACCAAGATAGTCTTAATTAACTTTTTACCAATATAATTGTATGGAGAACAGTGTGGAGATTCCTTTAAAAATTGCAAATAGAACTACCTTATGACCCAGCAATCCCACTGCTGGGCATACACACCGAGGAAACCAGAATCGAAAGAGACACATGTACCCCAATGTTCATCGCAGCACTGTTTATAATAGCCAGGACATGGAAACAACCTAGATGTCCATCAGCAGATGAATGGATAAGAAAGCTGTGGTACATATACACAATGGAGTATTACTCAGCCATTAAAAAGAATTCATTTGAATCAGTTCTGATGAGATGGATGAAACTGGAGCCGATTATACAAAGTGAAGTAAGCCAGAAAGAAAAACACCAATACAGTATACAACACATATATATGGAATTTAGAAAGATGGCAATGATGACCCTGTATGCAAGACAGCAAAAAAGACACAGATGTGTATAATGGACTTTTGGACTCAGAGGGAGAGGGAGAGGGAGGGATGATTTGGGAGAATGGCATTCTAACATGTATACTATCATGTAAGAATCGAATCGCCAGTCTATGTCTGACGCAGGATACAGCATGCTTGGGGCTGGTGCATGGGGATGACCCAGAGAGATGTTATGGGGAGGGAGGTGGGAGGGGGGTTCATGTTTGGGAACGCATGTAAGAATTAAAGATTTTAAAATTTAAAAAATAAAAAAATAAATAATAAATAAAAAAAACCAAAGTAATTCTGAATTTTACAGAGTCAGCTAGTATTTCTTCATCATCATCTTGGGTTTTCATAGTTTTATGCAAACAAAATTATCTCTACGTGTGGATGTGTTTATAGCTATGCACTGAATAAAGTTTCTTGAGTCTTTTGATTGCACCATCTCTTTAATAACATAATTTTGTTTCATGATACAGAATTCTTGATCAAGAACTTTGAGTAGAGTAATTTAAAAGTATTTTATTATGCTTTTCCTCATTTAAAATGACAGAAGTCATTTAAAAATTTTGACTACATAGTAAGTTGAATTTTTCCAATGCTATTTCAAAAATTTCTAGAAAATACCTTTTTGTAGCTCATGACAACTTAAACTGTAGGATAATTCCTCATATTAGAACAGACCTATCCATTGTATTGGGAGGTATTATGATTTTTAGGGGTTTTAGTAACAATTTGTGCAAAAATACCCTGTGTTTCAATCTGTGCATGCCACATGATTTTGAATGTAGTTGGAATAACCTTGTAGGTGAAATATATCAGCTCAATAGTAAGTTAGCTTTTCTTTGTTGTTGTTGTTCTGTTGCTAAGTCATGTCTAACTCTTCAGTTAGACATGGACTAAAGCCTAGCAGGCCCCTCTGTCTATGGGGTTTCCCAGGCAAGAATACTGAATTGGGTTGCCATTTCCTTCTCCAGAGGATCTTTTTGACTCAGGGATTAAACCAGTGTCTCCTGCATTTGCAGGTGGATTCTTTACCACTGAGCCATCTGGGAGGCCCAGTGGGAGTAGTTAGAGGTAGTCAAATCTGGAATATATTTCAGATATAGAGCTGATGAGATTGTCTCATGAACAATATATGGGGTGTGAGAAAGACAGCAAGAAGGATAGCAAGATATTTTGACCTGACGACTGAAGTGGTTGCTAATTAAGATGGGAAAGACTATAAGAGTAATTTACATGGTTTGGTACGTATTAAGCTCAGGTTATTATCAGATAGTCAAATGAAGATATCAAGCAGGCAGTTGGAAATATTGGATAAGATTCAGACATATTATTTGTAACATGGCCTAGTCTTTACATACAACTTGAGTATAAAGATTAGTGATTTAGATATCAAGGTACTTTATAGTAACACTGCAGTTAATTATACTTTTCCTATTCTTAGTTTACACACTTAGAATCACAGTGGATCCTTGTACTGATAGAATGTTTAGCCTTTTAACATTTTTGACACATGATCCAAGCATCTAACTCAGGTAGGACATTCAGATATGTTACAAAAAACTATGTTTTGAACCAGTTTTCTTAAAATTTTATCAAAGAAAATTTTATCTTCCTAATTGTGTTTATGCTTAATTATCTCTGACTCTCTACAGTCACATGGACTCATGGGGTCCCATGGAGCTCACCAAGCTTCTCTGTCCATAGGACGTTTCAGGCAAAAACTCTAAAGTGGGTTGCCATTTCCTACTCCAGGGGATCTTGCCAACCCAGGAATCAAACCATGTCTCCTGCAGGAGGAGGAGGATTCTTTACCACTTAGACACCTGAGAAATCTACCTTCTTAATTAAGTAGTTTTAACTGTTGGTTAAAATGGCACTTTCCATGTTGATAACTACTTTTGCAAATCTGAACTCTCTAAACACATTTTTTAAACCAATTAACACTCAGTAAATCGGTCCAAGTTATAGTTTCATGGTCAGCTCTCTTCCTTTAGATTCCATAGTTGTTTTCCTACGTGCTTTGCTCCTTGAAGAAAAGCCCTTTCCAATACTGTCTACATGTGTTGCCTTCCAACATGGTCACATTCTCTTAGGTGAAAGGTGGGAGGGCATGGTCTTCTTTGAAATTCTCTGGCTGAAGCAATAGGATTTTCTCTTCCACTCTGTCCTTGGCCTGGAATCCTTGGTGATACAACTTCATCCTAGGGAAAATGCATCTAAATGGCTCTGTGGGACTCTTTGAGATCTGCTTAAGAACAATATCCTCGAAGATGGTGAATGATTTTTGTTTTAGTTTGCCCTGTTGTCTTGCTGATCCTGTTCCTGATGCCAATTTTCTTGCTGTTCACACTGTTCGCTGAACCTAGGGTAGGCAAGGCACGAGCTAAGTGGCTCTAAGGAGACTTGAGGAGCCACAGGAACTACAGACATGTTTATTCTCTCCTGGCTGGCACAGCCTCTCTCTCCTGCACAAAGTACCCTGTGGCCAAGTGAGTACCTCATGGTGCACGCATGTACACATGCTACAAGTGATCGCATCCGTTACACAACCATGCAGAGTCATTGTTTACAGAACATGGGGTGAGAGGGCATGAGATGGTGGGGCGAGAGAGGCTGACTGGAACTATTTTGTTAATTTCCCCATACCTGCCATTCATCCAGCCATCTTCATGAACTCATTTGCCAGGATGCAACTTCTTCTGAACTCTGCTGTGTACCTTTCACTCTCTCCTCTTCAGAAATACAAAAGCCAGTAGTCCTTCCCCCAAGGAAATAAAAATATGTTCATATTACTACAGTATCATTTGCTACTTCTGTTGAGAGTATTTACAGTAGTGATTTTTAAAAAAGACAAATGTTGTATAGATTTCAAGATTCCAATTACAAGGAGAGCCAATTGTCAACCCCCTCCTAATTTTAAAACCATTGACCTTATCTTATTCTCTTACTATGCTGACAGAACATGTCTAGTGATAAAGATATTGTTATTCAATGCTGTAGAAATTATTGTTCTTCAATGCTGTAGCTCTTTTATGTAAAACTACCGATTTGATAGTTTTAAAAATGTTTTTTGAAAAGAAATCTTAGATGGCAAGTTTGAAGCAGAATCCGTTCTCAGCATTTGCATTGTCTACAGTATGATTGGCTCTCAGAGGCAGAAACTTATTGTGACTTGCTTGTATGAAAATAAAGAATTATTAAATGGATAGGAAGGGCCACAGCTTTAATGGGAATCTGGGAACCATGCTGGACACTACAAGAGCTGCTTAGAACCAAAAAACTAGAAGCAAAATGACTATCTTTTAACAGAAAGAATAAAGCTAGATCTTCTGAGGCTCTGGGATATGGTCTTCTCTGAAGAAGAAAGAATTCTTCTTTCTTATTTTTTGTGTCATTCACTTGAGAGAGAAAGGCCTACTGGGGCATCTGACCAGCTTTTGCAAAGTGGCACACTTGTGTGCTGCTTGCCAGCATACAGCAAAAGTGCTTGCCTTTCTGGTACTGGTATTAGGAACCAGATCACTGCTCTTCAACAAGGTGGCACATGCAATAGGGAACTCCTGCCGAATAGAAAATAAGGATGAAAGCTCATCAATCAAAAGATGGTCCCAAACTTAGAGATGAGCTCTTCCCCATTAAAAAATTAAATACATATAAATGTATATATATGTATACAATGTATTACACATTTTAGAAGAAATAACATTCCTTGGAAAAAAGAGATCAGTAAGTACATTTTGTATGACTCTTTCCCTCTTTTTCCCCTTCTGAGCAATAGTATTTTAATCTAGAGAAAGCGTATTCTGACTGCTGGTTTCCCCAACTGTATACAACACATTAGTGTGTTAACAATGTGAATAAAATACATATAAATATTTTCTGATGGTATTGTCCTCCATAATCCAGGGGGGAAATGTACAATTGTCCCATTATTTCACTTTCCAAATGACAAGAGTGAGGAGAAATTCCAAGTTGCTTATTTTAATAAGGAGGAGACACGTGATGCTGTCACAGGTGCTACATGACCCTGTTGCCCCGAGAAGGCTCCCTGACATGCTTCCGTCAACCCTCCCTTCATCAGGGGTCTGCACATTCTGAGGAGGCTCTGCAGACAGAGCTAACCTTCCCCAGCTGTGCCCCGGTCTCCCCCTCCTTTCACTCAGTACCTTGCCAGGAAGAGGCTCGAGGGTTCCGGCAACTCCAGCCACAGGGGGTCTGGCTAATTAGATTTCTACTCTAAACGGATTTTTCAAATAATGTAGTTTAAAGTTCTGACTTTTGAAAAAGTGCAATTTCTTGTGCTAATGCTACATCTCATATGGGAACCAGAATCTTTAGTCTGGAAGTTTGTAATTAGAGATGAGGCAAAGTAGAACACTATATGATATCAGATTATTAACCAGGAGATAGACAGCTAGGCACATAGATGAACAGATAATTACTTGAAGATAATCATACTCCAGACTTCTAAAATGGCTTTGAGGAAAAACAGTGCTTCCATTTTCTTGTCCTTATATTTAACTAAAATACACATTTTAGAAAACAACATATAGCTATATTTATGATTTCAGAGTCCTATCTGAAGCTCTGTTACTTACAAGGTAAAGAGTAACGTAAATGGACTGAATTTGGATTACAACAGTGCACAGTTGAGAAAATAAATCTCTGTTAAGTTTGTTCCTGTGTGTAGGGCCACTCTTAAATTCAATCTTTCTGTGACAATGACCCACAGGTTTTAACAAGAAACAATTAATTTACAGACTTCTGGATATTTTCCCTTTGGGCTTTCTTGATATTCATATTTTCTATTAAAATACAAAAGAATAAATTTCAGCCCACTTCTCATATGGCAAGGGTGACACTTCTGAAATACTTTTGGCATATTTAAGTTGCAGTGCAACAATACAACATTTTCTAGTGTTTAGAGATGATGTATGAAAGAACACTATTAGAGAGCAGAGTTGGCTTAAATCCTTCACAGATGTAGTCGGCACAATTTTAAAAGTAAAGTAGAAAACAAATACATCCGATGTGATCTAGGTATATCTCAGCTGTAATCGAAGCCTGTCTTTTCTTTCCCTTTGGAAACACTGAGTCTTGCCAGAAGTGGATTAAAAGACAGGACACCTGCTTCCCATTTGTGAGTTGACAGGTCATCAAACATTAGTGGTTCTTGCTTAGTTCTTAACATTCTTTGCCCTGTTCTGATTTTATTTTCATTCTCTACATTTCACTGTGAATTAATTTTTCTGAATATCCAAACTCATTCTTTCTCTATGAACCAGCTTGTCCCTTACCTTCCCACCATCATCTTTTCCTTGTTTTGTTGAGTCATTTCTTTATTCCTCCTCTTTAGTGAGTCACTCACACTCAGAAAATCCCCACTGAGCCATCCTGCCAAACAAAAAGTCACTTTACAGCAGCTACTCTTAACTACCAAGAGGAAAAATAAAATTTAAAGCAAACCTTGTTCTTTGCAAATGGAGGTGTGAAAGGAAAACTGCGCCTTTGTTTTCATAGCCACATTCTCTCGGCTTTTCTTTTTCCAGTTTAGGAGTAGAATGTGAGTGTATCTGACACAGAAGCATATTTTATATCCCCAACCTGAGGAAGAATAGCAGGAAATAGTTTTAACCCAGTGATAGAATGACCAGCTTTTGCCTATTGTGGTAGTACATGGACAGAATATTCACATTGCCGAGAAAAGAACCCTTTCTAGAGGTTTTTGCAAATCAAATATATTTCATCCACACTAATGCCTTTTCCCTCTCCCTATTAAGTTTCTAAAACTTCATTAAAATAATTAGACTAAGGTTGGGAAGAATCTACTTCTCCAGATATTTCAAAAAGGAGCTATTTTTTCTGTTTATTTTTTTTAAATTTCTGAACATTTTTTCCCTTTTTCCTTCCTTTGCTTTCACATCATTGAGTCCCAGACAGGTTAAGTTACTTTGAGTACTTTTTGAAAACTGACAAATGAAAGTTAACTGCAGTAGTGGATGTCTGTTCAGACTTAATCAAAGCAATAGAAATTTGATTCAAGGCTCTTTACCATTCCACTCTGAGCTTGCTTCAGCTTGCTTCCAGCAGTACTGAAATGACTTCTTTATAACTAGCAGTTTTTGCTCATTAATGTGGCTATGTGAGGCAGGGTCACTTCACAGCTTGGGTGAGTTGGGTGAGGATTTCTGGGTGAACAGGAGTGGCTGTCATCTGCAGACAAAAAGACTTTGGCTTCTACAGCCTCAACCACATCAGCCCTTGCCTCGGGCCTGAGAGAATGGACCCTGAAGCAGTTCTGCAGACTCTAGTGGAAGGGAGGGTGGTTCCCTTTACCAAAATTTATTGGGAAAATAATTTCAGAGAAATTTGCACTCTGAGTGCAATGAACACCATGGACCTCCATGGAGACAGCAAGAAATGTGTAAGGGACCCTGAGTTTAAAATGATGGTATGGTTGACAAAATACTGGTGTCTTTATGATGCCCATATCCTAACCCCTGGAACCTGTGAATATGTTAGGTTAAAGGTCTAAAGTACATTAAAGTAGCAGATGGAATTAAGCAGTTGTTCATCATTAGCTGACCTCAAAATGGATTATCTTGGATTTTTCCAAGTGGTCCCAATGTAATCACAAGGGCCCTTAAAAGTGGAAGAAGGATATAAAAGAGAAGGTCAAAGTGAAGAACACGTGTTGTTTCAACATTCATGGAGATGACACAGGCAGCAATTCCCCTGAAGAACTTCTGGACCATTTTAACTTTCATCTCCACTTTATATCAGCTACAGTACCAAGAGAAAATCCACGAACTTAACCATCACCTGTAAATGTTCCACCTTAAAAATCTTAAAAATATAACTTACCACTCTTTGACCATATTTTTCCATTCTTCAGTCTCACTCTAACTCTCCTAATATGCCCAATTTTTAAACTAAGAAAACCGCCTACTCCCTTATGCTTTAGTTTTTCTCCTGAGCCTATCAGTCCTACTCACTGCTAATCATCTTCTTTCTCTCCCTCTCTTCCTGCCCTCTTCCCTTCTTGATACCAATAATCCCAACTCTGCTGCCTTTGACTCCTATGCACAGAGAGTAGAAAATCACTTGGCTTTACATGCCTCTCCTGCAAATCCTCATCTATAATCCTGGAAGTAACCTTTTAATTATCCTTGGTTCATTAGTGATAATAGGCTTGCTTATGCTGCCATAGCAAATCCCAAAATCTCAATGGCTTAATACATTAGAGCTTATTTTTTGTTCCTGTTATACTCTGATAATACTTGATAGCCCTTCTTCCATTTATAGCTTTTCTATTGGAAACTCACAGCCTTTTTTCATAGCTAGAGGAGAGAATATGGAGCAGGTATAATCTAAACTGTCTTAGACTGAACAACACTCTTCTCACATGAGCCCTGCTAGATGTATGAATGTTTGGGAAATATAGAGGACAAAGTGGATATTTCCTGAACACTAAATGATGTCTGGCATATCATTAGCTCCAACTCTATTTTCCAAAATTAATGTTTTAACATTTTTATCACTCTCCTTAAGATCTTAAATCATTTTCTGTCTCCTCCTTCCCCACTTCTCTTATCACTTGCCCTTTCCTTCTTTCATGAGAACTTTGGGTGCTTTATGTTTGATTTCCTTGTATTTTTCAATCCTATCCATCCATTCTCATTTCTCTTTCACTCTCATGACAATGAATCTACCCTAACCCTTCCTCATCAAGACCATGCTCCCTTAATTCCTTTCTATTCTATATCTTTAGACAACCTCTTTAACCCTTGGATCTTTTCCTCAACCCATAAGCTTAGATTTAAAAAAATTTATCCTAAATGCTTCTTTAATATCATTCACTTTTTTTTCTGTCCTCAAAATATATCAGAGCTCTGGTGTATTACCTCTCATTCACTCATGATGCCTTTGTAATCTAGCTTTGGCACTTACTAGATTTTTGAAATTTCACCTTACAAGCCCTAAATACAATGGATATTTCTATCCCACTAGACTCATCTATTGCATATGACTCTGCTAATCAGTATCTAGTTCTGAAAACTTTATTTTTTTAATAAAAAAAAACAGAGCCTTTTGAGTCTTTTCCTATCTTTTCTTTTTTTCACTTAATGAATTTTTCTCCACCAGTCTTTTCAACACTGGTATTCCTGGAGGCTTCACCCTTGGCAGCTGTTCTTTTCATCATTTTGTACTCACTATGGGAGAAATTGCCCAATTGCATGTTTTCAGATATCAGCTATATAAAAGAAATAACTCTAAAGTCCATGTCTCTAGTTAAATTCACTTACATGACTTCAAGACCTTCTATCCAATTGCCTATTTTACCACTTCCACTGACTGTTCTAAAGATGCCTCAAAAAAAAAAATTAGAGAGTGAACTCATTTTCTCAGCACTGTCATTCAGTTGACACTTCTTCCTGAAGTCTATTTCAGTTGGCGATGACATATTCCTCCATGATAACAAAGTAATATTCTGGTCAGCACCTTCCATAGCATAGTTAGAAGCCTTGACCTCCTCTCTCAATCTTCACAATGACCAACCAATGATGAGGACTGTCACTATCACTTAGCATGTATTTCTGAAGTCACTGTAACCATTCCTAGTCTCACGGCTATAGTTGAGATACTTTTTAACTTTAAACTGTATTATAGCAATAGGCTCCTACATGATATTTCTCCTTGTAGTCCTATTTTTCCCAGTTTATCTTGCATATCCATAACCTAAAGTAATATCAATCTACTGCTTAAAATTCTTATTTGATTTCTCACTACCTGCAGGATAAATTCCAACTCCCTTAGCAGGACACATAAAGACCTTTTCCATCTGAACCTGTCTTGACAGCCCATCTTCACCTCTTTACCCATTTTGTATGTTACACTCTCACAACATTAAGCTGTTAGAAGAACAGGAGCTCACCATACTGTTTCTCCATATGCCTTAAATCATGATGTTGCCTTTGCTTAGAATGTTTCTTCTCCCCTTTTCTTTCAGCTGGATCTTCCTCTTCTCCCCATTTTTCACAACTGTGAACCAACAGGAGATATATACACATGCATATACATGAAGATTTATTTTAAGTGATTATCTCAAGATTTATTTTAAGTGATTATGGAAGCTGGCAAGTTGAAAATTGGCAGAACCAATGTTCTTGTTTGAGTCTAAAGTCTGGTGGGTTGCTGTAGTACCAAGAAGAGTCAATGTTTCCATTTGAAGAGTTACCAGTGCCTTTGTGGGTTAGTGGTGGGTCAGCCTTTGTGATATATAGGACTTCAACTGCTTGACTGAGGCCCACCCACATTACGGTTAGCAATCTGCTTTTACTGTATCTACTGATTTTTAAATGTTAATCACGTTCAAAATAGCTTTTCTTGTAAATCAGCTATACTTTAATAAAAGACCCAGCCTCCCAGAAATACCTAGAATAACATTTGACCAAATATCTGTTCACCCCATGTCCCTAATTATACCACCTAATAGTATTCTAATGTATTTTGTGCCTGAGCCCTTTTAAAGATGACCTTATCATACTTCTGTGCAATTAAAGTATATTTATATTAATATTTAAAATTTTTTTTCTAACCATCATGTTCTATTAAAATTTTTTTCCATTTTAAGATATTATTATGATTATTTCTATAAAATTGATCAAAAGGGCATAAATACACTTTTCATAGATTGTCAAACATAAAATTCAGATTTTTACTAGGAATTCCTTTTTAAATTACATAGATAGCTGCTTTCTCTTCAGATAGTTTCCATGTATTTGGATGAATTGTACTTAATGCAAAACTGAGAATGGGTTCAGCATCAATTTTATTCCTTTTGTTCATTTTTATAAATGTGAATGACAGTGAGTCTTGTTTTGAAATAGCAGTGTCACTTGACTCTGTCATATGACAAAAATCACATAGTGATCTGTGATTTACAAAAAATAAAGTCATCTCTTGGTTGACAGCTTGATTAAGTCCTCTAACTCTTGAATCAAAGAGTCAGAAGCCATCCCAGTGTGATAACATGACCTTTCTTAAACTGTGACAGGTAACACTGTATAAAATAACCACACACATGTGCCCCCTTTCCTAGTGGTTTGTCAGCCTCATGAGGACAGGGACAATGTGATATCTATTTTGGTTCCCACAGTGCTACATAATATCTGTCACATAGTGGGTACAACTTAAAATGAAATTTATATACTGTGGTTTGCTTTATAGTAATTTTTATTATCTCTGAAGGTAAATAAATTAATAATAGGTTTCACACGAGGCATTAGATAGTTGCCTATATATAAAAATACTGATAATTTTTTTTAGGAAAAATCCTCTCATTCAAAGGCTGAAGCAGTAATTCCTGCATTATTTTACTAGGAGTATCATATTGAAGTACCACAGACTGGGTGGCTTAAATAACAGTCATTTATTTTCTCAGAATTCTTTAAACTAGAAGCAGGAGAGTAAAGTGTTGACAGGATTGATTTTTTTCTGAGACCTCTCTTTGACTTGCAGATGACTGTCTTTGCCTTGAGTGTTCACATAGTCTTTCCTTCGTGCATGCCTGCATCCTAATTGAATCTTATCAGCAGGCTAGCCATACTGAATCAAGCCCCATCTTACTGATACCATGTTAAATCAATTGCTTCTTTAAAGGATTTATCCCCCCATACACTCAGTCATCTCTGACTCTTTGAGATCCTGGAGACTGTAGCCCACCAGATTCCTCTATCCATGGAATTCTCCAGACAGGAATATTGAGGTCGGTAGCTATTCCCTGCTCCAGGGGATCTTCCCAAATGAGGGTTAGAACCAGAGCTCCTACACTGCAGGCAGCTTCTTTATTGTCTGAGTCATAAAGGAAGCCCTTAATTTCCTCTTCATAGACTTTATCCCCAAATAGAGTTAAATTGTGAGATACTGGGGGGTTAGAGCTTCAACTTCTAAATTTGGAGGGGCCACAATTCATCCCATAATAATGCCTAATTAATAAAATGTCTGAATTTTACCTTATTTTTATTTTTGTTTTTACTTTTTGATTGAAATCTTATCCACCCCTCCCCCTCCCCCCATCCTCACTCAGACTGCTGAGTTATTTTATACTAGGGCCAATTCTTAATTGTTTCAGACTGCAAAGGAAATACCTTATTCACCTTCCTGTGCCCTTGTTCTATGCCTGCAGATCTAATTGCTAAATGTTACCAAAATTGCTCTGGTCAATGGGAAACCTTTCTATTTCTAGGTGTATATAAACACTGATCAAAATAAATATAAGTATATAGTTTTATAAAGAACCTGCTAGAAAACTTTACCATGGAACAGATTGTATTCATTGTTTTGTTATTTTTATGTGCTCATCTGCTATCCTAGTTTATAAGTTACTGGAGGTCAGGAACCTATCTAATTCAATGGACTAAGAACCAAACATAATGCTTATAATATGCATAGTGGTATCTATAAGTCTTGAATGAAGAATGATCAGTTAAAAATCATGTCCAAGGTTTGACTGCATTTCAACTAATTATGTGTTGATATTCCTTTTAGTTGGTGTAAATCTCCTCCAGACTTTTGGTGAGCATAAAGGAATTGAATAGTAATTCAATTTTATTTTTGTGTTTAGTAAAGAATGTTCTCGACATCCAGATGGGAGAAAAGAATGGGATAAAAGCGTAACATTTGAGCCTTTTGAGTTTTCTGTCCTTTAATGTTCAAAGCAACTGATGCTTTAAATCTATTTCCTCACTTTCAGTGCTTGTAAGTAAATGTCAGTGTTTCAGGGGAGGAAGCATCTTGTTCTATTTAGAACTTCTTTTCCTGTGTAGGAAGTGGCTTTTTTTCCCCTTTATTCCCTCTTCCCAGAGAATTGTGTTGTATACCAACAGACCTGTGTCTTGTCTTTTTCTATTTGCTGATTCATCTAACCAACCACTTACATTTAAACTTCAGAATCAGTTGGGAAATCACAATAGCTGGCTGTGATACTGAAAAAGCTTGTCTGTTTCAAACTTCTAAGATGGATAGCCAGTTCCCATAGCTATCTCCCTCATTTGATCAGACATAACCACTGGAGGGGACAGAGGGCCATAGTGATCAGTACTACTCTCATTGTGACAATTAGCTTCATTTTTATTTTCCTTCAAGTGTGAGTGATATGTGTTCATGGATAAAGAAAGAGAAATCATTTTTACATATATATATATATGTGTGTGTGTGTGTATATATATATATATATATATATATATATGATTGGAGAAGGAAATGGCAACCCACTCCAGTATTCTTGCCTGGAGAATCCCAGGGACACAGGAGCCTAGTGGGCTGCTGTCTATGGGGTCGCACAGAGTCGGACACAACTGAAGTGACTTAGCAATAGCAGCAGCATATATATATATATATGACCAATAATATTAATGCTAAAAACTTTTTAGAATACAACATTAGCTAAATAGACTCCATTCTATATGGTTATCTATAACTGTTACCTAGTCTGGCAAGAACTGATAGTGAAAACATTAGTCTTAATTTACCAGAGACTGTTATAAAAAAAAAAACAGCAATATAAGAACAAATGCAATTAAATAAACGTCTAAGTGCACTAAGATCATGGCATCTGGTCCCATCACTTCATGGGAAATATATGAGGAAATGGTGGAAACAGTCTCAGACTTTATTATTTGGGGCTCCAAAATCACTGCAGATGGTGACTGCAGCCATAAAATTAAAAGATGCTTACTCCTTGGAAGGAAAGTTATGACCAACCTAGACAGCATATTAAAAAGCAGAGACATTACTTTGTCAACGAAGGTCCATCTAGTCAAGGCTATGGTTTTTCCAGTGGTCATGTATGGATGTGAAAGTTGGACTGTGAAGAAAGCTGAGCACTAAAGAACTGATGCTTTTGAACTGTGGTGTTGGGTGTTGGAGAAGACTCTTGAGAGTCCCTTGGACTGCAAGGAGATCCAACCAGTCCATCCTAAAGAAGACCAGTCCTGGGTGTTCACTGGAAGGACTGATGCTAAAGCTGAAACTCCAATACTTTGGCCACTTCATGCGAAGAGTTGACTCATTGGAAAAGACCCTGATGCTGGGAGGGATTGGGGGCAGGAGGAGAAGGGGATGACAGAGGATGAGATGGCTGGATTGCATCACCAACTCGATGGACATGAGTTTGGGTGAACTCCGGGAGTTTGTGATGGACAGGGAGTCCTGGTGTGCTGTAATTCATGGGGTCGCAAAGAGTTGGAGATGACTGAGCAACTGAACTGAACCAAACTGAACTGGCTTCTCTTGACTCATTAGTCTATTGCGATTCTAATAAAACTAAAACCCTTTAGAGCCTTCCTATTGCTATCCCCTCCCTGGGATTCTCCAGGCAGAACACTGGAGTGGGTTGCCAGTTCCTTCTCCAATGCATGAAAGTGAAAAGTGAAAGTGAAGTCTCTTAGTCGTGCCTGACTCTTAGCAACCCCATGGACTGCCACCTACCTGGCTCCTCCATCCATGGGATTTCCATTCAAGAGTATTGGAGTGGGTTGCCATTGCCTTCTCCGCTAACTAAATTGATACCTATCTAAAACAGCCATTACAAATCTTCAGACAATACTAGAGTTTGCAGTGCAGTGACTTTTTAGCCTATTTTTTTAAAATTATAAGCAGCAGATAAATATATCCTGACTGGACCAAATAATAAAATTTCTAAAAATATTTAGAACATGTTATAATTAATTATTAGTTCTTGCTGAGTGCATTTTGCTAAAAATGCTCTTACAAAAATACTTAGATGGTAACAGGCTCAACACTGAAATATTTTCAATAAACTAAGGAAAGACTTGCATTTTAATATAGAATGGAGAACTCACATGATAAGAAGGTTGTTTCAAAGAGCTGGTCATCGTGATTTTGAGTGGAAAAGTTAATGATTTTTCACCCTGGCTATAGTCTGGCAAAACAAAATCACAAAAATTTATGAATACACAAAATTAAAACGTAAAACTAAAGTAACAGAAAAGTGGCAAGCAGAAATCTAAAGACGGGGAGAAAAAGAATGCTTAACTTTTATTCGTAAATATTTTGGGAACTCATTAAGAAGCAAATATTGGGAAGTATTGAAGATTTTAAAGCAAAAGTAGTAAATAGAATATGAAAATAGAACCATTATTGCTGGTGTGATATGTCTATATTGTTGATAGTGGGATGTGTGTGTGTGTGTGTGTGTGTGTGTGTGTGCACGTGCTTGTGAGAGAGAGAGAGAGAGAGAGAGAAACTCAGTCCCCAAATGATAATAACCAACAGGGTTTTGTGGCTAGGTTTAAAATAACTGCAAATTGATCTGTTAAGCTTGGTGGTAAGACAACCATGTAGCTTTAAGGGAATACCCATACTCTGTAGGGTCATATACTTTCTTCCAGGTATTAACACATATAATTGTGGATTAGTAGTGTTCTTAAGATTTGCCATTGCATGGCTCATTATGACAGAATCATCAAATCATGGATCAAATCACACATCTAGTTTAATAAGTCTAATATTTATATAGTGTGATATATAAAATGTAGCTATACTTTGGGATACTAAGATATCCAGAGACACCTTTCAAACTACACTAAGAAAACACACTGCACTGTAGTTTTGTAAATCTTACATGCTCACTTAGACTAGTAGGACTAAAAAGGAATTTGAAAATAGAGGGAAAAAAGTAAAAACCCTTTGGATTCAATAAAGTGATTCTGATGTAAGAAAATAATTTAAAAAGTGGGATTGAAAGGGAGGATATGTATATGGGAGGTAGACTTCCAAGAACACTGAAAGGACAGACTTTTAAATTTATAACCATGGAATATTTGTAATGAGCCTGAAATATCACCATGAACAAAGAGTGGGCCTGTGGATTCAAGTGGATCTTTGAGAACGTAGAAAACAATATGCTATCCTGTATCAGCATCATTCGTGCCTTTTTCTTTTTTTTAACTTTACAATATTGTATTGATTCTGCCACACATTAACATGAACCCACCATGGGCATACGCATGTTCCCCATCCTGAACCCCCCCTCCCACCTCCCGCCCCGTGCTATACCTCCGGGTCATCACAGTGCACCAGCCCCAAGCATTCTGTATGGAACCTGGACTGGCAATTTGTTTCTTATATGATATTATACATGTTTCTGTGCCATTCCCCGAAATCGTCCCACCCTCTCCCACAGAGTCCAAAAGACTGTTCTGTACATCTGTGTCTCTTTTGCTGTTATGCATACAGGGTTATTGTTACCATCTTTGTAAATTCTATATATGCATTAGTATACTGTATTGGTGTTTTTCTTTCTGGCTTACTTCACTCTGCTCCAGTTTCATCCACCTCATTAGAACTGATTCAAATGTATTCTTCTTAATGGCTGAGTAATACTCTGTTGTGTATATGTACCACAGCTTTCTTATCCATTCATCTGCTGATGGACATCTAGGTTCTTTCCATGTCCTGGCTATTATAAACAGTGCTGCGATGAACATTGGGGTACACGTGTCTCTTTCAATTCTGGTTTCCTCAGTGTGTATGCCCAGCAGTGGGATTGTTGGGTCATAAGGTAGTTCTATTTGCAAATTTTTAAGGAATCTCCACACTATTCTCCATAGTGGCTGTTCTAGTTTGCATTCCCACCAACAGTGTAAGAGGGTTCCCTTTTCTCCACACCCTCTCCAGCATTTATGGCTTGTAGACTTTTGGATAGCAGCCATTCTGACTGGCGTGAAATGGTACTTCATTGCGGTTTTGATTTGCATTTCTCTGATAATGAGTGATGTTGAGCATCTTTTCATGTGTTTGTTAGCCATGTGTATGTCTTCTTTGGAGAAATGTCTGTTTAGTTCTTTGGCCCATTTTTTGATTGGGTCATTTATTTTTCTGGAATTGAGCTGCAGGAGTTGCTTGTATATTTTTGAGATTAGTTGTTTGTCAGTTGCTTCATTTGCTATTATTTTCTCCCATTCTGAAGGGTGTCTTTTCACCTTGCTTATAGTTTCCTTTGTTGTGCAGAAGCTTTTAAGTTTAATTAGGTTGCATTTGTTTATTTTTGTTTTTATTTCCAATATTCTTGGAGGTGGGTCATAGAGGATCCTGCTGTGATATATGTCAGAGAGTGTTTTGCCTATGTTCTCTTCTAGGAGTTTTATAGTTTCTGGTCTTACGTTTAGATCTTTAATCCATTTTGAGTTTATTTTTGTGTATGGTGTTAGAAAGTGATCTAGTTTCATTCTTTTACAAGTGGTTGACCAGTTTTCCCAACACCACTTGTTAAAGAGATTGTCTTTAATCCATTGTATGTTCTTGCCTCCTTTGTCAAAGATAAGGTGTCCATAGATGCATGGATTTATCTCTGGGCTTTCTATTTTGTTCCATTGATCTATATTTCTGTCTTTGTGCCAGTACCATACTGTCTTCATAACTGTGGCTTTGTAGTAGAGCCTGAAGTCAGGCAGGTTGATTCCTCCAGTTCCGCTCTTATTTCTCAAGATTGCTTTGGCTATTCGAGGTTTTTTGTATTTCCATACAAATTGTGAAATTATTTGTTCTAGCTCTGTGAAAAATACCATTGGTAGTTTGATAGAAATTACATTGAATCTATAGATTGCTTTGGGTAGTATACTCATTTTTACTATATTGATTTTTCCGATCCATAAACATGGTATATTTCTGCATCTATTAGTGTCCTCTTTAATTTCTTTCACAAGTGTTTTATAGTTTTCTATATACAGGTCTTTAGTTTCTTTACATAGATATATTCCTAAGTGTTTTATTTTTTTCATTGCAATGGTGAATGGAATTGTTTCCTTAATTTCTCTCTCTATTTTCTCATTATCAGTGCATAGGAATGCAAGAGATTACTGTGTGTTGATTTTATATCCTGCAACTTTACTATATTCATTGATTAGCTCTAATAATTTTCCGGTGGAGTCTTTAGGGTTTTCTATGTAGAGGATCGTGTCATCTGCAAACAGTGAGTGTTTTACTTCTTCTTTTCCAATCTGGATTCCTTTTATCTCTTTTTCTGCTCCAATTGCTGTGGCCAAAACTTCCAAAACTATGTTGAATAGTAGTGGTGAAAGTGGGCACCCTTGTTTTGTTCCTAACTTTAGGGGAAATGCTTTCAACTTTTCACCATTGAGGATAATGTTTGCTGTGGGTTTGTCATATATAGTTTTTATTATGTTGAGGTATGTTCCTTCTATTCCTGCTTTCTGAAGAGTTTTTATCATAAATAGATGTTGAATTTTGTCAAAGGCCTTCTCTGCATCTATTGAGATAATCATATGGCTTTTATTTTTCAATTTGTTAATGTGGTGAGTTACATTGATTGATTTGCAGATATTGAAGAATCCTTGCATCCCTGGGATAAAGCCCACTTGGTCATGGTGTATGATCTTTTTAATGTGTTGTTGGATTCTGATTGCTAGAATTTTGTTAAGGATTTTTGCGTCTATGTTCATCAGTGATATTGGCCTGTAGTTTTCTTTTTTTGTGGCATCTTTGTCAGGTTTTGGTATTAGGGTGATGGTGGCCTCATAGAATGAGTTTGGAACTTTACCTTCCTCTGCAATTTTCTGGAAAAGTTTGAGTAGGAGAGGTGTTAGCTCTTCTCTAAATTTTTGGTAGAATTCAGCTGTGAAGCTGTCTGGACCTGGGCTTTTTGCTGGAAGATTTCTGATTACAGTTTCAATTTCCGTGCTTGTGATGGGTCTGTTAAGATTTTCTATTTCTTCCTGGTTCAGTTTTGGAAAGTTGTACTTTTCTAAAAATTCGTCCATTTCTTCCACGTTGTCCATTTTATTGGCATATAATTGCTGATAGTAGTCTCTTATGATCCTTTGTATTTCTGTGTTGTCTGTTGTGATCTCTCCATTTTAATTTCTAATTTTATTGATTTTATTATCTCCCTTTGTTTCTTGATGAATCTGGCTAATGGTTTGTCAATTTTATTTATCCTTTCAAAGAACCAGCTTTTGGCTTTGTTGATTTTTGCTATGGTATCTTTTGTTTCTTTTGCATTTATTTCTGCCTTAATTTTAAAGATTTTTTTCCTTCTACTAACTCTAGGGTTCTCCTTTTCTTCTTTTTCTAGTTGCTTTAGGTGTAGAGTTAGGTTATTTATTTGACTTTTTTCTTGTTTCTTGAGGTATGCCTGTATTGCTATGAACTTTCCTCTTAGCACTGCTTTTATAGTGTCTCACAGGTTTTGGGTTGTTGTGTTTTCATTTTCATTCATTTCTATGCATATTTTGATTTCTTTTTTGATTTTTTTCTGTGATTCATTGGTTATTCAGAAGCGTGTTGTTCAACCTCCATAAGCTGGAATTTTTAATAGTTTTTCTCCTGTAATTGAGATCCACTCTTAATGTATTATGGTCAGAAAAGATGCTTGGAATGATTTCAATTTTTTTTTAATTTATCAAGGTTAGATTTATGACCCAGGATGTGATCTATCCTGGAGAAAGTTCCATGAGCACTTGAGGAAAAGGTGAAATTCATTGGTTTGGGGTGAAATGTCCTATAGATATCAATTAGGTCTAACTGGTCTATTGTATCATTTAAAGTTTGCATTTCTTTGTTAATTTTCTGTTTAGTTGATCTGTCCATAGGTGTGAGTGGAGTATTAAAGTCTCCCACTATTATTGTGTTATTGTTAATTTCCCCTTTCATGCTTGTTAGCATTTGTCTTACATATTGCAGTGCTCCTATGTTGGGTGCATATATATTTATGATTGTTATATCTTCTTCTTGGATTGATCCTTTGATCATTATGTAGTGGCCTTCTTTGTCTCTTTTCACAGCCTTTGTTTTAAAGTCTATTTTACTGGATATGAGTATTGCTACTCCTGCTTTCTTTTGGTCTCTATTTGCATGGAATATATTTTTCCAGCCGTTCACTTTCAGTCTGTATGTGTCCCTTGTTTTGAGGTGGGTCTCTTGTAGGCAGCATATATAGGGGTCTTATTTTTGTATCCATTCAGACAGTCTTTGCCTTTTGGTTGGGGCATTCAACCCATTTACGTTTAAGGTAATTATTGATAAGTATGATCCCGTTGCCATTTACTTTATTGTTTTGGGTTTGGGTTTATATGCCCTTTTTGTGTTACCTGTCTAGAGAATATCCTTTAGAATTTGTTGGAGAGCTGGTTTGGTGGTGCTGAGTTCTCTCAGCTTTTGCTTTTCTGTAAAGCTTTTGATTTCTCCTTCATATTTGAATGAGATCCTTGCTGGGTACAGTAATCTGGGCTGTGGGTTATTTTCTTTCACCACTTTAAGTATGTCTTGCCATTCCCTCCTGGCCTGAAGAGTTTCTGTTGAAAGATCTGCAGTTATCCTTATGGGAATCCCCTTGTGTGTCATTTGTTGTTTTTCCCTTGCTGCTTTTAATATTTGTTCTTTGTGTTTGATCTTTGTTAATTTGATTAATATGTCTCTTGGGGTGTTTCATCTTGGGTTTATCCTGTTTGGAACTCTCTGGGTTTCTTGGACTTGGGTGATTATTTCCTTCCCCATTTTAGGGAAGTTTTCAACTATTATCTCAAGTATTTTCTCATGGTCTTTCTTTTCGTCTTCTTCTTCTGGGATTCCTATAATTCGAATGTTGGAGCGTTTCATGTTGTCCTGGAGGTCTCTGAGATTTTCCTCATTTCTTTTAATTCATTTTTCTTTTTTTCCTCTCTGATTCATTTATTTCTACCATTTTATCTTCTATTTCACTAATCCTATCTTCTGCCTCCATTATTCTACTATTTGTTGCCTCCAGAGTGTTTCTGATCTCATTCATTGCATTATTCATTATATATTGACTCCTTTTTATTTCTTCTAGGTCCTTGTTAAACCTTTCTTGCATCTTCTCAATCCTTGTCTCCAGGCTATTTATCTGTGATTCCATTTTGTTTTCAAGGTTTTGGATCATTTTCACTATCATTATTTGGAATTCTTTCTCAGGTAGATTCCCTACCTCTTCCTCTTTTGTTTGGTTTGGTGGGCATTTCTCCTATTCCTTTACCTGCTGGGTATTCCTCTGTCTCTTTGTCTTGGTTATATTACTGCATTTGGGGTGGCCTTTCTGTATTCTGGGAATTTGTAGAGTTCTCTTTATTATGGAGTTTCCTCGCTGTGAGTGGGGTTGTATCAGTGGGTTGTCAAGGTTTTTTGGTTAGGGTAGCTGTGTCGGAGTTCTGGTGGGTGGAGCTGGATTTCTTCTCCAATGAAGAAATGAAGTGTCCAGTAATGAGTTATGAGATGTCAATGGTTTTGGAGTAACTGAGCTGCCTGTATATTGAAGCTCAGGGGTCTGTTCCTGTGTTGCTGGAGAATTTGCATGGTATGTCTTTCTCTGGAACTTGTTGGCCCTTGGGTGGTGCTTGGTTTCAGTGTAGGTATGGAGGCATTTGATGGGCTCCTATCGATTAATGTTCCCTGGATTCAGGAGTTCTCTGATGTTCTCAGGATTTGGACTTAAGCCTCCTGCTTCTGGTTTATAGTTTTATTTTTACAGTAGCCTCAAGACTTCTCCATCTATATAACACTGATGATAAAACATCTAGGTTAAAGATGAAAAGTTTCTCCACATTGAGGGACACCCAGAGAGGTTCAGTGAGTTACATGGAGAAGAGAAGAGGGAGGGGGTAGTTACAGGTGACTGGAATGAGATGAGGTGGGATCAGAAGAGGAGAGAGCAAGCTAGCCAGTAATCACTTCCTTATGTGCGCTCCTCAGTCTGGACTGCTTAGAGATGTTCACGGAGTTATACAGGGAAGAGGAGAGGGAGGAAGTAGACAGAGGTGGCCAAGACGATAAAAGAGGGAAATGGAAAGGAGAGAGACAGACCCAGCCAGTAACCAGTTCCCTAAGTGTTCTCCATCATCTGGAACACACAGAGATTCACAGAGTTGGGTAGAGAATAGAAGGGGGAGGGAAGAGATAGAGACAACCTGGTGGAGAAAAAGGAGAGTCCAAAGGAGGAGAGAGTGGTAAAGCCAGTAATCTCACTTTCAGGTAAAATTGGGTACTGAAGATTGGGTTTATAAATGTACAAAATTGACAACAAATAGCAAAAAGCAAAGATTAAAAATCTGTTTTTGAAGACAATGATCTGCTTTTCTGGATGCCTGATGTCCTCTGACAGCATTCAGAAGTTGTTTTGTGGCATTTACTCAGTGTTGAAATGTTCTTTTGATGAATTTGTGAGGGAGAAAGTGGTCTCCCCGTCCTATTCCTCTGCCATCTTAGGACTGCCCTCCCCCTCATGCATTTCTTAAGATTCATTGATCTCTGTCTCTTTGCTTGCTAATTGTGAAAAAAGAAGATACAAAAACATATGAAAAAGAGTTCCAAGAAAGTATAATTACTCATTTCCTTCCCTTTTTTTGCCTCCTATATTATGAATGGTTTAAAGATGACCAACTGATTGAGAGACTGGAGAAACAGCAGGGTGCAAAACCACATCTGTTATAAAGGAAACAAAGGAAAAGAAAAGTGTCTCAACTATTGGTGGCCATTGCTTCAAAATATAATTAAATTTAATGTAGAAGAGAAAATTTGAACTTTGACTCCTTGAGACACTTTTCAGAGGATTATTCTTGACTTTCGCCTGTACCTGTATAGATTCAAGTACTCCTGAAATCATTCCTGCCTATGAATAAATAGCACTGAAACAACAGAGTTTACTGATACCCTACTTCTACTATGTTAATGCAGTTATAAACAAGAAAAAATACTCAAGGTCAGTATTTTGACAAGTTGTAGAAAACCAGGCAAATCTCGGTCTAGACAAGTAACTACTATATTTCCCATTTTCAACTACTGACTCTTCCAATTCAGTGGAGTATCAGGTTATCTGTGATGAAGTGGTGTTACTCGGCAACAAGGGTAGCCCCTGCTATTCTTGGGCAGAAGGAGCTGCTGACATGGTAAATCATTCACCAAACCTGTATTTGTTTATAAATAGCTAGTACCTACCACTGTCCAACTCAATGGATATGAATGTGAACAAATGCTGGGAGATAGTGAAGGACAGGGAGTCCTGGCATGATGCCTCCCAGGGAGTCACAAAGAGTAGGACACGGCTTAGCGATCAAACAACAACCACCACTGTCTTCCTGCTGAGAGTCACAAATGATAGTAAAACCTATTAATAATATTTAACAAATGAATATTGGGTTTTGAGGAAAATTACTCTGAGGAGTCAGTCAAGGGCTTCACAAACTACAAAGGAGTCCATCCAACCAAAAAAAAAAAAAAGTTAATAATTCCTGACTAGAGATAATAAAGAATTATATAAAATCAGAATTTGCAGAACTCAAAGTCTAGGTGATGTCTGCTTGTGTTTTAACATTTTCTGCAAGTGTTTTCCTAACACTAAGTACTGAATTCCTTCATACCATTTCAGACATGCCTGTCATCATGTACTGTCTTCAAATATTTTTCTATATTATTGAATTATCAGATCAAACACTAATATCTCATTACTTCTCATTTTGCTATTCCTGCTGCTTTTTACACTTGTCAATATTAACGATCTTTTTCTTTTGGATATGCTCATGATAATCTTAAGGGAATTTTAAAAATATCATAGAAATTAAATTGAATATCTTTAATTCATTTAAGTACAGTTTGTTTTGCTTTTTGACTTATGAGTCTCATTTCTATATAAGGTAGATAATTATAGTCCTCAGTTCATGACAAACTAGAATCATTGGTCTGTTTTATCTGAGGTTAACAGTTTTCCATTTGAGCCCCTCCCTCCAGCCTCCATCACCAATAGGAACCCAATCTAATGTGTTTAATATCTGACTTCAGTATGGTGATACTATATGTGATTACAGTATGTTACTTAAGAAAAGTGATACTGTGTTATATTCTTGTTTTCTTTCTCACATTTTTCTATGTAAAATCATATCTTTAGAACCTATTCACCCTGCTCTATAACACATGCACAATGACTTGAGTGAGTTTGATTGCCATGTAGCGTACTGTTCTATGCTTCTACCATATGAGCTTCCCACCCCCCACAAATTACCATGATTAACAGTCCTATCCATGTCCTCCATGGATATGAGTTATATCCATGGCCATGTGGGAGAGAGTCCCTGTGGACACACTAAGAAGTGGTATTGCTAGGTGAGAAGGAATAGATTGCTGTGTTATTTTCAGAAAGGTTGCAATTGTCAAAACAGAGTAATTTATTAAGGTTTCTATTTCCCCATGCATTTTTTTTATTAAACAGTATTATTGAGCATATAAAAAAACTTACTAGTTTTTATGGAGAAAAGTAGAACCCCACAGGCATTTCTCTGATCACACTATCAGTTGATCATATTAGTCTTACATCAAAGCTACATAGGATCTCCTTTTGTGATATATGCCTCTACATATATTTGGACCATTTTTCTGTTGTGTTTCCTATAGTTTCCTTGATAACTAGTGAGAATTCCTTGTAATGTTAGATATATTATTCATGTTTCCGGTTTAGGCCTCCAGTGAGTTCCCCTTTAGAAGGTTTGTCTGTTGTATTCTTAATTGAATAGAAGCTTTTAATTTTGATATAGCTGTTATACTATTTTTTATGACTTTGGTTTGTGTTTCTGCATTTTATTGAAGAAATTTCCATCCCAAGATCACCAATATATTCTCATATGTTTTTACTGTTTACCTTATAGTTTTACCTTTCCATTAGGTACTTAGTTAATCTAGATTTT
Source organism: Capra hircus (assembly GCF_001704415.2). Taxonomy (NCBI): domain Eukaryota; kingdom Metazoa; phylum Chordata; class Mammalia; order Artiodactyla; family Bovidae; genus Capra; species Capra hircus. Next base: position 24,744,144 of record NC_030816.1, read on the forward strand.
ATTCTTCTATGTTATTTGAGAGAAAGGTTGCATTTTAGTTTTTCCTATCAGAGAGCCAGTAGTACAAACTCAACCACGTAAAGATGATCTACTTATTCTCTCACTGATCCCTGATGTCACAGCTATCACATAACACTACCCTCTTGTTGTTCAGTCACTAAGCTGTGTCCAATACTTTGTAACTCCATGGACTGCAGCACACCTGGTTTCCCCATCCTTCACTATCTCCTGGAGTTTGCTCAAACTCATGCCCATTGAGTCAGTGATGCCATCCAACCATCTCATCCTCTGTCAGCCTCTTCTTCTCCTGCCCTCAATCTTTCCCAGCATCAGAGTCTATTCCAATGAGTTGGCTCTTCACATCAGGTGGCCAAAGTATTGGAGCTTCAGCTTTAGCATCAATCTTTCCAATGAATATACAGTTTTGATTACCTTTAGTATTGAGTGGTTTGATCTCCTTGAGTCCAAGGGTCTCTCAAGAGTCTTCTCCAGCACCACAGTTTGAAAGCATCAATTCTTCAGTGTTGCTTCTGGGCATTCTTATTTTTTCCCTGATTTTATGTGTCTGTTCCTGTACCAGTACGTGCTTTTTATTGCTGTGGTATAGTATGCATTAAAAAGAATACATTAAAATTTTTCTTCTACTTTCTCAGAAATTTCTAGGAGAACAAAATGTTTATTGGTTGCATTTTTCCATCACTATAAAATTTGTTATATTCAAGCATACTGAAAAACAACACATTAAAAAAAAACTTTATTGCCCACTTTATGGCATGTCAATGTATAATTGTGCTCTGCATTGGAACCACTCACCCCTGGTATTTGGTATGTTAGTATAGGAACTGGCAGCAGTATTTTAATATTTGATTTAGAAAAAAATATGAGTATTGAAGCTCAGCCAGCCACATACTCCTCCACAGTCTTTATGTTGTCCATCACTTCTCAAGAACTAAATGTGAGATAGTTCATTAGCTCTTAACCAGAATCCTTTATAATACTTTATTTTTTCTCTGCTGATCCTGCTCCTTTTTTTAACCTCTACTAGCAAAAAATATAGGAGAAGGCAATGGCACCCCACTCCAGTACTCTTGCCTGGAAAATCCCATGGGCAGAAGAGCCTGGTAGGCTGCAGTCCATGGGGTTGTGAAGAATCAGACATGACTGAGTGACTTGACTTTCACTTTTCACTTTCATGCATTGGAGAAGGAAATGGCAACCCACTCCAGTGTTCTTGCCTGGAGAATCCCAGGGATGGGGGAGCCTGGTGGGCTGCCGTCTATGGGGTCATACAGAGTCGGACACGACTGAAGCGACTTAGCAGCAGCAGCAGCAAAACGTATATGAAAGGGCTTGATAAATGTGAAGTTTCTTATACATTACATTGCCAATATAAAGAATAGTGTTTTGGGGACTTCCTACATGGTCCAGTGGTTAAGACTCTGCTCTTCTAATACAGGGGACTCAGGTTTGATCCCGGACTGAAGACTAACGTCCCACATGCCTTACAGCACAGGCCCTCCCCACCGAAAAACAGAGTAATGTTTTATGTATAATAATAGCAACAAAGCTTTGTGTTTATATAATGTTTTTTAAGTTTATGCAGTAAGAATGTATTCCTTCCTTTACTTTACTGATGAGAACTCTGACTCAAAATTTTTTCTTATCCTAAATTATAAACAAGGAATCTGAGACTTAGTGTGGTTCGCCCACTCTTTTGAGATACTAAGGCTGAATGAAAGGCAGAATAAGAACTGGACCTCAGATCTCTCTTTCTTTAGCATGCTGATGCCATTTCATTGTTTGTACTGGCAGAGAAGCCTTGTCTACTCCAGCAAACCACAGAGAGACCCCTATAATCCACTATAGGTTGCATTAAACTAGTACCTCTGGGTAAGAAAGATAACCGTGCGTAATGTTTTTATGCCTGATTTATAAAAGAATATAGTATATCTGTCAGGCAAACCAGATTGTGGTAACAAGAACATTAATAATCCTCTATTGGCAATATTGTTCTAATATTACCAAGTGTTCACTCTCCTTCTTAAACCCTTTTTTCTCCCTGGCTCAGCTTATGTCATACGTTTTTCTGGATTTACACACTTATGCCAGATAAAAGCTTTCCCTCACAGACAAAGTTGGCAAACACACATATCGAGACAAATGCAAGAGGTACTATGGCATTTGTGAGGCTCAGAATATTAGGAACATATGAGCACTGATGATAAACAGACTAAGAAAAACTAAAAATGTGCACATTATGCCCCAATTTTCTAAAACTGTGATGTGGGAAGATGAGAAATCTTTGATTTGTTGCCTGTAAGAACTTTCTCACCAAAATGAAGATAACAAAATAATTTAAATACATCTAAATATTTTAAATATTCATGAATAAATGAATGATAAGATAAAATCTATTTCTCATGTTCTTCATTACATCATAATATATACAATACATTTTTTATATATGTATATATATATATATATATATATATATATATCTCCTAGGGACAAGGCTGAGCCCCTGCACCTTTGTAATAATCTCTACTACCTCTATCTTTACCTCAGTAACTCTTTCCCAATAACTCTGGGCCCTATGAAAATAACAAATAATGTAGCCTCTTAACACACATCTCATAACACTGCTATCTATTTTACACATTACTTTCACATTAATTCTTATGTCAAACAATTCCATCGAAGATTTTCCTTCCCTAATCAAGTTTTGTGAGCCTGTGAATAGTCCAAGAACAGATTTTGATGACCGAGGCCCATTCACCATGCCACTCTGCCTGCTTTTCATGGCTATTCCTCTGTTATGTATGGTTGGCTTTTAATTGCTCCAGAGCCTTCAGATAACATGTCAGCAGAATACATTTCTTACTGGCTTCTCCAGCAACCACACTGGTTCAACATCAGTTGTTTTATGTGTGTCCCAAGCAAGATCCATTTATATCCACCCTAGTCAAAATTCATTTGCTTCAACTTTTATTATATTTAAATGTTTGACATCAAAGCATGACTCAAGGTATAATGATAGAAAAAGGAATTTACAAGCATTCCTTTGCACAGTTCTGATAGGCACAAATATCAGTTGCCATGATTTAGTAAGTCTCATCTACCAATATTACTTCAAATTTCAACCATCAATGTATTAGCTGTGAGTACTTACTCTTATTATTAGCTGTGAGTACTTATTGGGTACAAACTTGGAAGCTAACTCTCAGTGCACAAATCACTGCATACCTAATAGATGCTTTTAGATGAGGGACCAATCAGATCACTTCTTTCTAAGTCTGTCAGTGATTGGTCACTGCATATCTGTTAATTTCGTTCACCCACAGACGATAAAAGGTACAGTTCAGTTACTTCCTTGTCTCCCAGTGATAAAACCCATGTGACATTTTACAAAAATGGGCATTCAGAAGAGGAATCAAAGTGAAGCAAACAAATGATGAATGATAATGCTGGAAGTAAAATATGAATTAGACAAAAATAGATGTGTAGAGAAATGGCTGACCTGGGCATGTTGACATGACCCTAGTTGGAGACAGTCTAGTGAGAGCCAGGACTTAGCAAAGGGGAACTTTATATAAATGAAGAAAGTGGTTGTGACAAAAAGGATAAAGACTCTCCAGGGGAACAAGCAGGCAAAACACTTCACATGAAAGCAACTCCTGGAGTTATTTCACAACACTGAAATCACAAAGGATAAAATGTCAGAAGCATATTCAAAGTTGGGAAGAAGCATGATGTTTCTCCAAGACTTAGGAAAAAAATGGTAGCTCCCTATCCCATTACATGACAAGAAGGCTAGCACTGTTCAAACAACCACTTGTTAGGATTTTTAAATGTAAAATAAAACACTGTAATTCTCATTTTTTCAAGTGATTGAAATTACAGTATAAATATATAATAATTTTACATTAGAATGTATTAATGTTTTAAACTAACATTAACAGAATTTTTAATGTTCCAACAAAATTTTTGAAAGTTACAGAACAATTGTACTTTTCCCTTTTGATTGTTGTTATGATCACTCTACACAGTTTCAATTTATAGGTTCATTTTTGCAGTCCCATACTGTACAAAATGAGGAATACACACACACACACATGTGAATGTGTGTATCTGTGTGGTGGTGGTGTGTGTGTATTTTGGAATATAAAAATGACAAATCTTTTCAAGTAAAATTTAGATGTAAAGTTTATAAAATATAAAATGACTAAGCCCACATATATTTTATATTCAAGTTATAGATTACTAAAAAAGTCATGAAAAGCAAATTTTTATTGACATGATTATATTTATAAAACCTTAATTGGAGCTTCTCAAAATTTATCTTTCAATTCAAACATTTTCAATAGTTTTAAAATGCTCATATAACCAAGTATTGAGTTCATATGTCTCTGCCAAATATACCAACCTCGCTGGCGAGTGCACCTATATGGCAGTATAGCAGCAAGCACTTTCCGAGCCCTCCTGCCAAAAGGAACATTAAGTGGTTTCAACAGTGAATTTCAGCCACTCACATTGAATACAATGTTGCAATCCTTTGCCTTCTAGAAACAGGATCTTTAACACATTCTGCCTGCTGTGACTCAGTTATCATACAGATATGAACAAAACATACTCAATAATGGAATGTATATTGCAATCCATTGTGCAAATAAAATGTCAAATTTTCCTTGATGTTGAAGTTTTGTAGAGCAAGATATTACCAATCTCTATTTTTAGGGTTAAGGCTATCAAAAGTTGTTCATCTATATACATATATGCTACTTTAAAAAACACACACACAAAAAGCAGAACACAAAACCCTCTTATGGTACTGAAATCTTGTCCACATGTACAGTGAATACTGCTTAATCAATAGATTGGAGAATGGAAAGTTCAAATCATTCTAATATTCTTAATAACCCACAGTTACTCTACATTAGTCTTCAAATATTAATGTTTTGCAAAAATAGGCACCAATAAAATTGCTTTTAATATAGTTCTTAATGAATTAGAAGACATTTTAAGATATTCTTAATGCAAAGAGATCCAACCAGTCCGTCCTAAAGGAGATCAGTCCTGGGTGTTCATTGGAAGGACTGATGCTAAAGCTGAAACTCCAATACTTTGGCCACCTCATGCAAAGAGTTGACTCATTGGAAAAGACTCTGATGCTGGGAGGAATTTGGGGCAGGAGGGGAAGAGGACGACAGAGAATGAGATGGCTGGATGGCATCACCAACTCGATGGACATGAGTTTGAGTGAACTCTGGGAGTTGGTGATGGACAGGGAGGCCTGACATGCTGCGATTCATGGGGTCGCAAAGACTCGGACACGACTGTGTGACTGAACAGAACTGAACTGAATGAAGAATAGCCATTATAGACCTTTCATTAACAATGATGGTTAATGGGAATTTCTGCCTGAAGGGAGAAAAATTGCCAGGTTTCAAGATACACTGTTTAAATATATATATATATATATATATATATATATATATATATATGCTATTTCAAAAGAGACCTGTGGTTTAGAAGATTTTGACCAACTGTCATAAGGAAAAGCAAAAATTACCCATCTGGGTCAAACTCATCCTTAGGCCATAGGGCTCCAGTATGTTCTGAGGAGTTTCCTCTCTAAAAAACTGAACTGAACTGAATATCTACCTTACTCCATAACTCTCTCCTAACCTGTCATCTCTAAAGTTATTACCTGAACATGGTTGAATTTCAGTCTGTATCGACCTCTTGACAATGAGATGATCCATATAGTCTTTACCCTGTAAAATGCATTTTCATAATGTCTACTTATCTCTTAAGGTTTTATGGGTAGGCTTTGGGTTTTATGTTTCAGACTTAATAAAGGAACTGTCTGCTTTTTTTCAAACCCTTCATGCCCTTATAAGCAGCAATCAAATCCCATTTGGCACTTAAGTTAAAAACAGGCAATTTACTAAATTTGTGGCTTGGGTATTGAAACTTATCACCATTTACAATTTAAATGCTTAACTCTAAAAGCACTTAGAAATGTGAACTTGCAGAGAGGTGGTTAAGAGGTCATAGTATAAGGAATGGAGTCAGCAATCCTGAGTCTACTGCATGATATTTAGAGTCACACAAACTCTATTCTCAGTTTTTTTCATCTATTGTGTGTGTGTGTGTGTGTGTGTGTGTGTTATTTGCTCAGTTATGTCTGACTCTTTGTGACTCTATTGACTGTAGCCTGCCAGGCTCCTTTGTCAGAGTTCTCCAGGCAAGAATATTGGAGTGGGTTGCCATTACTTTCTCCAGGGGATCTTCCCAACCCAGGGATCGAACCTGGGTCTCCTGCATTGTGGGCAGATTCTTTTTACCATCTGAGCCACCAGGGAACCCCTTTTATCTATTAAATGGGTATGATACAAGTTATGCTGCATAGTGTTGTTAATAGGAGTAAATGAGATGGTGTGTCGTCCTACTCTTAGCAACCCCATGGACTGTAGTCTACCAGGCTCCTCCGTCCATGGGATTTTCCAGGCAAGAGTACTGGAGTGGGGTGCCATTGCCTTCTCCAGGGGATCTTCCCCACCCAGGGATTGAACCTGGGTCTCCTGCATTGCAAGCAGATGCTTTACCCTCTAAGCCACCAGGGAAGCCCCAAATGAGATGATACATAACTTTATAGTTAATGGCAGATAATAAGCACCAAAGTATTTTCAGCCATTGCTCGAACTCAATCATTTATAACCAAACCTAGAAGTTTTGCCTGGGAAAAATGCCAAACCAGACAGTATATGGGACTGAACATAGAATCATCTCCCGAAAATCAGGATGTATGGTTCAGCTCAGTTCAGTGGCTCAGTCATGTCTGAGTCTTTGTGACCCCATGGCCTGCAGCACTCCAGGCTTCTCTGTCCATCACCAACTTCTGAAGCTTGCTCAAGCTCATGTCCATCGAATCAGTGATGCCATCCAACCATCTCATCCTCTGTCTTCCCCTTCTCCTCCTGCCTTCAATCTTTCCCAGCATTAGGGTCTTTTCCAGTGAGTCAGCTCTGCTCATCAAGTGGCCAAAGTATTGGAGCTTCAGCTTCAGCATCAGTCCTTCCAGTGAATATTCAGGGTTGATTTCCTTTAGGAGGGACTGGTTTGATCTCCTTGCACTCCAAGGGACTCTTAAGAGTCTTCTCCAACACCACAGTTCAAAAGCATCAATTCTTCAGCACTCAGCTTTCTTTATGGTCCAACTCTCACATCCATACATGACAACTGGAAAAACCATAATTTTGACTAGATGGACTTTTCTTAACAAAGTGATGTCTCTGCTTTTTAATACGCTGTCTAGGCTTGTCATAGCTTTCCTTCCAAGGAGCAAGCATCTTTTAATTTCACAGCTGCATTCACCATCTGCAGGATTTTGGAGCCCAAGAAAATAAAGTCTGCCATTGTTTCCATTGTTTCCCATTTTTCATGAAGTGATGGGACCAGATGCCATGATCTTAGTTTATTGAATGTTGAGTTTTAAGTCAGAATTTTCACTCTCCTTTTTCACTTTCATCAAGAGGCTCTTTAGTTCCTCTTCACATTCTGCCATATGGGTGGTATCATCTGCACAACCCTAGTTATTATGATGTGGTTTTTAAATTAGTTTTATTTATGGCAACTGCAATTAACCTTTCTACCCACCCATTCTTCAATCTTTTTGTGTATCTCACTCTATCCAAAATGGCAGATAAGTAAATTATATGATGACATTAGCAAATGGTATACCACATCCAAAATCTCTGGCCATTCAATTGATTGCTGGAATGGATCAGCCCCAAATATGGTTGGTAGATGTGATAATGACAGTAACTCAATTCATCATGGCCAGCACAAAGGTGGACAACCCAGTTTCTAGATTTGAGTCCTGTATAGCAACCTTCCTAACTTCTTCAAAGCCTTCATTGCTATTACTTTTTACTAGTGTAATTTTACTAGCTATAAACTTAGGGCTATGAAAGTTCAGTTATGAGTCATATTATTATGTCACTTCCAATTGATAGTTATGTGCTTTTCAGCTAAACTCAATGGTTCTTGTGTAAGTAATTCTTGAGAGTTAAATAATCCTTACCCATGAACCTCATTTTACTCTTCAGATAAAACATTTTCTTATTTTTATACCTACAAATGCTAGAAACATGATAATATTTTTCTTCCTAGAGCTAGAAAGATGTAATAAGAAACCAAGCACATTTATGCAACCATGGTGCTAGCAGCTGGATAGTGTCAAAATTCCTTCATTTATTACTTTAGATTTACCAACAATTATGGCATATTTTAAAGTGACTTTGAGAGTTTGAACATACTTTACTTCTATAATCAAAGTATACTCCAAACAGATGGATAAAGGAAATGTGATCATTGACCTGTGAACTGACAGTTAGGGGCAATTGGGGGAGAATATGCAAAGTGTGAGGGTTGCTGGAAATTTCCTCCGTATATACCAAGTTTAGGAATTGAAGAAGCATAATGCTTTTCTGACTATTGGTAGCAAGCATATTCATCAGTTGCAGGCTTAGTGCCAGACTAGGATAAAGGAAACCTGAGTGTCAGCTAGTATTTTCACTTAACCTATGGAGTTCAATGTTTTCTTCTTAATATAAGAGAATTGATGTAGATAATCTTTAAGATGTGTGCTCTATCTGTAATTCAGTACTTCTAGGAATTTCTTGACAATTTAGGAGAAACTAATCCTACTTCAGATGGTGACTCTAGCCATGAAATTAAAAAATGCTTACTCCTTGGAAGGAAAGTTATGACCAACCTAGATAGCATATTTAAAAGCAGAGACATTACTTTGCCAACAAAGGTCTTTCTAGTCAAGGCTATGGTTTTTCCAGTGGTCGTGTATGGATGTGAGGGTTGGACTATGAAGAAAGCTGAGTACTGAAGAATTGATGCTTCTGAACCATGGTGTTGGGGGAGACTCTTGAGAGTCCCTTGGACTGCAAGGGGGTCCAACCAGGCCATCCTAAAGGAGATCAGTCCGGGATGTTCATTGGAAGAACTGATGCTGACACTGAAGCTCCAGTACTTCGGCCACCTCATGTAAAGAGTTGACTCATTGGAAAAGACTCTGAAGCTGGGAGGGATTAGCGGCAGGAGGAGAAGGGGACCACAGAGGATGAGATGGCTGGATGGCATCACTGACTTGATGGACATGAGTTTGGGTGAAGTCTGGGGGTTAGTGATGGACAGGGAGGCCTGGCGTGCTGTGATTCATGGGATCGCAAAGAGTCGGACACAACTGAGTGACTGAACTGAACTGAATCCTACTGCTGGGATAATAAATCTTATAATTGCATGATGCAAGAAAGAAAATTGAAGGAAGAGAGATAAACTCTCTAACAAGAGTCAGAACCAGGCCCCTTGATGTTGTCCCCATGTTTGGAAATGTTTGCAGTAGGGACTGTAGGCATTTTTGCCTAACATCAAGGTCAACAGTTACCACAGTCATCCTGAGTTACTCTTAGTACTAAGCAGTCAGCTACGTAAGTTTGCGTGTGCCTAAAAATCCTTCACATCCCAGCATCTTGGCATTCCTTGGAGCCACTTGATACTTCTGCCTCAGTTTCTCAAGATCAGTCATGACACAGCAAGCCATACAGGAAGGTGCACTTGGCATATAGTCAGTCCATCATTCACTGCAGGATGACTAATTTAGCTTTACTGGAAGAATTGATGAAGTTGAATTCCACCAAAATGGAATAAAGTTGGACTATCTGGATGTTACATGAGAAAGAGAAGTTCTTTTTCTATGTGGGAAAGAGAATTAAAGGAGATTTTAATGTACCCTTTCCTTCAAACCTCTGGTTACAGAGACTAAGCCTTCATTTTATTGTTGTATACTGTCTTCCTTTCTTTTGCTTTTTCATGTAAAGGTCGTCTCTCTGACCTTTCAGAATCACTAATTGCATGGCACTTATCCTGAATATATTTTTGAGTTGTATTTAAATGATATGATAATGGAATTTCTTATTACTCTGTCTCTAAGCTTTGGCCAAACGTCCTCAGATTGCTGATAACCACAATCAGAGATCTATTCTTCAGAAATTTGGCCTCACGTATGTGAATCACAAGAGAAGAAAGTAGTCATGACCTCATCCCCAGACACCTATAAAAGGTGAAGAGAAACAGAACCAAGTCATGCTGAGATCCACGCTGAAGACATTGCAGAGGAGGTTACTCAGCGTCTGCCAAGACCATAGACACGCTTCATCATATATCCCAACAGGAACACTGAAAGTCCAAACTGAAGGAAATTTTAATATGATTGTAGCTACAGAACAAATATTTTATGTCTCCAAGAATAATATGCTTTTTTGGTGAGTTGACATTTCCTGGCCTGCTTTCCTGCATGAAGAAGCTCAAGTTTCAGTACATTAAATTTATGATGCCACTTGGGCCTGCCAAGGGAACTTAAACAGATACTTGATGTCCTAAACTGAAATTATAGTTTTAAAACCAACTCTATTTTGCATAAAACTGAGCTATGTACTTAAAAAAAAGAAAAAAGAAAAAAAAAAAGTGGTAACTACTCTGCATTTACCCCATTTCCAGATCAGGATGCTGGAGTCTTTTTATAACTGGTTGAGAAAATGTAAGTTTAGCCACTGAAAGTTGGACTTCAAATTTTATACCCAATTAGAGGTTTCATTAAGCTTCATGTCATGTGAATTTGATTCCATGTCTATTTCTTTAATTCTTGCCAACTACAGCAGCCTTGAAATACTTGCCTACTCTAAAATTGTGCTTTGCATAGTAATTCCCAAAAGAAATCAAATTTAAACTTTGTCAGTTGGGGTTTTTTGTTTTGCCTTGTCTTTTAATCTCTCTTTTTATTAAGACTATTCTCACCTTGGTAAAAATAATCAATTTCATATGGGTCCTGGTGCCAATGTGCAGCTCCCAGACTGGGAAACTTTTCCTGATGGATCTGAAACAAATACTGCCAGACTTCCTAGGATCCCTAGTCATTGTGGAATGTCTTTTGTTTCTCACTGTGCAATCTCAGGAGCCCTGGGGGAATATAATTTTTATGTACTGAAAAGTCTTAAGAGCTACAAAGTATTGCCTTAGCGCAAGTCACTAGGCCTGGAGGAAAGAATGGTGACTTGGGAAAAGCTCTAAGTAAAATATCATTTTGTTTTGTTTTGTTTTGTTTTCTGAATATTCAGAGGGATTATGTTAGAAATACCAACCCAGTAGGAAAAGATTTATGCATCAAGGTACAACACATCAAATTAAAGAGAACTGAGTTATTTGAGTTCTCAGGTATTTTCTCATGAGTCTGAATGACTTGGAGCTCTCTTCTATGGGGGCAAGGATGGTAAATACCTTACTCTTGCAACAAGTAAGCTTTTTTACTGCTAAATGAGGGCCTAGTATAGTTTCTGAATCAATAGTAAGTGCCCTTAAAAAGTGTTTGTTATATTTCCTTGATATATTGTGCCTTTAAACAGTTAAAAATATTCTTTTTGTCCACCATGATGTTTTTCACTTTAAATTCTATTTGGTCTTATGTTAAAAATGTTACTGGCATTTTTATGCTGTATTTTTTTATATATATGGTCATTCTTTGATTTTCACACTTTCCACATACACCCTTTTTAATTTTTCTTGTTAACGTTATATCTTGGGATCTTCTTTTTAAACAATTATGAAAACCTCTATCTTTTGATTGTTTTTATTCACTTATATTTGACTCTTACCCATTTATTAGCTCTAATTACTCTTGTATTTTCTTGTACACGTGTGTCTATGTGTATATGTGTGTGAGAGACTTTTAGTGCCCCAAGTTCCATGGCTAGCTAGCTAATATCAGTTGAACTTCATTACTACAGTGGACAAGGTGACACCTTTCTCAGGCTACCCAATGGCAGCTTTCTGGCTTAACCCAACTCAGGGCAATGTGAGAAGAGAACACAGCACAAGTAGAATGCTCTCCAACTTAGTCTGCTTTAGTTGGATATTTCCATCCTGTCAGGGCTCTTGTTCCCTTTCTGATCTTTCTTAAATAGTTTCAAGTTTTTCCCATGAATGTCCTAGGACCAATGCTTCTCTACCCTCACAGCACATTATTACCATCTCGATGGTATAGTGTCACCTTAAGGAATTCCAGTTTAATTGGTGTAGATTGAGATCTGAGAACTGGTAGTTTGTTTTTGTTTTTAGTGTATAGTTGATTTATAGTGTTGTGTTAGTTTCAGGTTTACAGCAAAATGAATCAGTTATACACACACACACACACACACACACACACACATACACACACTATTTTAAGATTCTTTTCCCATAGCATATTGAAAAGCAGAGACATTACTTTGCCAACAAAGGTCCGTCTAGTCAAGGCTATGGTTTTTCCAGTGGTCATGTATGGATGTGAGAGTTGGACCATGAAGAAAACTGAGTGCCGAAGAATTGATGCTTTTCAACTGTGGTGTTGGGGAAGACTCTTGAGAGTCCCTTGGACTGCAAGGAGATCCAACCAGTCCATTCTAAAGATCAGCCCTGGGTGTTCTTTGGAAGGAATGATGCTAAAGCTGAAACTCCAGTACTTTGGCCACCTCATGCGAAGAGTTGACTCACTGGAAAAGACTCTGATGCTGGGAGGAATTGGGGAAAGGAGGAAAAGGGGACAACAGAGGATGAGATGGCTGGATGGCATCACCGACTCGATGGACGTGAGTCTGAGTGAACTCCGGGAGTTGGTGATGGAAAGGGAGGCCTGGTGTGCTGCGATTCATGGGGTTGCAGAATCGGACACGACTGAGCCACTGAACTGAACTGAACTGAACTGAACTGCAGTAGAGTTCCATGTGCTAAACAGTATGTCCTTTTTAGTTATCTATTTTGTATAGTGTGTATATGTCAATCACAATCTCCCAATTTATCCCCCCCTCAACTCTTATCCCTAGTAACATAAATTCGTTTTCTGCCTCTGTAATTCTGTTTCTGTTTTTAGATAAGCTCATCTGTACTCTATTTTTAGATTCCATATGTTAGTGATACCATATGATATCTTTCTTTCTCTGTCTGATTTACTTATCTCAGTATGACAGTCTCTAGGTCCATCCATGTTGCTGCAAAATGCGTTGTTTCATTCTTTTTTTATTAGTGACACTCCATTGAATGTGTGTACCATGTCTTTATCCATTCTTCCATTGATGGACATTTAGGTTGCTTCCATGTTCTAGCTATTGTAAATAGTGCTGCAGTGAACACTGGGGTACATGTGCTTTTTTGAGTCATGGTTCTCTCTGGATATATGCCCAGGAGTAGGATTGCTGGATCATATGGTAGCTCTATTTTCAAGTTTTAAAGGAGTCCTAGTACTGTTTTCCCTAATGGTAACATCAGTTTACATTCCCACCAACATTGTAGGAGGGTTCCCTTTTCTCCACACCCTCTCCAGAATTTATTGTTTGTAGGTTTTTTTGATGACGGCCATTCTAACTTCTTTGAGGTGATGCCTCACTGTAGTTTTGATTTGCACTTCTCTAATAACTAGTAATGTGGAGCATTTTTTCATGTACCTATTAGCCATCTTTATGTTTTCTTTGGAGAAATGACTTTAGATCTTCCACCCACTTTTTGATTGGGTAATTTGTAGTTATTTAAAAATTCTACCACCCCTGGGGATTCTAATGTGCAGCCAGGATGGAGAACCCCACCACATTACAAATATCATCTTTCATGATTCATAATGTTTTCCTAGTACAAAGAACAAAAGCCTAGTACTGAGTGGCTGCTCTTCCTGGAGGCTTTTGGAAGCTTCATATTTGTGGGGAGGTGTTTGTAGGGCTGTGAATACCTAGAGTTCTAGATCTATCCAAGAAACCTTAACAACATGTGTGATGCCATAGAGAGAGTGCCACCCTGCTCAGACCATCTGCTAGGAGCTTCTAGGTTGTCCTCAGCTGGTGCAATACAGAGAGAAAGGGTTCAAAACCAGGCCCAAGGAGAACTTTCTCTTCTTGTATCCCATATTCACTTTCTGTAGCCCTATCCCACTCCAGGCTTGTGTTTTCTTCCAACCCAAGGACTTAACCTCCTTTTGCCAACAGTCTTTCATAGGATTTTTGATTAGATGACCTGTGAGGCTTTAGGTTCTATCAGCCTCTTCTATGTTCTTTCTGGTATTGAATGCTTGGTCTGAAATGAACATTTTCCCTCTGTTCTGTTTTTCATCTCTCACTGACTTTGTTCATTAGCAATAATAGGTTTGCGTGTCTAAATGCCTTCTAGACTGATGAGACTATAATCTTTTTGAGGGTCAGAGTCTTTGCCTCTAGTAGTCATTATTGTTTATTCTGTGCCAAGAGTGGTGTTTGATTTGGTGCATAAAATTATCTTTATTTATTCCTGTTATCTTCAAACAGGTTGTCCATCCTAACAGCTTTGATTTATGGTTCAATAAAAATATTTTTTAATATTCAGATATAAAACATACATGAATTTAAACAATTTATAGAATTTATTTTACTCATTTCATAGGAGGTAAGCCTATAATTTCAATTCTGTTGTGGCGTCTAAGTAAAAATGAGCTTGTAAATCTCAAACTATTCTTAGTATGCAACAATGTTACTGTTGACACAAATCAATCTGATGTGTTTATTCTGGAAAAAAATCACATTTTATGAAAGACATAGTCCTCTAAGATATATTAGTTTCCTGGCTTATTGCTGCATACTGCTTTTTATGATACCTAAAGTCCTGACAGCAAATAGAACCTTATAGAGAAAGAAAAATAATTGAAGGTGTTTTATTACTCCTTGGGATAGAAGAAAGAGAAAAACAAGGCCAAGCTTTAGGGGGAATACCAAGTATAGAACATATTGGGAGCGTCAGGAAACAGAATCTGATGCCTTCAATTAGTCACGGAAGATGAAGAGGGAAGGCATAGAGCACAGTAAACAAGCTATCTTGCAATAAGCTTTAGAGCAAACCTAGAGTCAATTACTTGCCTGAAGATGTGGAGGTGGTCCTTATGAAAAAATTAACCTAAGAGTCTATCTCTTCCAGGAGAAAGGGGAAAAAGAAAGACCTAATATTGGGCTTATAAAAAATTTACTGAAGAAACAAACTATAGGGACTGAAGGAGGGATGGAGAGAGTGAGAGTTCACAGAGCAAGAGAGAGTCAGAAGTACTTTCCATAACTAAATGATCTGTTGAGAGAGTTTCATATTTTCCTTTTGAGAAAACATTTCAGTTTAAATGGAATATAATATTTCTACCCTTCACTTTCTGCCAAAAGGGTGGTATCATCTGCATATGTGAGGTTATTGATATTTCTCCCGGCAATCTTGATTCCAGCTTGTGCTTCTTCCAGCCCAGCATTTCTCATGATGTACTCTGCATAGAAGTTAAATAAGCAGGGTGACAATATACAGCCTTGTTGTACTCCTTTTCCTATTTGGAACCAGTCTGTTGTTTCATGTCCATTTCTAAATGTTGCTTCCTGACCAGCACACAGGTTTCTCAAGAGGCAGATCAGGTGGCCTGGTATTCCCAACTCTTTCAGAATTTTCCACAGTTTATTGTGATCCACACAGTCAAAGGCTTTGGAATACTCAATAAAGCAGGAATAGGTGTTTTTCTGGGACTCTCTTGCTTTTTTGATGATCCACCAGATGTTGACAATTTGATCTCTGATTCCTCTGCCTTTTCTGAAACAAGCTTGAATATTTGGAAGTTCTCGGCTCACATATTGCTAAAGCATGGCTTGGAGAATTTTGAGCATTGGTTTACTAGTGTGTGAGATGAATGCAATTGTGTAGTAATTTGAGTATTCTTTGGCATTGCCTTTCTTTGCGATTGGAAAGAAAACTGACCTTTTCCAGTCCTGTGGCCACTGCTGAGTTTTCCAAATTTGCTGACATATTGAGTGTAGCACTTTTACAGGAGATATCCCACGTCCATGGAACACTGGACTAGTTCAAATTTGGAAAAGGAGTACAAAAAGGCTGTATATTGTTACTTTGCTTATTTAACTCATATGCAGAGTAGTACATCATGCAAAATGCCAGCTGGATGATTCACAAGCTGGAATCATGATTTCCAGGAGAAATATCAACAACCTCAGATATGCAGATGATACCACTCTAATGGCAGAAAGCAAAGAGGAACTAAAGAGCCTCTTAATGAAGGTAAAAAGAAGAGTGGAAAAGCTAGCTTAAAACTTAACATCCAAAAAAACGAAGATCATGGCATCTGCTCCTATCACTACAAATAGATGGGGGAAAAGTGGAAACAGTGACAGACTTTATTTTCTTTGGCTCCAAAATCACTGTGGACAGTGACTGAAGCCATGAAATTAAAAGACACATACTTCTTGGAAGAAAAGCTTGGACAGACTAGACAGCATGTTAAAAAGCAGAGACATCACTTTGTGAACAAAGGTGCATATAATTAAAGCAATGATTTTTCTAGTAGTCATTTATGGATGTAAAAGTTGAACCATAAAGAAGGCTGAGCACTAAAGAATTGATGCTTTTGAATTGTGGTGCTGGAGAAGACTCTTGAGAGTCCACTGGGACTGCAAGGAGCCCAAACCAGTCAATTCTAAAGGAGATCAAAACAGTCAATCCTAAAGGAAATCAATCCTGAATATTCATTGGAAGTATTGATGCTGAAGCTGTAACTCCAATACTTAGGCCTCTGATGCAAAGAGCTGACTCACTGGAAAAGACCCTGATACTGGAAAATATTGAAGGCAGAAGGACAAGGGGACAAGAGGGCAACAGAGGATGAGATGGTTGGGATGGCATCACTGATTCAATGGACATGAGTTTGAACAAAATCTGGGAGATAGTGAAGGACAGGGAAGCCTGGCACACTACAGTCCATAGGATCACAAAGAGTTGGACTCGACTTAGTGACTGAACAACAATAACACTATACTGCATTAATCTGAAGCATCAAATATGCTTTTAAATTCAAAGGAGACATGTATGAAGTAAGAATTTTATGGGAATTTTTAAATTCATTAAGTCTCATTGTCATTTGGATTTAAAATTTGTTCATTCCTAAGCTTGAAATCATTTCAGCTCTACATGTAATTTTAAGAGATTCAAGACTAAAAACAACAATGTTATCTAACTGGTGAACTGAGTTAAAGGACTGAAAGATTTTACAAGTCAATTTCAAAAGGAATTCAGAGGTATCAATCACCATGGCCAATGTCCTGCTTTCAATTAACGAATGAAAAACTCTGTAGAAAATTTACAGACTCCTATTACTAGAGAATGCCTGAAACAGCAATTGTTCTGTTTAACTTATTCTTAAACAATAAAACATTGTCTTTTCTTTCATATAAAATTTGAGTATATTAGACAAAGCAGAATACCACCCATCACTTGAAGAGCTCTTGCAGCTGTTGCTCCCAGAATAAAAAGTCTATTGTTTTATAAACCAGATCTGTCTGGAGCTATCTACATTGCTAAAAAGAGCCAGACTGTCAGTGAATGGTTCATCTATAATCTCAGCAAGTTGGTTTATTGATGATTCAGTAATCCTTTGATTCCCTGAATTGAACAACTGGATTTTTTTTTTTCTCCTCAGTTGATAGATGTGTCTGCCTTCAGACTAAAAATCTACCTAAAGCTCTTAAAAGATAAATGCACACACTTTATCAGTTAGGGAAAGCATGTTTGAAGTCTCAGACCATTGATTCTCTGATGGTAGGAACCTCCTTAATTTCACTTTAGGTTAGTCTTCTGAAAAATGATGAGATAGAGTTTATATAAATTATGCAATAAGTTTCTCATACCTCTAAAGTTCTATAGCATTACCAAAGAATCTCACCCCATAATAGTAGTCTTTGGAGTTTTCCATGTAGATAAAAATATTTGCCAGAGATATATTGTTCTCAACTTGAGATGTCTCATGAATAGACACAGCCCTAAAAACGGGACATAGGTATCATGTATATATTTGTCAATTTTCAGTCAAAAATGAGTAAAATCAAAAGTTGTCTGAAAAGATGCCTTTTAGTTTTGTGTTTATATTGGCTTGTGGTTGCTAGGCTTAGTTATTTAAACAACTACTTCTTAATTTATTATGCTTACTCAGTCATGTCTGACTCTTTGCAACACAATGGACTGCAGCCCACTAGGCTCCTCTGTCCATGGGATTTCCCAGGCATGAAAACTGGAGTGGGTTGCCATTTCCTACTCAAGGGGGGCTTCCCAACCCAGAGGTTGATCCCATGTCTCCTGAGTCTCCTGCATTGGCAGGATGGTTCTTTACCACTGCACCACCTAATACTTTATCTTAAATCCACAACTTGATGCAACCACTGTTGTGTTTTATTGAAACTAAAATAAAATTATACATGAATTATTGACAAATACTCTCATGGATTTTAATCATTGAACACTTTCTCCATTTATTTGAATGACATTTCTCCAGGTGTTTTTTTTTTTTTTTTTTTTTTTTGTACGCATAGCAGGAGTGACTTAGACTTGAAGGCTGTGAGCACAGGCATGACGTGTGCTCTATGAATCAGCTATGCACAGTTGAGCCATACATAGTATGAGCTTACTACACTGATTTTCAGTGATTTAGGCACATAAACTATAGTACAACCAAAACTTACATCTAGATTTGAACAAAAGTTAAGATAACCTTCTGGTATAAAGATCTTAAAATGTATTCCTGGTCTGGTTTACCACATTTTCCACTTTTCAATAAGATTAAACTGAAATAATCTGCACCAATAGCATGCTAACCCCAAAGAGAATAATTATCCAATTATCCATAAATCTCACAACAAGAATTTAGCTGGTAATTTTGCAAATCTCTTTGATATATGAAGGCCTTGAGTTATGGATCTGAATAGGGCTGGCATTCATCAATCACTGCAAAATAATTAAGGGAAAATTATAACACTAGAAATGCTCACTGCAAAAATGGTAGAACCTATGAGGTATTATTAACCTTTAAAATATTCCTCTCTTTCTGGGAATATACTGTGTAATCAATTTTTTAGTTAAACATTGCCTTTTCCATCATATCCACTCAAGCACTGTTCCATGCTTTTCTTAGAACATTTTCTATAGTGTGTGCTCTAGCCTTTATATACCTTCAAATGCTCTTTTGACATAAATTTTGTAGTATTGTTTGAGCAACATCTTAAACTTTTCTAGCGTGTTGTTGTGTTTTTTGTGTTTGAGGTGAAGAATTTTTTGCGTTGTTAAAGATCAATAACGAAGACAAACAATATCAAAAATACTATCAGACTTTTAAGATAGAGGATGGCATATTGATAAATACATTTTAAAAATAAACATTTATTTATCATAAAAATTAAGTTTGGAGAAGTCTGAGAAAAACTACAAATATATGTCAACAAAAAAGAAGGTCATATGGTAGTTGATTACTGTGAACTATATCTAAGTAGTGTTTATCCATATACTATTTACATCTATAATGTGTAACTATATATACTATACATTATATGTTTATAACTATTTTATATCTAGTATTTTTAAATTTTCATATTTTCATGAAGTAATGTTTGCATCTAATTACAAGCAATGATTTCCCTACCCCTTTGCTTAGTTTAGACCTGTTCCTCAGAAGTGAGTGCTTTTCTCTCTTTAGCTTTTTTTCTGAAAAATAATAATCTTCCAGTGCTAATTCTCTATCCATCATTTTGGTCATTGATTATCTTTTGACAAGACAGGTGAAACATATCTCTTTTTTTGCAAGACTTCTAGCTCCCCTTCTCCCATATTGAGTATATATACTTTTTCCTTGGGATTTAGTTCATTTTTAAAAATGTCCCATTGCATAGATGTACCATGTCTTCTTTATCTATTCCTTTGTTGATGGACATTTAGATTGCTTCCATGTCGTGGCTATTGTAAGCAATGCTGTAATGAACATTAGGATGCTTGTACCCTTTCAGATCATGTTTTTCTCTGGGTCATGCCCAAGAGTGGTATTGTGGGGTCATATGGTATTTCTGTTCACTGTGTGAGACACTTCTTTCCTATTTCCCTGGATTCTGTCATTTCCTTTCTTTTCCTTGGCTTTTCTTTTTCTTTTCTTTCTGAATGCTGTTTTGCTTCAATCATGCAAATTGTTTGGGTTTTGCCAGAGATTCTGCATTTCTGGATAATGCTAATGCTATTGGTCAAAAAAACACACCTTGAACAGCATTGTCTTAGATTAGTGCTGTCCAGTCAAAACATAATGCAAGCCAAATCTATAATTTTTAAATTTCTGATAGTCATATTAAAAAAGTAAAAGGAACAGGTGAGTTACATAATTTTAATATTTTTGTTAATTCATATATTCAGACTGGTAGCACTCAACAGGCAATCAATATCTACTTATTCTAAAGATATTTTCAATATTTTTCATACTAAATATTTGAAATCTGGTACATGTATTACACTATACAGCATGTCCCAGTTTGGAGTAGCCACAGTTCAAAAGCTGAACAGCCACATGTGGCAAAACATGGCCCAAGGGGACCTCCTACATATGTGCACTAGGACACACTGGGACATGCGTACAAAAATGTTCAGTGATGATGCTCAACATAGCAGAACAATGGAAAAATCTAAATGCTCATTAATGAATAAATGGTTACTATGCAGGATTCAAATATCAACTGCAAACAACAAAAATAGAGATGGATATTAGGAAGAAAATTTGAATTAAAAAAATTAGCTGTGCAAAACTACGCTGATAATACCATTTTGTAAAGCTCAAAGAAGTACAAAAGCCAAACAGTATACTCTTTTGGAATATATAAATATTTGTAAACTTACAAAAAAAAGTACACTAAGAGAGTGATGAAAACAGAAGCTTGTGAATATGATGTGGGAAGGGCATGAGGGTTGTGAGGGGCTGAGAAATGAGAAGAAGAGAAGCACATAAGAACTTGTGTTATTGGAATACACTAGTCCTTGGGCAGGTAGGATAGCCAAGGACGCTGTAGTTTATACAATGGTACTTCAACCTTTTAACGTGTTCTCTTGGCTGAGTTTCCCCCAGGAAGACAGAGCTGGCATGCACGTAGTTCCCTATGAGAAGTGATTCGAGAGAACAGGCTAGGGTTTTGGAAAAGGGAAACAAGGGAGATAAGAAAGCTAATGGAGTTAAGGATAACTGGGGCTCAAATATGCCAGGACCTTCTGTGGAATCCAAAGAAGCCACCTCAGAATCCCAGGGTGATGCATTTATCACTGACACCTGACTCTCTTGGTCAAAACTGCCCCACAGAACATTAACTTCCCACTTCCAGGCCGGGCAGGAATGACTTCCAGGAGGGACCAAGTCAGTTGCCCTGAGCCTTCCCTGTGGTGGTTTTCGGGAAGCCTCAGCCCCAGGTGAGAGATCAGCACTTAGCTAAAGGAAGATGGTTGTGACAGGAAAGCCTGGAGGAATAAAATGTCCTTGAGAATGTGAAGCAGGAGAACCAAACAGCTTCCCTACATAATGCGTATATTCTTATGCAGGTATCAAATACATCTTAAAAGATAGTAAGAAAGAAAATTATATGTACTTTTTTTCCTCTAGATAAAAATTATTTCATGGGTACTTCACACTTATCAGATACTGCTATGTCCCTAACTTGGCTTAATAAAATGTACATGACCTGGCATACTGCTTCTCTAACCTCATTTTCCAACACCCTCTCTTTTCTTTACAGCAATTCATCACCATTGCCTACAGATGTTCCGGGGGCTCACCAACTCCTGGACTCGCCCTGGGGTCTTCACTGTTCCCTCTGCCAGGACGCACTTTCCATGGCTCACCTTGCATTGCATGAAGGTAGGTTTCTGCTCGCCATTCAGTTTCTCTTAGCAGTCTTTCTTGACCACCTCCCCTTCACGTGAGCACCCCCTACCTGGCCCACTAGGGTGCCAGTCTCTGTCTTCTTGTGGTGCTTTCCTTTGCGTGGCGTTTTTCACTCTTTGATATTACATTATCAAAGTACTTTTGCCATCTGTCTCTCACTCAGGTGAAAGCTCTACGAAGGCAGGGATACTCCCTGTTCAATTCATACCTGTAACCCAAGAGCCTAGAATAGTACCTCACACCTGATGAACATTTCTTGAACGCCCTCTTAAGTTTCACTTTTGAAAAATTAAAAAAAAATAGAACCCTAGCTAGTTCTCTTTTTACATTTCAGATTCATGTAGATTGAGGCTAATCACTCATGTAGCTTTATCAAATTTTCAATTTTCTATTTTTGAATTATGTTTGATTCAGTCTACCACAACCTCACCTACACTTTTTCTTCAAGAACTCAAATCTGAAAACATTGCTTGGGAAATGCTGTCTCTTTGTAATTAGCACTGCCTTTTATAGAACCTAAACTGATGTGTAAGTTTTAATGACACCTAAAACTGGACAAACACACATGGCTTCCAGTCTACACAAAGCACTTCCATGAGTGCTTTGCATGGTATTATATAAATTATTGCATAGAGTGGTCATTTGTTAGCTCTTCCAGACAAACACTCGGCCGCCATGAAAGCATATTTGAGGATACAGTTATAACCGAGTGGTTATGGGCTTCCTGAAGTGACATAGTCTGTGTGTTTGTGAATCAAAAGGGTTAGCAGAAATGTATTTCACAGTTTAAATAAATTTAGGATAATACTAATGTTTGTGCATATGAATTTAGCCATAGGTTATTGTCATAATATTTTAGCTTCCATTGAGCAATTTGGGTACTATTTGTAGTTGTTTTTCCTCTGATAAACTGTACATTTAAAACTAATTCTTATAGCTCTCCACATGGGAAATGCTGTATACTAGCATATATTTTATATTAAGCCACATGGTCTTGCTCATAAGGCGAATGGCATCACAGAGCTTATCAATGGGAAGTAGTGCAAATGCTTCTTCAGTAGCTCTATTAACTTTCTTTTCTTCCCTGTTTCCCTTTTCCAAAACTCCTAACCTGTTCTCTGGAATCAAAACCAAGAAGTTGTAACTCTGAAAGTGGAAAAATAGTGATACTTTAGTGTTAGCACTCAGGGCACCTACCTAGAAGGGGCTCAGATACTGTCTAGAGTCTCATCTTTGACCCGGCTACACATGATGGGTTTCTAAGGAGAAAGGACATTCACAGTCAGGGCTGGCAAAGCTCTACCTCAAAGGCAGCAGTTTTGCTTCATTTGTGAGTGGGGCCCAACAAACCTAATGTGTCTGTTGATTGAGTTACTTAAATGCCAAATATCAATGATCAGTAGTCACTAAAATAAAAGCAAGAGGCAGATTTTGTTTTTGTGATTCAAAAAAAGTTACAGAATATTTTTTTTCTTTTAAAATAATCAAAAGTGCAGGAATCTTTTACTTGTAGCCTTACACCCAAACCTTTACTACTTAGCTTTAAACTAAAGAATAAAGGAAACATGAAACACTGAAATAATTTGTATTTGAAGTTTTTTCCTCCTTCATGGCACTACATATAACTATGTGTGTGTACATGCGTTTGTGTGTATATAATACAAAACTTAGTAAATTTAGTAAAATGATGCCAAAATATAAAGAGCCCAAATACTGAAAAATAACTTGAAGTTAATAATTTTCCTACCACTGTAGTAAAAATGGTGAACTTTTTTGTTTTTATGTTAGTTCTTTTTGTATCAGGAGATTTAATGAACAGCTCTCAAAAAAGTGCCTGTTTAAAGTGGCACTTGTTTTCTCAAGGGAACTTGCCAATAATTGGAATGTCTATATCTACATAGATAAGAGAGGAAAAAATACTGAAGTCTTTCTAAGATATAATGCAACATTTCATCAAAGATTATAAGATAGAAACTGAGTACTAACAAAATTTAAAATTTTAAGAAATTTTAACTTGTGTTGCATTAGAGTGTTGTTTTCTGTGAATACACAATCCTCATTTTCTTTGCTATTTCATGCCAAGTATTTTGGCTGTGCCATCGTCAAATATCAATTGGGAAAAACATGTCTGTCAGCAGCTTATTTTCTCATCAATTTAAGCTACTAAACTATAAATTTGTTACAAACTGCAGATGGCCTCAAAGGCTGTGTTGATTGTATAGAAAATACACTAGATACTTTCTAAATGTGTAGCAAAATAGAAAGCATTTTTCTAAGTCAAGACATTATATCCTTTTCTTGAAAACCAAAAAAAAAAATTGTGTTACCATTTAAATACTCTCCATTAGTATGTTTAGGAAACAGTGCAATTTCCAATAAAAAACAAGTTCAAGAAAAGATCTCCAAGAATTAACAAATTATTGTTAGGGTACCCTCAACCTCTGCATTGAACCTTCCCACTAATTGACCCATGATAAAGCCAGCATACATAGACCATACAGTTTAGGAAATCATATTTGCACAGTGAGAGAAATGATTTAAAAATTAATTTATTGGCTCATTTACCAAATGCATAAAAGAAATTTCAAAGTAATAAAAGGCAAATCCCTGCCTGAATAGATACTTAAAAGATGCTGATGTTGTTATGTAGTAAGCCAAGATAACAACCAGTGTAGTATTTATTAATAACATTTTACCAGCTTCTAGAATATTTATTATTGCTAGAATATTTATTACTATGCTTCAAATGTCTTTGCAAAATTGAACTTTTAAAATTATATTTTATTGCTTTGAGAGGCCTGTTCTTTGGATGGGAGCTAATCTTCACTATTGTGTATTACAGTGAAAAATTTGAATATTATATTTAAATATTTAAAGCTACCTTTCAATGAAATCCTTAAGAAGGTTAATTTTGAAAATGTGTTAAAGGCAATTTCACAACAAGTTCTATGTATTCTGTGTAACTGATAAGATAAAAATTGGCCTTATGTACGTTAAAATACATTGAAAGTAACCAAAACTGAACTCTAAAAGCCTCTTAATGGGATTTATGATTTACAGAGACCTCAGGACAATAGGTTAGCAAAGTCTAAACTTCAGATTCCTCACCCATGAATTGAAGGCTTTGGACAGAATTATGTCTAAAACTCTATTAATAAGAACATTCTACAATTCTACCCTGGAAAGAAACAGAACCTTACTTAGTTATTGCTGTTTCACTAAACTAAATTCTTAACCCCTAATTATATCTCAGATTCTTAAAATGATTTTTTACATACTGTCAGTTATTATATTCTTATTTTTAATGACTTTAGATAATTTTACATGTAAAATCTTAGGGAACGTTAATTGTTTTTGTTTGAATTTGTGTACATTTGTGCTTACAATATAGTTTGAATAATTGTAATCAGTGTGTACTACCTGAATCTTAAGTTATGCTTTTTACATCACTTTTTTAAACCTCTTCACATGTATAAGGATGAAAGTGGATTTCATACATACTAAATAGTTTGAAAACTCTATATGTATATCAGAACATAGGTATTTTTGTTCATTTGAATGTGAGTCCTTCAAATTCAGGGATTCTTTATTATTTATCTTATCCTCTCTCTCCACAATCTAGCAGGGAGTTGACACCCTGATTCTCAGTAAAAATAATAACTATCACTAACATTTATTCAGCTCTTACATCAGATGTTGAACCAATTGCTTTGTATAGGTCATTCATTTAGTAATCACAAATAACTTTGTATACAAGTACTATTATCAGTTTTTAAATTTATATTTTGTGTTATTTTATATTGAAATATAGTTGATATGCAATTTTATATAATTTACAAGTGGGCACTATAGTGAATCATAATTTTTAGAGTTTAAACTCCATTTACAGTTATAAAATATTACTAATATTCCCTGTGTTGTACAATTTATCCTCACAGTTTATTTTGTACGTAATAGTTTGCATCTTTAATCCCTTACCCTATTTTACCCCTCCCCACTTCTCTCTCTGGTAACTACTAGTATGTCTGTGAATCTGCCTCTTTTTTGTTATCTAATTTTTTTAAGAGAAAATGGACTCAAAGAACTTAATTAACTTTTCCAGTTTATAAGAGGAAACACTAATTTTATAATCCAAACAGGTAGCACTTAACAACCTCACTATAATTCATTTATTTCACATTTATTAAATGACATTATATCCTATTTATAGTCCATAATTTTTTAGCTACTTCCCTCATGAATGGGCAAGTAGACTGTCTTTAGACTGTCGGTAATATACACAGTGATGCTACTAAGCACTTGTAATATACTTCAGTATGTATGTGTAGATTATTCTCATACTCAAAGAATTCAAAATGATAAACAAAATGTGATCTATACATTGATGCAATGTTATTCAGCCTATTTTAAGGAGAAAATTCTGACACATGTTACAACATGGCTAAGCCTTGAGGACAGTGAAGTAAGGCAGTCAGTAATCAAAGAACAAATACGGTGTGATTCCACTTAAATGAGGCATATGGGATAGTTAAATTCAAAGAGATAGAAAGAAGAATGGTGGTTTCCAGGGTCTGGAAGGAGAAAATGAGGAGCTGATGTTTAATGGGTATTGGGTTTCAATTCGGGAAGACGAAAAGTTCTGGAGATGATTGTGATGGTTGCACAGCAATGTGAATATAAGCAAAGCCACTGAACTGTACTCTTGAAAATTGTTTGAATGCCAAGTTTTGTTATACATATTTTATGACAAAAAGAACTCAAAATAAAGCTTTGTTAAGCACTATTTGCATCCCCCAAAGATATACTATTCCAAATTCTTATTTTTTCTATGTAGATATAAGAGAAGACTTTGTATCTACACAAGTCAGAACTTCATTGGAAAAGTAGAACTTGGTGATGCAGATTTGGGAGCATTAGCAGATAGAGTGCCGGGAGCCACCATGGGAGATCCCATCCATGACAAGGTCATGTGGAAGAGAACTGTTAAGCAAGGCTTCAGGACTCAACAGGCTCCCTAGGCTTTCTTGAGCATCTGCCCCCAAACCAGAATCTGTCTGTTTTACTATTTCATGACTTTCACCAACTCCTCTGACATTAACAGGGGGCTAACCCTGACCACCTTTCTCTGGAGAAAATCAACTTAGGGCTATGGTTAATAAGTCTCCTGGACATGAGGGGAATATTTCCAATCAAACCCCCTCTGTTAGCATTCTAGCTTGCTTGGCAGGTATATCCAGACTCTTGCAGCTACGCATATGATTATTTACAGCCTCCCAACTGTGAGAGGCATGAAAAGCCTAAAACATAGAGCCTTTCAAAGAGTTAAAAGTTATTAGAGTAGTACTGGTGTAGGATTTCATTATTGGGCCAATGCTTCGTTATTGGGCCAATAAGTTCCCATATCTCTTATCCACTGTGCACCTGGGAGTGCATTAGTTAACGTAGTTGGAAAATAAGAAAAACAAGTGTAGCCTTGAAATTAACCACATCAGACTTTTAAGCTAATTGGTTCTTTCTTATAACTCACTGCACCTTTGCTCCATGAGAAATGTTTAATTTGTTTAATACTTTCTAAGGCTGACATAGATTAGAAATATAAGAAAAAACATTTCAAGGGAAAATAAGTTTTCTGGTTGAACAGCCTTTATCAAAAGAGGGTCATAAAATGTTCACTGGCCTCCAAGGCCAGAAGATAATGTAAACAATATTGTTTACGGGAAAAGTTTGCAGAAAAAATCCTGGTTTCAATAAAGACAAAAAAGATGTAATGTTTGGGCTGACTCTCTATGACTTTGCATCTTTCATTTCCCTCTATGTATAAGACAAGGTATAAAAGTACCTTTAAAAATAAAGCTATTGGGCCTCGCTCGAAGAAGCTTGGTCACCCTGTGTTTTTCTTTTTTTCTCTTTTTTTCTCTCTTACTTTCTTTTTCAGGCTGATCCCTTGGAGCATAGAGGCTCCCTGTGTTCACTTATCTGTCCAGGTTTCTAAGACCTAAATGGGAAGACATTCTGCGGGAAGGCACCTGTGGCCTCTGTGAACAGGGCAAACTTCTTGTCTCGAAGTTTTATTGGCTTTCTATGTAAACCAAGGAACATCAGCCTCTTTCTCTCCTCTGTTTTCTTATCTACAATATTCTTTCCTTATCTCTTTTAAATCATGCGCCGACACCGTTTTTCCTTCAGGTTCCCCTGGATCCTGCGGGGGTTGGACCCCGGCAATAGAGGATATTTATGTTCTTGGGACTGAATTAGGTCAGTTAAGGACTATGGTTTTTCCAAGGGTCATGTATGGATGTGAGATTTGGACTGTGAAGAAGGCTGAGCACTGAAGAATTGATGCTTTTTAACTGTGGCGTTGGAGAAGACTCTTGAGAGTCCCTTGAACTGCAAGGAGATTCAACCAGTCCATTCTAAAGGAGATCAGTCCTGGGTGTTCATTGGAAGGACTGATGCTAAAGCTGAAACTCCAACTTTGGCTACCTCATGGGAAGAGTTGACTCATTTGAAAAGACCCTGATGCTGGGAGGGATTGTGGGCAGGAGGAGAAGGGGACGACAGAGGATGAGATGGCTAGATGGCATCACTGACTCAACGGACATGAGTTTGGGTGAACTCCAGGAGTTGGTGATGGACAGGGAGGCCTGGCATGCTGTGATTCATGGGTTCAGAAAAAGTCAGACACGACTGAGTGACTGAAATGAACTGAACTGAACTGAACTAAAGGACTATACATAGATAAGATGGGAGGCACAAGACTTGGCCTGAGCCATTCTAAAAATTACTGGCCAGCCAAGGAAGGACAAGTCTGCAAAGATGACTGAATAATAGCTATAAAGGTTAAAACAAATAAATAAAACAAAACAAAAAAAGAAAGAGAGAGAGAATGTGGTATCATGGAAGGAAAGAAAGAATTTCAAAAAGAAAACTTGACCTTGAGTCATTTGGGAATGTTTTACAGTGTTCTTTTGAAATTCCTTTCATCTTTAGTTTCCATGATTTTATCTTCTGACTTTCCTGTAGACTCCTTGGTCAGTTCTTCATCATCTCTTTTATTTAGTGTCTCTGCTGCTGCTGCTAAGTTGCTTTAGTCATGTCCGACTCTGAGCAACCCCAGAGATGGCAGCCCACCAGGCTCCCCCGTCCCTGGGATTCTCCAGGCAAGAACACTGGAGTGGGTTGCCATTTCCTTCTCCAAAGCATGAAAGAGAAAAGTGAAAGTGAAGTCACTCAGTCGTGTCTGACTCTTAGCGACCCCATGGACTGCAGCCTACCAGGTTCCTCCGTCCATGGGATTTTCCAGGCAAGAGTACTGGAGTGGGGTGCCGTTGCCTTCTCCATTTAGTGTCTCTATTAAACCTTAATTTGATCTACACCAAGGTATACTTGTCCTAAAGAAGGGAATTACTACCCTCTGCAGTATGCTTGCCTTTTGTGGACAGAGAGCCCGGAGGGTTACAGTCCATGGGGTTGCAAAGAGTTGGACGGGACTTAGCGACTAACACTTTTACTTTCAAGGTATACTTGATGAGTTTAATTATACAAGAAGAACTGCTGATGAAACTCTACTAAGCTACTCTGTTCTTGGACAGGAACTATTGAGAGAAAAAGTTTCACTGGAAATGAAAAAGACTGCTGATGATTGACTGAAATGAAATTGTATCTCACAAAATTATTTTGCAATTAAAAAAGCTTCCCATCACCTAAAGAAAAAAGGACTATGATAGAGGACAAAATATATATTTTGGATGAAGACAGAGACTTCTGTATAGAAAAAGAAAAATTGAGTAGGAAATTTTGTTTGTAGTGATAAGGAATAAATTTTTCTAGTCAGGGAAGTTGTGTTTGTTTATTTTTACCAAAGTAAATTCTAATATGTTATCCCAGACAAGATTCTTCCTTTCAAAAATATGCAGTCTAAGTGGTGGTGGTGGTGGTTTAGTCGCTGAGTCAAGTCCGACTCTTAGCGACTCCAGAGGTGGCAGCCCACCAGGCTCCCGTGTCCCTGGGATTCTCCAGGCAAGAACACTGGAGTTGGCTGCCATTTCCTTCTCCAATAATTAGGCTAGCACTGATATAATTTGAAACATTGGTTTCAGGGAGTCTTATTTTTCACACTAGCTATAAGAAGTTTTTGAGACACCTGAACCATACTGTTTTGATTTCTCTAAGACCCAGGCCTGAATCATGAAAGCAAGAGAATCATGATTCCATGCATAGCAGATAAAAGACACTTGTAACCCCTTTGCTACAATGTTTCCTAAGGGTTGATATAAATACATTAACTATTATGCCAGGAACTAAATTTATACTCTAGCTTGCACAAGTGCATCATGACAAGCAAGGTATTGTATGTTTCAAGTTATCATATTTAATTAAGGCTTTTTAACAGGTCTTTCCTTCTTTGGGAGAAGAATTTAAAACATTTAAAATAATGTTATATGGCTTCCTAAAGTTTACTACAATTTGGATAAATTAAAAAAGGTATTATAACTGTTTTATAGATTCCTACTATTTTTCTGAAATATAAACCAGAAAGATGAATTGAAATCACTTCCTCAATGAAAACATCTAATAGATTCCAATAACTAATGCCTTTCATTACCACAAAGTTTAATAATATAATGGTATTATTGTATTGTTGCAATATATTAAAATTAAAAGTTATTAATATGTTTATATTCCTAATAATTACAAATTTATATATTTTATTATATATACACATATATATAATTATCAATTCTCAGATACACAATTAACAAGTACAATGACATAACTTGAGAGAGTACTGAATAGTTTGTCCAGTGAAATGGTATGTAAGTTTCATTAAAAGTTTATGATGTTCAAAATGTGTGCAATCTTTATACATCTATTTATACATTGAATTATGTTTCAAAAGTGCCTTGTGGTTAATGCTACTTCTTATAGATACACTAAGAATAATTTTTAAAAGATTAATTAAATAAATGCTCAGAAGCAGATATAATGCATACACATAATTACTATCTCCCTGTCACATGTGTGACCAACCTAGATAGCGTATTGAAAAGCAGAGACATTACTTTGCCAACAAAGGTCCATCTAGTCAAGGCTATGGTTTTTCCAGTGGTCATGTATGGATGTGAGAGTTGGACTGTGAAGAAAGCTGAGCTCCGAAGAATTGATGCTTTTGAACTGTGGTGTTGAAGAAGACTCTTGAGAGTCCCTTGGACTGCAAGGAGATCCAACCAGTCCATTCTAAAGGAGATCAGTCCTGGGATTTCTTTGGAAGGAATGATGCTGAAGCTGAAACTCCAGTACTTTAGCCACCTCATGCGAAGAGTTGACTCATTGGAAAAGACCCTGATGCTGGGAGGGATTGGGGGCAGGGGGAAAAGGGGATGACAGAGGATGAGATGGCTGGTTGGCATCACTGACTCGATGGCCATGAGTTTGAGTAAACTCTTGGAGTTGGTAATGGACAGGGAGGCCTGGCGTGCTGCAATTCAAGGGGTCGCAAAGAGTCAGATATGACTGAGCGACTGAACTGAACTGAACTGAGGTTGTTGTCCACTCATCCATCAGCTGAGAGTATGAATCTAGGGAAACAGTGAAAATCATTTCCTTGGAAACCTATCTTTCCACCCCTATCTCTCCCCAGTCTTCTATTACGACACTGCCCTCTACCCTCCTTCCACTTTCAACCTGTGACTTTCCTCCCACAGCTCTTCCACACCACTCTTTTCTTGCTTTCACCTCTTCCTTACCTTGAAACTCCTCATAGACTCAACTCAAATATCTGCTCTGTAAAATAATCACTTACTCCTAGACGGAATTGAAGTCTCTTATTTGTACTGTCAGAACTTGTGGTATTTTGTACACATTTCTAAGTATTATGCATATGAATGTTGTTTAATTAATGTGAATCAAGGAGATATCCCTCTAATGACTGCTTTTTATGTCTTAATTCTCAGGGCATCTTCCTTTGAAAATAAGGGTAAGTCAACATTTATATCATAGAGTTTTAAGTAACAAACTGTAAACATATACATTGAAGATTGAATATCTATATTGTCCTCTCACTTTGAATCAACAGGAAGTATTTTCTGGATCGATGCCATTTTCTTTATTGTAAGATAACTACTTTATATCTAGTCGTGCAAATTCTTTAGCTCAACTAGATTTTCCCTTTGTCTGAGTTTAGACAGTATGACCTTCAAGTCTTGGATCAATGATGACAGTGTTTATAATGACAATAAATAATAGTGAAATGTTTTTGCTATTTAATGGTACAATTAGATTAATGAAAACATTCCTCAATTCCAGGTTATTTTTTTTCAAAGCCTCCTAGTACCTAAATTGCTGCTTAAGCCCTTAAATATGACTTATAAATCCAATGAGCACCTGTATTAGACTTGGCTAAAAGTTGAATATCTACAAGATAAATATTAGGCAATATAGTAGCCTCTTTTAGCATTGCTTAAGACCGATTGGAAAAGACCTCGATGCTGGGAAAGATTAAAGACAGGAGGAGGAGGGGCCAACAGAGGGTGAGATGGTTGGATAGAATCACTGACTCAATGGACATGAGTCTGAGCAAATCTTTAGGAGATGAGGAAGGACAGGAAGCCCGGCATGTTGCCATTCATGGGGTCACAAAGAGTCAGATACAACTGAGCTACTGAACA